>NC_069120.1:26278184-26950684 GCF_025612915.1 Magallana angulata
ATGACATGTCAAAAGGTACCACTCCAGCTCTACACCGATACAGTACTTTATAAAAATAACGAGGTCAAAATAAATCATCACACCTACACTGTACCTTAAATTAACAAAATAATGGGTTCTAAGCTATAAACTTGTACTAGTTTTTGGTAATTTAAAATTTCCATCTATTATCTATTTAGCTTTGAACATTTGAATATTTTTTTATATCTTTACAGAGAGCTCTTCTTCTAAGGAGATCAATATAGTCCAAAAATGGCCACGACCACCAAACCCTCTTGATTTAAACATCAGTCGATATATATGTTATGAATATAATCTTACATGTATCAATTTTGCACAATTAAAAAAAAAGTTATTGAAAATGAATGATAGTTTCCCCAATCAATATTAAAATTTAAAGACGTGAATGTTGTCTTCTATATTCTCATGATAATCAGAAATTTGAGTTGATTTAACAGAAATAACTATTTTCATGCAATAATATTACTAGGTTCTTATACAATGTTATTCAGAAAATTTGTCAATCTCAGTAAATATACTCTGATCAATGTCCAAAAGCACGTAAAGTTGGACTGATATCTGTCACATCTTCCATTATTTTAATTAAGGAATATCCCAAATTTATAATATTCACCGACGATTTGAAATATGTTACGCACGTGTTCTACATTTCAGATGAAAATTATCTTTAGCTTTAAAACATACAAGATAAAACATATAAAAGAACAATACGTTTATGTTTACAGTGACACTTATTTGTTGGTATTTTCTTGGTCTTTGGCTTGACAACACTTTTGCATGCAGGGAAATCTACTTAAAAACATAACAGTTTCTTTACTAAGATCGATGTAAAGCCAGGGATTCAGAACGGAATTCACGTAGGGCAGGCGGAAACCCAATACCTCGAAATTCTCCATTGCTTGAAGGATGCGCAAAAGGCGGGTAAACACATTGATCTGAAAGAGGTGGCGGATTTGGATCACAGAAGAAGAAAACATATAATATGAAAAATATACAAGATTTTCTTTTAATTGTGTCTTATATAATAATAGTTAATCTCAGCTTCCTTTCCACATTGTACAAATATTGTCCACAAAATTGTTAAAACAACTAAGTAAAGGATAACATAAATAGCTATATGAATGCTCTTTATTGTTAATTTTCAAAAATTAAATTAGAATTAAAAAAACCATGACTAATTCTTACCAGCAAAGACACAAAGCAGACTGCAAAAGAACGGCAATTGCAAACAAAAAGGCTATCAATATCATACTTTCAATACTACCCTCTTTCAATACTACTATCTTAATACAGGGCTTGAAATGTAAATTAGAAATTTTGTAAAAAAAAAAAATAGCTTGAATGTTGAAAAATAAACCATTTTTCATATTATGTAACCATTATTCTTAAATTCCACTCTACAAAAGAAATCAAAAGTGTTCACAAAAAGTTTGTAAAACAAAATGTTTAAATGCAAATATTTCTAGGTCAAACTTCATGATGTACTCAGAGTTAAGGCGTCCTCTCTTAATTAAGTGTGATAAGCGTAACGTGCATTGTAAAATTTCGGCTGAAATTTGTCAACACTGATTACTGCATGTAAGGAAATATCTTTGAAGAAAATATCATTTACTCGTTTAAAAATAATTGGTGTGTTCATTTTAAAGAGCTGCCAGGATCTTCAAATTTACCTATTTTTGGCTTTAAAAGTCGAACATGAATTGTTTTATAGTAACTACGTATCAACTTCATACTGTATTGAAATCATAAATAAATAATAGTTCAAACTGTTAATATTTGTATGATTTCTTCAAATAATAAATTTCCAAGCCAAATGTAAGCAATAATGTCTGGAAAATTATCATTTCTATTTGGGACCCCATATTTCCAAAAATGGCATGTGACATAGGTCAAAAATGAAATAAATGAACACCTTAGGTCACCATCTTTATAATTTAGATGTTTTTGGATGGTTGACGTTACTAGTATTTCAGCTAGGTACCGACATTCCTAAATAATTTATATGCAAATGGATATGAACAATGGTGTAAAGAAAGTTAATGGGGCGAACAACCAATTTGATTAAATTCTTATAAAATATACATACACATATTTTTTAATGTTACATAATTTTGTTGCAGTCATATTCATATCAACAGTGATTTTTCACTTTTTTTTAACAAACAATAATACCTATGTTACTTACGGATGCAGTAAATATCGCAAAATATTTCTTTAAATAATTACTTAACCCTTAGATGCATGATCCAGAAATGTGATTATACAATATTTAAATCACTATCATATTAAGAATAAGTTATAATAGATACCAGAAGTATTCTAATCATACAATTCAGTATCTAATTGTGATGAAATATTTTAAGTGGTAATTATATTGTAACGTATACATTTCCAAGAGCTACAATACTATGATACAAAGTAGACACATACGGCATACTTGTACAAATCGAAAGTTGGCTCCCTAGAGGTTACAGAAGTTCACATTTTGTCAGGAATAATATTGATCAATTATTATGGCCCGGAAAAATGCATATGAAGTAAATATGTATGCGAATACCAAGTGAATAACATGTAGTTCATTGGAATATAAAAAGTAAGAGATTGCAATATCTCTCTCTCTCTCTCTCTCTCTCTCTCTCTCTCTCTCTCTCTCTCTCTAACCTAGTCTCGTTCAACCAGACGCTCGACTGTCTCCGTAAATATCCGTTGGAGATTTACGGAGACAGCCGAGCGTCTGGTTGAACGAGACTATCTCTAACCAGGAAGTAAATTACAAATCTCGTGAATTCTCGTTTAAACCTTTATCTTTTACCTTGTATTCCGAAGTACCGGTATATACAACTATATCATTCGTGTGCATTGTCGTTCATTACACAGGTAACTTTTTGTATTATCAATGGAAAGTACAATTCATATAGTCAAACCATGTAAGGCATTTGAGAATCAAATTTAACTCATTTTCCATGTGTAATATTAAAGATATGAGATATTTAATGACAAGTGCTAACGTGTCCATACATGCACTTCCTTCTTAATGTATACAAGACGGAAACGAAAGTGGATAGACATAAAAATTTAATCAAAAATAATGTGACTGGACACAAATTTGAAAATCAATTAAATGAGGAATGATAAGTTTTTCTACGTACCGGTAGAACTGTGGGCATAAATGTCAAAATAAATATTTTTTTTTTTGATTTTTGCTCTTCTAACGACCGATCAATACAGTTGGTTGCATGAGTGGATGGTCAACAAATCGACCATCACAAATGCTTTAAACTTTGACATATTGCACTTATGGTCATACACACACATTTAGTAATGAAAAAAACCCAAATATTTTAGCTGTGGAATTTTATCATTTACTTATATCTTCACAAAACGCTCTTCTGAGGGTTATTAAAATTTTCTAAAATGGCCACAACCACCAAGCCTTTTAAAAAAGTTCAGACATTAATTTTGGGATTTTTTTTGTATTTAGTAGCTATGCACAGGGATTTTCCTGCTATGTACATGAAATTATATTTCTTTTATTCTCAGCTGCATAATATAAAGTTTTATCTTTCGAGTACATTAAAAAGTATGCAGAAACGTTTTGATAATTTATTTTGTGAGGTTCTAAAACAGAGGGTAACTCCATAAACAAACAGATTTTAACGCGGGCAGAATTTATTGACTTCAGTAGCAGGTAATATACTAGTTGCTCTTTAAAAAGCTGGAGTATCTAAAAATACTCAAAAAGCGATGACTTAGGTCTTGCTCAGTAAAACGCACATAACTTAAAACGACTGATTTGTTTGCATCTGCCATAAGGAGGAGCCTAAAATCCATGGGGATACTGCAATTAAAGGCATCCTCTTGCCTATTTTGCTAATTTTTAAGTGCCAAATGCAAATTTATGCACTCTATTATTGGGTTATGTGTGCATTATTTTTTCATATTTACAAAATTTATCAGTTTATCTTTTTACTGATTTGTAAAAAATAAAATGATTTTTGATGATTCATGCGGGATATGAAGCTGGCGATATTGCAGAAAAAATACATAACCCGCCTCAGCGCGTGAATCGTCAAAGAAAACGTTTTCTGTTTATATTTACATCTTTGATTTAACATATTGATCAATTGATTTTACAAAGTAAAAGAAAAAAAGGACTAAATTATTGTTAATGTACATCAGTACGTTAGATTAAAGTTTTCTATGGGAACTTGAGTCTGGCATCATCTTGAATATTTCGTGCAGTCCGTGATTTTTCTCAGGTTGCTGAAGGTTTCGACCGACTATGAATTAACAATAAATCCCCTAAGAATAGAGGGAATTATACTTAGTTGATCCAAGCATAGAAGATATATCTTACCTCCTGCTAAATTGTAAGAAAATCATTGGCTTACAGCAGTCATTAAAAAAGACAGACGGTAAGATATAATCGTTACATAGTTTTTAGTTTACCTAATATGGTTTATACATAGTCAGTAAATTCCATATGGAATTAACTGACCATGTATGAACCATATTAGGTCAACTACAAACTATGTAACTAATAATATTACATGTAACACGTCTTCACAATATATCTTTATATGTGTCAGTTTCGCTTGCCCGCTGAAAACGGTCCTATTGTACATTAAACCCTTACACAGAAATAGATTTGACTTTATTATACAATTAATAGTAATTCAGTTGTTCAAAGGTACCCTCGAAATCAAATAAAGTTAAACCACCAATAAATTCTTGGAATGCCTAGCATTTTTGTCAAGGAACGAATCCATCTCTTAGCAGTGGTTTGTTTAATTCTTGATTCAGTTAATTGCATGAAATACTTGAATCACCAATGTTATTGTTAATAATCAAACTGTTTTTTATTAACAATCTTTACAGATGGCATTCTCCAAATCCCAAATACCATTCACAGCCCAGCACTATTTGGTGTGTGGTACCGAAGACTGTGAGAACAACTGTCAGTTTTACTGCAATGATTGTCACCAACCAATGTGTGAACAATGCAGAGATGAACATCAGAAGAGTCCAGATACCAAGAACCATGAAGTTGTCTCTTACCAACAACGCAAAAGACAACTTCCTGAAGTTAAATGCGAAGCCCATGTAAATAAAGACGTAGACATGTTTTGTGAGCAATGTTATGTTCCTGTATGTTCAAAATGTGCAACCAAAGACCATGGTGGACACACATTTAGAGATTTGGAAACAGTGTACGCAGAAAAATGTGCCATTTATTTAGATAGAATAACACAAATTGAAGAGTATTTCCTCCCAATTTCACAGGATTTGCTTAAATCTACAAAAACAGATTCTACAGAAATAAAGAGAATCATGGAGAACATACGCACATCCATGAGAGCCGAAGCTGAGTCTCTAAAAAGTATGGTGGATGCTGTGACTTCAGATAATATAAAACAAGTCAATGAACAAGAAAAGTATCTCCTCCAATTGTTTTATTCTCAAGAAATAAAATATAACGATTACAATTCGTATCTTAATGAACTCGCAAAAAAGTTTCATGGCTATCTCTCCTCTAAAAATCTTCAAACTTTGATATGTGATTGTACAATGAATCTCAAAATAGACCCCATACCAGAGACCACCAAACCAGTCTCTCCAATATTTACTGCTGGTCAGTACAGCAAGGAAGATGTCACCAAACTACTGGGTAGAGTAACTGTTCCTGACACTAAACCAGAGATCAGAAAAATAAAAACCATGGAGACTCACTCTACACAATTGAAACCTAGAGGGAATCAGAAGAAACAAGACAGAGTGAAATCTGACGTGAAACTAACACTGTCTCTGTCTTCCTCTGTCACCAAGGTCAAGGAGTACACAGTACCAGGTGTTGGTAGTGTATATCATTTATCACTTGGTAAATCAGGCAGACTCTGGGGCAGTGATGATTATGGTAACCTTGTCCATACAGATCTACAGGGGAATCTGCTACAGAAGATACAAACCAGTATAGGTGATGGCTACCACACAGTCACACAGGATGGGGATCTGATCTTTACAGACAGAAAGAACAAAGTCATCAATAGGATAAAACAGGATAATACAGTCACTGAATTCATTAAAACAGGAGACTTGGGACCACTCAGCATACACTCCTCCCGCATCAACGAGGACATACTGGTTGGGATGATTAAGGGTAGAGAGGCAAAAGTCACCAGATATAACAAGACAGGGAAAGAAATACAGAACATACAGAGGGACAACAAAGGACAGGAACTGTATGGTAATCCACGCTACATCACAGAAAACATCAATGGTGATATCTGTACATCAGACTGTAACAAACGAGCTGTAGTGGTAGTGAATAAATCAGGACAACACAGGTTCTCCTACACAGGTCAGGGGTCGGGGTTTTGGCCCTATGGTATCTGTACTGATCTCCTTGGTCACATCATTGTCTGTAACGGTTATTCTGGCAATAAATCACTTGACATCATTGATCAGGACGGTCAGTTCTTGTCTCTACTACTCACACCACAAAAAAGGATACGTTCCTGTGGTCTGTGTGTGGATGATGAAAACAATCTCCATGTGGGACAATTGAGACCCAACAAAGTGACAGTGTACAAGTATCTACAGTAACAGTTACACTGGCTCTCATAATATGAATTAATGAAATATATATATATATATATATATATATATATATATATATATATATATATATATATATATATATATATATATATATATATATATTAACATGGCTGAAGTAAATTTTGTGGGGATTACATATTAACGGTTGTATAAGTTCAGTGATTTGTATATGCATAAAACTGATATATTTTTTTCATCAAACACTTACTGAAACTGTCATTCTGCATATAGCGTAAGCAAAAGAATACTTTTAAAAAATAGAAAATTATCAACTTTTAAAAGGTATTTTGGGCGGGAAAAATTAATCATCTTTACTATAAACATGTTTATTTGCTTTGAGTGCTTACTACATACGTTGTAATAATTTAGAGATATAAGTAATATTTGAATTATATATCAAAATACGCATATGGTTTTATTTGCTTTTCATTCTTAAAAATTGTATAATTACATGATTGTATGTTTTCTTTATAATATACATAGGTTGCATAGTTTGAAAGATTATTTATCCATATATATATGCATAACACAGGAGGGTTTTTCTTATGAAATACTTACAGTAAATGTATTTGGTAAATATATCTGACTAGTATATAAAAGTGGTTGATTACTCTGAAATGAGTTTTGTTGAATAAACCCCTGAGGAATGACCATCAGGAAATGACCTTGTGTCCAGACATGACAGACTATCAGACAAACGTTTATATGAAGCATGAACTTTTGATGCTTCATATAACTGCTATATGTACCTAATGCAAAATTGATTGAATGATAAAGGCTATATGTAATATCGCATAATCTCAGATTACTGCAATCTTTATACCTATATCAGTATCATGATAGATAAGGAATAAGGAATCATTCTTTAAGTATTATGAGGTGATAATTTTGGTCGCGGCGTGATCAAATCCAATAAAGCCAGAAGGGCTTTATGATAGATTTGATCCCGCCCCGACCGAAATTATCACCTCATAATATTCAAAGAATGATTCCTTATTACTTATATTTATATAATTTGAAGCCATCGTACGATTTAATATTTAAATGTAAATAAGCAAACCCCGCTGGCGCCTCAATTTGGCGTCATTTGTATTATGGGTTATATAGTACAAAATCAATACGTAGTGTTATCACAGAATTAATTTGGCAACAAAAACAATTTCTGCCTCTAGCTCTCACTAACTGCAACTTTATCTCACCAAATCTGGGCCTAAAAAAAATAAATGCAAGTTAAATATTAAGAATGCAAATTATTTAACCCCTGTTTTTACAGCATTAGGCTTTTAAATTCTAATGTTAATACAAGGTAATAAATATTTGTTTGGTAATCTAAAAGTCTGTGACGAAAATTGTTTGTATATTGGAAACATTAAACGTATTTTATTTTTACATATACTGTATATAGAATTATTTCACCATGTGTAATTTTCGCCTCTTGAAAACAGTTTTGTCCCATCTTGAATTTGCTCCGACCCAGTTGTGTTCACGCAGAGATTATTTGAGACTTTGGAATTCGCCCTGTCTTAAATTTCTCTGTTGACATCGAGGGATAAAGAGGCGAATATAAAACGGGGGGGGGGGTATTTCCCTGTATACAGTATGTATCGTCTGTTCTTAATTTTGACTCTGGGGTTTCTTCGTTAGAAATCGGAGGAGTTCATACAAAGCTTTTATGTCAAACTCCATATTATGATACGAGTTATCGGGCGGTGTAAGGGAGTGTGATGAGCAAATTTAGCGTCAAAAATATTGGCTGAAACACCCCCCCCCCCAAAAAAAAAGAAATAAAAATATTTATCTTATTTTATTCTTGTCAAAGAATTGGATTATAATCCCAACAGTTATTGATACAGCACACACACGGATCGAGAACATTTAGGCGGGGTGGGGTGTTCAAGTCCTTTTTTGATAATTTTACAACGTGAATAAAATAAGATTTAATTTTCCACGGATTCCCCTGATCCCGTCTATATTTTTGCGAGGGAGCAAATAATGTTATTCCTAAACATTTCATATAATTCACAATTGTGTTTCAGTTATGCTATACTGCTCTGTTTTATGTGACAACAAAATAAAATCTAGCGGTCTTCTATAATGCGATATACATGTATTGTGTTGTTTCTTTCAATAAGTGAAGTAAAGTGTGGACAAGACCCACTGGACTTTCGCATAATAGTATTTTGGAAGTTGTGTATGATCGCAGTGAGGTACATTTTTCTTTCACCTAGTTATAGATAGATTTCGACAAAATACATCGACCAGCTGAAGGAGAAAAATGTATCTAAATGCGCTCGTGTATTTCAAAAGCTTTCAAATGTCACCTCTGCGAATATATTTGGAGTGTTTTCTTTATCGTTGCAAAGTATGTAATAAATCCGCCAATTAACGAAGGTAAAGTTTTGAATAAAAAAACGTCTAGATCTTATATTTAACTACAAGTTCCTACATTCTAGGAAATAGACTGTAAACACAAGGCACGATTTTAACTGCAAAACTGAAAGTGTAAAATAAAACCATCTTCTCAATTGTAAAATCTCCCGAGATTGAATGTAAATAGTGTTCCTATACCATAAATAATGATTTATATCTCGTGATTGTTTTTTCTAGGATAAGAAAGGAATTCTATAAGAGTATTCATATCTCAGATTTAGTACATGTGAAATAAAAGAGAATTTCTGAAATTTATATTTTTACCAATTTACTGGGGGCCGTATTTCAACCACCTTTGCTATATAACCGAATTGTCAGAGTTGAACTTACTTGTAGATAATGTAACGTTATGAAACACAAGGATTTATTTACTTGATTGATTAAATTGTATGACATGTCAAAAGGTACCACTCCAGCTCTACACCGATACAGTACTTTATAAAAATAACGAGGTCAAAATAAATCATCACACCTACACTGTACCTTAAATTAAAAAAAATAATGGGTTCTAAGCTATAAACTTGTACTAGTTTTTGGTAATTTAAAATGTTCATCTATTATCTACATGTATTTAGCTTTGAACATTTGAATATTTTCTTATATCTTTACAGAGAGCTCTTCTTCTAAGGAGATCAATATTATCCAAAAATGGCCACGACCACCGAACCCTCTTGATTTAAACATATGTTATGAACATAATCTTACATGTATCAATTTTGCACATTTAAAAAAAACTTATTGAAGTGAATGATAGTTTCCCCAATCAATATTAAAATTTAAAGACGTAAATGTTGTCTTCTATATTCTCAAGATAATCAGAAATTTTAGTTGATTTAACGGAAATAACTATTTTCATGCAATAATATTAGTTTCTATAATACAATGTTATTCAGAAAATTTATCAATCTCAGTAAATATATTCTGATCAATGTCCAAAAGCACGTAAAATTGGGCTGATATCTGTTCACATCTTCTATAATTATACATGTAATTAAGGAATATCCAAAATTTATAAAATTCACCGACGATTTGAAATATGTTACGGGCATGTTCTCTATGTATATAAATTAGGTCTGGACATACGTACACATTTCAGATGAAACTTGTCTTAGGCTTTATAACATCTAAGGAAATAAATAAAAAATATGTTTACAGTGGCACCTTTTTGGTGGTATTTTCATGGTCTTTGGCTCGACAACACTTTTGCATGCAGTGAAATCTCTGTAGAAACAAAACAGTTTCTTTACTGAGAAGGATGTAACGCCTGGGATTCAAAACAAAATTTACGTCGGTCAGGCGGAGACCCAATACCTCGAAACTCTCCACTCCTTGAAGGATGCGCACGGGGCAATAAAACACATTGATATGAAAGAGACAGCAAACATATCACAGAGGAAGAAAACACATGATATGAAAAATATCAAATATTTTCTTTTAATTGTGTCATATATAATAATAGTTAATCTCAGCTCCCTTTCCACATTGTACAGATACTGTCTGTAAAATTGTTAAAACAAAGTAGAGGATAACACAAATAGCTATATAAATGCATTTTATTGTTATTTTTCAAGCATAAAATTTTGAAAAAGCATGACCTATTCTTACCAGCAAGTGTATAAAGCAGAATGCAAAAAGAACGCCAATTGCAAACAAAAAGGCTATCATTATCATACTTTCAATACTACCTAGAAAATGATCTTAATACAGGAATTTTTCATTTTATGTAACCATTGTTCTTAATTTTCACACTATAAAAGTAAGAGTTCACACAAAGTATGTAAAGTTTGTTAAACAAAATGTTTTTAGGCAAATATTTCTAGGTCAAACTTCATGATGTACTCAGAGTTAAGGCATCCTCTCTTGAGTGTGTTACGCGTAACCTGCATTGTAAAATTTTGGCTGAAATTTGTCAAAACTGAAAACTGCATGTAAGGAAATATCTATGAAGAAAATATCATTTACTCGTTTCAAAATAATTGGTGTTAAAATTTTAGAGAGCTGCAAGAATCTCCAGATTTACCTTAAGTTTGACCATAAAAGTCAGTGTCGAACATTGATTGTTTTATTAGATATTAGGAACTGATGGATTTTTCATCCATGAAAGAAATGATTTATGAAGATTTCATTCAACTGGTTATTGTACACGTACCTACCATATTCCTTTCTTACACATTTTTCTTACAAATATCCCAAATTTCTGACAATTATCTTTTTTCCTGTCAGGTAATCGGATCATCACCCTAACATGCAGTTATCGAGAGAACACATGCGCGGATCCAGGATATTTTTACAGGGGGATGAGACAAATTTTCATATGTGATTTGAGTTATTTTGAATGTTTAATAGCCGCAGGGGGGATGTCCGGACTCCCTGACACCCCTTCTAGATTTGCGCATGGAAGAAAAAATGTTGGTATATAACGAAACTGTCAGACTCAATAAATGTTATGAACATAACACTACATGTATCAAGTTTTCAATTTTGCACTTTTGCACTTTTTTAATAGAAAAAAAACATACAATGAACGATGATTTCCTCCATTAATATTGAAACTTCAATACATCAAAGCTGTATGTCCTGCTCTCATGATAATTAGAAATTTGAGCTGTTGTAACGGAAATTCCTATTTCATGCAGTAATATTAGTTTCGAATAATCCATAAACTTTGTCAAGCTAACTACATAGACGCCGTTCAATGTCCAGAAAACAAGTAAATTGGAGTGATTCAAGTACAAATCTTCAATTATGATGATCAAGAAATATCCAATAATGAATAACTTATTTTTATTACATGAAACATAAAACATAAAAATAAACAAATTTAAAGTGACACCGATTCGGTGGTATTTTCTTGGTCTTTGGTTTGACAACACTGTCGCATGCAAGGAAATCTCTGTAGAAACATAACAGTTTCTTTCCTGAGAAGGATGTAAAGCCACGGATTCAAAACGGAATTTACGTAGGCAAGGCGGAGACCCAATACCTCAAAACTCTCCATTCCTTGAAGGATGCGCAATGGGCGAGCAAACACATTGATCTGGAAGAGATAGACATAGAACATAAAAGAATAAAACATAGGGAATGAAAATTATCAGATATTTTGTTTTGATTATGTTGCAAATATTAGCCAACCTCAGCTCCCTTTCCACATTGTACAGGATATATTAGTACAATTGTTTAAGCAACGTAGAGGATAACATAAACAAATTGATCGATGAATTCATTTTTATAGCTTTTTTTCAAGCATAAAATTTTGGAGGGAAAACCTCGTGAATTATTCTTACCAGCAAAGGTATAAAGCACACTGCAAAGAGAACGACAATAGCAAACAAAAAGGCTATCATCTGTTTACTCTTCTTGCTTATTGTTTTCTGTTGTTTCCTTCCGTTTCCGGTTAAGCAATGTTGACGTACAAGAGTAACGATCACTGAAATATTTAGAACGGCAACCAAACAAAGAATTATAAAGCCAGCGGAGGCGTAAGCCAAGGAGATGCCTCGATCAATCCAGGCGTCAGACATAAAATCTACGAAGCACCAAGAACCCGGATAAAAACTGCGACTGTGTCTTCCCGCCAAATGTGGAACGATCGACAGAAGGAGTGATATGGCGCCACCAAACATCAACAACAAGTGAGTTCGCCGTTCTTTGGCGGACACGCTGTATTTCAATGGAAAAACAATTGCAATAAATCTATCAAGAGACATTGAAAGTACGATGCATGCCGAGTTCAAGATAGCAAACATCTGAATAAAAGCCATATAGTCGCAGAGGCCGTGGGAGAAAGTAAACGTGAAGTCCGAGGCGTATCGAGCGATTCCGAAAGGTGCTGCTAGAGCGATCCCTAAAAAGTCATTTATGGCTAATGCCAATACAAATCTGTAAAAAGGACGCCATTTGTGCTCTCCAGAAAAACGACACAGAAGAAACAGCACCAGTCCATTTCCGAGCGTTCCAAGAATTAGAAATAGAATAGGAGGTGCAATACTAGCTTGTGGTTTTTCCTCACTGAACCCAGAGTCTGTCGTGTTTGTAAGGTTCATGTAAAAACTGTCGTCGGTTCGGTTCATTTCGATGTGTTGTAGTTTAATCCACTAGCTATATGATTTTGACAAAGATCTGCAAAACCAACATTTGATTAAATACCGTATGTATAAAAAAACATATACATGTACTTAAGGACCAAACACTATTCTGTTTGTTTTAAAATTTGAAACAGGAAACGGAAATCACACTCAAATCCCTATTTGTATAGCAAATATGCAGATGTCATATTAACCAATTAATACCACTTAACCTTTATTTTTTGAACTTAAATGATTTACATATGTAAGTATATCACTGAGAAAAAAAGAGCACGGTCAATAAAGCTTTACTTTTAGAATGATAAATATAAACTAATTTCTGCAAGAAAAGAAAGAATCAGATTAAAACATATTTACCTGGAGTGTTTCTATTCCCGAGAAATTACATTTAAAACGTCTGTGTTTACTTAAATGAACACCTAAAATATATATATATTGAGGAAAATGTCGTGTCGTCATTTTTTTGTAAACTAGGCAAATAGCCAAGAAAATCTATAAAAAATTCAATTACAGACTTTAAGTATTCTTTTTTAACATAGAGAGAAGGGGAAAGTCACTTGATAGTTAATGTGTACTTTGATTGAAGACGTTTGCTTAAGCTTGAAACTTAAAAGCGTTATTACCTGTAACAGAAAGCTACTTGATTTTGTGAACGTTTGACTTAAATTCATGTTCAAACATTATGGGTAATGCTCACATTCACGAAATACTTTCCTTCTATATTCATTAAGAAACCCGATTGATATTCATACAGAAACTGACATGACTGAAATCTACGCGATCCTCTTAAACGACAGTCAATGACAGTGAAAATACACATTCGTTTACTCTAAAACAATGTGTAAATCCAGGATTTTTTTTTCAGAGAGAAGGGTTCAATGAATGATGTTGTTTTCAATGGAGAAGGGAGGATCCGAAGGATATCAATCGTTTGTTAACTTTAGTATAAAAATTGAGAAGAGTGAAGATTGCCCCCCCCCTCCGATTTCCTCTATTCGCGCATGAAAATACTGATATCAAATGCATTGTTTAGCAAGTTTAATGTTAACTTTAATTCAAGTAACTATATCAAATCATTTTTACATCGTTAATTGAAGTTTTTTTTGTACTTTTGGTGTTGACTTGCACGGACTGATCTCATATAATTTCTAAGTTATGTGGTTACCAAACTGTGTTGTTGTTAAATCCACTAGCTATATGATTTTGACAAAGATCTGCAAAGCCAACATTTGATTAAATACCGTATGTAGAAAATAACTAATGTGTGTAACTTAAGGACCAAACACTATTCTGTTTGTTTTAAAATTTGAATCAGGAAACGGAAATCACACTCAAATCCCTATTTGTATAGCAAATATGCAGATGTCATATTAACCAATTAATACCACTTAACCTTTATTTTATGAACTTAGATGATTTACATATGTAAGTATATCACTGAGAGAAAAAGAGCACACTCAATAAAGCTTTATTATTAGAATTATAAATATAAACTAATTTCTGCAAAAAAAAAAATAATAAAAATCAGATTAAAACATATTTACCTGGAGTGTTCCTATCCCCGACAAATTACAGTTAAACGTCTGTGTTTACTTAGATGAACACTTAAAATGTATAATATTGAGGACAATTTCGTCTCGTCATATTTTGTAATTTAGGCAGATAGCCAAGAAAATCTATAAAAATATACAATTACAGACTTTAAGTATTCTTTTTAACATAGAAAGAACGGGAAAGTCACTTGATAGTTAATGTGTACTTTGATTGAAGACGTTTGCTTAAGCTTGAAACTTAAAAGCGTTATTACCTGTAACAGAAAGCTACTTGATTTTGTGAACGTTTGACTTAAATTTATGTTCAAACATTATGAGTAATGCTCACATCCACGAAATACTTTCCTTCTATATTCATTAAGAAAACCGATTGATATTCATACAGAAACTGACATGACTGAAATCTACGCGATCCTCTTAAACGTCAGTCAATGACAGTGAAAATACGCATTTGTTTACTCTAAAACAATGCATAAATCCAGGATTTTTTTTTCAAGGAAAAGGGTTCAATGAATGATGTTGTTTTCAATGGAGAAGGGAGGATCCGAAGGATATATATAAATCGTTTGTTAACTTTAGTATAAAAATTGAGAAGAGTGAAGATTGCCCCCCCCCCCTCCGATTTCCTATATTCGCGCATAAAAATACTGATATCAAATGCATTGTTTAGCAAATTTAATGTTAACTTTAATTCAAATCAATCACTATATCAAATCATTTTTACATCGTTAATTGAAGTTTTTTTTGTACTTTTGGTGTTGACTTGCACGGACTGATCTCATATAATTTCTAAGTACATGTAACTGTGGTTACCAAACTGATAATATACAACTTAAATCAGTTTCTTTTAAATAGAGGATGTTTAAATTTGCAGCCTTTCGCTAGCAAAAAGGAAAAACGAATCTATAAAAAATCAATTTACTCTTCGAATTTTCTTGAAACAATCAAAGTCGTGGACCCTTAAACATATATTTTTTAAAAACTTAAGCACGTTTTAAAGCAATTTTAAAAGGCTTAGGTTGTAATACTCCTGTTGTTCTCATTTTCCTCGCGGAACAAGTTGTCAATTAATAATAAATTAAACGAATAGCTGTCAACTTTACAAAGAAAATAAAATTCTGCATTGAAGGATTTGAATACTACATTCCTAGACTACCACATTTCTTATTGATAATAGCTGGACCGGTTTCGATGTATTGTTGAGAGAATGCTGGAACAAGGAGAGAGAAGCAAACACGGACCACCTGATCCAAACGACGTATTCACGTAAGTCTAAGTCGTTGTTGTCGGGGGAGCTTGAGTCGTGATATCTTTCTGCATATGGCCAGCCATACCACGAAACAAGCAGTGCAACCTGATACATGTAAGATGACATTAATAAATATTGACGAACATGTCTTTATGCATATCAACAGAACATTTGATGATGATGATGATATTATGTATAGTTTCATGGATACCAGCGGAAGACAGGTCAAGGAAAGATGGTTCAAAATCGAATCCTAACATTAAAAGAATATAACCGGGCCATTTTGTACTTATGTACTGATTAAGCACCATTAATTAAAAGGGAATTTCCAAAATAAACACCGTCAGCAAAATGAAAAGCTATGAATTTTCAATTGTATGCAAACAATATAAAACAAAAAAATATACCAAATGAAAAAAAGCTTAAACTACATCAAGACATCACATCTACATCAACTACTTTTTAAGACACTACGTCACAAAATGGTGATTTTAATGTTTGTATCAATCGATTTGGTTGCTAAGTGGTTAAAGGATCGGTCTTGTGAACCGCAAGTCACGAGTTCGAATCCGCCTAAGGTTTAGTTCATATTTACTGAATTTAACTTTTAAAAATCATTTTTTTAAATCTTAAACTCCATATTTTTTCGTCTATTTGAATAATAATCTTCTAATGCATCATGCTATCTATCATAATTAGATAATTTTCAGCTGATTTAAGAAACTCTTTCAAGGTGTAGTGAGCCTCCTCTAAAAGATAAACAATACATTGATATAATTATGTGATAATGTGTATTTACGAAAGAGATAAGTAAGTGAATTCTCAAGTGTTCGTAGTCTACACATACGATTTGACAACATTTTAGAAGTTCGTGGCTGTTCCAAGAAACGGTTGATTATATTACTTTTTCGAAAACCTTGTAATTTTAATTCCCTATCGACCAAATATTCTTGGATTTTGGTGCTTGCTACACTGTATATTTAGAAGTCAATCTCAAATCTTAGTAGTTCCATGGCTGTTGTATAGTTGATCTTTCCTTAGCATTTACTTCCTGAGGCGTTATATGAGATATTAAGTTCAATTAAACCCAAATAAGAAGAATAAACGCTCCTCTCTTCTTTAAACCTATTAATTTTTTTTTACTAGAGTTCATTCAATCCAACAATGACAGTTTGCGATTTTTTCTCTTTTAACTGCTTAAATGAAACTGTTGAGAAAAAATCTAACAAACAATAATACATATGATACAGTACATGCGATGAAGGGTGAAAATGGAAAAAAGGTAAAAAAAATTGAAACATTGACAATTAACCTTAAGAGCTAAATCTCTTCATTATAGTTTTAATGAATTTACAAAGATTAATCAACAATTTTTCATTATTAATAATGAATAGTTGTTGAAATTAATATTGTTGAAATATAAAAGTATGTATAAACCTCTAGAGCTCTTATCTTTAATTGTTCCCACCCCCAGGAATTGGAAATTACTATATATCTCAGAAACTGTTACAATCATAACTTCTAAACCATATATATTCTTGTTCCTTATATCAAGGGGCATTAAATGTTATGTAGATTATGGGCCTTGTGGGTGGTCCTGACCTCCTCAAACAGCAAGTCCCTTAATATCTTCAAAACAGTTGAGAATCACACCCTTAAAACATATATATTCTTGTTCCTTGTGTCAAGGGGCATCAAACGGTATGTAGGTCATGGGCCTTTGGGGTGGTCGTGACCTCCCCTCGAACAGGAAGTGCACGAATATCTCGAAAACGGTTGAGATTCCCACCCCGTAATGCACATCTCCAAAACAGTCCCTATCATATCCCACGATATGATGTGTCTATCCATTAAATCATAAGAGGAGTTCTAGGATATGTGTTTTTTTTGGAGTGATAAACGTCAATTTTCTGCTACTACTTGACTCCCTGGATGAAATTTAAATTTTGTAAACCTTACTGCACATCTATAGAACAGTCCCTATCATATCCCAAGATAAGATGTGTCTATCCATTAAATCATAAGAGGAGTTCTGGGATCTATGGGTTTTTTTTGAGTGATAAATGTCAATTTTCTGCTACTATTTGACTCCCTGGATGAAATTTAAATTTAAAAACCTTATTGCACATCTATAGGACAGCCTCAATTATATCTCAAGAGATGACGTAGCTACTCCAAAAGTTGTCAGAGGAGTTCTTGGAATCATACTTTTTTGGGGCAAAAAACGTCATTTTTTGTTGCCCACTGATCCCCTTAATAAAAAAAAATATGGAACCTGATCACACTTCAATATGACACCCCCAATCATATTCTAGATGATTTATTGGCTACTGCCAAAAAAATGACGTTTTTGAAACCAGTTGTTTTGTAAAAAAAAAAACAAACAAAAAAACCCCCCGTCATTTTCCGGCCATTAAATGACCCCCAGGACAAAATTGAAAATTCCGAAATCTTATTGCGCATCTATAGGATACCCTAAAACATATTCCAAAAGATGAAATGTCTACTGTTGAAAATGTAGGAGGAGTTTGAGGAAGAAGGTTTTTTGTGATAAAAACGTCATTTTTACCAATTATTTGACCCCCAGGACTAACAGAGAATTTTTGAAACCTTTTTACAAAACAAAATGATACCCCAAATCTTACTCTAAGAGTTCAGTTTGCTGGTTTATAAGATGTAAGCGCAGTTTGAGAAAGTAAAACGTGACAGACGGACGGACGGAACAGGGTAACAACAATATACCCGAACTTTCTTTAGAAAGTGCGGGTATAACAAATCAAATTCTGGGTAAACAGTACTGTCAAAGAGGGTGAAAGAAGAGAAAGTATGACGAAGATATATAAGGTTAGCTTATGCCAGGTACTTTAACCACTGAGCCATTTCAGACACAACAAAGTGGGCTTTTGAAATATTATGTGTAACTTTAGCCACGAACTATCGGACTTGTATTATTTTTTCAAAACGTTCATTTGTTGGGATACAAAATGATATTTTTAATGTATAGTGGGTCATCTCTCCATGTTTTTGTTGATTGAAATCGGTTTGTTTTCGAATAGACCTTTATTAGACTATGAGAAAAAAAATGGAGCAAAGACCCACTCTATGAAAGAAAATGCCTTGAAGTTCTAAAAAATTACAGTATTTGCAGGTTTTGATACGTATATACGCCTGTTTGAGTCAACATCTTCCAAGTATTGAACATACCTATAGGTTAAAAATCAATGATTCGTCAAATATATATTGTTTTAAATGATTTTATAAAAAAAAACATCAGATTTATTGATACTTTATTTTTTCAGTAGCCTGTCCGACCGTGTATGGGCATTTCACAAGTGTGTTCTCCGAACGCCTACTCCTCAATTTTACATGCCTTATCCACCCATCTTCTTTCAAAATATGATTGTACTTTGTGTAGAAATTTAATACCCCCCCTTCTGCTTCTAGATCCGCGCATACAATTAGGTAGATGACTTTATGTATCTTGATATTAACATAGAACAATTTGATTTCTACTTGCTATCGTGTTTTAAATATACATGTAATTCTTCGGAGCTTAATTAATTAATCTAATTCTGTCTCTTCACAAACGTTTAAATTGAGTTACTTTGCTCTTGATTGTTATTTAAAATATTTTTAATAGCATCCATATAAACCGTGGCGCTTGGAACAAACTTATCCGTATTTTGCTGATTCATACATTATTGCACGGTATGCTTTTAACGATGTCGAACAATATGTACATAAAATCACTCCGGAACGATTTTGGAGAAAATAATAAAGTTGCCTTGAAAATAACAGTCAAACTCATTACAACAAACCTTTTTGAGACTGCAAATACCTTTCAACTAAAAATTGTAATCCACAGAATGGAAGAATTTAACAATTTTTCATTAACTACACATATTTTCTTTGTAAAACTGGGTCCGTAGAACATTACTCATTTTAGCGATAAAACATATTCTATCATATTCTCTCCTAACAAATATAATGTAACTTTTTTGCATGTAATCAAATATTTTTTGTCATCCCGAAGACAAAAGTAAGTACTTAGTTGAAATGTATACATGTATTTGTTATTTTATACTTTCTCTCAGAATATATAGCAAAAGTCCAATGAAAATTTACCCGTATTTGTATTATCATTTCTGAGTTTATTCATGCAGATATGAGATATTGTGGAAACTCGTTAGCGTGAATGTATTACGCAAGCGCAAGATTGTAAAATCCAAAAAATCCAGGTGATTTCCGGGATTTTTTGAGGAATTTTCGTTGATTATTAATTAGCAAAGCTTAACTGAGAAAAAATAAAAACAAATTGGTAATTTTCAAGTACCAATGATGTTTAAAATATATAAAACAAAAGACGGTATTCTTCCGATTTCTCGGTATTAAAGACCAAAAATTCGAGTCTATTATTTAAATATAGTAGTATAGATAATTTTAAACTATCGTACGATTAAATATTTAAATATAAATAAGCAAACCCCGCTGGTGCATCAATTTGGCGTCATTTGAAGTTATGGGTTTTATAGTACAAAATCGACACGTAGTGTTATCACAGGCAAAGACAGTAAAAATGTAAATATACAAAATTTTGATTTATATACATTGTACATCTGTTTGAACATTGCGTGAATTATATAGTACATATGTATGTATCTACTCATAAATATTTTAATTATATTCTATTTATACGTCAAGACAAGTTCAAATTCACTGTGCTTTAAAATATTTTTCAAATGCATAAAACACATTTCTACATGCAAATTTACTTTATATTCATTCATTCTTTATTTGCAAAAGACATACATCTTATGGCATATGTTATTACATATAAGCAATATTGAAGTAATGGTATGGTACATGTACATGTAAAGTACATTGACAATGTATATAAAAGAAAATTTTACTAACAGGCAAGACGAAAAAAGAAAACCAGATAAATTTTCTTAATTATCATGAATATTGAAAGCTAGATGGAGATACTTCCCCAAATTACACAGTTCTTTAAAATTTTGAACACTTAATAATTGTATAATTTTTTTTTAAATTTTGAACACTTAATAATTGTATGACCTACATACTGTTTGATGCCCCTTGATACAAGGAACAAGAATATATATGGTTTAAGGGTGGGGATCTCAACCGTTTTGAAGATATTAAGGGACTTGCTGTCTGAGGGGGTCAGGACCACCCACAGGGCCCATGACCTACATAACATTTGATGCCCCTTGACATCAGAAACATGAATATATATGGTTTAGGGGTCATGATTATAACAGTTTCTGAGATATATGGTAATTTCAAACTTGGGGGGGGGGTGTGGTGGGATGACCCCAGGGGTCAGATCTAATAAACCCTATATATTGCCAGTAACAGTCAATACATGATTATGAAAACCCTATATTTAAATTATTATCTTTGTCCGTCTTCAAGCCCCCCCCCCCCCCCCCGAAAAGTGGTTGTCTAACCCAAAATATCCTAGAGTTTTGTGCAATTCTGTTCAGCCATCTCTGAGAAACAAGTTCAGAGCTGGAAAGAAGTAAAAAGAAGAATAATAATACATACTTGTATTAAGAATCGTACAAAAACAATAAGTCTCCAAATTTCATTCGGGAGACATAATAATAAAAATTAAATAGAGACAGGATCATCAAACATCAATAATTTAAAGATAATTGACAATTTCTGATTCTAAGGGGGTCAGGATGACCCCTTAGGGCCATGACTTACAAGAAATAATGATCTGATGTGCCATGACTTAAGGAGGAATAATATCTTTGGATTAAGGTGGGGATCTCAATGGTTTTTATGATATTTGATAATTCCAGGAAGAGCACTTGGGATCATGACCTACATACCATCTGAAATGCCTTAAACAAAGAAACAATAATATAATATGTACATGATATATGATTCAATTTAAGAACCCAGATATAGATCAATCATCTATGTTTTGTAATACTTCCTATGTATATATATACATGTATTAGTTTGTGTTTTGTTCTATACTATTCATGATAATGACTGTAGTATGGCTTAGTCTTATTTTAAATTACATTAAAAAATTGTCAAAAATATGACTTGGAACCCCCACCCCCAAACAAACTCAAATGTAAACTGTTCTCCCCCATCCCCCAGCCCCCTTTAAATGTCAAATGATCTATTAAAATCAAAAAATAATTTGGGTGTCTAAAAACTTTTATAGACTGGTAAGAAATGTTATTCTTAAAAAAAATTACATTACACCTTGCATATTTGACAAATGATCTATTGAGATATGACCATAAGGTCATATTTCTACCTTGGGATCAATAACTAGTATTCATTGACAAGTTAAAATTAATAACAATAAATGATTCAAATTATAAATGTTTATACTCTACATTCACACCCCCCCCCCAATCTAACCTAGTTCTAAAGATTCAGTCTTCTTAATACATTCTTACATGTGTACAGTAGCAAATTCTACATCATATTTCTTGATTGCTTTTTCTCTTCTGATACACATTAACATTTTGGAAATTGCTTAATTCAATTTTTAAGATTTATAAACAAAATGTTTTATGCATGTGTATTCGCCTATTTGGGGGCAATTGTAAAGTCTCCTAAACAAATCAGTGACATCATTAGGCTAGGAATTACCCACATGGATCAAACACTACAGTAACTGTAACATATGAAAAAGATAAAATACTTTATTATTTCTAGTTCTAGAATGTCAGGGTGTCTCCAAAGGGGCATAATCTATATACAATTTTACGCACAATGACACAAAGAGCAAGAATAAATGATATGGTTTAGGGATGAGGATCTCAGATCTCAGAAGTTAACAAAATATACAGTGTATCATCATTTCCTATTTCATAAAGGCGGGGTGGGGGGGGGGGGGGTTAAAGACAACACCTGGGGGTCATTAATGTACTTTACACCATTTGATGCATCACAATGACATTAGAAGATATTTTGTATTTTCCTGTTTCGTGGGGTCAGAACAGTCCCATAAGGTCATGACCTCGTACATTGTATTTGATGCATTATAATACATTAAGAAAGAAATACTCCTTCCTTCCTATTATACCTCATGTAAAAATGATAAGTGTCTACAGTGCACTTACTTACATGTAATACACAAATTTAATAAGAAATTGTTTATACAGGGTCAATATGGGGTCAACTCAATAGTGCAAGTCTGACAAATGAAAAAAATAACTTTTGCAACTAAAATGACAGAAACTTTACAAATTCGATAGGATAGGTAACGATGATAAGCTTACTTAAATATTAAAAGATGATGATACGGGAGATCACATTTAGAAAGTGAAAGTAGAACTTATGTATGCTGGCATCTCATTATATTGTGCTACTGCTACTACATGTATTATGCTTTCCTATATTGGTCAACATCATAATGATAATCCAATTAAAACACAATAATGAATTCCTTTAGCTGATCTTAACTAATCCTTTTCTGCATATGGAAAACACACACATGAACCCATCTACAATCGAAGAGCTGGGTAAAACTAGTACCCGCTAATAAGACTTGCAGACCTGTGTTGTGTACGTAACTTCAGACAAAGATCAGTTATTTGTAACATGCATGTATTTTTATGACCGATTCTTTAAATCCACTTGCACTATTTTATTAGGTAAATAACAGCTTTAAGGTGGTGCAGGACACCTGCATATTGTGATGTATACTTCTATTGCTATTGAGATAAACAATAAAGTATATTAAATATTAATTAAATATTTACCCCCCCCCCCCCCCCCCAAATAATTTTACCTAACATTGAAGCGCAATGGGTTAGAGCGTTTATATGTCTGTAAGAGCATTGGGGTCCAAGGTGTATTTTTGGTAATTTTACAATTGATATAAATGAATTTTCATGGGGAGGGGGGGGGGGGGTCTGGACCCCTCACTCCCACCCCTTCTCTAAATTTGTGCACACGATGATGTACATGTAGGCACACAGAAGCAACGGCAACCGCCACGGGGAGGGGGCATAATTTAATTTTTAATTTTGTTTGTAATAATTATATAGACCATTATACTTTCTATGACATGAAATGTTAAGGTTATTGATTAACTGAAAATTCACTGCAAACAGTTCAACCCCAAATTGCACATAAAGTGCTGCTTATGTGTATTATCATATGGGAAGGGATCTCATCCTTCAGATATGAAAATTAAAATTCTTAAATGTGTTACCGGAGCTTGCATGTGGCCTTCATTTTTAATTAAACTGGTACAAAACAGTGTTATTTAGGGGCAAACACTTGGTGCGGGTATTACTGTCTAATGAAAGCATCGTCCTTGTGCATTAGCTGGCTAGGGAAAGGTAACTCCTGTTAGTGACTGAAAATAATATTAAGGAGACTAGATATTAATATAAATGAATATAAAAAAACGATATACTAGTAATTTATTTATAAATACTTTCTTCTGATTAAACGAAAAAACTTCATCAAACCCGAGTTACACTGTAGCTGTAGCACTTCTACCGTTGAATCATTTTGTCATGCTGTAAATTTAAAATTCACCGGGTGGGCGTAAATACCAAATTATGAATTTTGAATCGTTCGTGCTATCAATGTAGCTTTTAATAGCATCGTCTGAGAAATAATCCACAGATAGCAAGCAGCAAAGGTAAAAAAAATCAATACGGTGTAAAAAAAAAATGAATTATAACTACTTAAATTAAACAATAAAAATCCACAGATAGCAAGCAGCAAAGGTAAAAAAAATCAATACGATGTAAAAAAAAAAATTTTGAAATAAACATTAAAAATCCCCCCCCCCCCCCCCCCCCCCCGGTGGACGTTTAGAAGTACATATACATTACTACTCGACTTTTATACATGTACATGTATATTGGAACTTGAAGCGACAATGAGGGCATTCTTGGCTTAATTCGTTTCACTTGAGCAATATTAATGATAATTAAATATGAAGATTTGTAACTTGTATAGATGTATGGAATGACATAGATTCTGTAAGGAAGGGAAGTAAATATTCTCATTTTTGTTTGCAAATTCATGGTACAAGTAAAATCATTTTCATTGAGGAAGGAAATGTATATTTAAGAAATAGATTTAAAAAAAAGATATACTTGTATGCCATGGAATACTCTACAAATATGCTGCTAACGGTTATACATTTTAAGAACCATGAGCAATATTTGTATCTATCGCGAGAATTGTATGAGAAATTTAGTGATTTCAAACGTTCAATGATTACACATGTCTACCTATTTTAAAGTATTTTAAACAATCCTTCATTTGAGGCCGTGAAAAAATTCTACGTGTAAATATATTGGGGTAAAATATGTTTTTTAAAGGCGTTAAGAATTTTAATGTTTAAGTAAATTTGAAAAATGACCACAAACACCCGTTTTTATTTTCTAAAAAGCAACTTTTCACAATAATAGTTTTATTGCTATTAATCAGGTGGTATAATTTCTCTAAGAAAGGAAAATGAAATATCATATACGGCAAAAGAAAAGCATGCTTTAAACCTGTTGGTCATGAAGTTGCGCGCTTTCCAAGCTGACAAAAAAGACATACTTTTCAATCATTGAAATGATGGATATTCATCATTAGAGATGGCTATTAATTAAAATAAAGTTAACTCTTCGAATGTTTTAGCATAAAAGTTACAAATGTATCACAACCATAATTCAACACCGATAAACATGCAAAGTGAAACATAATTATTATAAAGAAGTAATTAAAAAATGTATGTAACTTGATCTATTATATACAAGAAGAGGATATACATAAGTTCTGCCTGTGTCCAATCCTATTGAATTATTCAATAAGATATGTTAAAACTAAATATAAAAAAAAGATTTATGTAGCATCGTTTTTGAATAGCCGGGGGGGGGGGGGGGGGGGGGGGTTCAAACATAATTTTGACAAACACTGTCTCAAAACACATTCATTATTCATATTATAATTAAAAAGAGAAAACCATACAATTTAAGCAACAAATTTTCGATAAACGTTATCAAACAAATTGCTAACCTACAAATTTTATCAATTTGATACAAACAGTTTGGGAGAATCACCTATATTTGTAAATATTAAGAATAGCTCTAACACACAGGTTATTTTCTGATTTTTTGAATAACTTGCTTATACTTTATTTTTTTTTCAGAATGTACGGCAACTTTTCTCCCGTTTCCTCCGGGGACCAACGTTATGAAAGAACCCTCCTCGCCTCTTGACTTCGAGGAAAAAGCAGAGAGGCTTATCGCAATGCAATCCTCACACATCAACCCTGTCTCACCTGACTTATCTTCGCCAAATCCCGCACCGCATCACAGCAACTTCACGAAGACAACGCAACAGATAAAGATTCGTGTAGTATCAACGTTTCTACAGTGAATTTTAACCCAGGAAACAGTGCTTCTTATTTCCTCCTTACGTCTGCTTCTGAAGCTGTGACGTCATCGTCCAATACAGTTGCTGGCGCCTTGTGCTCCGAGGACACATGTTATCAACAGCCTACAGTGACACATGCGTTGGTGAGTGAGGATGTCTATCTGGATCAGAGTGACAATGTTCCCTTCAACTGCACAGGTGAATTCGACATAAACGAGGCAGCTAAGAGACTTTTTATGACAGCTTCCATCAGCCCGGACGAGAACGCAAAGCAAGGTCAAGAAAAAAAAGAAGAAACCTTCGAAGGAGAAAAGCAGAAGTGCCATACGATTCCATGCCAACTATCAACGCCATCCTAAACCACCCTATCCCTACACTGGAATGATTATCCATGCGATCAACTCAACAACAGAGAAAAGCCTGACACTCACCGGAATCATCAGCAAACTGAGGGAGATGCTCACCTTCTTCAAGGGCAGCTACACCGGCTGAAAGGACTCCGTCCGACACAACCTATCACATAAGGCCTGCTTTGTGAAAGGAGGTCGATGTTCCAGACAGCAATGGAAACCTGTAGCATTTAGATATCTCCAAAGCGCCCATCAACTGCTTCAAACTTCAGGACACACCTGTGGCACGTGAAGGACACTGGGCCCAAGATCTCCACGCTCAGATTGGATTCCCGGAAATCCACATTCCTGCCAAGACACCAAAGCCAGTCGTCAGCACCCAGGAGTTTCCGTGGACCACGAAAGACGATGAGGACAATTCGTCAAGTGTGCACAGTGACGAGGCGTACAGCAACTTTAGTCCAGAGTCGAACTACGCAGTCCCACTCAGTGTTACCCCGCCTTCTACAGCCAGCGACGAGTTCATATCAGCGCCTTGCAACGAGAGTCTTACCGAGTCAAGAGAAGTACCTGCCTTTCTCTCTGACACCAGCTTTGATGACCATAGCATGGGACCTGTGAAATCCGGGAAAGTCTTGCGACACACCAGACGATACAACCCAGCATGGAACAAGAGAAACAACGCAGACGTAATGAAAACTATCGCCCGAAAAGCAGCTAGAAATGTCATCCATCAATCGATCACGGAAGACCGAAAGCCACTTTGTCCGTCTGCTCAGTATCCACAGCTTCCAAATCACCATCTTCAGTATGAAGTCCATCATTACGAAGATCAGCAGCACTACCCCAGTTCCAACTACTATCTACATGCAGCGTACCCGACTTACGAATATCCCTCAGCTTTCCAACCTTACCAGTGCCCACCAGCGATGAACCCGTATCCAGTTTATCCATTTGCCTCTGCATTCGAAGCCGAGCCACAGCATTACGCCGGATATCCGTATCATCACTACCAAGCAATGGACTGGAACCCGTACCCGCATCCACTTCCATCTTGGAACTGTGCCAACTACCAGAACCAATTCCAACCGCAGACGACAGATGACATCATGACCGGAAGCAGTGTGTTTCCTCAGGAACAGAACCCTGTAGATCTCAGTGTAGGCCGTGTTCCTTACGTCGAGGCAGAAGATAAATAAACATTCCATATTCTTCCAAGGATGAAATTCACAATTATTGGAACTGTGTCAGTTGTGTGCTTTGAGTTCGTGAGCAGAATTAGTTTCTCCCTGGAAAATGACTGATGATTGTTAATCGTTTATTTATCTATTTATTAATTTATGTCGACCAGACTAGAAACCCTATTTAATGACAGTAAACATAAGTTTTAACGTATGTGTTTTAGTTTCTTGTCAAAAACATGTGTTGTTATGTTTAATGTGATGTACAGTACATTGTATATAATTTTTTGAGTTGAAACTAATTCATAAAAGAAGCTTTATTTATTGACACTTGTTAATTTTGTTCCCAAAGAATCATTTCATTCATATGTTTTGAGGTTTCATACCCAAAGGTATTGACAATAAATTGTTATTTGCTAAAACCACTGTGTTGTCTATGGTAAATTGTTGTCTCGATTCCTGGTATATCCTCAGGTAAATATATATATATATATATATATATATATATATATATATATATATATATATATATATATATATATATATATATATATATATATATATATATATATATATATATTTAATTTTGTTTGTAACGCCTCATTTGATTGGCTGATACAGATGGAGGGACATGGATGGGGACACACCCACTTGACAACATCTATCTGGAACTACTTTTTTTTTAACATGTAAACCTTAAATGTACACTTGCATGCATGTGTATATAATAGTAAATAAATAGAATATGACGAAAGAGTTCATCTCTTTTCATTTGCATACTATAAATTTATAATAAAAAAAATAAAAAATATAAAAATTAATATAAAAAAAATATGCTCCAATCTTTCCAAATTGAAAAAAAATTAAAAATGATTTTAAAATGTCTTACAAATGGAACTGAAGGGGGTGTTGAATCTTTTTCAAGGTATGAATAAACAAATATCAATAAATTTTATACCATTGTTACAATAAGCGCCTTATTCACCAAAACAACAAATTTTTACCCTGAATGGGAATTGCACCCAAATCTGTCTTTTAAGAGCGCTTTACTTTTAAGCTATCTGGGTTTATGGTGGCATTTTGGTGTGGTTTTAATATTCTGATGCCTCTTTTCGTAAAAACATTTGGCGAGCACATTTCCATCTGATTGAGCTAGCCCCCCCCCCCAAATTACTATAATCTGTTAACAGGTTAAATAATTGCTGTCGGGATATAAATCATGAATTCTCTGTTAACAGTTACATTCTCGATGGCTCAGAGAAAACAAATGAGCGAAACCCTTAGTGTACATGTACTTACTAAAAAGCGGCAAAATACTATCCATTTTCAGCATGCTCGGTCATTTCAGACACCGCTCCCAATATCCGAGTCGATCTCCGAACATGAACTTGACCTGTGCTTCATCAACGGCCCAAACTGGCCAAGAGGCCTGCCCCTGCAATCTGCACTTTCACACTTCAACTTTTAACAACTGTACTTAACTTTGAGAAGGATAAACTGCGAAGACACGAACCAGCGTCCAAACACCAAATTCAAAAATATGGCCGCCGCCCCTCCCTTCGTTCTAATCTGGGTCACCAGATTTAGCTTAACAAAATGATTTGGCAGATCTGATTGTATGTTATTGACCCTCCAGTCTTCGATCTTTAGAAAATAAAATAAAATTGTAATAGGAACACTTCCTAAAATGTCTTATTTTATAATATTTAACGTGCGAGTACACATTATTGCTGAAAAATACACAATTTTTCTGTATTACTCTCTTCATGTCAGCTGTCATGTAAAAATTTCTAGGCAAATCTCTGCACTATTCATTTATTTAATTTGAGGAATAAATATTTTCATCAATATTGACTTTCTGCTGGTTAAAATTAAACCCTGTCCATGACCTTCGATTTACAGGAAGTTCGAGTACCCATTATTGCCGCTCATATCTTTTCGTTATTTTTCAGAAATTAATCGATAGGAAGGTCAAAGATTTAAAATAATCTAACAATATAAGATAAAATGAAAGAATTCAACATGTATATAAATACATGTATATCATAAACGCAATTCAATCAGATTATAAGCAATATTCTTTTCGATGTCCCTGCGGCCATATGCACACAAACGCGGGAACATGTGCTTCGCATGTCTACGGTGGGACAAATGATTAAAAATTAAAGAAATGCATTGTTTTTTTATTGAACGCTTTTTAAAAATAAGTTTTAGTGTGTCCAGTAAAAGAAATAATGTGTGTGAAAGTTATTAGCAACGCCTCTGATTTACACTGCAGGTGCGTATGGATAAATCTTTGATCCGCCTCAGGTTGCAAACAAAATGGCGTCTTACAAGCAAGCAGACGCGTGGTTCTCTTTCTTAAATATTGTGTAGTAGGAATTGTACCTTGCGTAATTTTGTCAAATATCATAACACGGAGGTAAATATTCTTCGAATTTGGACCTAAACAAAAAATGCCCTGTCATCAAAGTGGATTACAAGTCAAAGATTCAGTGGAATGTGTCATCGCACGGATACAGCTGAGATACGTTTTTATAGGCTTACCATTGTTAAGATGGGTTCCAAACTGTTTAAGGTAGATTTTCTTCATTCCCAACTTTTATAGTGTCTTAAAAATTCTATTATTTATTCATTTTGGTTTGTAGCTGAAAATTACGAATAGATTGCGGAAATCTTGCGGTTTCTATAACAATCGGCAATAATGGGTACTGGGCATTAATGGCTATTTGCACGTTATATTAATTAAATAAATGTATACATTGTTAAACTGAATTCAACAGTTTGGCGTTTTTAATTAATCATTGCTGGAAAATACTTACTGCTGAAATATACAAGAAAAAAATCATTATGGCTCGGAAACATGCATATGAAGGAAATATGTATATGTGTATACCAAGTGAATTGGAATATAACACAAGAAAACTCTCTCTCTCTCTATCTCACTCTCTCTCTCTCTCATGACATTTAATCCATAAATAGAAAGTAATTTACAGATCATGTGAATTCTCGTTTAAACCTTTATCTTGCATTCAAAAGCGAAACACCGTATCATTAGTGTGCATTGTTGTCCATAACAAAATCAAAGGTAACGTTTTGCTTTTTAATGGAAAGTACAATTTATATCGTCAATTATCTTTTAAACTATTTTTATACTATTCTAAACTATATATTTTCAAACTATACTTATTTTCATTTGGAATTATTTGAGATATTAGTGATATTTAATCACAGGTGCTCACGAACAGAGGATCGTGTCCATGCATGCACCTCCTTTCTCAATGTATGCATAAAGGAAACGAAAGCGGGCATATATAAAAAAGAACTTATTCAAAATAAATATGACTGGACAAAACTTTCAGAATCAGAGGGGCAATCAGTTTTTGAAACGAAGTTCGCAGTTTGTCATTCGCAATTAAATTAGATTGGGTTGCTAGAACGCCGTTCGAAATTCAAAAATCAATATTCATATTCGAGGCCCGAGAGGGGAAACGAAGAGAGTTTCTACGTACCTGTTTAAATGTGGACACTCGTGTTACTTAACTTTTTTGAAAAAAGAATCGAAGTCCAAGATACCAACATATTATTATAGTTTTTAGCTCACCTGAAACGAAGGATCAAGTGAATTCTCTGATCACCTTTTGTCCGTCCGTCCGTCTTTCCGTCTGTAAACTTTTCACATTTTTGACTTCTTCTCTAAACCCACTGGGCCAAATTTAATCAAACTTGATACAAAGCATCTTTATGGAAACATGACTCTAAATCGTCAAATTAAAGGGCTAAACCCATTTTGAAAGGGAGATAATATTGTGAAACAGTGAGTATAGGGGGTGTGCCTTTTAAACTCTTCTTCTCAAGAACCACTGCACCAGAAATGACAATATTTAAAAAAGCTTGTATATATAGCGAAGATACTAAATTGTATAAATCGTGACCCCGAACAAAACTGGGCCCCAGGTGGTGTTCAAATTTAACACAGAAACGCATAGGAAAAATGTTTGAAAATCTTCTCAAGAACCACTGCACCAAAAATGTTAATATTTACACAAGTGCTTGTACAGTATATATAGTGAGGTTCTATGAACAGTCCTGTCCTTGTACATATGAATTTTTTTTTCTCTCTCTCTCTTTCTCTCTTTCTCTCTCTCTTTCTAATTATGCTATTTGAATGTGTCATCGCACGGATACAGCTGAGATTCGTTTTCATAGGCTTACCATTGTTAAGATGGGTTCCAAACTGTTTAAGGTAGATTTTCTTCATTCCCAACTTTTATAGTGTCTTAAAAATTCTATTATTTATTCATTTTGGTTTGTAGCTGAAAATTACGAATAGATTGCACAAATCTTGCTGTTTCTATAACAATCGGCAATAATGGGTACTGGGCATTAATGGCTATTTGCACGTTATATTAATTAAATAAATGTATACATTGTTAAACTTAATTCAACAGTTTGGCGTTTTTAATTAATCATTGCTGGAAAATACTTACTGCTGAAATATACAAGAAAAAAATCATTATGGCTCGGAAACATGCATATGAAGGAAATATGTATATGTGTATACCAAGTGAATTGGAATATAACACAAGAAAACTCTCTCTCTCTCTATCGCACTCTCTCTCTCTCATGACATTTAATCCATAAATAGAAAGTAATTTACAGATCATGTGAATTCTCGTTTAAACCTTTATCTTGCATTCAAAAGCGAAACACCGTATCATTAGTGTGCATTGTTGTCCATAACAAAATCAAAGGTAACTTTATGCATTTTAATCGAAAGTACAATTTATATAGTCAGTTATTTTTTGAACTACTAAAGAATCAAACTATACTTATTTTCATTTGGAATTATTTGAGATATTAGTGATATTTAATCACAGGTGCTCAAAAACAGAGGATCGTGTCCATACATGCACCTCCTTTCTCAATGTATGCATAAAGGAAACGAAAGTGGGCATATATAAAAAAGAACTTATTCAAAATAAATATGACTGGACAAAACTTTCAGTATCAGAGGGGCAATCAGTTTTTGAAACGCAGTTCGCAGTTTGTCATTCACAAATTAAATTAGATTGGGTTGCTAGAAAGCCGTTCGAAATTCAAAAATCAATATTCATATTCGAGGCCCGAGAGGGGAAACGAAGAGAGTTTCTACGTACCTGTTTAAATGTGGACACTCGTGTTACTTAACTTTTTTGAAAAAAGAATCGAAGTCCAAGATATCAACATATTATTATAGTTTTTAGCTCACCTGAAACGAAGGATCAAGTGAATTCTCTGATCACCTTTTGTCCGTCCGTCCGTCTTTCCGTCTGTAAACTTTTCACATTTTTGACTTCTTCTCTAAACCCACCGGGCCAAATTTAATCAAACTTGATACAAAGCATCTTTATGGAAACATGACTCTAAATCGCCAAATTAAAGGGCTAAACCCATTTTGAAAAGGAGATATTTGTAAATCAGTGAGTATAGGGGGTGTGCCTTTTAAACTCTTCTTCTCAAGAACCACTTCACCAGAAATGACAATATTTAAACAAGCTTGTATATATAGCGAAGATACTAAATTGTATAAATTGTGACCCCGAACAAAACTGGGCCCCAGGTGGTGTTCAAATTTAACACAGTAACGCGTAGGAAAAATGTTTAAAAATCTTCTCAAGAACCACTGCACCAAAAATGTTAATATTTACACAAGTGCTTGTACAGTATATATAGTGAGGTTCTATGAACAGTCCTGTCCTTGGACATATGAATTTCTCTCTCTCTCTCTCTCTCTCTCTCTCTCTCTCTCTCTCTCTCTTTTCTCTCTCTCTCTCTCTCTCTCTCTCTCTCTCTCTCTCTCTCTCTCTCTCTCTCTCTCCAAGATGGGTTAAGATGGGTTCCAAACTGTTTAAGGTAGATTTTCTTCATTCCCAACTTTTATAGTGTCTTAAAAATTCTATTATTTATTCATTTTGGTTTGTAGCTGAAAATTACGAATAGATTGCACAAATCTTGCTGTTTCTATAACAATCGGCAATAATGGGTACTGGGCATTAATGGCTATTTGCACGTTATATTAATTAAATAAATGTATACATTGTTAAACTTAATTCAACAGTTTGGCGTTTTTAATTAATCATTGCTGGAAAATACTTACTGCTGAAATATACAAGAAAAAAATCATTATGGCTCGGAAACATGCATATGAAGGAAATATGTATATGTGTATACCAAGTGAATTGGAATATAACACAAGAAAACTCTCTCTCTCTCTCTATCTCACTCTCTCTCTCTCATGACATTTAATCCATAAATAGAAAGTAATTTACAGATCATGTGAATTCTCGTTTAAACCTTTATCTTGCATTCAAAAGCGAAACACCGTATCATTAGTGTGCAATGTTGTCCATAACAAAATCAAAGGTAACGTTTTGCATTTTAATCGAAAGTACAATTTATATAGTCAATTATTTTTTGAACTACTAAAGAATCAAACTATACTTATTTTCATTTGGAATTATTTGAGATATTAGTGATATTTAATCACAGGTGCTCAAAAACAGAGGATCGTGTCCATACATGCACCTCCTTTCTCAATGTATGCATAAAGGAAACGAAAGTGGGCATATATAAAAAAGAACTTATTCAAAATAAATATGACTGGACAAAACTTTCAGTATCAGAGGGGCAATCAGTTTTTGAAACGCAGTTCGCAGTTTGTCATTCACAAATTAAATTAGATTGGGTGCTAGAAAGCCGTTCGAAATTCAAAAATCAATATTCATATTTGAGGCCCGAGAGGGGAAACGAAGAGAGTTTCTACGTACCTGTTTAAATGTGGACACTCGTGTTACTTAACTTTTTTGAAAAAAGAATCGAAGTCCAAGATATCAACATATTATTATAGTTTTTAGCTCACCTGAAACGAAGGATCAAGTGAATTCTCTGATCACCTTTTGTCCGTCCGTCCGTCTTTCCGTCTGTAAACTTTTCACATTTTTGACTTCTTCTCTAAACCCACCGGGCCAAATTTAATCAAACTTGATACAAAGCATCTTTATGGAAACATGACTCTAAATCGTCAAATTAAAGGGCTAAACCCATTTTGAAAAGGAGATATTTGTAAATCAGTGAGTATATGGGGTGTGCCTTTTAAACTCTTCTTCTCAAGAACCACTTCACCAGAAATGACAATATTTAAACAAGCTTGTATATATAGCGAAGATACTAAATTGTATAAATTGTGACCCCGAACAAAACTGGGCCCCAGGTGGTGTTCAAATTTAACACAGTAACGCGTAGGAAAAATGTTTAAAAATCTTCTCAAGAACCACTGCACCAAAAATGTTAATATTTACACAAGTGCTTGTACAGTATATATAGTGAGGTTCTATGAACAGTCCTGTCCTTGGACATATGAATTTCTCTCTCTCTCTCTCTCTCTCTCTCTCTCTCTCTTTTTTTCTCTCTCTCTCTTTCTCTCTCTGTCTCTGTCTCTGTCTCTGTCTCTCTCTCTCTCTCTCTCTCTGCTATTTGAATGTGTCATCGCACGGATACAGCTGAGATACGTTTTCATAGGCTTACCATTGTTAAGATGGGTTCCAAACTGTTTAAGGTAGATTATCTTCATTCCCAACTTTTAAAGTGTCTTAAAAATTCTACTTTTTTTTTATATTTTGGTTTGAAGTTTTAAACTACGAATAGATTGCACAAATTTTGCTGTTTCTATAACAATCGGCAATAATGGGTACTGGGCAATCATGGCTATTTTCACGTTATATCAATTAAATAAATGTATACATTGTTAATCTGAATTTAACAGTTTGGCGTATTTAATTAATTATTGCTGGAAAATACTTACTGCTGAAATATACAAGAAAAAAATCATTATGGCTAGGAAACATGCATATGAAGTAAATATGTATATGTGTATACCAAGTGAATTGGAATATAACACAAGAAAACACAATCTCTCTCTCTATCTCACTCTCTCTCACTCTCTCTCTCTCTCTCTCTCTCTCTCTCTCTCTCTCTCTCTCTCTCTCTCTCTCATGACATTTAATCCATAAATAGAAAGTAATTTACAGATCATGTGAATTCTCGTTTAAACCTTTATCTTGCATTCAAAAGCGAAACACCGTATCATTAGTGTGCATTGTTGTCCATAACAAAATCAAAGGTAACTTTTTGCATTTTAATCGATAGTACAATTCATATAGTCAATTATTTTTTAAACTATTAAAGAAACAAACAATACTTATTTTCATTTGGAATTATTTGAGTAATTAGTGATATTTAATCACAGGTGCTCACGAACAGAGGATCGTGTCCATACATGCACCTCATTTCTCAATGTATGCATAAAGGAAACGAAAGCAGGCATATATAAAAAAGAACTTATTCAAAATAAATATGACTGGACAAAACTTTCAGAATCAGAGGGGCAATCAGTTTTTGAAACGCAGTTCGCAGTTTGTCATTCGCAATTAAATTAGATTGGGTTGCTAGAACGCCGTTCGAAATTCAAAAATCAATATTCATATTCGAGGCCTGAGAGGGGAAACGAAGAGAGTTTCTACGTACCTGTTTAAATGTGGACACTCGTGTTACTTAACTTTTTTGAAAAAAGAATCAATGTCCAAGATATCAACATATTATTATAGTTTTTAGCTCACCTGAAACGAAGGATCAAGTGAATTCTCTGATCACCTTTTGTCCGTCCGTCCGTCTTTCCGTCTGTAAACTTTTCACATTTTTTACTTCTTCTCTAAACCCACTGGGCCAAATTTAATCAAACTTGATAAAAAGCATCTTTATGGAAACATGACTCTAAATCGTCAAATTAAAGGGCTAAACCCATTTTGAAAGGGAGATAATATTGTGAAACAGTGAGTATAGGGGGTGTGCCCTTTAAACTCTTCTTCTCAAGAACCACTTCACCAGAAATGACAATATTTAAAAAAGCTTGTATACAGTACAGGCAACGCGGATCCCGTGTTTCCCGCGACCCGTCACGGTATAAACACATCGAGGTGATCGGCCAGGTGAGACAGGTATACCGCGTTCCCATCACGGTAAACTCATCATCTACCTGTCCCCGCCACGGTAAAATTATCGATGGAAAAGTATCGTATACAAGCGGGAGTTATCTCCCCGAATGACAAATAAATTGCATGTTTCTTTATATTTAATGACGATATTTAACCAGATTTTGACATAGATTATAATCGAAATACTTGGAGTCTTTTTTACAATTTTTTTTTAATTTCATAGCTATTGAATAAATTATAAAAGTATTTAATTTAATACTTGTGCAGCAATTGCAAATAAAATATTTTCGAATCCATTATCATATTTTAAAAAGGTCGTTAAATTAAAAATTATCATGAAATGATTTTTAATTGCCAATAAAATTATAAATGTGTACGCAGTGTGATTGTGTTTTCTTAACAATTAATTGGTCCGCCTACATTTGTATTGTTTGTTGTTGAAGTCCATGCGTGTCAACTAATGATAAGCAAGTGATTAAAAATTAGAGCTTCCTATAAAATTACCAATCCAGTAATTTTAGAACGTTCCGTTCATTTCTTACAAGGTCTTCTGTGTGTACATTTTTTGTGAATTCACGTTTTAGTGAATTTGTGTTGCGTTACTTTAGGTACATGTATGGCTCGTCGTTTGTCATTGCGCGAGGATTCCCACTTTCTATAGCTAGTGCGTTACGTTTGCGACGACAATCTTCAAGTGCGAAGCCGTGTGTTCTTCAAGACTCAGTCTGACTTAAATATTCAGTGTGGAAATGAGTATGACGTTCAGTGGGGCCGGCCTGAGGAAATCGATCGAGCTGTGGTCTTGCATACTGGATGTGAGCAGGACATGAGGGCCAAGCTGCGAGAGATGGAAGATAGCGAGTGTCTACCGGTCTCTCCTTCCTCATCAACTTCTTTGCCACCTTCGAATACGCCCCATTGTAATGCGAAAAATCAAATTAACGTGTATCTCTCTGAACTGAATTATAACAAATAAAGAGTAAGGAGCCTTAGAGATACCCAGAATTGCATAATATTATGTAATCGAAAGATATTGTGGGTATCCCATGTCATGGTGTCGTGATGGTGTACCAGCTACCTGCCGTGACGGAGGTTATCGTTGGCTCGCGACCGAGCCTCTCTCTCTCTCTCTCTCTCTCTCTTAACAGAATAACTAGATAAATTTTTTTGAGAAGGAAATGTTGTTAAACCGTTCTTATACATTTCAAAGAAATTAAGAACATGTTTTGAAAGTTTTGCTGTTGATATTTCATGCCGATAAAAAACATTTCAGTAAATGTATTGATATCATTTTATGTGTGCATGTACATTTATTCTTATTGACAGTTACTACAAATATGTAAACCTGTTTCCTGTTATCGTAACCTTACCCCCCCCCCCCCCCACCGCTTTATGACTGTCGGAGTTAACTTTATTTGACTTTAGTCCCAATTGTTTTACACAAAGGTGTGAAACCGGTGGTCGCACTGACAGGAATATCACTCCACGCTTGAACGCACAGAATACACAGGAATGAGGCAGGTAGATAATCTGTGAAACGATTGACCAAGAAGAATTCTACATGCATATCAAACAATTTTACTGATAGTAATATCAAATAATTGATTCATTTTACTGCGTTCTTTAACCGCTAAACGTGTTGAAGATTTTCCTTCCCGCAAAAAACCTCCATTATAAACTAAACGAGAGATAGAGAAAAAACACAACGAATTAAACTTTCCAAACACAGTATATCATGCATCACGAACATTGTATAAAAAACTTAACTGTTAAACATACTTCTTATTTTCTTTATTAAAAATAAAACTAATAGAACGAAACTTTATCATGGAGGAAACAAGTGGTAGAGCTAGCGGGCTGATTTGATTGACAGATGCAGCACGTGGACTCAAATTTGCAATTGCATGATGGATTCAATCACAGTGTACCATATTCTTTTATGAATACTAATTTTATGAATATTTAGTATTGGATATTAGTATATTTTACATAAGTGTACGTTAATTACGCCTAAACGCCCCCCCTCTCTCTCTCTCTCTCTCTCTCTCTCTCTCTCTCTCTCTCTCTCTCTCTCTCCTGTAAGTTGTTGTGCAATTAGACGAAGCCGTACGCGATATAGACTTTTTCTTTGGTCGTGAATAGGTGTGAAAACCCTCAAGGGCATGTCGTTTTCTACCCTAAGTTTGTTAATCACTACATGTATACACAGAAAATGATCGTGACTTAAACTTTATATGTATACACAGGAAACGCATACTGATAACACGTTATGATTCCATGTGCTTTAACGCAGCACTAACTTTATATATGAATGATAATTTTATCATTGAATGAAAAATAGATTTGTTAGTTGATTCCCGACATTTGTTCATTTCTCAATTTAAAACATACACTTGTATTGACAGTTTACGGCGCTATGCGTGTCAACTTATAAAAAGAGAAGATGATATTGCTCTGCATTGATACGAGTTCATCTAATGAAAATATTTAATTTTAAGATTGTTATAAAAACAGGATTATCAACTAATAGAAATAATAACTGAAATAAGCCCGTCAAATCCAAAGTTATGTGTTCTTATTTACACATCACAAAATTTAACAGCGTATTAATCATGTTATGTTGTAATTCGAATGTAGTTTCCGATTTCATGATATTCTATTTCATAAATATAATTTATTAATTTTATAATAATATGGACCACAATTTATTTACAATGCAGCTGTTATGCTTAAATCTGAAGTCGCATATTTGATGTGGATTTACGCGACCCGCATTGCCTGTAATGTACAGTACAGGTAAAGTAACAACAACAAGCAGCAGCAGGAATAACGGTATATCACACCGTCGCGGTGTCATCATGGTCGCAATCCATACCGCGATCAAAAACCGCGATGGTGTATCGCGGGAACGATAAAAATACCGTGACGGTAACGCGGGCCAATACGGGATCCGCGTTGCCTGTACTGTATATACCGACGATACTAAATTGTATAAATTGTGACCCCGAACAAAACTGGGCCTCAGGTGGTGTTCAAATTTAACACAGAAACGCGTAGGAAAAATGTTTGAAAATCTTCTCAAGAACCACTGCACCAAATTAAAAATGTTAATATTTACACAAGTGCTTGTACAGTATATATAGTGAGGTTCTATGAACAGTCCTGTCCTTGGACATATGAATTTCTCTCTCTCTCTCTCTCTCTCTTTTCTCTCTCTCTCTCTCTTTTCTCTCTCTCTCTCTCTCTCTCTCTCTCTCTCTCTCTCTCTCTCTCTCTCTCTCTCTCTCTCTCTCTCTCTATTTATGCTATTTGAATGTGTCATCGCACGGATACAGCTGAGATACGTTTTCATGGGCTTACCATTGTTAAGATGGGTTCCAAACTGTTTAAGGTAGATTTTCTTCATTCCCCACTTTTATAGTGTCTTAAAAATTCTATTATTTATTTATTTTGGTTTGTAGCTGAAAACTACGAATAGATTGCGGAAATCTTGCTGTTTCTATAACAATCGGCAATAATGGGTACTGGGCAATAAGGGCTATTTTCACGTTATATCAATTAAATAAATGTATGTATTACATTGTTAAACTGAATTTAACAGTTTGGCGTATTTAATTAATTATTGCTGGAAAATACTTACTGCTGAAATATACAAGAAAAAAATCATTATGGCTCGGAAACATGCATATGAAGTAAATATGTATATGTGTATACCAAGTGAATTGGAATATAACACAAGAAAACTCTCTCTCTCTCTATCTCACTCTCTCTCTCTCATGACATTTAATCCATAAATAGAAAGTAATTTACAGATCATGTGAATTCTCGTTTAAACCTTTATCTTGCATTCAAAAGCGAAACACCGTATCATTAGTGTGCATTGTTGTCCATAACAAAATCAAAGGTAACTTTATGCATTTTAATCGATAGTACAATTTATATAGTCAATTATCTTTTAAACTATTTTTATACTATTCTAAACTATATATTTTCAAACTATACTTATTTTCATTTGGAATTATTTGAGATATTAGTGATATTTAATCACAGGTGCTCACGAACAGAGGATCGTGTCCATACATGCACCTCCTTTCTCAATGTATGCATAAAGAAAACGAAAGTGGGCATATATAAAAAAGAACTTATTCAAAAATAAATATGACTGGACAAAACTTTCAGAATCAGAGGGGCAATCAGTTTTTGAAACGCAGTTCGCAGTTTGTCATTCGCAATTAAATTAGATTGGGTTGCTAGAACGCCGTTCGAAATTCAAAAATCAATATTCATATTTGAGGCCCGAGAGGGGAAACGAAGAGAGTTTCTACGTACCTGTTTAAATGTGGACACTCGTGTTACTTAACTTTTTTGAAAAAAGAATCGAAGTCCAAGATATCAATATATTATTATAGTTTTTAGCTCACCTGAAACGAAGGATCAAGTGAATTCTCTGATCACCCTTTGTCCGTCCGTCCGTCTTTCCGTCTGTAAACTTTTCACATTTTTGACTTCTTCTCTAAACCCACCGGGCCAAATTTAATCAAACTTGATACAAAGCATCTTTATGGAAACATGACTCTAAATCGTCAAATTAAAGGGCTAAACCCATTTTGAAAAGGAGATATTTGTAAATCAGTGAGTATATGGGGTGTGCCTTTTAAACTCTTCTTCTCAAGAACCACTTCACCAGAAATGACAATATTTAAACAAGCTTGTATATATAGCGAAGATACTAAATTGTATAAATTGTGACCCCGAACAAAACTGGGCCCCAGGTGGTGTTCAAATTTAACACAGTAACGCGTAGGAAAAATGTTTAAAAATCTTCTCAAGAACCACTGCACCAAAAATGTTAATATTTACACAAGTGCTTGTACAGTATATATAGTGAGGTTCTATGAACAGTCCTGTCCTTGGACATATGAATTTCTCTCTCTTTCTTTCTCTCTCTCTCTCTCTCTTCTCTCTCTCTCTCTCTCTCTCTCTCTCTCTCTATCTCTCTCTCTCTCTCTCTCTCTCTGCTATTTGAATGTGTCATCGCACGGATACAGCTGAGATACGTTTTCATAGGCTTACCATTGTTAAGATGGGTTCCAAACTGTTTAAGGTAGATTATCTTCATTCCCAACTTTTATAGTGTCTTAAAAATTCTATTTTTTTTTTATTTTGGTTTGAAGTTTTAAACTACGAATAGATTGCACAAATTTTGCTGTTTCTATAACAATCGGCAATAATGGGTACTGGGCAATCATGGCTATTTTCACGTTATATCAATTAAATAAATGTATACATTGTTAAACTGAATTTAACAGTTTGGCGTATTTAATTAATCATTGCTGGAAAATACTTACTGCTGAAATATACAAGAAAAAAATCATTATGGCTAGGAAACATGCATATGAAGTAAATATGTATGTGTGTATACCAAGTGAATTGGAATATAACACAAGAAAACACAATCTCTATCTCTATCTCGCTCTCTCTCTCTCTCTCTCTCTCTCTCTCTCTCTCATGACATTTAATCCATAAATAGAAAGTAATTTACAGATCATGTGAATTCTCGTTTAAACCTTTATCTTGCATTCAAAAGCGAAACACCGTATCATTAGTGTGCATTGTTGTCCATAACAAAATCAAAGGTAACGTTTTGCATTTTAATCGATAGTACAATTCATATAGTCAATTATTTTTTAAACTATTAAAGAAACAAACAATACTTATTTTCATTTGGAATTATTTGAGATATTAGTGATATTTAATCACAGGTGCTCACGAACAGAGGATCGTGTCCATACATGCACCTCATTTCTCAATGTATGCATAAAGGAAACGATAGCGGGCATATATAAAAAAGAACTTATTCAAAATAAATATGACTGGACAAAACTTTCAGAATCAGAGGGGCAATCAGTTTTTGAAACGCAGTTCGCAGTTTGTCATTCGCAATTAAATTAGATTGGGTTGCTAGAACGCCGTTCGAAATTCAAAAATCAATATTCATATTCGAGGCCCGAGAGGGGAAACGAAGAGAGTTTCTACGTACCTGTTTAAATGTGGACACTCGTGTTACTTAACTTTTTTGAAAAAAGAATCGAAGTCCAAGATATCAACATATTATTATAGTTTTTAGCTCACCTGAAACGAAGGATCAAGTGAATTCTCTGATCACCTTTTGTCCGTCCGTCCGTCTTTCCGTCTGTAAACTTTTCACATTTTTGACTTCTTCTCTAAACCCACCGGGCCAAATTTAATCAAACTTGATACAAAGCATCTTTATGGAAACATGACTCTAAATCGTCAAATTAAAGGGCTAAACTCATTTTGAAAGGAAGATAATTGTGAGACAGTGAGTGTAGGGGGTGTGCTTTTTAAACTCTTCTTCTCAAGAACCACTGCACCAGAAATGACAATATTTAAAAAAGCTTGTATATATATAAAAGGAATCTGGAAATTTAAAAGAAAAGTCTTTAAGAGTTGTTGAATTTGAAGTTTAAAAAATATGTAAAAACAATTTTAATGTCAATACCATGCATAAAATTATTAATCGTGATTTCAGATTGGAAGAAGAGGAACGATCAAGACAAAAGTTACAGCTAGAAAAAATCTCAGCAGAGTCTAAACTCAAGAAATTAAACGAAGAATTGGCAGTTCAAGATGATACTTTTCAGAAGTTGAACAAAGAAAAGCGTTGTTTGGAGAAACGTTATAGTGAAGTGCAGAGTCAACTTGTAGAGAAATAAAAAATGGCCAAACAACTTGGGAAACTAAATGATAAATCTGAGGCCATCATTGGTGATCTACAGGAGCGGTTAAGAAAAGAAACACAGGTATCATAAATAGTCACCTTCAGCTTAATTTCTGGGAGTAGAAAACCAAGTGATAGTAAGGGGATTAATAGCTGTGATATATGATTAAGAAATTTTTACAGGTTGAAGAAAAAAAAAAAGACACCATTACTTTCCACACATTTACTTTGATAATATAAAATTAAAAAATGAAAAATGCATCAGGACAATACTTCAACAGAAATTAAGGTAAATTTTATTGTTATTCAGAGACATCATTTAAAGTAAGGTATTTACACTTGAACACACGCGATTATGTTCCAAATTCCAAACTACTGAGAGAGTGGGGTATAAACTATCATTTTTCAATAGTATTTAATCAGTAACCCATATGTAATGAGTGTTTGTTACATAAAGGTATCCAAAATACGGTGAAATCGGATGCCATTTTATAGTTTGTAGAAAACGTTAAAGCTACGGGAGAATTGAAGACATCAGAATTATGTGTGAATTTGATATCCATTGTAAAAGGTGTATTTTACTTTAAAAATCATTGGCTGTTGACTGACAATTATGCATCGTGAATTTGGTATTGATTTATAAGTGACATTAATTAATTAGTTTAAAAAACTACCCCATATCCTACTAATAAGCATGAGGTATATATAGGCAACCCCATATCCGACTTATAAGCATGAGGTATTTATAGGCAAGTATATAAGAAACACAAATTGTAAGTAATCAGTTTTCATTATCTTCGTGATTTTTCAAGGCTCGACAAGAATTGGAAAAAATAAAACGGCGTTTAGAAACAGAGATAAATGACCTCAGAGAACAGTTGCTACAAAAACGACAACAAATGGAGGAACTTCAAGGTGTGCTGTCCAAACGTGAAGAGGAGGTGCAGTTCACTCTCCAGAAGTAAGAGTGCAGTTATTACTTGCATGCAAACATTGCAACTTATAATACCTACACAGGGCGAAAAACCATCTTTAAGCAAGTCCTTAAAGGTGGCTTAAAGGTGACTTAAAGGAGCTTAAAGGCTATACAACCTTTAAGCCGCCTTTAAGTCACCTTTAAGGAAGTGCTTATAGGTCCTTAATGTCCAAACTTCTTTAAGCCACCTTTAAGCCACCTTTAAGCCATCTTTAAGCATCTTTAAGTGGCATTTACGCTCTCTTTACACTGCCTTTACACTCTCTTTAAGTGGCCTTTAAGTCAATATTGATCAAGCTGAACAATAAAAACATATATTAAATGCAAAAGCTCTTTTATAGAGATGGGAGGGGGTCATCCGAGTGATAATATAATTTCCAAGGAAGGGGGGGGGGGGTGTGTGTTCCAGGCGGTTTTAATCGTCGCTCCATTAAACATAGATCGCTATCATCAGCACCGCTCCGATGGACACAGATTGCCGTTATAAAATTCTTTATAATATTTTGGGGGTTTCAAAATTATTGTAGGGATGAGCGCAGTCTCTGTATCTTAATATGTGCATAAAACTAATTAAAGTATGTTTGTTTCCTATTATAAATTAATCGGTGAAAAATCTCTCTCTCTCTCTCTCTCTCTCTCTCTCTCTCTCTCTCTCTCTGTTCCTCCGGTTATTAAACAAAATAAAGATAATGAACCAAAAATGCATGATTTAATTTGATAATCGGTTTAAGGTTTGTATTTTTTTTTTTCAATTTTCATTATTTCTAACTCTAGATCTGCTTGATACATGTTAAAGATGAAAAGACTCTCAACTGCCTTTGTTATATCGGGCAGGATATTACTGCTTTGTTTGTCTAGACATAGTTTTGTTCGTTTGTGTATATCTAATTAGAGTCTATTGTTTGTCCAACTTAAGAAAACCCCTGGAACTAACACAGAATATACAAGATATACACAACAGTTGTGTCGTGTGCCCAGGTGCATGTTTGTGTATATCTAATTAAAGTCTATTGTTTGTCCAACTTAAGAAAACCCCTGGAACTAACACAGAATATACAAGATATACACAACAGGTGTGTCGTGTGCCCAGGTGCACGTCAGGGTTTCTAAAGGCGTTGAATCTTAGTATGTACGAGTATACGATGTCTAGTGAATAAAAGTTAATTTACATTTGTAATTCATTTTCAAAGTATTATTTCCTAGCTCTGGGTTTCAAAGATGTTACGTCTACAAATTAACGATACATGTATGTAAGAGTAAAATCTTGAGGCTAATTAATTAATGTACCGGTGATCATAAATAGGGGTTGATTATTTAAATATATGTATAAGGGTAAATATGTCAAATATACCCGACCTGGCACATCATACAATTGTATATACAAGTCATTTGCAATTGCCACATGCAGTAAATACGTCACCGGTAATTGGTAATTTTGTTTGTTATAGAATTGATAGTTTAAAAATCATGTACATACAATTACATGTAAATATTTAAACATATTGGAACGGCGCCGCGATCATGAAAACCGGGAAATTGCGGGAAATTGAACAAATACCCTAATAGTATCAATGCATTTCATAAAAGAAATGATTTCATTTTCTTTCTCACATTTTTATAGCTATAAATTAGATGAACGTATATCTACTCGGTTTAAATTTATTAACTAAGAAAGCCTACTATAGTGAACCTAACGGTTTCCATTTAGGTATAATATATTTTTGTTCACTGAAGACCAAGTTCCGTATTTCATTCTAAATACACGCATGCATGTAATTTATAGATTAGATATAATTGATTGTTACAAACTGAATGGTTTGTCAAGATCTGTTCAAGTAAACACATTCAATACAGTGATTCAATATCCACTGATATATAGGATATAAAAACACTCATAAATATGTAAGTTGCCGTGGCGCAGAGGAAGTGTGTTGATGCTAGTAAACTAAGGGTCCCAGGTTCAATTCTCGACGTGGCCGGTGTTTTTTTTTTGTGTTTTTTTTTTTCATTTTTCTTTCTAGAACAAAAACCGTTTTAATACATTTTCTTTCATAAAGTTAATACATTTTGTTGGAAATTAAGCACAATATTGAAATAAAAATTTTTTAATGGCTTAAAGGTGGCTTAAAGGTAGCTTAAAGGTGGCTTAAAGGTGGCTTAAAGAAGTTTGGACATTAAGGACCTATAAGTTGTCCTTAAAGGTGGCTTAAAGATAGTCTTTAAGCTGCCTTTAAGCCATCTTTAAGCAACACATATAGCTTAAAGGTAGCTTAAAGGTGGCTTAAAGATCATCTTTAATCTACCTTTAAGCATCTTTAAGCTATCTTTAAGGAGAACTTAAAGATGGTCATTCATCCTGTGCTAAGACAAATCGGATATTAGTGGATTTGGATTAGATGATTTTAACTCCTCTTTTTTTTTAAGAGTGGAAGAGGAAGGAGCTGCTAAGAGTACATTCCAGAAACAGCTCAGAGATCTCCAGACACACTTGCAAGAGTTGCAGGAAGATTTAGATGCTGAAAAAGAAGCCAGAAACAAAGCTGAAAAACTGAAAAGGGATCTGAATGAGGTAGGTTTATACAATGAAGGAAAAATGAGCTGTTTTCTGTCCGTGTTTCCATCTGGTCAGACAGAGAACTATTATGTGATGTTCCAATGAACATTCATGTACTGCATTGAATTCAGTTTATTGCATTGGATGTTTCAGGAACTTGAGGCTTTAAAGACTGAACTAGAGGAGAACCTTGATGCCACTGCAGCTGTCCAAGACATCCGAACCAAGCGCGAGGATGAACTCAGAAAACTCAAGCAAGCATTGCAGACCAGTCAGAAACAGTATGAGACTAATGTACGTGATCTCAAACATAAATATCAACAGCAGGTAGATCAACTTAATGAAGATCTGGACAATGTCAAAAAGGTAACACTAGTTGTTGGTTCGATGACTGGGATTTTATCTCATATTGTGGTGTATGATTTGAAAAAAAGTGTATTTATCAATTTTGTTGAAAACTTTTTTTTTTAGAATAAACAAACCTTAGAGAAAACTAAACAAACCCTAGAGACAGAGAATCAAGATTTATGCAAATCTGTTCTGATGGCTAAAAAAGAGTCTGAAAGGAAACGCAAACAAGTTGAGCAGCAGCTGCAGGAGGCCACTTTCAATCTACAGGAAACAGAACGAAGTCGAGCTGAAGCAACAGACAAATGCAACAAGCTCACTGTAGGTGTTTGACTGTGAAGGGACACTGAAAACAATAATGACACTTGATACAGCATAAACACTTGTCTTCATGCTTTACATGTACATTATTTATTCATTTAATATTTTAGCTTGAATTGGAATCTGTCAGTAAACAACTTGAGCAAGCTGAAACAAAAACTATACAAAACAGCCAGAAGATCAACTACCTAGAGGCTCAGCTGTTAGATGCACAGGTGACTTGTTTGTGCACAACTTTGATTATCTACTCTTGAAATAATTATAAGCAAGTAAAAAACTTCTTTATAATAAATCGGTAATTTTCAGGAACTAGCAAATCAGGAAACGAAAGCTAAATTGCTTGCTCAGTCTAAACTCCGGCAAGCAAGTGAAAATATTTCTTCATTCGATGTGCGAATGGAGGAGGAAGAGGAAGGCAAGAGACAGCCTGAAAAACAAAAGTCAGAGCTGCAAGCCAATGTTAGTCACAAAGCGGTAATTTTTCAACAGTCAATATAAGTCTGTATTTCGACCCTTCCCACTTCCAAATTTCACCTATTTTCCCCCAATATTATTTAGCCTGTACTTTTTAGCTCACCGAAGCTGGAAGCTCAAGTGAGCTTTTCTGATCACATTTAGTCAGTTGTCCATCTGTCCGTCCGTCCATCTGTAAACTTTTCACATTTTGAACCCGTTTTCTAAAACCACATGGCCAATTTTAACCAAATATGGCACAAAACCACCTAAGGAAAGGTGAATATCAATTGCAGAAATGATAAGCCGGTTTTCATTCAAAGCCGAGGATACCTCGAGACTGCAGTTTATAAAATCTTTATCTCCGGAACTACTGAGTGAAGTAATTTTGCATAAATCATTATTATGGAAAGGAAAATATAAACTGTATTTCAGTTCCAGATTTGAGCTTATTACAAAAATAATAATAGCTTTTAAGTCTGGGTTCGTTATTCCATATCTCGAAAACGAGGTTCGTTGTTTTAAGCAAATTCATATATTACATTGACCCAACTAATATTGGATGAGTTTAAAGATTTGTGATAATACTATGCAAACATTCTAAGATAGTGTAGATTTTAAATTGTTTAAATCATATTTTGCTAAACTGAACCGAAGGTTTAAGTGAGCTTTTCTGATCACCCAATGTCCATCCGTTCGTCTGTCTGTAAACTTTTCACATTTTTTACTTCTTTAGAACCACTGAGCCAAATTTAACCAAACTTTATACAAAGCATCCTTATGGTAAGGGGAATCTAAGTTCTTAAGGTAGTCCATCCATAACTAAGGTGAATTTAACAATTTTTATTGATATATACTACCTCAAATACACATTTCAAAGCTATTATGAGGCTGACATAATCCAAACTTGGGTGTATGTATGTAGTCAATTAAATGAACTTTTAGCACTTAAAACTTTTTTTAAGAGTTGTCTGCCCTTTAGGAAAATTAAAAAACTCATTTTCTGAAAATATGTATGGTAAACTATGAATTATTTTAGCATATTCGAAAACGGAGAAAGCTTTTACAACTTTTTACCAAGAGAAATGTGAGAAAATTACTTGTACTAAAGAAATTGTTTAAAAATGCATTTTTCACATAGACTTCAATGTTAACTTTAACATATGATAAATCTATTAAAATTAATTTTCTTTATTATTTCATAAACTCCTTAAAGTCACACTAAGAATTTAGTGATGAAACTTGCAATCTACTAGATATGAAATATGATAGTTATGGATGGACAACCTTAAAATAAAGGACAAATCCCTTTTTAAAAGGGAGATAATTGCAAAACAGAACAAATAAGGTGCATGTCTTTAAAAAATCTTCTATTAATGAAGATTCTCAATTGTTAAGATTGTGACCCCCGGATCAACACTAGGGTCCGAAGAGGGGTTCAAATTTTAACATAGAAATATATTGAAAAAATGTTTAAAACTATTTTTCCTAAGAACAACAATGCTCCATTAGTGATATTTCTATGCAAGCAACTTCAAATAATGTAGATTCTAAACTGTAAAAATCGTGACCCCAGGACCAATACTGAGGCCCAAAGAGGGGTTCAATTAACATAAAAATATTAAGGGAAAATGTTTAAAGATTGTCTTCTCGAGAACTACAATGCTACAATTCGTGAGATAACTATGCAAGCATCTTCAAATAATGTAGAATCTAAATTGTTAAATTTGTGACGCTTAGACCAATACTTGGGCCCCAAGAAGGGTTCAAAGTTTAACATAGAAATGTCTACGGAAAACATTAAAAAATCTTTTTTTCATTAACTATAATGCTACACTATGTGAGATTGCTAATCAAGCATCCTTAAATAATGTAGATTCTGAATTGTTAAATTCGTTACCCCAGGGCCAATACTTAGGCCAGGAGAGAGGTTCAATTTTAACATAAAAATATATAGGGAAAATGTTTTAAAATCTTCTTACGGTCCCATGAACTACAAAGATACAATTCGTGAGATTACTATATGCAAGCATCCTCAAATTATGTAGATTCCAAATATTTAACACTGTGGCCCCCGGACCAATACTGAGGCCCCAAAGGGGGGGGGGTCAAAGTTTATCATAGGAATATATAGAAAGATATTTCAGAATTTTCTTCTCAAGAACTACAATGCTCCACTTTTTGAAATTACAATGCAATCATATTAAGATGATGTAGAAAGAAAATTGTTAAAATTATGACCTTGGAATAATTCTTGGGCCCCAAGGTAGTTTAAAATTTTACATAGAAATATATTGGAAAAAAGTTTTAAAAACTTATATAAAATAATGCAAAGAACTGTTGTTCAGGTGAGCGATGTGGCCCGTGGGCCTCTTTTTTGTGTGTTTTTTGGAGTTGATTTTAATCAACTCTCTTATGCAGTTACTCAGGCAAACCGAAAGTGAAACAGTGCTTGGACCTAAGCACAAATCAACACCGCTGACAACATTTAAAAATAAAAAAATAATCAATAAATTCGATGTAATGAGTTCTTAAGCATTGCTTTTTAAGGAAACTGATTTATAGATACCTTGTAAATAGTCAGATTTTAAATGGTACGAACAATTTAGATATTTTTTTGCACTCGTACATTGTAGGTATTCCTACGCCAGAGTTCAATATAGTCTCGTTCAACCAGACGCTCGGCTGTCTCCGTAAATCTCCGACATGCAGAGTCTCTCTTGCTTGTCGGAGATTAACGGATACAGCTGAGAGTCTGGTTTAACGAGACTAGAGTTCAGTTTTGCTTGGATCCATACAATTTCTCATAACTATTTCGATTACTGATACGTAGTTTGATGGAATTAATTCTTTGAATATTACACAACATGATTGATATTGGATTTTCACGAAATTCCTGTAGGAGAATTCATATTAAAAAAATGTGCATAATTCAAATACTTATAGGAATTTACATGCCATGCATGCAAAAATAACATATCGTTGATTTCAAAATAAATAATAATCGATAAAATCAACTCCCGTCAGTACTTCAGTACTTTGATTTTTAAATTGATGATGAGCAGAAACAAAAGGCGGGGCGGGTATAAGAAAGGAAGGTTGGTTGTTTCACTCTAAACTCTAAATGATTTTGTTTTCTTAAATTACTCTCAGCTTAACAGCCTATCAGTATGCATTGTACAATACATATTCCATACAAATAAGGAAATAGAACTGGATAATAGGCAATGTTAAATTTTCGTTGCAAATCATTTAATAATTTTTTAACTATTGTCTAGTATACTTTCCAAGATTATTTATAATTTTTCAAATTTTCTGAGCTTTAAGCTCACATGGTTGAACCTTTTGAACCACACAGGTTTGAAAATTGAGGACCTAGCTTCTCCAAATATGAGTTTTATTTTATATTTTAACAAAAAAATATCATACAAAGGACACACTTATATAAAATGAAATCTTCCATACAATTTTAAATATTACAATATATACATTTTGTACATTTCTCAGATTTCTGATTTCTGCTATTGAATCGATAAGTTTCAACAGCAAGGTTTTGTGAAGACAATTTGATTCTAAAAATACATTTCAAAAGCATTCGTGAAATAAGTACAAATATTTACTAGAATTTTCAATCCACTCAAATATTTATTGTATTGCTTGGTCAAATATTATTTGTGTAATATTGGTGTTCTTGCTGGTACTATCAAGAACATAACACAGGTTTGATTGAATATTGTCAATTTATTTGACTATAAAGAAAAACAGACTAAAGGGAAGGTCTTTGCAATAGTGAGATCATCCGACATTGGATTTAAGATCAAATAAAGTACGAAATGTAACTTCCCCTGCACACAACTAAAATAAATAATTTATATACAACATACGCATACAACCATATATTGATAAAAAATACAGCCGTCAGAAGCAAACATACTGTTTGCAGAAGGGTCCCCACAAGGTGGACTAGCCCGATAATGACAGACAACAAAAACACAAGTACAGACAGAAATGGAAGAAAAACAAATATAAGCACTAAAATTAAAACTCATAGAATGTATAGATACAAGACTTTACCCGTACTACTTGCACTACAAGTGTGTGTTGAAAAACACAATATGATGTTGAGACTTTAAGCTAATTAACATATTTTTGGGTGATTAACAGTAACACAGCTTACCAAAAACTCATAAAACAATAAAACTAGCACCTGTCATCTATAAATTAACATACATTTTCCAACTATCATGCAAAGTCCACACCATGGTGAAGAACCAGTAGACAAAAATGGAATAATAATAGTTACCAATAAACTTCAGTTGACCTCTGACCTGTGTGATACCTGATTGTACGTTAGAATGGGACTATAATACGAAAAAAAAACAGTCTGTGGATATTGATTTAAACCCCCAAATGACATCATACAGATAGATACTATGAGAGCACAGCAGTTGACATTTGACTTATGTCTCAAATGTTAGATGGGGAATGTGGGAAGGGGGGGGGGTGCAAAAATCTTAACTGGATTTTGCACCAGGGATATATATATATTAATATAATACTGGAAAAAAAGGACTAGATAACACAATAGTTGCTTTAAGAGTTCTATTTACTTTTGTATTATTTCTTACTTGAATTAAGTAAACTATATGGAAAACAACACTGATAAAAAAAAAGCAGTTGACGTCTAACCTGTGACTAGCTAACCGCAGTAGTCATTGCACTTTGAGAGGGTGGAATTAAAATGTAAAGCGTGACAACCGAATGTATCTGCGAATTGCATCCGATTTCCATCCGCTCATCTTTTGAATGCAGTTTTCAGAATAACCTAATTGTATCGCATGAGTGACTGCCCCTATTTTAAACTGTGGCCCTTGTAAGGGCAGGGTTCAAACCAATGAAACGAGAATTATGTTCTGAAGATGTTTTGCTATAAATGCATAGGTAACTGGCTTACCTCCAATGAATTGAAACAAGGGACCAGACTTATGACCAAAGGTTTGAACATATTTGCAGAGTGTTTTAACGGGGCACATATCTTCACTACCTGAAGCCATTAGATGGATTCGAAAAAGGTCATGAGTTTTATTTGTTTTTAAATTTCTTAACACAATTACCACAGCTATTGGTGCTGCATGCGACATTTTAAAGGTGATATAATTTCTTTGTATTACTTTATGCTGATCAGTTTTTGTTTTTACAACAATCTCTCCCAAGCGTAGGAAGGCATTGAAGGCCAACAGAAAAATTGACTTGAATAGTAATTTTGTATACAATTTTTGTATTGAAGTATCTATACTTCTCATTATGTTTCCTAAAATGGGGCCAGTAACAGGTAACACCCTTGTAGAATTTTCTTGACTAAGAAAGCTTCACCTGGATCCTGCAGATTGAGGATTCTGTGTACATTACTTATGGCTGAAACAAAGAGAGTAGCCAAGTGAAAAAAGTTTTGCAATGAAATTGCATAATACTGTAGGTGATAGAGGAATGGATGTTATACATGGAAAGCACTGTATAAAGAGACCCCGTGTTCTTTTGTAAGCAGTCTCTGTATTATCTGATAAAGCTGCGGCTAAAAGATTCTGTGCCTGAGTAGTCAGAGTTCTAACATTAAAAGAGGACAGCAAATGAAATCCAAGTGTCAATATCAGCTTGGTTTCATCTGAAAGATCTATCACGTCCTGTTGAAGCCCAATCAAAGATTGCAGCTCACGAAAATTTGTTTTGTCTTTACATTGCATGTCTAAAAGGTATTTTCTAATCTTATCAACTTTTTCAACAGGAAGACGTGCTTCCATTTTGCATAAGTCAATTTCAATGCCATATATATAATGATTGATGTAGTAGGGGTTTGAGTTTTTGACATTTTGATATGGACCCCAATGGTTTTGCAAAGGTCAAGAAAATTTGTAAGATCATTTTTGCAGCTTTGTGAATCAGCTAGACCGATGAAGAATAAATCATCCAAATTGTGTGACATTGCACCAGCCTTGTGTTTTGACTGCATCACACATTGTAAAGCCACATTCACTATTTCAAAAATTTGACAAGAACTACTAACCCCCATGGGTAAACATCTGTCAAAATGATAAACATTTACAGTTTCCCAAGAAAAACTTAGCAAATGATTATCTGCAGGGTTCACAGGGATAATTCTAAACATATTTCTATGTCTGTTTTTGCCATCAAGAAGTTTTCTCCATAATTTCGCACTACCTGTATAATGCAATCGTACCAAAGAGTTTTCTTTTGTGACAGAATTGTCTTTTGGATATGAGAGGTCATAAATGATTCGAAATTATTTACAAAATTTACAAGGTTCGGATTTAGGAGCAACACCTAAAGGGGAAGATACAAATGGGGTAGATGGTGGGGTTGAAAATGGTCCTACAATTCTTCCAAGGCTAAAACTTTTTGTATATGGTTTTTAATTACCTCCTTATGTTTTAAGGCATAATTGTGTTTTTTGACAAGGGTGCAGTGGGAGTCTCAACACAGCCTATAGAGAAACCATACCTAAAATCATTTACCAAATAAGTGCTTAGCCCCTATGTCATAGCCTAATTACCTTGCTAAATGTCATGTATAAACTTATCTCAGGGTGCATTAGTTATAGAATAGTATCTACCCTTGATTATCTTATTTCAGAAACACAGTCAGGTTTTATGAAAGGCAGATACATAGGTGAAAACACAAGGTTTATATATGACCTAATGGCATATACAGATTCATTAAAAATTCCTGGTTTACTTGTTCTCATAGATTTCGAAAAGGTAATTGATTCTATTGCATGGGAGTTTATTTACAAAGTGATGCATTTTGGGGGGTTTGGAAAAAATATAATTAGCTGAGTTAAGATTTTAAATACAAACTTTAAAGCAGCTATTTTGCAATGTGAATATCTGTCTGATCAATTTGACATACAGAGAGGTTGCAGACAAGGAGATCCAATCGCTCCATATTTATTTTACTGTGTGCAGAGATCCTAGCCATACTTATCAAACAGAATAAAAACATTAAGGGTATTATAGTCAATGGTAAAGAACACAAGATAACTCAATATGCAGATGACACAACACTGACACTTGATGGTTCACCAGAGTCTTCTTTTAATTCTCTGGATAAATTAGATTTTTTCTCAAAACTTTCTGGATTAAAAATAAATAATCCAAGGTGGTTTGGATAGGCTCAAGAAAGTTCTCAGATCAGGGTTTTCACCATACTGGATGGAAACTCGATTGGGGTAGTACAACTTTCAATCTGTTGGGGATAAATTTCTGTTTAGAATTAAAGAAAATTACTAAGTTAAATTACAACATTCAACTGCCAAAATTCTTTCACTGATTCAACAATGGAATAGAAGGATTCTAACTTCTGTTGGTAGAGTTACCGTGGCCAAGACTTCAATTTTGCCGAAATTGAATCATCTATTTATTTCACTTTCCATACCCAATTAAGCATTGTTATCCTTATTGAATACAGCAATATTTAATTTTATATGGAAATCTAATGGTTATAAAGTAAAAAGACAGATAGTTCCTCAAGATTACACAAAAGGTGGTTAAAAAATGCTATATGTCCATAATTTTGTGTTTTCTCTAAAATGTTTATGGATTAAAAGGTAAACTCTCAAACAGAAAACATGGATGGATATTTTTTTGGCAATTAATGGGAAATAGGTTGTAATGAAAATGTTAGAGTTTGGGGATTATTTTATCAGAAAGATGATTAAACAAAATAATTTTTTTGGCAAGATGTTTTTCAATCATGGCTCCAGGTAGTGAACATGTTTAACAAACAGCCTGGTTATATTCAGAAAAATATGATCAATGTTCCAATATGGCACCACTCCTGTATTACAGTTGCCAATAAATCTTTCTTTATTAATGTATTGTACCAACGTGATGAAAAGTTAGTTTGAGATTTCTTATCTACAAATGGAGCTTTTTTGACATACGATATTTTTTCTTTACATACGTTTAACTTGCCTGATTAAATGTCATGCAACACAACAGTATAATTAGTGCTTTTTTAAAGTTTTTAAAATCAGTTTATGTTGAAAGAGTAAATATTGAAAAAAATTGTACTCCTTTTTAACAATGTATTTTGAAGTGATTTTATTGAATGAAATATGTACCAAGGCAATTTATAAAACTTTGAGCTATACTGAAGTGGTCCCAACTGCAATATCAAGATGGAATAATGAATTACCACATGGACTTAAAATTGTGCATACAAGACTGTTTCAAAATATATGTTTAATGACAACTAATGATACATCTGTTCAATAGCTACAGTACAGAGTTCCCGACAGAATTCTTCCTGTGAACTATTATTTAAAAAAAAAAAATCAAGATCATTGCAAATGATTGCTGTACTTTTTGTAAAGAAGTAATAGAATCAATAGAACATGTACTTTTTAGTTGTACTAATGTTTTACCCTTGTGGAATAATCTTAGTATGTCTATATATAGAAAAACAAAAGGGAGAGTTGGATTCAATGTTACCAATATACTATTTAGAGAAAATTCTCTAAACGTAGACAATAGACCTGTGTACTTTATAACTTTACATATAAAACAATTCATATTCATATGTCTGAAGCAGAGTAAGATTCCAAACTATGTTGATTTATTACATCATTTGAGTTTTGAATACAATATAGAGAAATATGCATCAGTTCAAAATTTTCAACTGAAGAAATTTGAAAAATGCTGGTCACTGTGGGAAGATTTATTTTGTTTATAATTGTATAATTATACCATAGAAATAGAATTTGCTATGAATATTATTGTTTCATATTTTTTTCTACCCATTTTAATATACAACCTCAGGTTCATTTCCTTTTGATTTTCGAATGAGTGTGTGAATGAAAGTAGTATGGAAAGAGAGTGATTAAAATATTTTTAAAAATTTACATCAGTTTAATAGAAATTGTGTATGTTTGAATTTGAAAAATGTAAATAAATTTTTTTTAAATGGTCAGAACTATCATTTGTGGTCATGAAATCTCTCAGACGACGATTGTATGAATGTCCAATTATGCACACATCAGTTGCCATCGTCAATGGTTTGGACGGACCGTATGGGACGCCGTTTTAATATTTTTTAGGCATTTCATAATATCAGAAAATGTTTTTTTTTATATCAAGAATTCGAATTTCTGATATAAAAAATTCGAATTCTTGATATCAGAAAATTCAATACATTTTTATATCGATTTTGTGAAATCAAAAACCCCTTTTCTGATATCAGAAAATGATTCGATTTTTTGATATAAAAGATTCAAACTTATTTTTTGATATCAAGATTTATATTTTCTAATGTCAGAAATTCAAATAAAATGGCGAATAAATTTCACGTTTTTAATGAATACTCCCTTGATCCAAAATAAAATTGCTGAACTACAGCATGAGCCCAGTTTGCATTTTAATTTTGTTTTTTATTTGAATATTTATTTAGTGTAAAAATTTATTAATTGTTTTTGATAATTCTGGGCTTATCTATTGAAAGCGCTCACTGTGCACCAGTATAGTTCCTTATTATAATAAGACGCCATCATGTTTTAAGGAATTTCATTCAATATTCACAGCAAATCGCAAAGAAAGTAGTGCTATTCATTGTATATGTGTATAACCTTGCCAAAATGAAAACAGGTTTAGAATTAGGCATAGATTATTGTTCTTATCATGCATCTACAGGTTTGAAATACAGTTAGAAATTAAAAAAGTTGCATCACAGGGAGCATTTATAAAGTGGTAGCAATCTTATGTAGGTCTTATTTCCTGATATCAAAAAATCGATTTTCTGATATCAGATAATACAAATGATTTTTTGATATTAAAAAATGATTTTCTGATATCAAGAATTCGACATTTTCTGATATCAAGAATTTAATTTTTTGATATAAAAAAATCTACTTTAATTCTTGATAACATAAATCTATTTTGTGATATCTGGAAATCATTTTTTGATATCAAGAATTCGAATTTGTGTTATCAAAAAATGATTTTTGATATCACAAAATAGATTTTTTGATATCAAGAATTATTTATTGGTATCAAGAATTGTGCTTTGATATCAATAATGCAAATTATTGATATCATATATTTATTTTTTTATATCAGAAAATATTTCAAAAAAATTTAAACGGCGCCTCATAGGAACCAGCAAACTGAACTCTTGGAATTTGATTTTGGGTATCATGTTGTTTTGTAAAAAGGTTTAAAAAATTCTCTGATAGTCCTGGGGGTCAAATAATTGGTAAAAAATGACGTTTTTTCACAAAAAACCTTCCTCGAACTCTTCCTACATTTTCAACAGTAGACAAATCATCTTTTGGAATATGTTTTAGGGTATCCTATAAATGCGCAATAAGGTTTCGGAATTTTTAATTTTGTTCTTGGGGTCATTTAATGGCTGAAAAATGACGGTGTTTTTTTTTTTTTTTACAAAATAGCTAGTTTCAAAAACGTCATTTTTTTGGCAGTAGCCAAATGATCTTCTAGAATATGATTGGGGGTGTCATATTGAGGTGTGATCATGTTCCAGAATTTTTATTTTTATATTAAGGGGATCAGTGGGCAACAAAAAATGACGTTTTTTTGCAAAAAAAGTATGGTTCCCAGAACTCTTCTTACAACTTTTGGAGTAGCTACGTCATCTCTTGGGATATAATTGGGGCTGTCCTATAGATGTGCAATAAGGTTTTAAAAATTTAAATTTCATCCAGGGAGTCAAATAGTAGCAGAAAATTGACGTTTATCACTTTAAAAAAAACATATATCCAAGAGCTCCTCTTATGATTTAATGGATAGACACATCATATCTTGGGATATGAACGGGACTGTTCAAGAGATGTGCAGTAAGGTTTTAAAAATTTAAATTTCATCCACGGAGTCAAATAGTATTTATCACTTCAAAAAAACATAGATCCTAGAACTCCTTTTATGATTTAATGGATAAACACATCATATCTTGGGATATGATAGGAACTGTTCCATAGATGTGCATTACAGTTTTGAAAAATTAAATTTAACCTTGAGGCTCATTACCTACATACCTTTTGATGCCCTTTAAGGATCAAGAATATATATGGTTTAAGGGTGGGGATCTCAATTCTTTTGAAGATATTAAGGGACTTGCTGTTTGAAGGGGTCAGGACCACCCACAGGGTCCATGACCTACATAACATTTGATACTCCTTGACATCAGAAACATGAATATATATATGGTTAAGGGGTCATGATTATAACAGTTTCTGAGATATATAGTAATTTCAAATTCCTGGAGGGTGGGGTTGACCCCAGGGGTCAGATCTAATAAACCCTATATATTGCCAGTAACTGTCAATATATGATTATGAAAACCCTATATTATTATCTTTGTCCGTTTTCAAGTTACCATTTACAATAGAGTATACGATTCTTCCTACAAGTTTCAATGTTAGACCCCACACCCTTTGACACCCCCCCCCTCCAAAAAGTGGTTGTCTAACCCAAAATGAGAAAAATCAAACCAGAGTGCACAACTAGATATGCAGGCCTATCATATCCTAGAGTTTTGTACTATTCTGTTCAGCCATCTCTGAGAAACAAGTTCAGAGCGGGAAAGAAGAAAAAGAAGAAGACGAAGAATAATAATACATGTATTAAGAACTGTACAAAAACAATAAGTCTCCAAATTTCATTCGGGAGACTTAATAATAAAGATTAAATAGAGATAGGATCATCAAACATCAATAATTTAAAGATAATTGACAATTTCTGATTCTAATAGGGTCAGGATGACCCCTTTGGGTCATGACTTACATGCCATAATGATCTGATGCGCCATGACCTAAGGAGGAATAATATCTTTGGATAAAGTTGGGGATCTCAATGGTTTTTATGATATTTGATAATTTCAGGAAGAGCACTTGGGATCATGACCTACATACCATCTGAAATGCCTTGAAACAATAATATAATATGTACATGATATATGATTCAATTTAAGAACCCAGATATAGATCAATCATCTATGTTTCGTAATACTTCCTATGTATATATACATGCATTACGGTAGTTGTGTTTTGTTCTATACTATTCATGTTCATGACTTAGTATGGCTATAAGTCTTATTTTAAATTACATTAAAAAATTGTCAAATATATGACTTGGAACCCCCACCCCCAAACAAACTCAATTATAAACTGTTATATATAAATGATTCAAATTATAAATGTTTATACTCATCATTCACCCCCCCCCCCCCCCCATCTAACCTGGTTCTAAAGATTCAGTCTTCTTAATACATTCTTACATGTGTACAGTAGCAAATTTCAAACCATTGGTTGATTGCTTTTTCTCTCCTGATGCACATTAAAATTTTGGAAATTGCTCAATTCAATTTTCTGTGGGGTCAGAACAGTCCTATAAGGTCATGACCTACATTGTATTTGATGCATTATAATACATTAAGAAAGAAATACTCCTTCCTTTCTATTATAACTCATATAAAAATAATAAGTGTCTACACTTACTTACATGTAATACACAAATTTAATAAGAAGTTGTTTATACAGGGTCAATATGGGGTCAACTCAATAGTGCAAGTCTGACAAATGAAAAAAATAACTTTTGCAACTAAAATGACAGAAACTTTACAAATGCAATAGGATAGGTAACGATGATAAGCTTATTTTAATATTAAAAGATGATGATACAGTATGATGTCAAAGGGAGATCACATTTAGAAAGTGAAAGTAGAACTTATGTATGCCGGTATCTCATTATATTGTGCTACTGCTACTACATGTATTATGCTTACCTATATTGGTCAACATCATAATGATAATCCAATTAAAACACAATAATGAATTCCTTTTGCTGATCTTAACTAATCCTTTTCTGCATATGGAAAACACAGACATGTATGTAATGACATGTATGTATACAATCGAAGAGCTGGGTAAAACTAGTACCCGCTAAGGGGACCTGCAGACCTGTGTTGTGTACGTAACTTCAGACAAGATCAGTTATTTGTAACATGCATGTATTTTTATGACCTATTCTTCAAATCCACTTGCACTATTTTATTAGGTAAATAACAGCTTTAAGGTGGTGCAGGACACCTGCAATATTGTGATGTATACTTCCTATTGAGATAAACAATAAAGTATATTAAATATTAATTAAATATTTACCCTCGAAATAATGTTACCTAACATTGAAGAGCAATGGCTTAGAGCGTTTACATGTCTGTAAGAGCATTGGGGTCCAAGGTGTATTTTTGGTAATTTTACTATTGATATAAATGAATTTTCATTGGGGGGGGGGGGGGGAAGGGGGTCTGGACCCCTCACTCCCACCCTTCTCTAAATCTGTGCACACGATGATGTACATGTAGGTACACAGAAGCAAATCTGAAACCGGCAACCGCCACGGGGAGGGGGCATAATTTAATTTTCAATTTTGTTTGTAATAATTATATAGACCATTATACTTTCTATGACATGAAATGTTAAGATTATTGATTAACTGAAAATTCACTGCAAACAGTTCAACCCCAAATTGCACATAAAGTGCTGCTCATGTGTATTATCATATGGGAAGAGATCTCATCCTTCAGTTATGAAAATTATAATTTTTAAATGTATTACCGGAGCTTGCATGTGGCCTTCATTTTTAACTAAAATGGTACAAAACAGTGTTATTTAGGGGCAAACACTTGGTGCGGGTATTACTGTTTAATGACAGCAACTAGTTTTTTTCTGGGAATGATTTCTTCCAATCAATCCATCTGTTAACTGTGGTTTGTTTTAATCTTGATTCAGTTGATTCTATGAATACTTGTATCACCCATGCTATTGTCAATAATAGAATTGTATTTCATTAACGATCTTTACAGATGGCATTTTCAGAATCCAAAATACCATTCACACCCCAGCACTACTTGGCATGTGGTATTGAAAACTGTGAGAAAAACTGCCAGTTTTACTGCAATGATTGTCACCGACAATTGTGTGGAAAATGCAGAGATGAACACCAGAGGAGTCCAGATAGCAAGAATCACGAAGTAGTCCCATATCATCAACGCAAAAGACAACTGCCTGACGTGAAATGCCAAATTCATGTAAACAAAGATGTAGACATGCTTTGTGAGCCGTGTCAAGTTCCGGTATGTTCAAAATGTGCAACTCAAGACCATGGTGGACACACATTTATAGATTTAGAAACAGTATACATTGAAAAGTGTGCAATTTATGTAAATGTAATAGCAGAAATTGAAGAGTATTTTCTCCTAAATTCACAGGATTTACATAAGTCCACAAAAACCGATTCTACAGAAATAAAGAAGATCATGGAGAGCATACGCAAATCCATGAGGACTGAAGCTGAGTCTCTCAAAAGTCTGGTGGATGCCGTAACATCAGATAATATAAAACAAGTCAATGAACAAGAAAAGTCTCTCCTTCAGCTGTTAAATTCCCAGGTCAAAAAGTATATTGATTACATTTCTTATCTTAAGGAACTTCTTAAAAAGTTCCATGGCTACCTTTCGTTTGAAAATCTTCAAAGAATGATGAGTGAAGATACAAAAAATCTCAAAATAAACCCCATACCAGTTGTCACCAAACCAGTCCCTCCAGTATTCACTGCTGGTCAGTTCAGCAAGGAGGATGTCACCAATCTACTGGGTAGAGTAACTGTTCCTGACACTAAACCAGAAAACAGAAAAACAAAACTCATGGAGCAGGGATGGAGTCAATTACAATGGAAAGTGATTAATTAAAAATATAAATTACAATAACTTGCTCAAATCCTTCAATTAAATTACCATTACCATTACAAGAGTTTTCAAATGTAATTAATAAATTTACTAAAACCATGAGCCAAGGCGAATAATCTTCATTTGGGACAACTCTTTACCAACAAACTGACAGTGTACAAGTATCTGCAGTGATTTTTACAATGATTCTGATAATATGCAATATTTGAATATTATGTTGTTAATGAACTAAATTTAGTGGGAATTACATATCTAAAAGGCTGTAAATATTAAAAGAAAAAATGTATAAAAACATTTTGTTTCAATTTAATCACAACAGTTACGGGTACTTTCAAGGTTCATATGGCATAAACTAAAATGCATACTAGTAAACCTTAAAAAGAAAATGATCAACAAATTTTAGAGGAAAATATTGATCAGGTATATTATAAATAAAACATTCTAGCTTTGACTGCATGTTGCAAGCGTTTTATGAATAGAGACAGATTTAGATATTAACTTATTTATATTTTGAAATATGCATATGATTTTATTATTTACCTTAATTATTTTTTGAATAACTGATAAAGTGATGATACTTTTAGCACGTTACCAACTTCAAACATCAACACAACATTATCTTAAGGAATTAGAATGGTTATCATTATGGTTTGAAATGTGTTTTTTTCCTTTATTATATACAGATTGCATTGTTTAAAAGATCTGGTACATTATGCATACATAAAAGCAAAAGGTTTTACCTTAAGAAATACCAAAAAATGTACTTGGAAAATATATCTATATAAGGTAATATTTACACTCGGTGTATATTTCCCATTATGTTTGTATTAGAAATCTGTGAGGTTCTTGACTAACTTTATAATATGTTTTATGACTGTTCCACCTATTATTCATATCGCTGACAAAGAGCGTATACGTATAATGGCTTTAAAGTGACAATGCACAAATATTTCATACAAATAATTAGATAAAGTGGTTGATCACTGGTGCATTGATAAAGTTAAACGATCCTATGAGGTATGATCTTCAGGATATGACCTTTGGGTCAAACATGACGAAACCTTTGTATAATTCTTGAACTTTTGATGATTTAAATAACTGTTATATGGACCAAATTCAAACTTGATTGAGAGATGAAAAAAATAATACGGCATACTCTCCAATAACTGCAATCTGTATCCCTACATCAGTACCTATGTTTATGTCACGCCTAGCTATATCAGTTGCTATGATATATCGGTATATTTTCAAATTCAACCCCTCACCTTCATGTTTTGGTTTAAGGTCACATCATGAATTAATTTGGCAAAGAAAAGAATTTGTTTGCCTCTAGGTCTTACTAAGTGGCAGTTTTATCACGACAATTCCGCGCCTAAAGAAATAAAAGCATGAAAAATCTTAAAGGATTTGTGACACAATTTTGTTAATCTTTTATTTTCCTGTAAAAAATGCTAATGGAGCTGATAAAAAAAGAGATAACCAAGCATTTCTATTAAGCTGTTTGTATATCCCGCGGTGTAGTGCTGATAAGACAGCTGGTCAGAATATGCATAATTCTAAACTGATAAAGAGGCTCTACGTCAGAGGTTCGTCCCAGTTATCAGCATCAGTTCTTTGTTTACAATTGAGATATAGAGGTTACACACGTTTTTAATGTATAATGGTCAACTGTGCTGCATTTGGTTGCAACAACAAGGCAGGAAAGGGTAGTGGACTTAGTTTTTTCCACTTTCCAAAAGATTTTAATTTGAGGAAGCAGTGGATTTATTACTGCAGAAGGAAGGATTTTACACCTGGAGATGGACATAGACTGTGCTCAGTACACTTTTCAAACAAGTGTTATGATCAGGATCCTGAGATGCTGAGTACTCTAGGCCTAGAGTACAGCTTTAGGAAACGTTTAAAACCTGATGCTGTGCCAGATATACCACTTTTGTTTGAAGAAGAACAAGGCAATTCAGAAAAACCTAGAAAAGTGCGAGGAGCATATGCAAAACGGCAGCGAGCAGAGGTAAGTTTTTTAAAGTAAAATTTACACTATAGAAAAATTTGTTTTTCTGTATTACAGTATTTATTCATATTCTTTATTATTATATTTCAAGTCTCTCAATATGCTTTTGTTAAGCATAGATGACAGTTAATATGTGCAACTGAAGCTTTGTTTTTAATACTGATACAGGTTCTAAATGAAGCTTTGAATGAAAGTTTGTCACTCCCATTTGATGATTCTTTGGAAAATATAAGTATCCCTGAAAACCTTTCCACAGAGCCCTCCAAAGAAACTAGAAACAAAAAAGTTCAGGTTGATCTCCACCCTCCTCAACGCACAAGGTCCAATCAGACAGACGAGCGAATAGTTTCATTGAAAGTAAAGCAGAGATCATTTGGCACTCAGACAGATGACACAATAGCCCAAGTTCAATCGACTTCATCATTGTCAAACCAAGTTATGGAAGATATTCCAAGTGATGAACTTGAAGATAATGATGAAGATTCAACTGAGGAAGAAGAGGAAGATTCAGACGAGCTTTATCTTCCAGATGACTCTGATCTTGAAGCTGATGATGACGAGGATGGTGAAGGGGAAGTTCAGACGGCGACTTACAAGTTAAGACAGGATACAGCACCCATGGATGAGAAGCAGTTCTTAGTCAGTGAAACTGCACTAGCTGAATTGTTGTCTGTATGTCGCTACTGTAGTGCAGAATGTACACCTGTTATCAAGTTTTTTAGAGGGACATTCATTTACACATCTTCAAAATGTTTAAATGGGCACGAATTTACTTGGAGTAGTCAACCATGCCACAACACTTTGCCTTGGTCCAATCTTTTCACAGCTACTGCCATACTGACTAGTGGCTGCAATGCTACCAAAGTATTGCAAGTATTTAAGAACATGAACCTGCAGATGTTCACTGCTAGGACATACAACAGACTACAGGCATATTATGTTGTACCTTCTGCAACGAAAACCTGGGATTTTGAACAGTCCCAGTTGTTAACAGAAATAAAGGATGGACCAAGCCAAGATGTTGTTGTAGGTGGAGATGCTAGGTGCGACTCACCCGGATACTCTGCTAAATATGGGACAAAATTCTAGATTTTCAGCTTGTTCAGGTAAAACATTCAGATGGCATTTTACCAAAGTTATGCACATTTACTATCATTTTCATAGATGGAAACAATTTTCTTAAATATACTTTGTATCATATACTTTATGGGTTTTTTTTTTTTGCAGAGTAATGAAGTCAAAGGATCATCCCACATGGAACTTGCAGGTTTGAAAAGAGCTATGGGATTTTTAAAAGATCATGTGAACATCAAAACACTAGTCACTGATCGCCATTCCATGGTCAAAAAGTACATGAAAGACTGTCATGCAGAGAAAAATCATTACTTTGATGTCTGGCACATTGCAAAAGGTAATTCAGGTTAATGCATTTCTAAATATATTGAGATTTTCATTAAATTTCTATTTAAATAACCGGCTTCTACTTTTATACTTTACTAAGGTGTATCTAAGAAACTTGAAACAGCATCAAAAAAGGTCAGCGGTGAGCAAATACGACCTTGGATTAAGTCTATTGCTAACCATTGCCACTGGACAGCTTCATCAAGTGAAGATGATGGTGAACTGAAGCAAGCTAAGTGGGCATCTGTTGTCAACCACATTGCCAACAAACATGAAAACCACTCCAGGAAGTACCCTAGATGTGAGCATGCTCCAATCAATGATGAAAGACTATGGATTAAAGAGGGTAATGTTTTCAAAATCAGTTCGGTAAAATCAAATAATTTATACTTGTTGCATTCAAGATTTAACATAATTTTTTTTAACTTCAGGTTCGGTCCCCTACAAGCTGATGAAAGAAATCATTTTGAGCCCTTTCCTTGTAAAGGACATTGCCAAACTTTCACCTGCTCACCAAACCTACAGCCTTGAAGTGTTCCACTCCGTGGTGAATCACTATGCACCAAAGAGCACTCATTTCTACTACCCGGCCATGTATGCAAGGTATTCACCAAAATACATTAACATTGCATGATAATTCTATACAGTTGCAAATACAATGTATACCATGCATATTTTTTTTTCTCTTAAGATTGTTGCAGCTCTGCATTTTAATGAAAATAGTGGAAGACAGCAGGCAACTTCCAAATCTGGTGAATTGCAGTATGGAATATCTTATCCGAAAGCAAAAAAGGGATTAGAGGCAGTCGTCAAACCAAAGAAAACACCTCCAACATTTAGTATGTAAATCAGTATTTACATGTACTTTTTAGAATACTATTATTGTATTATAAATATCTATAAGTTTTGTTTATTGCATATTTTTTTCATTTTTTAGACTATGTGACAATAATTAAACAAGCTGTTCATGAACGGAGAGGTTCAGAGTGCCCATCATATAGATCAGCTGCACTGGATATTTCTGTCCTAAATGAAGATGTTCCAGTGCCACTCACTCAGAATTTTGAACATTTCGAGAAGGCAGCATTAATTCGCAGGCATTCATCAAGATATGCAAGAAGATAAATTATGAACACTATAAAAAACTACATTATACAAACAAGATGAAATGTATAACTATTTATTAATGATAGGACTGATTGTGTGAGATGTGCCTTTTCTGTTTGCTTTTCATCTGGCATATCTAAAACCACAATATTGTTCTGATGGAAATGTCTCTCTTATTTTGGATACCACACATGCAGGTAATATTTTTCTGTTGCTTTTTCCTAAGAAGTGCCATATCCACCTGACAAACCGTCTATAGTCAAGATGTCTGTATACCCTGGAAACAAAAAACATTGAATGTAAGACATATAGAAACTGGGTGTTTGGTGCACGATTTTTTAATGTCAATGTACATATATTTTCAAAAATTTATAAATTCACAGAACTTACTGGTGAGATGGTTGATTGTCATCGATTGGTCCCACATTTTGTAAATATTCATACATTGAAACGTGTAAAACATGTCGATTTAGACAATTGTCTGTAAATATTGGACTTTCTGTTATGCATTGGTGGGCCCCTGCCTCAATTTCTGCACTAATTGCTGCTATTTCCTGACAACAAATGCACTCTTGTTGAGTTGCCATGGATATGCAAATGCCACATTCACACCTACAATTAGAAAATAAAATCTTGTTTTATATATTATGTGATTTTCTATAAATTGTTGTCATAATTATAATTTTCTATCTGGATTAAAACTGATGAAAATCAGAATAATTAACTTACCAATTAGTATTGACTTGTCTATCCTGAAAGTCCTCTACATCAGAACTATCATTGTCTGGTGTAGCACTTCTTGGAGTTTCACTAGTGTTAGCCAAAGGTTCAAACTGATACGGTCTAATGTTTTCAGCATCAGAAAGATCAACGTTTGGAATTTCATCTTCCAGTGTTTCCATTATTTTAAACTTGCTTGAATGATTTGCTGTGTGTTTGATAACAGAGAGGAGAGTGATGTTTGATAACAGTGGGGAGAGTGCTGGCGAACCTCTGACGTCATGGCCAGAGCTCATTAACGCTAGCTGCTGGACTCAGCAGGCTGCATTTATCTCTGTGTTATCAGTGAATGCAGTAAAACCTGACCAGTGTTACATTAATTACAGACAGAAACTGATTTATCAGAGATATTTATAGGATATATAAAGTTAATAAAAATTGTGTCACAAATCCTTTAAGAGTATAAATTATGGAACATTGGTTTTTACAGAATTAGGGTTTTAGATTTTTTAATGCTACTCAGAAAATTATTTTAATGCTGGGTATAAAATGTGTGTTTGGTATTTTTGAAGTCTGTAACAACGAAAATCTTTTGAATAATGAAAACAAAGAACGTATTTTATTTGTACAGATATGTCTCGACTGTTCTTGATTATGACTCTGGAGTTTCATTCTCTGTAAGAAAACAAAAAGAGCAATTCAATGTTAAACTTTATTGTATTCTTAAAGTTATTGGACATTCTTAGGGGGTGTGATGCGTCAATTTGAAGTTATAAGATATTAGCTAAAAACCCAATTTTCTGACTATTTATAATATTCCTTTCAAAAAAATTAAGATGATAAAACCAACATATATTGAAAGAGCACACGCGCAATCGAGAATAGTCTGAAAGAGCGGAGCTATGGATAATTTGTTTTTGCGGGGGAGGGGGGGGGACTTCAAGACCTTCTTTCCATAATTTTACAATGTGAATATAATAAGTTTAAATTTTCAACGGATTCCTATGACCCTGTATAGATTTGGGCATGGAGACATAGGAAACAATTCATATGTTTAGGGATATAATCATTTGCTCTCATGCCCCTTCTTTTACATCATTTATAGAAAACTACTATGTTCTTGATAATTAAAATTAAGAGTGAATATTAAATATGCCACATCCTGATTAGTGTTAATAGCTGTTATCTTTTTTTAATTGTAATGATTTACACATGATCAATGATTTTGTATACCCTGTAACAGTAAATTTTGTTCTTGTTTGTGATCCTGTCTTTCCAATGAATAAAAATGAAAAAAAATGAGTTAACATAGTGCAATAGACGATATGCATATGAACGAAATAAGCAGATCGGACAACATTCGTTTAAATATCACGTGACTAATTTTATCGCCAAATTCTCAGCAATTGGTGGAAATAAAATCCGTTGATAATACAACTCATCACTAGTGTATTCACATAAATGAAGGTAAATGACATATTAAGTCGAACACGCTTGCCGAAATCTATTCATGTGACACAGCCGAGTAACATAACAGGTTAAGCGAGTTCACACCAGGTAAACATCTTCAACATATATTAGGGTAGACACACTGGACTTTTGCATTTTTATTTATATATGTTTGCAGTGAGGTACATTATTCTCCTATCAAATATAGATAGAATTCATTGACCAGCTGAAGGAGAAAAATGTATCTGAATGCGCTCATGTATTTTACAAACGTGGAGCGGAGATAAAAGTTTTCGTTGATTGAATAAAAAAAGTGTATCCCTAGCATAAACAATGATTTGAATCACCCATGTGATTGGTTTTTTTTATATGATAAGAAAGGAAATCTATAATAGAGGTCATATCACAGATTAAGTTCATGCGAAATTAAAAGAGAACTTCCGATTTTTCCCCCAATTTACTGGGGACCGTATTACAATCATCTTTATTCTATAGCAGAATTGTCAGAGTTGAACTTACTTTTAGATAATATAACATTATGAAAAACAAGGATTACTTGATTGATTAAATTGTATTTAACATGTAAATAGGTACCACTCCCGCTCTTCACCGATACAGTACTTAATAAGAATGACACGTACAGTCAAAATGGCTTGAGGTGGAGTGGTCAACAATTTAATTAAATCATCAGACCTACCTTAATTTGTTTTAAAGAAAAACGAAGATTTAGAAGTATTTATTCAGCTTTGAGACTTGAATATTTTCTTAAATCTTTATAAAGAGCTCTTCTTCTAAGGAGATCAATATAGTCCAAAAATGGCCACGACCATCCAGCCCTCTTGATTTAAACATCAGTCGATATATGTTATGAACATAATCTAACTTGTATCAATTTTGCACATTTAAAATAAAAAAGCTATTGATGATAGTTTCCCAAATCACACGTGACACGTAACACGTTAATGTTGTCTGGTATATTTTCATGACAATCAGAAATTTCAGTTTATTTAACGGAAATAACTATTTTCATGCAATAATATTTGTTTCTAATACAATGTTATTCAGAAAATTTGCCAATCTCAGTAAATATACTCTGATTAACGTCCAAAAGCATATTTACCGACAATATGAAGATATGTCCTGCACATGTTCTATATGTATATAAATTAAGTCTGGACATACGTTCACATTTCCGATGAAATTTATCTTAGGCTTTATAACACAAAAGAAAAATATAGATCAGAGAAGAAAAAAACACTTGATATGAACAACATAAAATATTGTCTTTTAATTGTGTCCTATATAATAGTTAATCTCAGCTCCCTTGTACATTGTACAAATATTGTCAACAAAATTGATAAAACAAAGTAGTGGATAACACAAATAGCTATATGAACGCATTTTTATTGTAAATTTTCAAGCATAGAATTTAAAAAAATGTATGACTAATTCTTACCAGCAAAAGCACAAAGCAGACTGCAAAAGGAGCTAAAATTGCAAACAAAAAGGCAATCATTATTATTCAACTGGTTGTTTTACAAATACCTACCACAATTCCTTTCTTTCAAATTTTTCTTACGCCCCCCGCCCCCCCAAAAAAATTTTCTGACGGTTATATTTTTTCCTGTCAGGGAATCAGATTATCAGCCTAACATGCAGTAATTGATGGAGCACATGCGCGGATCCAGAATATTTTTCCACTGGGAGGGTCCTTAGAATAATTTTACTATGTGAATTAAGTAATTTTGAAGTTTCAATGGCCGCAGGGGGGATGTCCGGACTCCCCGACACCTCATTCTAGATTTGTGCATGAAAGAAAAAAATCGTTATATAATGAAACTGCCAGACGCAATAAATATTATGAACATAACCTTACATGAATCAAGTTTTCAATTTTGAACTTTTTAATAGAAAAAAAACCATACAAAATAAACGATGATTTTCATCATTAATACTGAAATTTCAAAACACAAATGTTGTGTGCCCTGTAATCATGATAATTAGAAATTTGATTTGTTTTAACGGAAATTGCTTTTCATGCAGTAATATTAGTTTCGAATAATCCAGAAGCTTTGTCAATTTTAGTACAAAGACGCTGATCAATGTCCTAAAAGCAAGTAAATTTCAGTGATTCAAATACATATCTTCAATTCTGATGCTAAGAAGTATCTAATATTGAAAAACTTTTTTTTATTACATGATACATAAAACACGTAAACAAATCTACAGTGACACTGATTCGGTGGTATTTTCTTGGTCTTTGACTCGACAACACTGTCGCATGCAGGGAAATCTCTGTAGAAACATAACAGTTTCTTTCCTGAGAAGGATGTAAAGCCAGGGATTCAAAACGGAATTTACGTAGGCCAGGCGGAGACCCAATACCTCGAAACTCTCCATTCCTTCAAGGATGCGCAATGGGCGAGCAAACACGTTGATCTGGAAGAGATAGACATAGAACATAAAAGAATAAAACATAGGGAATGAAAATTATCAGATATTTTGTTTTGATTATGTTACAAATATTAGCCAACCTCAGCTCCCTTTCCACATTGTACAGGATATATTGGTACAATTGTTTAAGCAACGTAGAGGATAGCATAAACAAATGGATACATTAATTCATTTTTATTGCTATTTTTCAAGCATAAAATTTTGGAGGGAAAACCTCGTGAATTAATCTTACCAGCAAAGGTATAAAGCAGACTGCAAAGAGAACGACAATAGCAAACAAAAAGGCTATCATCTGTTTACTCTTCTTGCTTATTGTTTTTTGTTGTTTCCTTCCGTTTCGTGTAAGCAATGTTGACGTACAAGAGTAATGATCACTGAAATATTCAGAGCGGCAACCAAACATAGAATTATAAAGCCAGCGGAGGCGTAAGTCAAGGAAATGCCTCGATCAATCCAGGCGTCAGACATAAAATCTACGAAGCACCAAGAACCCGGATAAAAACTGCGACTGTGTCTTCCCGCCAAATGTGGAACGGTCGATAGAAGGAGTTATATGGCGCCACCAAACATCAACAACAAGTGAGTTCGCCGTTCTTTGACGGACACACTGTATTTCAACGGAAAAACAATCGCAATAAATCTATCAAGAGACATGGATAATACTACACCAGCCGAGTTCAAGATAGCAAACATCTGAATAAAAGCCATATAGTAGCAGAGGCCGTGGGAGAAAGTAAACGTGAAGTTCGAGGCGTATCGAGCGATTCCAAAAGGTGCTGCTAGAGCGATCCCTAAAAAGTCGTTTATGGCTAATGCCAGTACGAATCTGTAAAAAGGACGCCATTTGTGCTCTCCAGAAAAACGACACAGAAGAAACAGCACCAGTCCATTTCCGAGCGTTCCAAGAATTAGAAATAGAATAGGAGGTGCAATACTAGCTTGTGGTTTTCCCTCACTGAACCCAGAGTCTGTCGTGTTTGTAAGGTTCATGTAAAAACTGCCGTCGGTTCGGTTCATTTTGATGTGTTGTAGTTTAATCCACTAGCTTTATGATTTTGACAAAGATCTGCAAAACCAACATTTGATTAAATACCGTATGTAGAAAATAACATATACTTAAGGACCAAACACTATTCTGTTTGTTTTCAAATTTGAAACAGGAAACGGAAATCACACTCAACTCCCTATTTGTATAGCAAATATGCAGATGTCATATTAACAAATTAATACCACTTAACCTTTATTTTATGAACTTAGATGATTTACATATGTAAGTATATCACTGAGAGAAAAAGAGCACGCTTAATAAAGCTTTATTATTGGAATGATAAATATAATCTAATTTCTGCAAGAAAAGAAAGAACCAGATTAAAACATATTTACCTGGAGTGTTTCTTTTCCCGACAAATTACAGTTAAACGTCTGTGTTTACTTAAATGAACACTTAAAATATATATATTGAGGAAAATGTCGTCTCGTCAGTTTTTGTAGCCTAGGCAAATAGCCAAGAAAATCTAAAAAAATATACAATTACAGACCTTTAGTATTCTTTTTTAGCATTAAGAAAACGGGAAAGTCACTTGACAGGTTTTGTGTACTTTGATTGGTGACGTTTGCTTGAGCTTGAAACTTAAGAGCGTTATTATATACCTGTAACAGAAAGCTACTTGATTTTGTGAACGTTTAATTGACTTAAATTTATGTTCAAACATTATGGGTAATGTTCACATCCACTAAGTATTTGCCTTAAATATTCATTAAGAAAACCGATTGATATTCATACAGAAACTGACATGACGGAAATCTACGCGATCCTCTTAAACTACAGTCAATGACAGTGAACATACGCATTTGTTAACTCTTAAACAATTCGTAAATCCGGATTTTTTTTTCAGGGAGAAGGATTCGATGGATGATGTTGTTTTCAATGGAGAAGGGGGGGGGGGGGGGGTCCGAAGGATATCAATTGTTTTTTAACTTCAGTATAAAAATTAAGAAGAGTGAAGATTAACCCACTCCGATTTCCTCTATTCGCGCATAAAAATACTGATTTCAAATGCATTGTTTAGCAAATTTAATGTTAACTTTAATTCAAGTAACTATATCAAATCATTTTAACATCGTTAATTGAAGTTTTTTTTGTACTTTTGGTGTTGACTTGCACGGACTGATCTCATATAATTTCTAAGTACATGTAACTGTGGTTACCAAACTGATAATGCAACTTAAATCAGTTTCTTTTCAGTTTCTTTTCAATAGAGGGTGTTTAAATTTGCAGCCTTTCGCTAGCAAAAAGGAAAAACGAATTAAAAAAAAAACCAATTTACTCTTCGAATTTTCTTGAAACAATCATAGTCGTAGACCCTTAAACATGTATTTTTTAAAAAGCATGTTTTAAAGCAATTTTAAAAGGCGAGGGTAGTAATACGCCTGTAGTTCTCATTTTCCTCGCGGAACAAGTTGTCAATTGATAAGAAACGAATAGCTGTCAACTTTACAAAGAAAATAAGACTCTGCAATGAAGGATTGGAATACTACATTCCTAGACTACTACATTTTTTATTGATAATAGCTGGACCGGTTTCAATGTATTCCTGTTTGCTGAGAGAATGTTGGAACACGGAGGGAGAAGCAAACACGGACTACCTTATCCAAACGAAGTATTCGCATAAGACGAAGTCGTTGTTGCCGGGGGAGCTTGAGTGATGATATCTTTCTGCATATAGCGAGCCATACCACGAAACTAGTGCGGTGTAACCTGATACATGTAAGACGACATGACGTACATGTCTTTATGCATATCAACATAACATTTGATGATGATGATATTATGTATAGTTTCATGGATACCAGCGGAAGACAGGTCAAGGAAAGATGGTTCAAAAACGATTCCCAACATTAAAACAATTTAACCGGGCCATTTTATACTGATGTACTGATTAAGCACCATTAATTAAAAGGGAATTTCCAAAATAAACACCGTCAGCAAAATGAAAAGCTATGAATTTTCAATTGTATGCAAACAATATAAAACAAAAAAATATACCAAATGAAAAAGAAAAGTTTTAACTACATCAAGACCATAGGCGTCGGAACCGGGGGGGGGGGGGGGGGGGCTAGGGGCTAGGGGGCGGCCCTACTTTTTTTGCAAAGTTAGACCTAACCATTAGGCACATAGCACCCCCCCCCCCCCCCCCCCACGGATTAGGATTTTCATGATTTTGGGAGTTATTTTTTTTTTCGCTTGTCAAGATTTCTGAGGATAAGTCTAGCCCCCCCCCCCTCCCACTTTCAATTTGCTTCCGACGCCACTGAAGATATCACATCTACATCAACTATTTTTTAAGACACTACGTAACAAAATGGTGATTTTAACGTTTTGCTTAATGTTTGTATCGATAGATTTGGTTGCTAAGTGGTTAGAGGATCGGGCTTGTGAACAGCAGGTCACGAGTTCGAATCCGCCTAAGGTTTTGTTCATATCTACTGAATTAAACTTTTAAAATTCATTTTTTCAAATCTAAGTCTGCATATTTTTTCGTCTATTTGAATAATATTCTTCTAATGAATCATGCTATCTATCATAATAAGGTAATTTTCAGCTGATTTGAGAATATCTTTCAAGGTGTAGTGAGCCTCCTTAAAAGATAAACAATAAATAAATGTAATTATGTAATTATATGTATTTACGAAAGAGATAAGTAAGTGAATTCTCACGAATTCGTAGTCTACACATACGATTTGACAACATTTATATGGGTTGATGGCTGTTCCAAGAAACGGTTGATTATATTTTATTTTGCAATTTTAATTCCCAATCGACGAAAATTCTTGGATTTTGGTGCTTGCTACACTGTATGTTTAGAAGTCAATCTCAAATCTTAGTAGTTCCATGGTTGTTGTATAGTTGATATTTCCTTAGCATTTACTTCCTCGTTATATGAGATATTAAGCTCAATTAAATCCAAATAAGAAGAATAAACGCTCTTCTCTTCTTTAAACTTATTAAGAGTTTTTAACTGGAGTTCATTCAATCCAGCAATGACAGATGGCAATTTGTTTTTTCTCTTAACTGCTTAATTTACACTGTTGTAATGCTCGCGATGATTATTATAAAAAGCTGTCAAAAAATATATCCGAGTGTAACGACTCAAGGAAGTGGTGGAATATGGTAAATAAAATATCCAACACTCAGATTCGCAATGACTTACCTCCCTTGGATGTTAATGGCAATGTAGTCGATAACAATTTTGAAAAAGCAACTGCTTTTAACATCTTTTTTACAAATCAGTCAAATATCGACGATTCATCAGCGACTCTTCCAAATACTAGTACTAATAACAACGCTTCTAACCATTTATATACAGAAATAATACTTTCCGACGACGAAGTAAAAAATGTTCTTCTTTCATTAGATACGTCTAAGGCTACTGGGCCAGACCTCATAAATCCTCGACTTCTTAAGGAAGCTGCGTCGATTTTAAGTTTTCCATTGCGCAAATTATTCAACAAATCACTTCAAAATTCACATTTTCCTACGGAATGGAAACAAGCTAACGTAACACCTGTTCACAAAAAGGGTAAACGTAATGAAATTAACAATTACAGACCGATTTCATTATTGTGTATTACTGGTAAAGTCATGGAAAGATGCGTTCACAACCATATTTATAGTTACTTTGTAGAAACAAAATTCTTGTGCAACAATCAGTCAGGTTTTATCTCCGGTGACTCAACAGTCAATCAATTATTAGACATATCTAACGATATAGGAAGAGCCTTAGACTCGGGAAGGGAGGTGCGTGCCGTGTTTTGTGATATAAGCAAAGCGTTCGACAGAGTTTGGCATAAGGGTTTGCTTTATAAACTTCAACAAGCCGGGATAGGAGGTAAACTTTATATGTGGTTCGAAAATTATCTCCAGAGTCGTAAACAAAGAGTTGTAATAAACTCATCAGCATCGGGTTGGCGCGACGTAAAGGCTGGTGTACCCCAGGGCTCAATATTGGGTCCATTGTTATTTCTTGTATATACATGTATAAACGATATAGTGTTTGACATAAGATCCACTATCAAATTATTTGCGGATGACACCACCTTATACATTATTGTCGATAACCCGGTCATCGCAAGTAAGACATTAAATAGCGACCTTGACAAAATCCACAAATGGTCTAATCAATGGTTAGTTACCTTTAATCCTCAGAAAACTGAAAGCATAACAATTAGTACCAAACGAAACCGAACTCTACATCCAGACTTGTACTTGAATGGACAAAAGATAAGTGAAGTGTCACATCACAAACACTTTGGATTACATTTTTCCGACAACGGACAATGGTCATATCACGTTAATATTGTCGTGGCGAAGGCATCGTCTAGGTTACACATTCTACGACGACTCAAATTTTTATTAGATAGAAAATCCTTAGAAAAACTTTTCATTTGTAAGACCAGTCATTGAATACGCAGATGTTGTCTGGGACAATATCTCAAACGATTTAGCCGATAAACTCGAAAAAATCAATATTGAGGCAGCTCGCATAGTCTCAGGTGCGACAAAACTCGTAAGTTTAAATGATCTGTATCGAGAGGTTGGATGGGACACTCTACACAATCGTAGACAAAAACATAAACTAATCAAATTCCACACCATGGTCCATAGAAGTGCTCCAGATTATCTATCTTCTCTAATCCCCTTAAGAATCAGTGAAACACATCATTATCCCACAAGAAGATCGCACTGCATTACTCAACGAAAATCTAATACAAACCACTATTCACAATCTTTTCTACTGTCCACTACAAAGCTTTGGAACGATCTTCCGATAAGTGTCCAAGAAAATCCTTCAGTATCCAATTTGAAACGTGTGCTTAACTCAAACTGTTGTAAAACCCCAAGACACTTTCTATTTGGTAAGCGCTCAGAACAGATCTTACACACACGACTTAGACTCAATTGTAGTATACTTAATTCGCATTTATCCAAAAAACATATAATAGATAATCCTAATTGTGCCTGTGGACAAATTGAAACAACACTACACTTTTTATTAGAATGTCCTCTATACACTGATGCAAGGAAAAAATTCATTGACCCATTAAGACCGGTCACTTTAAACATTCTGTTATTTGGCGACCCAGATAGAAATTATTCCTATAATACAAACATTTTCAAACATGTACATCATTTTATTTCTGCTACTAAACGATTTGTAACTTAATTCCACTTGCTACCGTATTGTCGATTTTGTTATTTTTGCATCGTACGACTGTTTATTACTCGGTCACTTTTAATGTTAATTCAAGTTATGATATCTCTCTCTGTATATTTTCTATCATATTTTTCCCTTTTCATTTTTTGGTTAAATTTTTCCATCAATTCCATCTTTTTTTTCATTTGTTGTTCCTAATATACTTGCCATTCAGCAAGGGCAACTATCGTTTTTAATAGTTGAAAGTCAATTTAAGGAAACGGATTAATATAAGTTGTAACAACTTGTTTCCGAATCCTGTTTGCATTATTATTTTTTGTTTATATTGATGTACAATTCAAAATGAAATAAAGTTTAAACTAAAATTTACACTGTTGAGAACAATTTAACGAACAATAATACATATTACAGTACATGCGATGAAGAGTGAAAATGGAAAAAAAAAGTAAAAAAAAAATTTAAACATTGACAATTAACCTTAAGAGCTAACTCCCTTCAATATAGTTTTAATGAATTTACAAAGATTAATGAACAATTTTTCATTATTGATAATGAAAAGTTGTTGAAATTTAATAATGTTGAAATTTAAAAGTATGTATAAATTTCTCGAGCTCTTATCTTTAATTGTTATATCTGTACATTGAAATAATAATGAAATTCGTCTCCTATCTCATTACAGTTACATATGGTATACATTTATTGTTTTTACAAGCTGCATCACACTATCGACCTCTTACAATAGGCAACGTTGCATTACCAGTAAAAAAATATTTTGATATTTAATAGATCTAATATGCATTTTACCAAGGTTTATGGGGTTTTAAAAATGTTATAGTTAATATCTTTTGATGAATTAGACATTATACTATTCCATGATCGCCAAAGGAGAAACTTTCTTGCCTTGCAAGGGAGATATTTTGATATGAATTACTCACTTTTCTGGCTTTCTGATTTTTTTGACAATTTCAATTTTCTGAAATAAATTGTTAATTTAATGAAATTTTTTGGCCAATTTTACTCAGAAATTTAAGTACAGAAATGAAATTTCAAATTCATATATTACAAAATTGGCTTCTTAAAGTAACAGTATCATAATTTAACCAAAATATTGATAAAATCAACACTTCAAATTTTATATTTTTTTATTTTTTAATTTGAACAGAATGTGGTTACACATAAAAAATACGCAATAAAATTATCCTAAAAACTTCATATATCAACCGTAACATGCGCTAAATAAGATATGAAAAAAATTAAGACCACTTCCATATATTTATGATTATTTTAACCACTTACACTGTATGCATTTGCACATCTTCATTTCTAAAATTGCCAACGTTAAAGAGACAGTACGGCGCATCTTATCAAAAACCCGACTTGAAAAAAATTTCCGATCGGGTTTGGTATTTTTGTACTACTCATGAATGTATAAACTTTCAGAAAATTACAAAGTTCTCCGTGCAATAAATCTAATTATATCATTAAAATTAATAATTACGTATAACCTATCACATAAATACATTGCAACGTGTTCGGGGTTCAGCCTTCTATACTATTACGCATGCGTATTTACTGTAAACAAAATACATGCAGGGCTCGCGAAGAATCTCCTGGGCAGGTTTGTTGATAAAAATATATCTTTTCTACTTCTCATAGGTAAAAACTGTTCAAAGATCTTAAAATAACCTGAATTATTATTTTGTAAGCATGTATTTATCGTGTTTATCATAGGAGTTGCTACAACCTAAATCTATTTTTATAAATGAGGCCCATTGAGGGGTTATTTGACATATATATTATGTCTATTCATTTTGAAATGAACCTGAATTGGTAAACCATTTATAAATTATCGAGTAAGAAAGGATGTGTTTCATTTAGGGAATCGCTTTAACCTCGTTTTCCATGATGACCGTAGTGGGACGAAGATCTTGTAGTTTTCAGCACGTGTCAATTACTGTCAATCAAAGTCCACGTGGTACAAATAAACGATATAAGATTATTCCGGTTTGTACGACCCTTGAATTTCCGGAAGGTCATAATTACGTTAATTAAGTATGTGAAAGAGATTTTCATGTATTTCAACTATTACAATCAACGTTATTTCTTATTTCCTAACATACAATAGGTAAATCTGAAGTTATTCACACATGTGTTTTCAGCTGTACTGTCTCTTTAAATTTTGCCATTAAATTTACATTTATGTAGGAAAATATAGTACAACTTATCAGAATCTGTCAGCCTACTTAATTTTCTTTTTTTTTAGAAAAATTGGGTTTTGCGGGACACAAATCAAAATGGAGATGGTCTTTTGTTTGTTTGTTTGTTTGTTTGTTTTTTTTTTTAACAAAACTAAAGATTATATAAACGATTTAAACAATTTGACTTCCACAATGTTTATTACCTATTACTAAATATTCTGTAATAATTGTCATGTGGTTATAAAAGTAAGGTGATCAAGCTCCTGTCTTCCCTTAAACTGATCTAGGAGTATATGGAATGAGTTTTCTGAAGCTACAGTACTGGATATTCATATTTTGTTGGTACAAAATAAAAAAAAATAGACAAAGTCCTTAGATTTAAGCTATACACGATATGATTTTTATCAATTATGAACGACAGTGAAAACATGTGATTTTGTTTAAGGATCGGATGCTTATTTTGGATATCGTCGGTCCTATAACACACCGGGTCGTACAGAAACATTTAACACTGTGTGTTAGCGCGGTATGATAATTGTCTGCAGCCTGTTATGTATAGGACCGACGATATCGAAAAAAATATTTAAAGCATACAATTATTATATTTATTTACTTGTATACGTATTAGATGAAACTTGATTATTACATAAAAGATAAAACATATAAACGAACATGTTTACAATGACACTGATTCGGTGGTATTTTCTTGGTATTTGGCCTGCCAACACTGTCGCATGCAAGGAAATCTCTTTAGAAACACGATAGTTTCTTTTCTGAGAAGAATGTAAAGCTAGGGATTCAAAACGAAGTTTAGGTAAGCAAGATTAACACCTAATGTCTTTAAACTCTTTATTCCGCAAAGGGCGAGCAAACATATTGATCTGGAAGAGATGGTGAACATAGAACATAACATAAAAACGCATGATATGAAAATTATCAGATAATTTCTTTAAAGTATGTCACAAATCATGCCCACCCTCAGCTCCCTTACCACATTGTACAGATACTACTGTGAAATCATTAGATTTCGTGGTGCCTTATTTTTCGTGGAATTCGTGGGTACCTCTCATCCACGAAATAACATCCTTCACGAATTGATGAATTAGGGTAATAAAGTCATATTCCCTTTTGTAGATATATATGAATACACGAAATTACGTCCCCACGAACCTGTAAAATTTAAGTCATCCACGAAAATTGGCCCCCACGAAATTTAATGATTCCACAGTATTAGCACAACTGTTTCAACAAAAAGATATATGAATGCATATTTTATATCTATCTTTCAAGCATAAAACTTTGAAAAAAAAACGTGATTATTCTTACCAGCGAAGGTATAAAGCAGACTGCAAAGAGAACAACAACAACAAACTAACAACAAAGCTATCATCTGTTTACGTTTCTTGCTTAATGATTTCTGTTGTTTCTTTTCGTTTCCGGTAAAGCAATGTTGAGGTAGAAGAGTAACGATTACTGAAATATTCAGAACGCCAAACAAACATAGAATTATGAAGCCAGCGGAGGCGTAAGCCAAGGAGATGCCTCGATCAATCCAGGAGTCAGAATTAAAATTTACAAAGCACCAATTAAAACTGCGACTGTGTCTTCCCGCCAAATGGGGAACGGGCCTAAGAAGGAGTGACAGACGCTGTATGTCAATGGAAAAACAATCGCAATAAATCTATCCAGAGACATGGAAAGTACGATGCATGCCGAGCTCAAGATAGCAAACGTCTGAATAAAAGCCATACAGTCGCAGAAGCTGTGAGAGAAAGTAAAGTAAAAGTTCGAGACGTATCGAGCGATTACGAAAGGTGTTGCCAGAGTGATCCCAAAAAAGTCGTTTATGGCTAATGCCAATACAAATCTGTAAAAAGGACGCCATTTGTGTTCTCCAGAAAAACGACACAGAAGAAACAGCACCAGTCCATTTCCGAGCGTTTCAAGAATTAGAAATAGAATAGGGGCGTAATGATAGCTTGTGGTTGTTCCTCATTGAACCCACTGTTTGTCTTGTTTGTAAGGTTCATGTAAAAACTGTCGTCGGTTCGGTTCATGTCGATGCGTTGTAGTTTAATCTACTAGCTATATGCTGTTGACAACAATCTGCAAAAGTAACATTCGATTAAATAGCTTATGTGGAAAATAACATACGCCGTAACTTAAGTACTAAACACTGTTTTGTTTCTTTTAATGTTTAAACTAGGATACATTGCGTAAATCACTCTTTTGCACAGAAAATATACGAATGTTAGAGAAACCAATGTCATTTAAATTTCATTTTTAATGGGATTAAAATTTGTCAAATTATCGTGGAGAGAAAAAAGGCGTGCTCAAATAAAGTCTTTTTTATTAGTATGATAAATATAAATCGTTTTTTCCTAGAGAAGAACAGAATTAGTTTAAAACATGTTTACCTTGAGTGGTTCGTTTCCTCACAAAAAAATCAACAATAAATAACAGTTAAACATCTGTGTTTATGTAAATCAACACTTAAAATATATATTGAGGAAATTGTCTTTCAGAATTTTTTAACCTAAGCAAATAGCCAAGAAAATTTGTAAAAACTGCACCAACTGCAGACTTTAAGTCTTTCCTGTTATAACATAGAGAACACGGAAAAGTACCTTGATAGAAATTGTGTGCTTTGATCGATGAATTTTGCTTGAAACTAAAAAAAGTTATTACCTATAAAAAAAAATACTAATTGATTTTGTGAAAGAAGATGGGTAGATAAGGCGTGTAAAATGCCCATACACGGTCGGACAAGCTTTTGAAAGATTAAAATATCAATAAATCTGATATTTATTTTTATAAACATCATTTAAAACAATATATATTTAACATATCATTGATTTTTAACCTATAAATATGTTCACTACTTGGAATACGTTGCCTCATACAGACGTATACGTATCAAAACCTGCAAATACTGTTATTTTTTAGAACTTCAAGGCATTTTCTTTTATAGAGTGAGTCTGTGCTCCATATATTTCTCATAGTCTAAATAAGGTTTATAGGAAAACAAACCGATTTTGATCAACAAAAACATGGAGAGATGACCCACTATACATTAAAAATATCATTTTGTATCCCAACAAATGAACTTTTCATACAGAAACTGACAGTACTGAAATCTATGCAATCCAGTAAAAAGACAGTCGATTATAGTGAAACTATGAAACTAGCAGCCTCTGAATTGCTCGTTGTCGATAGTTATAAACTGACTGTCGGAAAGTGCATACATTTCTGTCGAATACGATAATAAAGCAGAACTAGCCATCTCTGGTTCATAGTCCAAATCAACGTAGCACAATTCTCCTTGATGTCCCGGACGATTTTTTTTCGGTTGTTGTGATGGTTCAAAATGATCATTCAAATCACGACCTGCGAGAGTGAATATCATAGTGGAAATGAATGGAACTGATAGGCTGGGACTGCATGAGACACACTGTATCCGGAATGAAGTACAATACCAGTTGTTAGAGCGATAAAAAGTAGAGCCAGTACAGCCCGATTGACAATGAAAATGGCTGGGATGTTGACTTTTTGAAACATGATCTGCGTCATCTGTTGTCGAATTGTCCTAGGGTTATACAGGATCCCAGTCAGGATTCTGGGAGTGTATAAAGTGTTCATCGTAGAAAGTGTGCTGCCAGATAAATTCCATGTCATCCCAATTAGTAACTATGCTGTTTTCTATGGCATGCTTGAGGGAAAGGGCACTTCTATTCCGAGCCTCGGATCTTATTAAATTGTCGTCTAGGATCATAGCAACAGTCTGCAAAAATCTGGATCATGCTTATTTGGTCGCTGATAGTATTACTGAAACAGCTTTGTTTTGTTATAAGAGTTACCATATCTAATTCATACACTTGCTTGTTAAACACACTTGAGTAATTTATCTGAATCTGTATTTAACAACTTTACTGATTTGATGATAAATATAATGGCTAAAAATTGGGGCGTCCGACAATAGAAGAATTAAGCATATTTAGTCATGTAAATGTTCACATGACCTATATGTTATTGAGGATGATTTCCGTAGATATATGTCTGTATGTTAATGTATTTTATAGTTCTGTTAACAGCATTCAAGTGGACGGCCGTTAGAATGGTTAATGACACATGAATATGAACTAGACAAACATAAATACATGTAATATAAGCATGGCAAACTCTGGGTTTGGTGAATTAAAATCTCCTTCCAATGACATTAAAATTCAAGCGACTTAATGCTGTATGCCCTTTTTTCATACCAATAATACATTTGAATTGTTTTAAAAGAAATAACAAAGCAACATAATTAGTTTCAAATATTCCAGAAACCAAGTACAAAGACTCTAATTAAACATATTTTATTGAGTAATCAAATGGATTAGGCAACAGGCAAAGCCTATATAAACCCTCTCCAAAATACAAAGTCAAGAAGTTGTGTTATAAAATAATCATAGAATATAGTATATAGTATGTAGTATAATTTACCAGTTTATAGAGTGATATATTATTGATATATTTGTATACGAGACAAAGGATAATTGGATAATAAATAATAAGCTTGACTTTTGTCATATGATGATAAATTAACTAGTTGTTTAACATATACACAACTGTACATGAACACATTCATTCCTACATTTATAAACCCATCACCTCATTCATTCATACCGACAGACAGACCTAGAATATTGGTGTCATGATCCAGCCCATTTGAAGAAAAAAAAAAGACTCTGACTAAAAGCAAGCAAATTTGAGTGATATATGTTCATATCTTTAATGACAATAATTATGAAATATCTAAAATTATTACACATGTAGAGGCGAACGATTGGAATATGTTACGCACATGTTCTATTCAGGTACTAGTATATAGATTCGGTCAGGACAGAAACATATCAGATAACACTTCTGCAGGCACATAAAGGACACTGGCGTCGGAAGCAAATTGAAAGTGGGGGGGCTAAACTAATCCTCAGAAATGTTGAGAAAAAAGTAATTCCCAAAATCGTGGAAATCCTAATCCGTGGGGGGGGGGGGGGGGGGGGGGGGGGGGAGTATACCTATACTTACAAGCGAAAAAAAAAAATTACTTACCCAAAAAAAATTTTTCTTCCAAAATCATGAAATTCCTAATCCGGTGGGGGGGGGGGGGGGGCTAGTATGCTTCTGAATCCAACTTCTCTATCTTTCAAGGTAAATTTAGGATCAAAAATCTTTCCTGCGAAAAAAAGTGGGGGGGCTGAACCCTCTATCATGCTATGTTTCTAATAGTTAGGTATAACTTTGCAAAAAAAGTGGGGGGGCTAAGCCCCCCCTAGCCCCCCCGGTTCCGACGCCTATGAAGGATAAACCATGTAAACAAGAAATCATATTGACGCAAGCGTCAATGGGCCGTAAAAAATATAATCATTGGTTGTTTACATAAAACACACCACAAAGAAGAAAATAAGAGTTGGTTGTACTAATTTGTATGATAAATTTTAATATACTTTCAGCAACTTGTTTTGAAGTTTAACATTTTACTATCATCATAAGGAATCGAGTTCGTTACTGTAAGCATTTCTAACGATAATTGTATGTTCAAAGCCATAGTATGAAGTAATGGAAACACATTGATTTGTACATTACTCTAATACAAAGTTCACCTCATCATTTTTTTCTTGGAGATTATATATTTCAAATAATTTTGGGGGTTTTTTTGGTTTCATTGTATTGAATGAAAACTTAATGCATTAGTTTATATGATTTCAAGGGACCACATGATAAAATAGAAATGGATAAGTTCAAATTTTCCAGTCAATTCAAATTTTCATTTCTGTCATAATTTCGCGTAAATAATTGATATGGATGTCATTTCATAATATTTTCTATCATATTTTACATGGAAACATAATAAATACAAAAACAAAGTCATTTTATTTGACACGGCACATAGAAATTCAAATATATCATTTATATAAAATTTAATGACATTCAAGTCTTTAGTATTTCAGGTCTTTAGTATGTCCCGCATACCGATCCCGATGCATTGTTTTGAAAAGAATGAAGAACTCCGAAATTTTCCGAATAGAGTATAGTCTCGATAAAAACGCGTCAAACACGACAGTCTACGAAGTATGACATATTTTTCATTTACGAGTAAAACAAAAAATATGTGATATTTTTTAAAAAGCATAAAACATATTTCTACATGCAAATTTACTTTCAATTCATAAAAAGAAGCAAAATATTACTTCTATTAAAAAGGAACTATCCCGCAGAAACGCAGTAACAATATTTAAATGTATATCAAATAAAGGACCGCCATCCGGCGGCCCGTAATGAACAATGTGTTTACAGTGACACTGATTCGGTGGAATTTTTGTTTTGGCTTTTGGCCTGACAACACTGTCGCATGCAGGGAAATCTCTGTAGAATCGCCAAAGTTTCTTTCCTTAGAAGGATGTAAAGCCAGGGATTCAGAACGAAATTCACGTAGGCCAGACGGAGACCTAATACCTCGAAATTCTCCATTCCTTGAAGGATGCGCAAAGGGCGGGCAAACACATTGATCTAGAAAAGATTACGAACATAGAACATGAAAGAAGAAAAACATCTGAGAATTATCAGAAATTTTCTTCTAATTATGTCTCGCATAAGACTGACCTCAGCTCCCTTTCCACAATGTACAGATACTGTCAGCATAAATGTTTAAGCAAAGTAGAAGATAACAACTAAACAATATTGATCTATAAATGTATTATTTCTAGTTATTATTTAAAGTAATATGTTTAGAAAAAAAACCCATGAATTATTCTTACCAGCAAGGGTATAAAGCAGACTGCAAAGAGAACGACAATAGCAAACAAAAAGGCTATCATCTGTTTACTCTTCTTGCTTATTGTTTTCTGTTGTTTCCTTTCGTTTCCGGTTAAACAATGTTGACGTACAAGAGTAATGATCACTGAAATATTCAGAAAGGCAACCAAACAAAGAATTATAAAGCCAGCAAAGGCGTAAGTCAAGGAGATGCCTCGATCAACCCAGGCGTCAGACTTGAAATCTACGAAGCACCAAGTACCCGGATAAAAAATGCGACTGTGTCGTCCCGCCAAATGTGGAACGGTCGACAGAAGGAGTGACAGGGCGCCACCAAACATCAACAACAAGTGAGCTCGCCGTTCTTTGGCGGACACGCTGTATTTCAATGGGAAAACAATCGCAATAAATCTATCAAGAGACATGGATAATACTACACCAGCCGAGTTCAAAATAGCAAACATCTGAATAAAAGCCATATAGTCGCATAGGCTGTGAGAAAAAGTAAAGGTGAAGTCCGAAGCATAACGAACGATTCCGAAAGGTGCTGACAGAGCGACCCCGAAAAAGTCGTTTATGGCTAATGCCATTACAAATCTGTAAAATGGACGCCATTTGTGCTCTCCGGAAAAACGATATAGAAGAAACAGCACCAGTCCATTTCCAAGCGTCCCAAGAATTAGAAATACAATGATAGGTACAATACTAGTTTGTGGCTTTTCCTCAATGAATCCGGAGTTAGTCGTGTTTGTAAGGTTCATGTAAAAATTGTCGTTTGTTGGGTTCATTTCGATGCGTTGTAGTTTATCCACTAACTATGATGTTGACAAAAGACCTATAGATACAAAAAAATAACCTCACTTGATCATACAAAAAACAGATCACATGTGGAACAATACTTTGTTTGTTTAATTTTATAGGAAACAAGTGCAAAAACCATACTCAGATCAGTATTTTGTACATTTGTACCTAAAATTTTCAAATTACACACGTTCGACATCTACGCTTTTCATTTATAAGCGAGACGATTAACATTTTGTAAACCTATCGCAGAGAGAGAGAGAGAGAGAGAGAGAGAGAGAGAGAGAGAGAGAGAGAGAGAGAGAGAGAAAAGAAGAAGTAGTAGTAGTACACTCAAAAACAACTTTAAAGCTTTTTATCATAAGATTATTTGTAGGGTAAATATAAAAAATATCTCAAAGAGAAAACGAATGACATTAAAAAAATATTTACCTGTTGTGTTACTATTCTTTAAGACACATACAAGTTATACATTCTTTGTGTTAGTTTAAATGAACACTTAAAAAATCTATTGAAAAAAAAACTAACTCTCTTACATCACAACATCAATTTTGTAAATAGGCAAATAGCCAAGAAAATCGATCAAAATGTACCAACCGCAGATTTTTAGTCATTCGTGTTTGAACATAGAGATAACAGGAAAGTACTAACTTGATAGATAACGTGTAATTCATCGGTGACTTTTGCTTGAAACTATAGTGTAACGTTTTAAAAACGTTATTACATGTGACACTACATGTTTTTGTGAACATCTGACAAATAACAAAAATTATACTACAAAAACTGTTATCTATAAGGGGGTCATTATACTACAGGGGTCACTTTTCGTCATGTAGAGTGTGCTCATTTTTAATCTACGTCGAAAAATGACCCCCGGTCATTATTCTACGGGGGTCATTATTCTACTTTACATGTCATGTTTAAACCAATGAAAGTGTGACATTTCAGTCCGAGGGAAAACAATATATTCGATTCAAGATTCAATTTGTCATATATAAAAGTCAAGTGTTTTATTTCCCTTTTCTTAATTTTGATGGGTAATATTGTTTACAAGCGGACAACATTGACATTCCAGCTCCTCACTTTTTTCGATCATGTAAGATTATATTTCCCGAGAATCAAGTGTCATTCCATTTAACTGAAGTAAATGACATATATAAATATGTCATTAGTCGTAATTTGGATACAAGACTTAGTATCTTTTCTCAAAATTGATATGATGTATAACTATAAACGACACCTTTCCTATATCAGATGTATTAGACGAGTGTAGCAATCTATGAAGCATACATGTATAAGACTAATATCAAATTTCAGTCAAAAATATAAATGTGAAATAGTAACGACAAGGATATGGCGAAGCAATAAACTCATCTGTATGGCGTATATACACTGAACATCGTATCTCCCAACTTTGGGCACGTGTTGATTGATTTAAACATATTTCATAATTGTATAAATACATTTTATACAAAATGTTTGAACACAGCTTCTTTCAACTCACGCGGGGTTCTCATCCTATATACAATTGACCATATCCTTATTACTATGATAAATGAACATAATATTCCTTAATTACAATAAATAAATAAAAACATAAATAAATACACGTGTGTCAAAGGTCAACTATTTGAATAAAACACGGTGTTAGGTACTACTAATAGTAAATCTACCAGAATCTCTGACGAGCATTTGAATAGAGCAAAAAGTTTGCCGGTTGATATCGACATGTTGAGATTCATCTCACGGGGACTTGTCAGCTGTCTTATGTTAACTGACACAACCATTTGTGCATCATGCGGTCAGGAAGTAAGGCACAACTCACAAACGCTGAATCTGTATGTATTCGTCGCAATTTCAACCCCTATATCCCGTATTTTATATCAAAGAAACCAGTATACTGGTTAAGTTTTAAGTGTCTTGTACAACATTTCCAAAACATTGTTGTTTTATGTCACTTCTGGGCGCAGTTATACTGAAGGTAAACAAGCTTTTAATTTCAAATTTTAATATTTTTTTTCTTTAATTGCATTATTTCCTACTCTTCGATATTAAGCATCGGATCTATCTATTTTCAATTATGAATATTTTTAGCTCACCTGAGCTGAAAGCTCAAGTGAGCTATTCTGATCACTTTTTGTCCGTCGTCCGTCTGTCCGTCCGTCCGTCTGTCCGTCCGTCCGTCTGTCCGTCCGTCTGTCTGTCTGTCCGTCTGTAAACTTTTTACATTTTGAACTTCTCTAAAACCGCTTATCCAATTTCAACCAAATTTTGCACAAAGCATCCTTATGGGAGGGCGAATATAAATTGCAGAAATAAAAGTCCGATCTGTATTCAAAGCGGAGAAAACCTTGAAACTGTAGAAAAAGGGGGGTGCATTTTTAAAAATCTTCTTCTCAAGAACTACTGATTCCAATTCAACGTAGTTTAGCATAAATTATCCTTATGGGAAGGAAAATATAAATTGCAAAAATTAAGGTCTAATTCTGTTTCAAATCTGAGTTATTACGAAAATAATAATAAAGGAAAAGTTTAATAGCTTCGGGTTCGGCATCCGGTAAAATGGGTAGACAAGACTTGGCCTGGGCAAAACAAAAGATTGGCAGTTATTAATCTGCCAATCTCATTAAAATTTCAGGATATTTGATGGACCAGTATATTTGTATTTGCTGTAAATATTGCTGCAAAATAATGCGTATTTGGAATTGACGATTGCCGATCTGCCCCGGCTTTTATTTTGCCACGGTCCGGGTTTGCATACCCATTTTACCAGGACTCGTATTCCATACTTCTAAAACGAGGTTCTTTGTTTAAAGCAGCCATGACATTATACGAAAAAGGGTCGATCTGACTATGATGAATTTGCTTGTTGTGCAACAGTTCGCGAATGAAGGGAAATTTTTGAAACATGCAAAATATATTGGTGCCGATTTTGTGAAGTAAATTGAGGCTAAATATTTCAATGCGTTGACAGTTTTCACACATGACGTTGGTGTGAGCTTGTTCTGATTTTCGTTTCGTTTTCATTATTTATGCTTTGTAACCTGGGAACTATCGTCTGTATTTCGTGAATTTTACGTATCAAATCAAACAGAGACTTCGGTAAATCAAACTGTTTACCTGCGCAAATTAAGCAAAATCTGATGTATCAAAAAAGTACTGAAATACGATTCATTCTATCGGTAATTCGGCATTATCTTTGCGTAATCATGGTAGATTAATGCAATAGGTTTTGTTGAGATGCTCGGCATTTTCTCGAGTTTATTCAGTTTAAATAGAGTTTGATATCGCTGTCGGAAATATGTAGGTATATACATGTATATATATATTATTCATTTCGAAAAAATAAATTGTGTTCTTTATTTGTTATAGTGCATGTTTCTTGTGTTTAATTGTTTACAATTTCTATTTACTAACCATATTTGAGTGTTAAGCTTCGAATTATAAGCAAGATACAGAGATTTGCTCACAATTCTATGTTTGTACACAGATCTTAAAAACTAAAGATTAAAAAAGTAAAAAAATTGTCAATATTTATTAAGAAATTTTTCAAAGGCTGTTCTTCCAGAAGCCAACTTTAACAACTTATTGTATTGTAAACTTAACCTTTTTTCGTCATTATTACTCCTACTGTACATGTGATCCTTGACTGTGTTTGTGTACATTTGTATATTAAACTGATTTTGAACCTCAAATACAAGTGAACTGGTCTTGAGTGAATAAACGAATTGAAAATGTTAGGCCATTCTTTTTTTCCATTTTAAATGCTGAATAGGAAATACCAAGTTAAAAATCTTAAGCTGAATATAATAAACTCATGTGAACAAAATATGACTCAAACCTAGGCGAACTGTGAGCTCTGTATCTTGCTTATAATTCTACGATTGACGCTGAAATTTTGGTTGAACATTAGAAATTCTATATGAATTAGAGTATGTTAAATACTTGTACAAACAAACTAAAGAATGATATTCTGTATATACCTACTCTCTGGGGCCCTCTCTTTATACAATAAATAACGTGAAATCTACATCAATTTTGATAGTTTTTCAGACATGGGTAAATAAAAACGACATCTTTAAAACAGTTTCCATAGTTCTGACACATTTCTGTTGCGGGGATAAAGTAATTATCGCTATTCCTAAGAAAATATCACAGCGGAAAATTATCCTGGTTTGTACGCGAAGTAAATAACAGTCATTTAATTATAATGGAGAAGACAAATAAATTTTTGAATGTTTTTAATTTGAGGAATTGAGCACATTGAGGTACAATTTTCTTCTTCACATCTATACATGTAGGATTTTTAAAATAAAAAACAATAACTATTATATATATATATTTTTAAAATACAATAACTAGTAAGTAGTTGATGAAAAAAATGTACCTATATGCTTTCATATATTTTGATCGCTTTACAAAGTGGGGGGGGGGGGGGGGGCAGAACGAAAATATAGGGAATTGGAAGTTAACAACTTAACAGTGTACTCCTACCAAATGTTTAGTTTTATATCTTGCGTAGGATTTTCTTATTCTGGTAAAAAATAGTATTTCATGAAGGTACAATGTCAAAGATTACGTGTATGCAAAAATAAGTGCAAAATTCGAATACTTTACAATATTTATTTTTTGTTATTCTACCGAGGGACCATACGGCACAATATCTTTTGAACGCCCATTGTTGCTCAGGTGAGCGATGTGGCCCCATGGGCCTCTTGTTTTATATATTCAGTGTACAAAATATATTGCGGATGATTTCTATATAAATATACAGCACAGGGAAATTCACCAGGACTTGAACTCACGACCAATGGAACTCACTCTCGTAGCAGTGGGCGGCTACCGCTTTAACTATTCGGCCATCTAGGCAGAACCCTATAATGTACATATATCTATATCTATGTCCGTCACTATGGGCAGGTATATGCCTTATATTAATGTATTTTCTCGTTTCTGTTAACAGCATACAAGTAGACAGCAGATATGTTTACGACACATCAAATGAACCAGACAACTGATAGCCTTCACATACATAATTCAAGCACGACAAACTCTGGGTCTGACGTGGAAAAACCTGCTGCAAATATTGTACCTTCTATTCTTTTTATGACATTTGGGACGCTGGGAAATGGACTGGTGCTGTTTCTTCTCTGTCGGTTTTCCGCAGAACACAAATGGCGTCCTTTTTACAGATTTGTATTGGCACTGTCTATGAACGACCTTCTAGGATTCACATTTGCAACACCCTTTGGCATCGCTCGATATATCACAAACTTTAACTTTGATTTCCCTGATAGTCTTTGCAGCTACATAGCTTTCATTCATATGTTTGGAATTTTGAACTCGGCTTGTATAGTATTATCCATGTCTCTGGATAGATTCATAGCGATAGTTTTTCCGTTTAAATACAGCACGTCTTTAAAAGACCGCAGAGCTAACCTGTTGTTGTTAATTGGATGCGTCGTTTCATTTCTTATGTCGACTATTCCACTTTTGGCGGGAAGACGCAGTCGCAGATTTTATCCGGGTTCATGGTGCTTCGTAGATTTCAAGTCTGACAGCTGGGTTGATCGAGGCATCTCCTTGGCTTACGCCTCCGCTGGCTTTATAATTATGTGTTTAGTTGTCGTACTGAATATTTCAGTAATCGTTACTCTTGTGCGTCAACATTGTTTAACCGGAAACGAACGGAAACAACAGACAGCATTTAGGAAGAAGAGAAAACATTTGATAGTTCTTATGTTTGCTGTTGTCGTTCTGGCTGTCGTCTGCAACGTACCATTGTTGGTGAGAACGTTTGTCTTTTTTTATGACACCCACACAACAACACAAGTTAGTAATTGAGTGTGGTTTGTTCGTCGTTTGAACATCACTCTTAACTTCAGGGAAATTAACGTGCCAATCCTGACAATTTTACACAGTATCTTTTACAGAAGGGAAAAATAATTAAAATAATGTTAAAAATATATCATCCTTAACCGTAATATCGTATTAAGGTATACGTTTACTCAGAATAAAAAAAATTCCACTGATGATAATGAAAAATCATCTATTGTGTGTTAAATACCTATCATGGTAGTGCTATTTTTCACTTTCAGAAATGTAGGTCAATGACCTACTTTTTGAGATAATGACCATAATTTTTAGAAAATTTAAGAAAAGTCCCTAAAAAATTTACACTATGATTGAAATTTTCTTAATTGTGAAAATAATACAATTTGCTAAACTCTTTTAAAAATGAAAATACAGTTTATGAATGAATGAGACACTAAACAGACACAAAGCATTAAGTTTTCATTCACAGTTTTTATGAATATTCCAGTCCGAATTTCCTCTATTTGTTTTCAAATTCCTACCCTTTTTTTATTCAATTTTACAAAAAAAATTAAATGATGATAATACTAAAACATTCATAGCATTAAACTAGGTATATTGATCTTACTCTGCAGGCATAAAAGTTATATGAGGTCAATGATCAAAATTTTGAGATATGGTGTTTTTTATCGTTTTTAAGCATTTTTCAATATTTTTGTATTGTGTGCCATTCGAATATCTAAACGAAAAAGTGAGATAGAACCAACAGAAAATATGCAAAATTATGTTGACTAACAAATAAAATCTTAACTTTAATCTTAACTGATTGTTTCTAACAAACAAATAAGTTCTGTAAAATAGTGTCAAGCATTGTGTTGTAAATTTAATCGACAGGGTTTTTTGTATTATTACAATCGGGTTCGTTATCGGGTTGGTCTGTTGATTCGGGGTACAGAAGACGGTAAGAAATGATATTCTGCATAACAGTGCATTGTTTTCACAAATTTCTACAAACCGGTAGGGGACGTGTATTGCTTATGCAATACTCTCAGAATGCTTGTTTATATAAAAAAGAAAAGCATTAATATTTAAAAACATTCATTTATAATTTTATACATTTATCTCCATTTTCGTTTTAGATCAACGTGTTTGCGCGTTCACTGGGAATACTTCAAGGAATGGAGAGTTTTGAAGTGTTTGGTCTCCGCATGGCGTATGTGAACAATGTTCTTAACCCCTGGGTATACATCCTACTGCGAAAAGAAACTGTTGTATTTTTCCAGAAATTTCTACGCCTTCAAGTGTGTTGCAAAAACCGAGAAACTTCCACTGATTCGACGGCGTTGTAATCTCAGTGTGTTTTGATATTTACCTTTTTAAAAGGACAATTTATACAAATGAAATTTTCTACCTCTTCTGTCGAAAGTTCCAACAATAATAATATGTTTATTGGTTTTATTTTTCTTATTAATATTTATTTAAAACTCTCATGTCATTAAGACATTTTGACAGCAAAAATGAAAAAAAAAATTCAGAACTTGGGTTTTATCATTCATACTAACTTTAACCCATGTTGTAGTGATATGATGTTTGAGACCCAATCTGAGATTTAGAATCGAGCCTATTATAAAAAAAAACTGTTTGCAAATAGATTCACTTTTAACTGTTGATTATGCACATGTAATTGGATACTTCTTGTATGCATATACATGAAGATCAACAATTTGCCTAAATTAAAGGATAATGTTTATTGGCCAAGTTTTTTAAGTCTGTTTTAATTTACACAATTTGAAGACATTTTGATCCCATTCATGTTTTGAAAATATCATGTTACTAAAAGCTGCTAACATGCTGTGTGAATAAAATTTTGAAAATTTGTATATTGCAATTACTGTTAAACAGAATATTGTAATCAATATTATAGAGACGAAATCGTAATGTTCTCAATAAACTACAAGCTCAATAAACTGCAAACTCGGTAGATGTCTGGTAAAGACCCTTTATACAAAAACTATTCCGATAAAAAAATAATATCAAAAAATCAAACAATCGCCACCCCTTCTCCAATCCTCAGACATAAGTAGTCAGATGAAAGAGAGATAACTCTTGATAGCTTGATTAGGCTGGATGGTCGTAGCCATTTTTAACCTTCTTAAGAAGAAGAGCTCTGTATTAAGATACAGGAAAACATTCAATTTAATTTTTAAAACTAAAATATATGGAATTTTAAAATCTATTCTTAAATAAAAGTTTATAGCTTAACAAACAATTTTCAAGAATAGATACTGTATAGGTGGTTATTTTCACCTCGTGTTATTCTTGTCCTTCTGCACTTGCAAGTTTTTACGGTTCCACCCTGTCGTCTTGCATTTGCCCCAGTCGACACATTCATATTAAATCGCCTTTTGACAACGAGAGCGAAAGGGACGAAAATAAAACGGGAGCGAATATTTCCCTGTATACAGTAGTTGGGTGATGATCATGTATCAAGATAAGCTTTTACATTGTACTTGTCTTCCTGATCTCCTTAAGTTGAAGCTTTAATTTTATTTAACCTTTGAATTTTGCATGATAGCTAGGTTTAATACGGCCAGGTCAAATTAAAAGGCCAAGGCCACTGTGAAAGTTCCCAGTCAAACTGATCCTGAACTCCTTTTAAATAGGGAAGTTATCAATGTTTTGACCAGACTCGAAATTGACCCATCGATCGATTGATCAATGACGAATATATTAATCAATTGATTATAAACATACAAATCTGTCTATCTAGAGTGCTGTGATTTAAACAATAATCTACATGCAAGTGTATATATTGTACATGGATGTGATGTGGGGGAGTTGTTCGGATAAAAGGAAATAGATATCATCAAATCGCCTTGCATCATTAAATATCAGCGGGTTTTTTTTTATTTGTTCCATAAGTCAGTCTTATCCAAAAAAAAGTTACAATTTCTCTGAATTATTCCACGGCGATCACCACTCCCCGGCCATTCCATGCTGCAGAGGTAGTAACGATATAATAAATGACGTTAAGAAATTTAATTTGCGAAATTCAAGATACGAGATATATACGTGATAAATACATTGGGAAAACCATTTCGGTCAGTAGGTACCAATGTACTGTTAAATTGAAATTACGTGCTTTTATTCTGCGGTAATCGCTTCATTCAAAATCATTTTTCTTTGGAGGGAAGGAGGAGGGGGTTGGGGTCGGGTCGGGTCGGGGTTGGGGGCTTGGTAGGCTGAGATCATGTGTTCTCTTTGATAACTGGTGCCCCCTTTCTAAAACTCTCTTCACATGCCAGATCTACACCAGGCAAAGATCGATGCAGTTTTAAGTAAACATGTTCTAAGGCGACTGTAAAACATGAAAGCGTCGGCACATGACCCGACCTGACAGCACCCACAGCATTTACAAATGAGAAAGGACAAGATAAGTTTAAATAAACTTTTCTGTTAAAGTTTGCAAAGGGGAAAGGTTTGATGCATTTTAACAGTTGCTTTATGAGGATTGATTTGAAAGTTGCAGAAAAAGTTATGTAACACCTCGAATATTTGTACATTTATCTGTTTTTATTATCTAACATTGACATAATTAGATTAGATAAAACGGCAAGGAATTTCTTGACATTTCTTTAACATGAGTTCCAAATCAAATTTTTCCCCTTAAAAATTTTTAGAATATCAAAAAATAAAATTCGCATATATATCAATCTTTAAACGTTGTATTCCACCCTTTTGAAAGACATACATCAAATAAAATGTGCGAAGCATTTGGGTGTTGCTAACCTTCGGTAAAATGAATACAAATTCCATCTGTGCAAAAGACATAATATTCATTATCTGAATATTCGACCAAAAGTACTGTATCAAATATAGATAACCTGGGTGATAAATTTGGGGGGGAAAATGCGCTAGGTAATCGGAAAAAAAGTTTTCAAATGACCTTGAATCGCAGCTTTTTCTATCTGAATTAACGATAAAGAACACCTCTTCAGCGTACATGAATTCCTCTCAAAAATGCAAAGTCTTCCGAAAGCCACGTTTATGCCGCGCCTTAATTTACAGTTATAAATTTATGAAATTTTAAAATGTTAACATCAATATTTTTTTTTTGCTTTTAATGGGTGTATGGATGAAATGGTTTTACGTTTTGAAAATGCGTCGCAGTTATAATAATTTCTAATGATAAATTGCAAGAATTACATAATTATGTGTACAAAGATATTGCTTAATCTAGCAAATATATCAAAATTCTTTTGAATCATAACACATATTTTTAAATTTCCTCTAATGAATAAAAAATGTCTCGCGCGTTTTCACTTTTTAGACCCTTCACTCTGACATGCTTTTGGAGGTTCATGTACACGATGAAATATCCGATGTGGATCAAACAGACCTCCGGAGAGAAATTAGGCGGAACGAGGAGGTTGTCTGCAGGGTTTTTTTGATTTGTTATGCCTATCAACACCGACTGGAGAAGTTCATGAAAGAATTCTCAGAAAGCACAGTTCTTTAATTGGATTTTAAGTAATCAATCTTTGCATACATTTGATTAAAAAAAGAGATTTATTGTCTAGTCAAATTCTGCAAAGAAAGAATGACACATCATGCGTGGATCGAAATTTTTAAGGCGTGGATTCCGAAAGATAACTGTTGGGGGGGGGGGGGGGGTGGGTCCGGTCCGAGGCATATTTGCGATAAATTGACTAGTTATGAACTGGATTTTTTCAGGGGGTCCGGACCCGGTTCTCCAGCCGTACTCTCTCTCTTCCAAAAAACTCTGTATTGCGTAACAACGTAAACGAACTGGTTAATCTCGTTAATCATGTTTATTGCATACACTTATACACGGTGATTGGGCACTGAGCAGGTAATTAGTTTCGTCTGATGTCGTCGTCTCTGTTTGATCTTTTGGGCCGCCTGCATATCCGCTGCTGAGAGAAAAAGAGGTGATGTGGAAACCTCCTCTGATCGAGTAAGAGCGCAGAATTTCAACAACTGTTGAAGACGTTTTAATTCCCAAAAGCCCGTGTGATTATATAATCTCGGGTTTTCAAGTACTTGATCGAAATTTCTTGATTTTTTTAAATGATTGATACGATAACACCCCCCCCCCCCCAAAAAAAAAAAAATAAAAATCTTCGAACTTCTTTAGAAAGTTGTGAGAAAATGACAAAAATGAAACTATCATTCAAAACATCTGATTTAGATACATGTACATATGTGACTAAATCCTATTTTAAGAATATTCCAAAAATATTTGCAAAAATCACAATTTCTACAACTGAGTGTATATTTTGTGTTTTAAAAACCATCGTTCTCACGACCCGGCCGTTTTTACACGAGTTGTCTCCCTTTCACAATTCTCTCAGATTGTCTGATTGATAAGCGTAACAGGTTCCTCTTTTGATCAGTAACATTTCTATAAACAGGGAAAGTGACATTTACTTGTAGAACCGGAGGCTATTTAATGTTCTAAAGCAGATCAGATGAAAAAAATCAACTCGTAAAATGTCTGAAGAGTTATCTTGATGGGTGGTATCAGATAAGCTAGACTTTTTTCCTTCTTCTCAAATTCGACACAAAAAAAATCATGCAGCAAACTTTTTTCAGAATTTTCAAAATTTATTGTATCCTACATGTAAGTTCCTGAAATGCCATTATATTCCTGGACAAAAACATTTTCTACACAGAACAACATTGATTTCATGAACGTAACTCAAACATAAAAGCATCCTACCAAAAGTAATTCTGGTATCTCGGGGTTAATTTACGATATCCATATTCAATTAATTTCGGATAACATTCCTTTACTAAAAATAAAAAGGGGCCAGGAAAAATTCAAATGACCCACAACTTAAATTAAAGTAGTGATTATTCTTTGGCCTATTATATTGAAACATAAACAGTACAGGTTTATCGTAAAGGTACAAGCATGTCTTTTTGTTTTCTACATATCAATATATTGTATTTTATTGCATGTACAACGTTAAATATACAACATTCAAGTTTATATCACATATCACATGAAATATCATACATTTTTTTTCATTAATGACACCCGTTTCAGACACGACGCAAGCAAATCGTGTGGCTCTTTACAGTATATACTATAGAACGTGTACACTTTATAGTTTTATACACATTAGCATAATAATCTACTTAGATAACAGACATCCGTTTGAAGATCCGTGACAAAGATGTGACAAAGATTTTCGGAAAGATTTTTAGAGAATTTCCACATGGTAAACAGATACGATGACAGTTTCATGTAGATTCATGTAAAATGATGAATGTATGGTGACAACCATTTGCATGCAAATTCTCTGTTGTTCTATAAAAACATCCGCAAATACTGTTGAACGATTTTAACACGAAATGCAAAGAATCTTGCAGTTACCAAAGGACGGATATTGTAAAACTATTTTGTTTACAATAATTGTTTTGTAAGTATCTGATCCATGAAAATCGATTCTGGAACTTGTAAGATAGTACTTGATTTTTTAGAACTGTTCAGTGTTTGTACTCACAATTCCTCATCTCTCTTTCCTGAATAATACAAATTCTAGAAATGCTTATTCTTGAATTTTCTGAATATTCGTACATGGTCTGCAACAAACCTAAAGGAATCTACTGCAAACACCTACAAAGCCTCTGTTTGTATTTTCACAACAAGTCTGTGTGCGCACTCTCGACTCAAACCGGAAGTCCATCTCGACAAATAATTTCATTGGTCAGTGATGGACTTGACGAAGATTTGTTGAAACTGTAGTTGCCATTGCATTCATTTTTTTGACTTGATAGTCGGAGGAACGAAGTTCGGTCATGTTGCAATAAAGGGGTCGGCGTCCGTGGTTCAGAATCTGTATCCTGTTTCCTTAGAAACGGCACAAACAAATTGATCTCACGTGACCTTGCTGCCTTTTCTCCAAGGGTTTTGAACTGTAATAAAACATATTGGTTATTAATACACGAATGGTTGATCTTCTACATACCTAATGTTGATGTTTTGTTCTCTTTGTAAGTACATGCAGTAGATGAAGTAAGCTTGTGTGTTTATAGGTATTATAATGCATGTAGTTTGTAAGTTAACATATTGAATGACTTCGTGATAAAATAAGTTCACTAGCGCACCAAGCATTATAAAAAAACAAATTAAAAGGCAATATTGGCATGTTGACTGTATCCATTTTGATTAAGTTTTGATTAAATATAAAACTGAAATGGAAAGTTCAGACAAAAATTTGTTAACTTGAAATTTTTTTTTCGAAGAATTTGGATAAACTTAAGGCAATAAGTTCCGTCAATTTCTTCACAAGAAACATCATTTCTTTGTTTTTATCATATTAATCAAAGACAGTTTTATTCGCAGTAAAGAAATAGTTTTCACTTCTTCAAAGTACATAAAGAAAAAGAATGTTCGATACTGTATTGTATCGAAATTGGAAAAGGTAGATACTAGTTAATTCGCTAACCATGCAATCTTGATATCTAAAAAATTATTGATTTCGATATTTTTTTTTCAGAACACTAAATAATATTTGAAATTAACTTTTCATGTCCATGAAAGAACTTTAAAGAACTCAAATCCTAAAAGTCAATATGAACCACCGCATCTTTCTCATCCTTTGACACTTTATAGGCAATATGCATTATCGCAAAGCATTTTGAAAACAACCATCTACCATCGTCGAATTTTATCGGAAAACTTCAAAGATAAACCTGGGTCATGATAGATGTTAAATTCAAAGAAAAAAAAAGGTTGAATTCAGCAACCAAAGGTTGATATAGTACCATCAAAGGGTGTTTATTTACGACATAGATTATATACCGACACCTTGGTGAAGGAAGACCCCTTCTGCAAATGATCTTTATCAATCTGAATTCGCTCCAAGACCAAAAATAACTGCCCAAAAAGTTCTGATATATAAAATGAAAACGCGTGAAATTTCATCTTAGCAGACATATTAATTTTCTGCGAAAGAGTATACTTTGATCCATACACACTTTTTTCTCTATCTTTTTTATTTAAAGAGATAAAACATTTTGCTTCGCACGTGGTACTGGCAATCATTTGTAACGTGTTTATATCTCTGTAATTAGATTTCCTCAAACGCTAGAGAACATCTGTAAATCTTCCGAGAAGCATTTGTCTTCATCGCCATTCGTTTTAATCTACAGATGAGGTAAACAAACTTTTTCTATCCGCCATTATGAGGCAGGATTAAAACATAAGATAACTCAGTTAAAATCTATGCGTGCTTACACGGACTTCAAAGATGCCATTTGGAATAATTTAATTAAAGCAATTTAAAAAAAAACGTGTAGTTTTGATATACCTCTTTTGAAAAAAAAAAAAAAACCCAACGAGAGATTAATTTTGTTTCAATGTATATAAAAAACGTGCATCTGGATGTATTTCTAACAAAACATTACAAATTGTATACATCCATTCATTTTTAGTTTATAGGAGAACATGATTAATGATTGTTTTATCCATCTTCCTATTTTTTTTAAAACAAATACCCATATCAACTTTGTCCTTAATCTGACCCTTTTATCAAAAAAGCAACTCAATCTTTGCTTTATTTTGACGCATGTTAAACAAAAAAAAAAAATCGGCTCCCAATAGACAATGATATCGAAAGAATCAGACAGACTTTCCACATCATTAAAAAAGGCAAGAGTCGCTCATTGATAAAAATCAGTCTCTAGATTATCCACCGAAACCATCTGCAAGCCAATCTCGCGTGTAGGGAATAGGGTTAAGAAAAAGTTAGAAGGTTTTTTGTTTATTAAAAAAAACGAAAAAGCGAACTTACCACAAAAAGTCCTACTATGATTCCTAGGATCGATCCTGCTATGACGTCATGAGGATGGTGTTTATGATCCTGGACTCTGGTCACAGAGACTAGGACGGAGAACAAGAACAGGCAAGCTTGCATGAGAGGCTTCAGGGAGCGCGAAAACCAGAACGCACATCGTACCTCAAAGAAAAGCTATACGGAAAAAAGTAAAATAAAATAAATGTTTTTAAAAAATATTAAATCTTAAAAACAAACAAAAATGAGGAGAATCCCTGTCATCGTTGAAATATCTAAAATGAATTGTATTAAAAAATTGATGCTTCGTAATGATTGCATTGAATTACATGTAAATGTAATAAAGTGATTTAAGGACTTTTTAAAGAGTTGTAAGAGAAATTTCATGTATGTATCAAAATATGCTCTAGGAACGAATGTATTGTAATGAATTTTATACATTTGTAGGAAGATCGAACCTAACGAGTTTTTATAACCTTGTATGGAAAAGGACTTCTGGATTAAAAGCTCTTACAGTAAGCGCAGTACATGTAGTACTGTAGAATACAAAGGAAATAACCATTTAACCATCCTTTGTGTTTCATTCTTTAGAAGGTCAAGAACCCTCTTAAGTAATAAATATTTGGGGTCTCTTTGAAATTCACTTTTAACAATCTTATCCACTTATCTGATGAATATTCATGAACGTATTGGGGAATTATCGAATTATATTCACTGTCAAAATGCAATTTGGATCAGGTTTTATTGTTTTATATATGTAGAATGAAATGTTTACAGAAAAATTTAAAATATTTGAATTTCAAATATAAAATGCCCTATAATACAAACGCATTAAAAAAGATGCGCGTCAAAATATGCTTATACTTACTGACAAATACACGGCTATATACATCGAGAATGCTGCGTGCCCCGACGGAAATGACGTCCTACTTCGTCTCAAAATGGAATCGCTGAATTTGGTTTCGGTACACGTATATTGAGATATATACCTATAAAAATAAATCAAATTTTCAATATTTTTGAGGTATGAACAATATAATAAACAAACTACATATTCACTATGTTATGAAAATTATAAAATTAATGAAAGTATCTGATAATTCTTCTAAAAATATTCAATTCATCGATAATTTTTGAAAACAAGTAAAGGCATATAACTTTCAGTTAAACATGTAAAAGCAGCTAAAAGCACTGACCCTCCCAAATTCATGAAGCTTTTTCATTAAATAATAATGACATACATGCACATACATTGTATTTTGATGTATTTTCTAATTAAAATCAACAAAAGTTGGCTTACCCTTGACTACAATTAAATGCCGAAAAGTCCGGCTTGCAGACATCTAAGAAATGTGGACGAAGAGCTCCCACCGAGTATTTCAGAGACTGGACAAATCCCATAGTGATTGCAAACCCAAGCAGGGAGACACAGCAGGACTTGACACAAATCACAAGTTCCCGGGACTTCGCCATCGGTAGTTTGGAGGACATGTACCTGGGAACCTCAACAAAGATCACCTATAAAGAAAAATTAATTTCAGATATTGTTTCATATTAATTTGAAATTGTATATTTCAAGCTTTTCCATATGTTTATTGTATTTCAGATCAACTTCGCAATTAATATTTTAAACGATGCAACGTTTGCCAAAAAAAGTTAATATAACATCAGTCTAAGTTTTGCCTTATTTTTTTTATTTTTTTTTTTTTACAAAAAAATAGCATAGAGAGACTGCTCGGTTTTGCATCAATTTAAACAAGATTTACCTAAATATTATAATCTACTTTTTTTTTATTTCAGCCCCCGTAGGAGCGTTCAAAAATTGCGCTAGCGGCCATGTTTCAGGCCACTGCGCGGGGTATTGGGTATAGTTTTCAACTAGCAATAACCACGCCTCGGATTAACCTCATTGGCTATGGTACCGCCACTGCGCAAAGCTGACATAAGCATGCAATTTGAATCCTTAAGTAATTTGGATTGGAATACCTTTTTGTAGTGTGTAATAATCTACAGGCACTTGTTCGATATTTGTTTCAAAACTTGAAGTACTTTGTTCATCTTCATGAAACACAAGTGGGAACAATTAGAGAACTTGTAAAATAAAGTTTTGCAACTAATTCAACACTTTTTACAAATTAAGAAACAAAACCTAATCAATGCCGAAGTTTAAAAAAGGGAAACAACCGTTGTCGGTTACACGCGGAATTTCATTCGCGGTCAAACTGTTTATCCTCATGCCGTAAAGGCGGCGCTGAAAAAGGCTAAGCTGCAGTTTTCCGTAAAAAAAAACAACAAAAAACCTGCGGCTCTTCTGATTGTATTTCTGGTATAAAACTATCATTATCAAATACAACACCGCTTTTTATTTCTGAAGTATATTTACCATATGACAATGACATTTAGAAATTTCAACAAAGTATTGACATTATGCAAAGCTTATATGATCACTACTAGTATGCTAAATATGGCAAAGTCCGATTTGCCGGAGACTTCACCACAAGTTTGTTACATGAGTATCATACAAATGTTCTTAAATCTAAGCTACTCTGTGATGATTTTGTTGAATTATGCAATTTTTGTGTTCCAATGATTGATTTTTCGATACGTCCAATGTCCATGGTAAATAAGTTTTTATTCTTTTGACTATGTTATTTGTTACTGTAACATTAATCCCTAAACTGAGGAAATAAAAGATGCACGCCTTTTGTTTTAATTAGAAATGGGGAAAGTATTTCATGAAAATACACAGGATTACCTTAACATTATACTCTACTTTTGTTTGATTTCAGCCCCCGTAGGAGCATTCAAAAATTGCGCTAGCGGCCATGTTTCAGGCCACTGCGCGGGGTATTGGGTATAGTTTTCAACTAGCAATAACCACGCCTCGGATCAACCTCATTGGCTATGGTACCGCCACTGCGCAAAGCTAACATGACCATGTAATTTGAATCCTTAAGTAATTTGGATTTGAGTACCTTTTTGTAGTGTGTAATAATTAACCTGCACTTGTTCGGTATTTGTTTCAAAACTTGAAGTACTTTGTTCATCTTCATGAAAAACAAGTGGGGACAACTAGAGAACTTGTGAAATAAAGTTTTGCAACTAATTCAACACTTAACACAAAATAAGAAACAAAACCTAATCAACGCCGAAGTTTAAAAAAGGGAAACAACCGTTGTCGGTTACACGCTGCAGAATTTCATTCGCGGTCAAACTGTTTATCCTCATGCCGTAAAGTTGTCGTTGAAAAAGGCTAAGCTGCAGTTTTCCGTGAAAAAAATACCCTGCGACTCTTCTGATTGTATTTCTGGTATAAAAGTATCATTGTCAAATACAACACCGCTTTTTATTTCTGAAGTATATTTACCATATGACAATGACATTTAGAAATTTAAACAAAGTATTGGCATTATGCAAAGCTTATATAATGACTACTAGTATGCTTAATATGGCAAAGTCCTATTTCATGTATTTGCCGGAGACTTCACCACAAGTTTGTTACATGAGTATCATACGAATGTTCTTAAATCTAAGCTACTCTGTGATGATTTTGTTGAATTATGCAATTTTTGTGTTCCAATGATTGATTTTTCGATACTCCAACGTCCATGGTAAAAACGTTTTTATTTCGTTTGAGTATGTTATCTGTTACTGTAACATTAATCCCTAAACAGAGGAAATAAAAGATGAACGCCTTTTGTTTTAATTAGAAATGGGGAATATATTTCATTAAAATACAAAGGATTATTTTACCATTACACTTTACTTTTGTTTGATTTCAGCCCCCGTAGGAGCATTCAAAAATTGCGCTAGCGGCCATGTTTCAGGCCACTGCGCGGGGTATTGGGTATAGTTTTCAACTAGCAATAACCACGCCAAGGATTAACCTCATTGGCTATGGTACCGCCACTGCGCAAAGCTGACGTAACCATATAATTTGAGTCCTTAAGTAATTTGGATTGGAGTACCTTTTTGTAGTGTGTAATAATCTACGGGCACTTGTTCGATATTTGTTTCTAAACTTGAAGTACTTTGTTCATCTTCATGAAACACAATTGGGTACAACTAGAGTACTTGTAAAACAAGATTTGCAACTAATTCAACACTTAACACAAAATAAGAAACAAAACCTAATCAATGCTGAAGTTTGAAAAAGGGAAACAACCATTATCGGTTACGCGAATTATTCACATCGATACTCTATTTGGAAAGAGCAGTTTGTAAAAATACCATAAGATTTTATATAATAATCTGAATAAACGAAATTAAAATGACCAAAAATGCAAATCAATTCAAGTACTAAACATATTGAAATCGATAATTCGATTGTAAAAACAGACTTTATGGAGCATATCAAATTGTTGAAACCCAGTTTTGATAAGTGGCTGAAAGTACCCTATCTTTGACACTTTTTGTATATATATAATATGACAAAAAATAAGTTTAGATCGATTCTAGTTACAATACACTGTGTTTATGGTTTTTTTTTCATATTGCATTTTTTTTTAGGATTGTGACAAATTCTGAATGTTTCATAAGTCACAATCCCTTCTAACAAATACTAATATAATGTTCTAAAGTCTGTGTATTCTTAAATGTTTTTGGGTTGGGTTTTTTTTGGGCATAATACTTTTTCAATTATTAGCTTAATATAAAACCATTCTAATTCTTCAAACAATGTGATAACGTTGTGTCGTAATGTGTCATTCAAAGCACCGCATCATCAGCTATCCCTAAAAATCTTTATGTAATTTAAATAGACCAAAAATAAATTTCATCTGCATTGTGTTATTTTTTCTCAAATATATATTAAATCTAACAATTATTGTTTTACTTTTTGATATTGTGTAGTATTGCATGAAACCTGTAAATAATATAGTATTATATTAAAATCGGTACATCTGGTTTGTTCTCTGAACAATTACAAAAAAGTAGTTAATGTTTGACCTTTTACCTTGATAATTAATACAATTCTCGTGTTGGGTGGTCAAAAGCTAAAAACTCTTTTCTGCCAAATCTTCAAAATCTTTACGTTCGTCGACAGGTGCAATATACAACTAAGCATTTTCCGATCATAAATCTATTTTTCTTTATTCAAGCCATCGATTCATTTCTTCAAAAACGAAAGATAATATTCACACGGTTAGAACAGAAGGTATGTTTTCTACTTTATCTTTTGACTTGCTCATTGATAAGAGAACTATGCAATTCTTTAGAGACCTCCAGCATGAAAACCTTTTACTTAAGATCGATTTGCTTTTCCATTTTTTTTTTGGTAAAAACCCAGAAGCTGGCATAATTGGCTCCCAATAGAAGCATATCGTTTCCGAAAATGTAAGTGTTTGAAGCATTATCCTTAATGTTGAGGTTTTTAAAACGTGCAAATAGCTGTATTGCAGAGGGTTTTGCGCGGAAGTGCAAGAGTGGAATTAAGTGTGACAAAAATTCAACTTCTGATAAAAATCTTTCAAAAACGTTTAAATACTTCTACGTCAATATCTTCAAGAGGCTTGACGTGCTGTTTAGGCTCACTCACCAAAATAAACGCCATCGTGAACCCGACACCCATGAGCACTGCGTCGGAAATGGTGTCCTCAACATACGGGTATTTAATGGAGTTGTCGTCACAGAAAAAACCGCGCCGGAAAGGTGGAATTCCTCCATTGTATGAAACAATTACAGGGACTCCCACTGAAATGGAATGAAACGTCATATAACATTTCGAGTTATTCGAATTTATGATCACAAATAGAGTTTAATAATCCAGTACATCCCTAACTGACTGTGTCGCTCTTGTTTAAATGATTGTCAATACGAAGTATTTCTTGGCATTAATAATGAATCTTGATATACATGTATGTATAATCCTTTACATCCAGAGCATTAATTTTATAAGATTTGTATTTTTTAAAGATATTTTCATGAAAATTGCTTAAAAGTAAGAGAAAAAAAATTTTCAGAAAGAGTTTTAATTTTTACATTATTATGAATAAACCACTGTTGTAAATAGAATATATAGAGCGCAGTTAAAAACGGCGCATAATATGTTTGTGAAACAGAGCGACTAACGTGTAGCTAATTTGGTAAAAACCAAAAGAGGTCAAATATCAGCCGATGTCCCGCGCCCTGTATGATAGAAAGCACACAAACAAAAATCATATTTCGTAATTCAAATGAAGCATGCGCGCTTCCGAGTGCTTATTGAGGTTATGAACTTGAAAATACATAATTTAATATGTGCATGAATTGCCAAAAATCGCTGGCATGGTTATCAGTTTAAAAGATAACAATGTATTACGTTGTTAATTATCGGAGTCGGAAGTTAGATGAGTTTTTTTTTTCTTTTAGACCCATGGGGCGTTCGTTGAAGACTATATCTTAAAGTTGATTTAATCTCGTTAATACTTCATCTTTTGCTTACAAGATATTTTTTCTTGTTTAAATAAAAAAATCACAATTAAAATTCAGTTGTTTCAACTTTGCAAAACTTTTCTAATGAATATATAAGAACTCTTAAAAGCTAAATCCGAGTTTTCGAGATCTTCATATTATATTTGAAAAAATGTTAAGATAATTCAAAACCTTAACTTTCTAACAAAAAATCATGCAAGCATTCTCAGCAAGTAATTTGTGTTTAAAAACGCGCATATTCGGTTCTGTGTTAATTGTATACAATTGACGAGAGTGCACATGTTATGATGACACAAACTATTAACATTGTTATTAATTTTGGCCGACGTGAACCGTTAACTGAACATAGGGCAGAATATGACGAGAACAGGTGGGCATTAGTCGTTGTGCCAAAACACCAAAAATACATTACTTATGTAGTGTATATATTTAAGAGAGAGAGAGAGAGAGAGAGAGAGAGAGAGAGAGAGAGAGAGAGAGAGAGAGAGATTTCCCTATTTCTTTATACGTAATACACAATTTTCGCATACTCTTTTCTCTATTTATTTTTTTTAATTAATACAATATTTTACGTTGCCGTTCCGTTCTAAACAAAACCAGATGAAAAATATTTTGGGGGGTTTGTTTATAAACGTAGAAAATAATAATCCATACCGTGACAGATGTTTTTGATTGAACCACTTACAGAATAATGGAAGTAAAGAATACAGTGTTCGTTTTAATTGATTTATTTTTCTGCTCATTTTTATCTTTCGCAAACTGAAATTTTAAAATTGATACAAGCATACATAATCTGATGTCATGAGTAGGAATTATACAATGAAAAGTACAATGACCTAAAGGATGTGGACACAGCTAGAGCATGTAGTTAGAATGTACCATGGCGCATGGCAGCTTCAAGTTGGTCAATTGTTCTTTTATGAGTGCGTACATATATGTAGGATGATTCATGTACTTATAATAAGTACTGTATGTACAGTACTTGTAATGTTTACATTACTACTTAGGAACCGTTAGTCCTTTATGTTACATTTCCTGAATATATACCAGAATATTTTAAAATCCCGTCGCCTAAATTGTTCGCAATACAGTGGCTATGCGCCTATCAAACGATTTGTAAAACGAATATATTTGATATTGATTTATAATGCGAGTCAAAATTAAAATCATTTGTCTTTCTTTTCGATGCCGTTTCAGCTGTGTGTGCCAATTCAAGAACAACAAAGACAGAAAATCCGCTTGTACGAATGTTTATGACGACCCACGTGCGCCCAATGCATTCATTAACATGAAACCTTTTGGCCTCTGAAGTTTTTTGTTTTGTCAGTTAGTGAGTAATAGATAGAAAGGATGAAGTTGTGGACGCGTAACAATTGCCGAGCCTATTCATTGTTATATTTATATCTATATTAACAAAAATATCCTCGTGAATAATATGAAAAACGAATGCATTCAAGGATGTTAAAACGTAATCTTTTCCGTTTTGCTTACATTATTCAACAATGTTCAACCTTTTATCATTTATAACTGCATGATAGCGATAAACAATCATTGGGTTATAAAAAAAGGTCAATAAAAATTTGATGGGGAGAGTTCTCTCTCGCTCTCTCCCACTTGTAATTGCAGGTCATAGGATGATATTTCATGAAATTATCTACCAGCTGCAATTTTATCTCTCTTCATATTTTATTCATTTTGTAATATCAAACGATTGTCTACATGTATATTCGCTTAGCTTCAACAAATGCATCATATGATGTATGTACATATGTATAAATTAAAAGCATTCAGATAAACGCCATTAAACATAACATTGATCCCTTTTCAGTAGAAGTCAAGAATAATTTCGTAAACAAATTAATATTAAAAACAATATTAGAATAAATTAATGAATAAATATAATTACCTGCTAATAGTAAAATAAAATCCACAAAAATTTGAATGAACAGATTTCGTCCCCTATTTTCCTCTCTGCAGGGATTGCCGTCTTCTGCTCCTCTCGTCATTTTAATTTTTGCTTAATTTTTAATTTTTTAGATGGCGAGTTTCGTCAGTCAGTTGTCGTCTGCCGAATGTTACGGTCTTCCATGTTTGATGAAGGGGAAACACTTTATATATGAACAACAACACTCCACTGCGGATTGTCTTCCGGTTTTTTTTCACTGACGTCGGGGGTCAATTTCCACGAGGGCAACTCAAGCTCCGCCTGCGAGACGAAACTTAAAAAATAAACACAAGTCTACGAAAACATCAACTCATTGAAATAATTATTATATTTACATAAGAGGCGTAAGCGGCCCAGTGATTTAATCATTATAACACTTGCGCTAGATAAGAACTTGATAAATTAGTTGGCGATGGGTCCCGGTTTTTTTTATAACAATCTAATCAAACATTAAAGACACCTGTACAATACGGTAACCTGTGTATGCATGTTAATATCGGGGTTTTTTTTTGGCTTACCTGTGGTGAAAACCTGAAGGCGAGCTTTCTTGATAATAATGATAATAATTCTATCCGCTGACCAGATAACCTTGGTCCTTTGCCAAGACACTCTGATAGAACGGAGCTCTAAGAAAAATACTCTCCAGATTTTTATCTACAAGAAGAGTATGTTACATTAGCATTAACATCCCACTAAGAAGTTTTCAATGGTTGGACCAGGGTATTGAAGAAACATCTTAAATTGAAGATTTCTGGCCGTTGAATTTACTTTGGTAATTAAATTCTCCAAGTGGGAATCTATGAGCTTTTACTAAACTGAATAATATATTAAAAACACATGAACGATATGAGCTACAGCTGTCTTTGTCTGTACTTGTGATTGCTAGAAATTCAATAAGACTTAGAAACCCATTGTGTACGTGTTAATCAAGTGGTAATTAGAGAACCATTTTAAAATTAGTGTCTCCCTTCAGGATATGTGTTTTTATTCTTAGTTCAAAAGCCTTTCACTGTCTACACCTACCTTTTTTCAGGTCCTAAAAGAAGCCATTCCCTATACGACATAACATTGAATTGCTCCTGTATTGTTCTGTGATATTGAATAAAGACCGAATTTCTCAACTGAGGACAATTGATTAGGTCTTATCGCATTCCTGTGCACTTGATTTGTCTTCGCATGCAAAGAGGTCCGTAGCCATATGTATTTTTTTTTTTAGATTAAAATCAAAATACGCGTTTTAAATAAAATGTTTACCTAAGATAGATTACGATATCTGCACGAATGGAGAGATAAAGAGAGAAAGATAAAAAGAAAGATAGAAATGCAGTTGAGTTACATGCCACTACATGTGTAGTATCATCTTGTTGGTATAATAGCCATGCAATGATGAGGAAAAAGATAGTTAAATTTTACATGTACATTAGGATCCCAGTTGGTGCCGTCTTCACCAGTCATAGGAAAAAAGCATCAATTAATATGTTAATAAAAGTCTGTTTTCCCTCTATGGAAATGAGTAATTGTTCTAAAGGCAATAAGTGGAATGACAGAAACTGGAATAAATTACAGTAACTTGTATCTGAAAATTTAAATGAGCTGTTCAGAGGACCCGTCTAAATAAACACGAGATTTACGGCTAAATGAAGAGAAGTACATATACTGTAGTACTGTAGTAGGTCAAAAACTAAGTCGACAGGACATAGCGCAGCACACACCAAGTGCTACATGTACTAGAGGAAATAAACCACACCAACTGTAAAAAAAAAATTAATCAGGAAACACAGAGAGACAGGGAGGCTATCGGAGTAAGTTAATTAATTACATGGTCAATTTCAACTGTTGAACAGATGAAGTTCGGTGTCCTACTTACCTGTAGTAATTGGATACAGATACATAAGGCATATAGACAACGTAAGGTACTTTCATATATATGGATTCAGAAAAACAAACTTTATAGAGTAAGTAAAGGTTAGATCAACTATCGAAACGTTTTGATAATTTAGAGTGCAATTATGAGAGAGAGAGAGAGAGAGAGAGAGAGAGAGAGAGAGAGAGAGAGAGAGAGCAATGCCTTTCCTATTTGATGACTGGGCAACTAGTCTTCTGAGATTTGTATAGCAGATGAATGGAACAGATTTGCACACCTACTCGTAAAACAGAAAGCCCTGAGATTAGAGCAAACAGTTGATGATGCTGCATTAGGGTTTAGTTGTTTATTTAATGATAACCTATAACGAAAGCGCTATGGTGAGAATTAACACATTTATTGTGTCAGAAAGAGGAACAACACCGATAGTAACTGTTATAAAGACTGACTCGCTATTCCATTACAACTTTTATTCGCATGATAAAACAGATACAGAAGATATATATAGTTTAAACTCGATCATGTAAAATAAACATTCAGTTCCTATACGACGTTTATTCTGACCATAGATACCATCACTGAATCAGAGTAACGTATGTCACACATAGTTCAATTTGTGAAAGATATTTGGCTAGCTGTTTTTAAGAGGGCTGGATGGTCAAGACCAATTTTTAGACTTTATTGATCTCCTTAAATGAAGAGCTCTGCATTAAGTTATTTGTTGACCACCCAGCCTCCTTAGGGGATTGCTGTACGAAAATCATTGGATTGGCTCTGATTTTGGTTACACTCTGTAAATTATCGACCCATCAAACTGACAGCCCCAAGTACGTTCAGTGGGAGTGTTGAGGACCAATAAAACAAAGCCGTTTCATATTAATAACAATTGACCTCGATTTGAAAGACGCCGTCGTGTTTACCTGCAATAAATTACTTATAATCACCTGAAAGCGAAGATGAAATTTAATGATAAAAACAAAATAAAACAGAGCTCTTCAATAATTTGTAACATTATCTAAAAGCCAAAAAAAAATCGTTTATTTTCATATTAACCGGAAGTACAAACAGGATTTAAAACACCTACGTGTCAAAGTTGTAAATTTTACCTACACGATGTGGTTTCTATGTAATTGTAATATCATTTTCATTGATAATTTGTAGTTACTCAGGTATGGAATTGAGTGCAGTTGTGAAATCTGACAGCCAAACAAGGAATAGGGCAACAAAGGTGTGTTATTTGTTCTATATTGGGGTTTAAACATTGAAAAATGACATCACAGAGGGAATGGTACAGTTTGTACGCAAAAACAGAAACCCTTGGTTCATCTTAGTCAAAAATATAAAATATCATACCTCTCTGATGCGATGTGACGCTTAAAAAAATGTCAACGTACTTTCTTGATGCATATATCTTTTATATACAGAAAGTTTACAGATAAGAATATGAAATTTTGGCATTTTGCATCTCGTTTTTGCCTGCGAAATTAAGGCAACTAAATATGTGAATTTGTCATTGAATGTAAACAAAGGAAGTGCTTAATATCGAAACAGATAAACATTTAATTGACTTGGATATCGTTATGCATAAAATATTACTTACTTCTTTACGTAAACACATATTCTTTTTAACACATAGAAGAATATTTTTTCTGATACTTTATAGTTTTGCATAATTATATTGCGACAGAAATTATGTCATTTTATTTCAGTTTGATGCCTAAGTACATTAACTGAAAAGAAATTGTTATTTGAAATAAGCAATTTTATATCCATTTTTCGGCGGTATGTGTCTTGGAAAGTAATTTCAAGCGCAACATATATTGGACGGGCCATTGCAACTCGAGACCGACTTCTATCAATTACGAGGTGGAATTCTATCAGCGCATTGATGAAACTAATATTCATGAAAGGATATCTTTAAAAATCTGTCAAGATGTGAACTGAATGAGGGTAACCTTTTTTCTTCCTCCCAAATCCTGGGCGGCCGGCAGCGTCAAAAAATCAGACTGTGATCTTTGGGGTCCAGGACTGATTGATTTAGACCGGCTTTCAGTAATTAAGTGATCACATCAGTGCCAACACTGACACTCAAAGAGGACCCGATGTCAAAGTAATTTTCTCCTTTTATACACAATTGGAATTTCGTGGAGCACACGGATTTTGAAAGACTAAGTATGATTGGGTATAGTTCACAAGTTTATTCTCTACACTAAAAACTAAAAACGGAGATATAATTTTTCACAAACTATGATGAATTTAAGATTATCTTTTATTAAAAAATCAGTGTTAATTGGGTGGATGTAAAACTACAAGATTAAGAATACTATAGTATCATGAAATGTTGGATGTTTTACAGCAACTTTTCACAGAGAAATAGACATAAAAATAATATGGTGGAATATTCATAGAATGTAAACATTTAAAAAAAGATAATAAAAAAGAGAAATAAAACTTCAACTCAGATAAATTCAACAATTTTGATCCTGGCATATCATATATGACGTACAAGTAGATTACACAAATTACACATATGAACAGAGTTCAAAATTATGTGGAGTTTGAATGTAACACATAATGACAAATGACAAAAAGGATGGTAACAGTAAACGTAGAAACATAGGACAGTATGTCTTTATAAATTAGCTCTAATTCTTTAGAAATAACTGCTTTTAAAATTTCCTGGTTAAAATGTCTGTAATAGTTTTACTTGTTAAAGGTGCAACGTGTATACTCGAATAGCACTGATCACAAACGTCTAGTTAAATCTATTGGTTCGCTTCTGCAACTGAGAAAATTATTCCTGGAATGATGTTTTTTGCACTCGTACACATGGACTCTTTGTTTGTTCGATCAAGTTTATTCTTTCTATGTCTACACAATTAGAAAAGTTATTTCTCTCAAAGTGAAACTGCACTCTATGTTCAATCCTTGGTGGTATCTCTCTAAATCCTCCATTCATCAATGTACTAAGCTGACCTATCATCAGGCGGTTAAACCGTTACGTGCTCCTGGCATTATATTTGTTGAATGGGTATGATACGACAATTAGTTGTCTCAAAAAGAAAACATTAATAGAGTTACTAGATTATGACGCAACTAACTGCATCGTTATCTTATAAGATAACTTATCCCAGATAAAAGCCAACTGATATAATTTGTGGTTCTTTTGCTTGAGTGCAAGGCTCTCCGTTCGCGTGCTTCGATAAAGATTCCCTGACGTCATGTCAATTTATTTTTTTAATGATTTGTTGCTTTACTCGATTCATTGAAAAATATCAAACGACGAGCAATTTAAATGGTTTTATGGATTATTAGTGATAAAACTTTCTAATATATCGGTACTTTATTGAGCAGAGCATTCCGTGAGGAAAGATGCAAGTGATGCAGCGAGAACAACTTTGAATATTTTAAGAAAACGTGGATATTGACATATATCGATATATACATGTATATAAAGAAATTCTCATATAATTTCAATTCAAAGAAATATATTTGTAAAGTGATTTTAGAATTTGAAAGAATTGTGCAAGAATATAATTGGATTTTTTTTTAGGTTGCAGTAATTTATTTTTATTTTGGTTTTTCGTGTTATGATTTAAAAAAACCCCACTGGTTTTGCAGTTTTGTTTATTCGTAATGGTCATTGAAAATTTATTTTAATGTTGGTGGAAGATTGAAAAAAATGATTGAAAGTCTAGATGAGAGAAATACAAAACTGAATTAAGATAATCAATGCAAGACATACTGTAATCCGTAATTTGGTTAAAGAATTCCAGTCATTAAGCTGAGAGAAAAAACAAGAAAGCCCTGAATACACCATTACGTAATAAATAATCAATGTTGTTACCCCCCCCCCCCCAAACCCCCCCCCCCCCCCCCCAAAAAAAAACACCCAAAAAACAAAAACCAAACAAAACCCAGTAAATATGTGTATAAAAGAACACCTTTTCTCATGGATTTACCTAAATACCTCCAGAATTCTGTCTCCATTTAGATAAACTTAACGGTGCATAGACATAGCAAAGGTGGCGAACGGCTTGGGAATAGTTGAATACATTTAGTCACGTGGTTCAAATTTGGTTTTATTTGATTGTGATTTGTGACTATCTTATCTGATCAAAATCCATATTTCGGTACAACATCGTTCTAATAATTTCATAGAAAGTTTTGAAATTATTTAAATTACAGAAGTTAAATGTTGGTTGAAGATAGATAACTCTCTTTGCAGAGAAAATTACATAGAAAAAAATGATTCTGGTTCAATTATCACTCGCCGAGACAAAGTCGGGGTTAAGGTTTTTAGCGCAGGTTAACGTTTTTTAAGCAGGTGCCCTTTGATGGCCATATCCAAGCTATCATAGATTCTATCTTTAAAAAAAACTTGGATGGAGGATGTATCTTGTGATACTGATACACTCGATAGACTTGGAACTGAATCTGAGCCATAGATTTCGGAGGCTGGACGAGTTTGAGGTTTAATTTGAAGCCGATCACTTTTTAAAGTAAATGTAAATACGTATTTACACTTGCATGATTGATTTAACTATGTAAATGAATCACAAAGAGGTCTTCATTATCAAGATGCATACTAGGCAGGTTTAAGATTTTAGAACAACTCAAATTTTTTTTTGTTAGAGCGTTGAAACTGGTTAATTAATAAAGTTACTAGTCCTGTTCATACCTGATCAGTCTTGCCCATATAACAAAGCTTTTGATGTGTAAAATAGAGATAACGTGAGATACAGAAATTGATTCCGATTTTTGTAGTAGTTTAAAGCAGGTTTGAACAAGATATCTGTGAGATAATGCTCACTAGTAATACCCCGCGCTGATGTGAATATGCAAAATAAACAAAGTCAACATTTAACAGGAAATTGAAAGATTGGTACAAAAATAGATCCCAACGTATGGAATGCCTAGACAAAGAGTGTGTTAAAATTTTAAGCATCTGCAATAAATAGTTGCTGAGAAATATTGTATTGCATGATATGATAAAAATCATATCATAGGTACAACATCACATAACACAATATACCTTTATATGATACAATACGATATTGTAAAAGAGAATATCATATCTTTAATATCATATCATATGATACCATATCGCACTGTATCATGATACAATATCGTATTGTATCAATTAATAGTATATCATATTGTATAATATGAAACAATAACATATACGATGCATTACGATATGACACGATAGAATATTGTTTTATACTGAAGATGAAGTTTAACAATGAATTTCATATAGTTGTGGTGGTCTTATAATAGGTGACGCCTCTTCTCGGTAAGCTTCATAATATGTTAACTGTTATGATAAACTCAAAGCTGTACATAACAAAGATGTTACACCTTGGCTCGAAAAATTAAAACCCGATGTGTATGAGCAATTAGATGACCATGCAAAATTAGATATTTATGATCCTAATGACGGCTGACTGTCTGTTATGTTTCCAATTGAATTTTTGAAACCCGTTATAAAACAATGCATTAAAATTAATTTAAAATTAATAATTTGATATCAATTTATCCCGTGCTAATTTGGTTCTTTTTTAAAAAACCAAATAACAATGTACTTTAACAAACATGCATTGTAATTAGAAAATCCATTTTCCAACACTTACTGTGAACAGAACAATTTTGCTTTGTTAAAAAAATGCGCTTCCGTTTCCAGTACGTAAATGTCAATACCCGTTCTCTTATTTTTATTGAATCGCAGAAATAATCCCATGTAACGCTAACGGAAACAATTTTTTTTATTAAATCGTCTACAAATGAAAATCTAAAATACTGCAAACACTTTTATAAATTCATATTTGCAAAAAACAAAATTCACTCTTATCATAAGGATTCTGAATTGAAAATACAATTTTTATCTTAAATAAAAGTTTGTATAGAGTACTTCAGGTTTGGACCGATTGGTGCTTAATAGTTTTGCAATGAATGCTTTTATCTTTCATAATTAAAGCGAAATTAATGTAAATCCTATATACAACGAATTTCTTAAAAAGAAAGTCTTAAAAAGAAAAACATCATTTTTAAAATGCATATTCATTATTAATCAGAACAAATAAAGCAATGAACAGTATTGCAAGAAATTATTGACGATCAACATTAAAAAATACAAGTATTTACACTGTTCTGAAACGTACATTATAATAAATAGGGCATATTTAATTAAGTTAATGAACTTATTGCTAAAAAGGCATGGTCGGGTAAATAAATTTTCAAGATGAAAAAAAATGATGAAAGTTGGAAAATGCTAAGAAAGTGAACAAATGAATCTACTGTCAAATTATCGTGACATCGATTACATATACAAAAATATTCCTAAAAACTTTGGCGGGATAACATGAATTCTACACGGAAAAATTACCATGTAAAATATATCAATATAGATAAGAACAAGTCACAAGACATGTATTATTTAAGGAATATAAAGGTTGAAACGATAAATCGATGAAAGGTGTCCTTGGTGGTGCAATTCAGTTACCAAACATGATAATGGATATGCTTTTCACGCAAACAGTATAATCCATTATATTTTTTCAACGCATTAATTTTAATTTTTCATGTTAATGAATATTGCTTTTGTATTTAAGATGTCAAGTTGAAAAGAAGATACAAGAAGTCTTTAAGACAGAAATTGTTAAAAGAAAAAAACATACAATGTAGAAACTTCCAAGACATTCGTTTGAAATGAATTAATATTAAAGAATAAATACAACTTGCTTTGACTAAATTTTTCTCAAATCGATATGCACGTTATCTTTTTTAGATTTATTTCAGTTTGAATTAGATGTATAACTTTCATTCCAATATGCTTAATTAGTTTATTGTTCGGGACTTTGAAACTAAAATTAGTACTGGTGTTTAATTTTCCTTCTCACCATCATCTGAGCTCTAACTAAAGAATGAGCATAGCCACGCCAGTGGTACCAAATGATACCACGTGCAGAATCAATTCCATATTGACCATTCAGGTTACTGAAGTGACAGCCTCTGTGCCACCACGCGCCCTTGAAGGAAACAGCACAATTTGACCCATCTTTTTCATCGTTGTCTCTGTCGTAGGTAGTGAACTTCATTCCGTTTTGATGGTCAAGACTGTCACCTGTTAATTAGAGAAATTTAAAAGACAGATATCTTTGTGATCACTGACAAGACGTATAGAGTACATCATTTCTTGAGAGGGTTCAAAATTGATTAAAACAGTCATTGCTACATATAAATAGTATGTATCAAAACAATTATATGAAGGATTTTGTTATTATTGCAATGACTTTTAACTCATCATACAAGTAAAAGACAAAAATCATTGTCTAGGTCATAATTTCAATTGTTCGTGTCGAAAGCCATATATATATATATATATATATATATATATATATATATATATATATATATATATATATATATATATATATATATATATATAAGAGAGAGAGAGAGAGAGAGAAAGAGAGAGAGAGAGGATTCAGCTAGTGAAACCTTTGCACTTTAGCCCAAAATTTTATACAGCAGGCACGTAGCATTGAACATTTTTCTTAAACTTACATTTAAAAAAGCAAATTAACATGGACTCCCCCATCTACTTTTGGGAGCTTAAAAATTGAAGTGAAAGGAAGGAAATTAATTCTGAAATAGAAGTTAAAGCTACAACCCCCCCCCCCCCCCGGGAGTTTTCTACATACTTGCGTTTCCGTAGAATCCCGATACATTTAATATAAAGGATGTGGAGGGTCCTCCAATCATAAAGTCCGTGTAGGCGGCATACGCCCATTCTCCAGCCTGATCCTCCAAGTCAACTCTAAGCTCGTAATCTCCAGATTTTACAATTTCGTGAAGATAGTAATTTCCTTTAAGATTATGAATGTCATCTATGAATGAATGGCAAATGATATTTAATGATTGTCATCGATTGTTGATTAAAAGTTGTTTTGTTACCCATATAGAAATTGTTGGCTAGATCTCCAAACCCATTCTCGTATTCAGTCCATCCCCTGTAGAAATTTGTATTCATATCTACACGGCGCTGGAAAACCTGAAGTTAAAATTTTAGTCAGTATTGTTGTGTGTATGTTAAGACAAGGTTGTACTACGGTATTAGAATTTTGATTTAGATCTTTAGCAGTACATTTATAAAACCGACGAAGTCAGAGGGGCCCCGCTGAGAACTGTACATTAAATGAATAAATTATTGCCTATTATGCATACATCTAATTCCTTTTTGTTTCATTTTTTTATCGGAAAAATTTCTAAATCTGTAACTATATTAAGAGTAGAAAAACAAAGTACAAGGTCTGAAAAAGAACATCTTGTCCATCCCCATAAGCCCGGACAATGCATCTACATTTTTTCAAAGTGCGTTGATTTTTTTTTTGGAAGTGTTTCATTTTTTTTTACGTGTGATGCCGCCGCACAGCTCACTTGATATATTTGTATCGTGTGGCTATGATACTTTCAGTTATTTCTACTTTTAACTAAGAAGTGAATTTTGTTAAGTTCCTTTAAATTGCAACTGTTTGCAATGTTATTATTCGTTTACGGTTGATTTAAATTTTTATATGACATTCATTATACATACTACCAGACAGACAAATTGATATAATACTTAAAATACTTAAAGGTGTTTACCTTTTCTTTTTAAATAATATGTATACAATTTCAAATATACGACACCGAAAACTATCCTAATTAAAAATTAACCGTTGGCACACAAACAGATGGGCGACAAATGAACATGCACTGAGTGATTCCTATAGGGGTCTTGCATATTTTTTTTTGGGGGGGGGGGCTATAATAACGAACTGTTTTGAGTTTGTATGAAAAGGGACTACTGTAAATTCCTAATTAAACGCGAGAAATTAATATCCGCGTAAAATCGCGAGAAGCCCGTCTCGCGAATTTTAATATCTCGCTTTTAATTTTCAAACATATGTAAACTACATGAAACTATGATAAAATTTTGACATTCGCGATTTAATGTTCTCGCGATTTGATGGAAAACCTATGAATCGCGGAATTAAGTGCTCGCGTAAAATAAGGAATCTACTATTTGTATGTACTTACTATCCAACCCCCGTTGTCTATTTCCATCTCGCACCACATCTCCTTTACTACGCTGTTTGGAAATGTTTTATGAAATTTGTACGAAGGCGTATTCCTGTCAACCAAAGTTCCACTACAATCTAAACAAATAGATATATACTTTTAGAAATTACCGGAGAATACAATGCGTAAAATATAAAAATTGTCATTAATATACCATATTTGTGGTTGCAGCGTTCATCTCCCATATTGGTTGGGCATCGGCAGGGAGAAGTGTATTCAATATCACACGTTTGTTTCTTCAGGAGATCAAATTAATTCAAATATGATTAAAACATGAATGCATAAAATTCTCAAGTGCATTAAAATATTTTTTTTTTACAAATAATAATATATTAAAAGCTATTTATTAAAATAACAACTCTTTGAGAAATTTTAAATTTCTATGCATTGATTTTAAAGAATGAAATATATTTTCAAATACTTGTTATTCAAGTTTCTGGCGTCTAGAATAAGAAAAATATTTATGAAGAATAAATTAATTTACCAATTCATAACGTCTGCATGCTCCATTATCAACACCAGGAGGGTTGGGTACGTTGTTGTCATAGAAGAAACATGATGTCGAACTACCATTCTTACATATGTCGAAAAAATAACATTTGTCTTCTTGTAAACACTGGGATGAACATTCACTCCTCGATTCATTATTACTTTGATCGTTTACAAAGGACGTTTCTGGACTGTTTATATAACCAATAAATTTAAAAAAGCCATGAAACTGTTCCTGTCCAAAGACCGTCACAAGAAAGAGACAAAACAAAAAAGAGGTCCGAACTGCGGCATTCATAACCAAGAATTAAGATACGTCTTTCATCTCAGTGCACCAATGTTTAATGTTTTTTCTATGTGTGTTCATTTTGTTAATCAATTTCTCGTGAGGCAACCATTTGCTTCATGACTCCTTCGGGAATTGATAAATAATTCATCTTCAAAAAGGTATTACTATTAAAAAAGGAAAAATGATTATTTCTAAACGTACTACATTTGGCTGTGTATTTTATTTAGCGCTTAAGTGGAATGCGGCCCTCCGCTAAATTAAATACATCGCTAAATGCCATACATCTATGTATAAGAATAGTCACATTCAGGAATACGCTAATTCAAATACACGCCAACTTGTTCGAAAAACTAATTTCCACCAAATATCGTACACGCCAAATATAATACGTTTACAGTATTTACTCATAAAACTAACATACAGAAATTCTTTTTTAACTGCTGTTGATAAATTTTAAAAAAACCAACAGTATTATGCAATTTAAGATACAGCTCTATTTTCTATAGTATTGCCACCTTGAAGTTGTGAGAAGGCCAATCAGTGGATGGTTGATGTTCATGATATTTTTCATTACATCTGCTATTCCGTTAAATTATACATATGCGATCATCACATGACTATTTATTTGTATATGCTCATTTCATTTAATGGTTCAAGGCTTTCAAAGCAATTGGTTGACAAGGACAATTGCTGATGCACTAAGCAAATTTCAAATTGATTAAGAACTAAAAGGAGTGCATGTTTCCATTAAATTATATAAGAAGATAGAAATGCAATCATACACGCCCTGTTTTTTACGTATTTAAGCTAAGCCACTTTATATCGTCAGAGTGGAACGTACATGTTTCCATTACTGATATTCAATAATTAACGCACATATTCTCTTTTATATGGAAACATGAAAAACCTAGATGCCAAGTATCTACAGACGTGTCTACCAAGGAGTCAGCTACTCTTGCAGAAAAGAACAACAGGAACAAGAAAAAAATAACCAGTCCTTTCCAGACCTTGATGAGAAAGAGGATAAATAGATTTATGTTTGAATGTACAACCTTGTGTTTGGTGTATTGTGAATTTATTTAGAAAATTTAAAACAAGTACTTTTCAATTTCTAAATTTTCAATTCATTTTGTAAGTACCTGGGAGAAAATCGTCCTGGTGACTATAATAAATATTATAATATAATATATTACATTATATCAAATATGTGTATGTTCTTTCACAGAGTTTGCCAATAATTTTTGAATGAATTGAAACAAAAAAATTAATCTTATATGTTAAAACAAACGCGGACTTTTAAAACTTTAAATGGCTTCCTTCATTTGATATCTCTCACATGACTCATGCAAAAGTTACTCCAAAAAATTTGGCACTGTATTAAGTTTTATTATTTATTTTATTTTTTTTTTTTACATGGAAATTGATACTGTGGCTACTTGTTTTGCATGGAAAATGGTATTGTAGCTTAAAGTGGCATGGACACGATTTTGGTTAAAAATTATTTTTTCGATTTTAATGTTTATAATGCTTCAGTAAGTCATATTTAATAGACAACCAAAATTGTCATTTGTTGAGTTATAAGCGCAATGCAGAGCTAACAATTCCTCGCTATGTAAACAAGACTTTTGTTTACATTTTGAATGTAAACAGGGCACTAGCCTTGTTTACATGACAAAAAATTGTGAGCCCTGTATTTTGCTTAAAACTCATCGACGGGCACCCAAATTTTATTTGATCATAAGAAATGTATCCATAAAGCATTGTAAATAATAAAAAAGAAAAATAAAATTTGACCAAAATCGTGACCATGCCCTTTAGAGTTATATTTTAAGACACTACAATGTACGTCAAAAGATGGCGATTTAAATATTTTGTTCAATTGTTTGTTTTAACTGATATGATCGTAGATCGTATATTGTCAAAGCTCAGTGGTTGAAGATGAGCACATTTCAGAAGTAGCCTAACGAACGAAATTGTATAAATATTATAATTTATAATATTATAATTTGTCCGTAGTACTGGCGTAATATATCAATGGATTCAGTTGCTTTTTTATTCAGAAATTAAATTTCGAGAAAGTTTTGTATTGCCAACGTAGTAGAGAGAGAGAGAGAGAGAGAGAGAGAGAGAGAGAGAGAGAGAGAGAGAGAGAGAGTAACGTTCATTTCAAATAACGATGAAATATTAGTAAGGAAACTTTTTATCTAACAATCGAAGATGAGGATCTGCAACTACTATTTATAAATAGTATTTATTCCGTATATAAATAATTATTTTGGTGTTTTCTTGAGAACCTTTTATAAAACCAGCATTATAAAAGGTTCTCAAGAAAACACCAAAATAGAGTATGTGTGATACCTTTATCAAACAGGATCAATAATAATGGTGCAAGCGATTGTTATACAAACTTATTGGTTTTTCAAAACAGGTTTTCCTTGTAATACAGTCAATATTGTATCGGCTAATGTAGAAATGTTTACATTTCCCAAGTATTGAAAGCATTAAGTAAACATTGTCCTGAAATATGTTTTATGAACTGCACACAATAGCTTTACTTGCGTTTAATGATGGAAGATCCTCGTTTCTAGGGCGTTCAATTTTTTTTATGTTGAGTGTTAAGTAAGTTTTTTTATTTTTCATATTCATTGTATTATATGTATACTTTGTCTGTAGTCAAAGTTAGAATTGATTAGTTTAATGTAATGCGAAATTTAATGTTGTGAAAAGGAAGGCTGTCGTTTCCAAGGAGATATTGGGGTATTCATTTTAAATTCTGAATACATCGAATAAATAAAACTCATGCAAAGAAGTTTACACCCGATGTATTTGCAAACTACATATTCGTGGTTTACAAACCGACTCAAGTAACCGTATAATATAGCAAACCATAAAACATTTATTTGTAAACTAGAAGAGAACAGTAACACGATTAAAGTAAGCTCTCAAAATTATAATATAATTATATTCGCCTGTTTCTACTTGATTTTGCCAATATGGTGGCTTATCAGTCATGCCTTTACTTTAGTTATCAGAATAGATGCCCGAAGAAGAACACAGAGAGCCTTGTTGGCCTTATTTAAGATATCACATAATTACGTCTTTTTACAAAACGGGAAATAGGTACTGTACATGTTTCATAACTTCAAATTATACATCCGTAGTCTTTACAAGACATATTGAAGCGATGTAATTTTAAAATGTTTTAATTTGTGTCACTATGACATAGCCCCTAAATGTCTGAATTCACCCTTTTGTTTCTATAAAAAAAAACATTTGTGGAAAATTGCTTTTCTAAATGGAATAATGACAGACTTATTTTCTTATATGATTTGTGAATTCCCTTTGCAAGTATACAATGTACATGTATATTCTTAACTTATCATCGACTAGTCTTAAATGTATGTAAAGATTTAAAATATAAACATTGTAACCAGATAGCCGTATATATATGAAATATAATTTTATGATTGTATTCTGCTTTACGTTAATTAGTCATTAGCTTGTTGTGCACTCGATACGAAATAAGTGTATAGTGAACAATGTTAAAGGTCATTCACCGAGAGGGACAACTGCGTATTTAGAACTCGTGGTGTTAGCGGAATGACCAGGAAGAATAAAACTCTCGATGATGATTGGACTTTGGAAAGCGGTCAACGGATGCAAGACTCTTAATTGTAATTAACCTTTAACAATGGACTTCGTTATAAGTCACTTATGAACTGTGACCCTAAAGGATGTTCTAACAATTGATTATTTTATTTTACTGATTTATATACTTATGATTTGATTAATAATTAGGAGATGGATTTTGGATTGATAGCAGATTGATTATATATTGCTTTTATACCACTATACGATTACAGTGCTTAATAAATATCATAAAACTCCAACTGACTTATGATTTCAAAAGTCTAAAGAATAACAACAGAAGGATCACATAGACTTTTATGGTGCCAGTGACCAGGACAAAACGAAGTGCTAAAGAAAAACTGAACTGTTAAGGTAAGAACTCTTTCTCAATATCTCTGTTCACTATCTCAAAGTAAATAACTCTGATCAGCAACCTATATGGCAACTGGAAATGGTTATGATAGAAAAGAATTTAAAAATCAAATGGAACAATTGGAAAAACAATTTGCGGGGTTGGGTCAAAGTGAAGAAAAGGAAGGGCATGAAACAGGTCAAAAATTCTCAGAACAAGAACAGGTAAAACAAAACACTTTTGAAAAACAAACTGACACATATTATGATGCAAGGTTGTATGAAACTAATGAACATCGACACCGAGTCCCAAATCAGGATGATGATAAAGATTTTTTCATTGGTCAGGTTAAAGCTATAACATCTGCGCTTACAGTGCCCCTATCTTCTGTGATAACTCCTTTCGAAGGAGATGCTAGTAAATACAAGCAGTGGATAAAGGAAATTGAAAAATATGCTTTATTGTCTGGGAAACAGGGTCATGAAATCCCCATGCTCGCGTATATTACGAGTAAAGGTTCGGTAGGGGACTTTATCAAAAGATATTTGGACGAAACAGACGCGTCGGAAGAAATGCCGTCGTGGAACGATTTAAAAGAATCCTTAAAAAACAGATTCGCGGAGATAACCGACTCACAACACGCGTTAGCAGTAATGCGCAGGACGCGGCAAAATTCAAACGAAAGTGTACAGTTATTCGCGGAACGGTTGTTGCAAATCGCGGAAGACGCGTATAGTAAAGACAAATTAAAAGATCCCTTAGTCCAACAACAACTTGTAGACATATTCTGTGACGGTCTGACCTTTGACTATCTCAGGATGAAAATCCTTAGAGAAAACCCCAAAGACTTGGAGTCAGCAATTCAGTTAGCAATGCGCGAACAAAATTTAAGACAAAGACTAGCTATAAGGGGGTCAAGTATAATAAGTACTACGCCGAATGACAATAGACAGACTGTTTCAAAGTTTGACAGTACAACGCCTTTATTAAGTGAAAGATTGGTTAACTTGTCCTCGACAGACAATAGACAGGAAGAACCCATGGAAGTTGACCACACGAGGAACAAAGGGTGTTTTAAGTGTATGAAAATTGGTCATAGGGCCAGATTCTGTCCACTAAATAAACCCCAGGTTAGGCCCCGCCCTCAATTAAATAAACGACTTCATAATATTCAGTCTGTGCATTATGTTGAGCAAAGCCCCCGCCCACCGATTGAGTGTTGGAATTGTGGTAGAATAGGACATTTGCGTGCAGATTGCTGGAGCAAACGCAGGTTTTCCAGAACGCAGCAAAACAGAGGTAGGTCAGCTGATCGTCAAGATCGATCACGTGATTTTAAAGACCAAAATGATAGGAGATCACCCAAAATCTGGACCCGTCGCGCCACTTTTGATAAACAAAATCAGGAAAACTAGGATGTTCTTCCTTCGTTGAAGCCCGAAGGAAGAATTTTCATAAAAAACCTACATTTGAAATTAATTTTACAAACAACCCCAGTAGCTGTTTATTAAAAATTGGAAAAAATAAATTCAGAGCGTTAGTAGATACTGGCGCGGCCGTATCTTTGATTAGTAAAAAAATGTATGATAATTTGTTCCCCCGCCCTAAATTGTGTAAAAATGATATTCCTTGTCTTCAAGCAGCAAATGGTAATTCTTTAATTGCGTTAGGGTATGTAAATATTTCATTTAAGATTGCAGGGTTAACTTTAGACCATAAACTTTTTGTGACAAAGGGACTCAACCGAAACCTGATTCTCGGTCGTGATTGGCTCAAGAAAAACAATGTCCGTTTATACTTTGATCTTGGACTCATGCGCATTGATGGCAGGGCTTATGCCGAATTAAAGGAGGATCTACACATTTCAACGATCGTAAGAACACCTAAGAAACTTATGGTGAAACCAAATACTGTGACTGTATTTTATGGAAAAGTGAACAATAATTTTCCCCTCGAAGATAAAGACTTAGTGGAAGTAAACAGTATAGACAATAATTGTATTATGGAGGACCCAGGACTATATTTAAAAGACTCAGTTTGTGTTGTCCGAAGAGACAGAAAAATTCCCATGATCTTCGTTAATCAAACCAACAAAAGTTACAAAATCCCTAAAGGCTACATCGTAGGACGTGTCACTGCATTAAGACCAAAAGAAATCTCGGAGATCCAAACCCAACAGGACAATGAAGAAAAGATTGATGTGCCTGAAAGATTCGAACACTCCATCCAAAGACTTGTGAGGAAAAACAATGACTTATTTGCTAAAAAGGACAGCGACCTTGGAGTGACCGACACCGTCAAAATGAAGATAGAAACTGGAGACCATCACCCGATAAAGAACAGACCATATCGAGTTCCCCTCAATAAAAGACAGATAATCGACAAGGCCATAAAGGAGATGATGAGCGCAAGGATTATTGAAAGATCACAGTCGCCTTGGTCATTTCCTCTGGTAGTAGTAAAGAAGAAGGACGGATCAGACCGGATGTGCGTAGACTTTCGAAGTTTAAACAAGATAGTAAGACCAGTATCATTCCCATTACCATTGATTGATGACATTCTTTGTTTGCTCGGTAAGGCCAGGTACTTTACTGCACTAGATTTAAAGAGTGGATATTGGCAGGTAAAATTAGAAGAATCAAGTAAAGAAAAAACAGCTTTTGCATGCCACAAGGGATTGTTTCAATTTAATAGGATGCCATTTGGATTAAGTAATGCCCCAGCAGTCTTCCAAGAACTCATGAACATCGTTCTACAAGGACAAGAGGAGTTTGCTATCGCATACCTGGACGATATACTCATATTCTCAGAAACACCGGAAGATCACCTCCGTCATATCCAGGAAGTGTTTGATCGTCTAAGGACGCATGGACTAAAACTGAAGTTAAAGAAGTGTAGCTTCTTCAAAGAGCAGACTGAATATCTTGGTTTTATTATCAATGAACATGGCGTCAAACCGGATCCGAAGAAAGTGGAAGCCATTAAGAAATTACCAGCCCCCACTACAGTTCGAGAAGTCCGTGGTTTTATAGGTATGTGCAGTTATTATAGAAGATTTATACCAAATTTCTCAAAGATTGCGGAGCCATTGATCGACTTAACCAGGAAGTATGCCAGGTTCAAGTGGACATCATGCTGTCAAGAAGCATTTGACTTCCTTAAAGAGAGTTTAACAGTAGTGCCTTTATTAGCTTATCCAGATACTAATAAGCCATACATCTTGTACACCGATGCCAGCGACAATTGTATCGGAGCTTGCCTCACCCAAAAGACTGACGAAGGAGAAGATAAGCCGATATACTATCTATCCCACAAGCTGAGTAAAACCCAGGTGAAATGGTCAACCATAGAAAAGGAGGCATTTGCAATCCACTACGCCCTCCAGAAGCTGGACCATTACCTGCACAGTGCTGAGTTTACTATACGGACAGATCACAAACCGCTCAAATATATTTTAGAATCCCCTATGCAAAATAAAAAGATTCAATTATGGGCTTTGAGTATCGCTGGATATAACTGCAAGGTAGAGTACATAGAAGGAAGGTTCAATTGCTGTGCAGATCTTTTGTCCAGGTTACCGTCCACTATCTCTGATGATGAAGCGGAAGAAAAATCTGAATGTGATGAACCGGATGTTAAAGACAATTTCTTTGAAGTAAACGTACTAAACTCAAATGCTTTCTCACCCAAAAGATTAGCCCGGTGCGAAGTTAAACAGCAGGACGAATTGCTCAAGCCTTTCATCGACTTACCGGAAGAAATAAACATAAAGGAGTGCCAACAAAATGATGAGCAGATCAAAAAGCTGAGGAATAGGTTGACTAAAGGAAAAGCAACGGCGACCGAAGAAAAGAAGTTTCTTGAAATAGATGGCTTAATGTACTATCTTTCAGATGGAGATTCTGAAGGTCCGAGACTGCGCCTGTATATACCACGTGAGTTAGAACTTTTGGTAGTACAACAATACCATGATGGACTTGGACATATGGGAGTGGACAAAACGTATGATGTAATCAGACAAAAATATTATATGCCAAACTTATACAAGAGGTTATATTCTTATATAGAAGGATGCGTAATATGCCAAACGAGGAGCAATAAGAGAACTCAACCTCCACTTCAAGAGACAGACATACCACCTTTTCCAATGGCTAAGGTAGGACTCGATTTGTCAGGACCATATCCAACTTCACTGACAGGAAACAAGTATATAGTTTCTTTCATTGACATTTACTCTGGATGGCCGGAAGCCTTCCCCGTTCCTGACAAGTCAGCTGACAATATAGTGCACCTTATATTGGAAGAAATATACCCCAGATATGGCTGTCCTCTTCAAATTCTCACAGACAATGGAACAGAGAATGTAAATCAAAAGGTACAAGAAACCTTGAAAGAACTAAACATTAACCACATCACAACATCTTACTACAGTCCTCAAGGCAACGGCAAAGTAGAGAGATTCCACCGCACTCTTCATGACGTAATGGCTAAGAAGATAACAGACAATGCCCAAACATGGGATATTCATCTTAACCAAACATTGGCAGCCATTCGATTTCACCCGAATGAATCTTCAAAGTTTTCCCCATACTATCTGATGTACAATAGAGATGTTGTATTACCTCTTGATACTTTACTGAAACCTCGTCGAAGATATGCAGGAGAAGATCAACATAAGATCGCCCTTCAAGAACAGCACAAGGCGTTTATATTAGTACATCGGAATATGAAAGAAGCCAAGAAGAAACAGAAAGCCCAGGCTGATAAGAAGAGCAAAGATGAAGATTTCCAGGTAGGAGACCCAGTCTATCTCAAGAACAACAGGAGACAAAACAAACTAGATAAAAAGTGGCTCCCCTATTACCGAATTATTGAACAGAAAGGACCAGTCAGTTTTGTGGTGAAGGATCAATTAACTGGATCTATCACCAAGTGCCATGCACGACAATTGAGATTGGCAGATATTTCGCACTGGCCCCTCTCACAAGATATTGAGGAAGGTGGAAGAACTCTGAGAAAAACCAATTATGTGGTACCACCTGAGGAGGAATCATCTTCGGAAGATGGTGGCGAGGTGCAGCCAGAGCCATTAGAAAGAGCTATTCGGTTTAAACAACAAGAGAGAGAAAATTCTTCAGACGAAGAAGATATACCCTTAGCTGAACTTCAGAGACGCATAAGAGCTAAACAGATCATGGATGGTCGACCGAGTAAGGACGAGCATGAACAGACTGTTGAGTCGGAATCGGATGAGAACCCTGAGTCAGAACAAAGTGAATATCATGATCAAAATTATGAGATACTTTTAAATACCCCAGCTTTACCCTTAGACGAGGATATGGAAATTGGTGAAATAAATTCTAAAGTAGGTCTAGGCTTCACCCGTAAACCAATTCCCAAACCGCGTAAACCAGTCCCCAAACCTCGTAAGAATATAGCTGTTAGTAAACAACAGCACGTAGAAAATTGTTTTGCTATCATGGCTGAAGCGTTTAAAGCAATTGTATAATGTGTTGTAAATATAAATAATAATGAGTAAACTTGCTTTAAATGTATTGCTCGCTTTTGAATAGGTACAATAGTGTGATCCCTTTGACATTTTGACTGATAATGAAATACCGCAGACGTAACGGAGATTACACATATTCGAAATATCGGAACCCGCGATTATGTAAAGAAACCATAAAACTTTGTCGTTGTAAGAAATTTTAAAATTACTGGTAAAATAATAAATGTAAAGATAAACATCTTGAGTTTGGACAGGTAGTTCTGGTTTTCATGGTTCATTATTACTTCCTCCTTACTATAATCGCGAAAGTCAATTTAATATGTTTGACTCCTTTCAAAATTTTATTGATGGCATAAACACACACACACTTTGGGATCACCTAAACATCAAATTTCCGGGGATGGAACACATTAAGATTCCCGATAAATTAAAGGATATTAAAGTTTTTCCTATGGACACACTAATGGCGGAATTGCCAGTAAACAATGAGCTACAATCTATGGAATCATTACCTTGGGTGGGAAGTCTTTGGTTTTATGTATTTTTGATTTTGGCAATAATAATTGTATTCGGAATTTGTATCATGAAACGTAAAACTATCAAAAAGTTAGGATATAAGTGCCGTGGTTGCTGGTCGGGTTGTCGAAAAAGGGGTGGTGACAGGGATGAGGAAGGTTCTGGCAGAGACAATTTGTCTGGTGTTAATCCTGATCAACGAAATTCCCAAGAGACTATTGAAATGAACCCCATAGTAAAGGACACTACAACCCCAAAGAGACCTCGCCGTTATGGAAAACCACGACGATCAATTGCAGACGCTCACGCTATTGGACCAATCACTGAAGAATTAGCATACCAGTTGACCGGAGAGAATAGGAACTCCGATTATCCGAGGCCTGAACGCTATGGACCGGACCCGGACTTGGCACGCGAATACCTTGCAGAAAGGGCGTTGATATCTAAGAAATAGAGGAACGCAGTGGATGTTCCGCGAGGAGCAAACTCGCCATCCGCGCAGGAAGTGCCGTTGGTGTGATTATATAAATTGTGTTTTCAATATGTTGCAATTTGTGAAAAATGAAAAATGTTATTGAAATAATTATGAAATGTTATATTTGAAATCAAATGTGGTGAGCTGATAACTGCGAATGGAATTCTTCGAATCCGAATTACACAACGTTTTCTTGATTATCGTTCCGATTATTCGAAATGGATGCAATTGTGTGAAACCGATAACTTTAGTGTAACTTTTATGTACGCTGGACTGTGTAACATTTATATATGCTTATGAATTTTATTATAATTCTAGCAGCGCTTATGCTTGAATTAACATTTTATAATGGACTTTATATGTTACCTGTGTGGAACTTTGGACATTGGACAATTCTGATTGCATTTAATTGCAATTATAGTTGATTTTGATTATTTTGTATTGATTAATATTGTTGTCAAGAGTATATATGATTATTACTGACTTTTGCATGAATTGCTAAACAATTATATATTGTCATGAGTGAAGTATACATATTTGTTGAAAGACTATTATTGTGTCTCAAGCCGGTATAGGAAATTGGTCACTTCATTCAACCTCTTAACATAGATGTTCTGACCGGTGTTTCACCAGGAAGTTCATCTGACCTAGAAGAGTTTGAAGGGAAATTTCTCACACCGGGCACCTGGCGAAAGAAATCTCCCTCGGGGATATTTCTTTTGTTAGGGGGACGTATGTAACCAGATAGCCGTATATATATGAAATATAATTTTATGATTGTATTCTGCTTTACGTTAATTAGTCATTAGCTTGTTGTGCACTCGATACGAAATAAGTGTATAGTGAACAATGTTAAAGGTCATTCACCGAGAGGGACAACTGCGTATTTAGAACTCGTGGTGTTAGCGGAATGACCAGGAAGAATAAAACTCTCGATGATGATTGGACTTTGGAAAGCGGTCAACGGATGCAAGACTCTTAATTGTAATTAACCTTTAACAATGGACTTCGTTATAAGTCACTTATGAACTGTGACCCTAAAGGATGTTCTAACAATTGATTATTTTATTTTACTGATTTATATACTTATGATTTGATTAATAATTAGGAGATGGATTTTGGATTGATAGCAGATTGATTATATATTGCTTTTATACCACTATACGATTACAGTGCTTAATAAATATCATAAAACTCCAACTGACTTATGATTTCAAAAGTCTAAAGAATAACAACAGAAGGATCACAACATCAACATGTTGTTTTTGAAATTTTTTTTATTATTTTATTTATCAACTTAATTATAGTTAATAGGTAAAACAAATTAATTCATTTAGACCATCGGTATCTGGACATTAAGCTTTTATTAATATTCTTATTTCGTATATGTAATTAATGTTCCACACAGAGGCTTTTGCAAAAAAGAAATGTACATTGTATTTCGTTGCGTATCTTTATGAATCTTGAGTTCCATCATCGTCTCATGCCAAGGTCCGATGACCGGTGTAATGAAGAATAAAGACCCCCGTAGAATAATGACCGGGGGTCATTTTTCTACGTAGAATAATGACCCCCCTAGCTGAAGAATAACTGGATTTTTTTGAAGAAAAAAGACCCAGGGGTTATTTTTTTTCATGTTAAACATGAAGAAAAATGACCCCCATAAAAAATGACCCCCCCCCCCTCCCCTGTAAACATGAATAGAAATTGGTTACCCCGTATCCAAGATATGACTTTGAAATTGCTTAATTTTTCACTCTGTTCAACTTATTTTAAAGTTATAAACACCGAACTTGTAAATAAATCGCTGTATATAGTTTTTCATATCCGTAGCAAGCACCCGCAAAACACTCTGACATTGCCACAACTTGATTGTTAACAGTTACGTTACTTGACTCGTCGACATACGGCGGGAAATGACGCAAATAAAGAAAAATTCATATTCAATGAGGATATTGTGTGATAATTAACGAACAATAATCATGAAAGAATAATTGTTGTAATGATATAATATTCATTGATGAATGAATTGCCAATCGAAGAATGATACATGTATATATCTTTATGGAAAAAGACTAAGGGGGCAGGTAACGCAGGAATATGAATACTTCTTATTTACATTTCTTGGGGAAAGTGATTTTAAAAAAAAGTCATTCTGCGTTAGTTTTGTTTTCTTCTACGTAATACAAGAACATCAATATTCTTAACACTTGTTGTAATGTTGTTTTGTGATCATGAATAGACTTTATTCTTTTAGAGCAAATTTGTGACTATAGTAAATCTTAATAGATATTAAACACTGATCGATTATGATAAGAAAAGATTGTTTCTAAAAGTGTTGATAACAGGTTAAAGCCCATGTTAGGGGTTTATATCCCGCTTGATTTTGATCACACGATCTTTATTGTATCCAAAGTTACCAATGCTCATACAAACTATTGATGCATTAATCATCTTGATATTAACTCAACTTACTGAAGTATGCCGAGGATAAAGTAAAATATACTTTCTGTACGAGTACTCTCAGTACGTTGACGATTTTCCTTATTGGCCGTTAACCTCTACTGGCGTAATGGCTGCTGTCAGTGCCTACTAACTTCAGCTTGGTAATAATGCCTAACAGTGGAGTAAACTTTTCATAATTTTGGTTTCATCATCAATTCTGGGTGATGAACTTGTAAACCCAGCAGTTTATATTGTGGAAATCCTCAATGCAAGTATAATTCATGAACAATATGAAGAATATAGAAGATGCAACGGCGAAGCGCAAAGATGCGAAGACGAAAGTGCTAAGTTGCGAAGGCGAAGAATTGATACTACTATCGCTTCTTCGCCTTTGCAACTTCGCACTCTCACCTTCGAATCTTCGCGCTTTCGCCTTTAAGCTCACCGAGACGAAGTCAATGGGAGCATATGCTATACCCCCGGCGTCGGCGTCCGGAGCTGGTTTTAGTTGCAGCTCCTGTATCTAAGCTATTACTTGTCCTCTCTTCACCAAAATTACATGGATGATGCATCTGGACCTACTGAATCTGGTTCCTAACTTTCAGATGCTGGAGTAGGTTAAGGTTTTCGTAGCAGGTTAAAGTTTTTGTTGCAGGTGCCCTTTAATAGCAATGTCTAAATTACTGTTGGTCTGTATTTCACCAAACTTACATGGATGGTGAGTCTTATGATACTAATGCACCAGACACGCATGAGTGCTGAATCTGGGCTATAGGTTTCGGATCCTGGAGGAGGTTAAGGTTTTATGAGCTGGTTAAAGTTTTTGAAACAGGCGCCCTCTGATGATGATATCTTAGTTATTACTTGTCCTAACTTCACCAGACTTCCATGGATGGTGCGTCTTGTTATACTGATGCACCTGACAGGCTTGAATGTTGAATCTGGGCCATAGGTTTCGGATGCTGGATAATGTTAAGGTTTTTTTTGAACTTGCATAGCTGATTAAACTGTAATATGAATGAATCGCATAGGTAACTTCGGATGCAGAGCTTGATCTCCATTATTAAGGCTGCTCAAAATATATATCTTAGTTATTGCATTAGTTTTTTGGAACAGGTCACATGTTTTATAGATGATAGCTTGCATAGTTGATTTAACTATATTATAAATAAAACGCAGAGGTTGCTTTGGGAGCAGAGCCTGATCTCCAATATCAAGGATGCTGAAGAAATCTCCTACCTCACTCAGACGTGCTTGATAGATAGATGTGGTTGTTGTTAAATGATGTAACATGATTCCTATGATAAAGTATTGTATGATTTGAAACACTATTGCTTAATAGGATACAATATATTACCATATGTTATATTGTAAAACGTTATATGATACGATAAAATATTGTATCAATTTTTTTGAGATTTTATGATATGATATTGTATCATAATATTGTTATGTATAGTATTGATTATTATGATACAATATTGTATAATATTATATTGTATTATTCATTCATTATTTAATCACATGATACTATTACATATGATATTGCAATATATAATATTGCATTCTATGATATTATATTGTATATTCTATGATATTGTATCATACATTATTGTATAATATGATATTGGTTTATATGATATATTATCATAACACATGAAAATGTATTTTATAACATTTTAATATATATTATTGTATCATATGATACAATGTATATTATATGCTTGTATTTTATAATATTTTACTTTATCCCATGATATTGTATCATTTGATATGATACAATGTTGTATCAAATTATATTGTATCATACAATACAATAGCATGCTATAATATTTACATTCACTTTCTTTCCCTCTATCAAATTGCATTGGTTGATTTGAGTGATATTTACGCACAAAACAGAAGAACCAATCACCAAATCTGGTGCGTATGAATACATCTAGTATTCCTTCAGTATTTCTCGAAGAACAAGAACTGACTCTTCTCGCGACTTCAAATAGGATAACTACCTGATATTATACTTACGCTTATAAAAATTTCATTGATGTAAATATATTTTGACAGTTAAATGAATTCAATTGATTAATTTCTTAGTTTACCAAGAGTAAATTCATTAATTTACAGAAAGAAAAATAAAACTGTGTTACTAGAATTTAAAACGCTGTGCACTATTTTTGTCAGCATATTTCGGCTGTTCCAGTGGCCATTCCGTTAATTTCGCACTACTCATTGAATAAGACAGAGCTTTAAAAAAAATATTATGTTTGCGGGAAGGAAATACGTGTTTAAAAAACGTAAATAAAAGCATTGATTTATTATTTGAAACGATGAGTGCAAACAAATTTTCATAACGCGCTAGCGCGCGTTATACAATTTGTATGCACATACCGTTGCAGTTATGAGACCATTTCTTTCAAAAAATAATGATTCAATGCTTAATTAAACAATTTGATGTCATATGTTTCAATGTTTTGATGTATTATTGCAATATGATATTGTTTCATATAGTACTATATTGTATTTTGTTTTATGATATTATTTTATTTGATCAAATAAAGTATAATGTATAACACAATACAATGTCATATCATACATTACAATATCATATCTCACATTTTTTAAAGGTATTTTATGGTATTATATGATATATATTGTAAGTATGATAGGATGCAATTTTGATATAAATTATTGTATTGATTAACATATGAACATATGATTATCATACAATTTTTAACAGATGATATACGATATTGTGTCAAAACAGAATCCATGAATATCCAAGATCATAAAGGATGGTTTTCATATAACATGATGCAGGTGGTCTCATAAAAGTGATGCCTCATAAAGATGATGCCTCGTCTCGCTGAGCTTTGTAGTCTGTTATTACCTATGTTTTATAATTGCAGAGCTCTCCATCGTTTAAAGGGTTCCGAGGCATTTTTGGAATTTTTTTAATAAAATTAAATTATCCAGCGGGATAGGGTCCGGACTCCCTCTCCCGTTTTACTGCGTAAATTTATTAATATTGAATTTTCCCGGGGCGGACCCCCTCTCCCCCTCTAGATCCATGCATGAGCAAAAGGTGTCGCATAATGAAATTAGAATTTTACTGTGATTGGTCCACGGTAAACAGACGCCTGGTAAGTGACAGGAGTCTAGAAGTGCAAATGTACACATTATGGCGGACATTAAATTTTGTGTGGAGTAGATAATGATTAGGCATAGCCAGCACTGGTAAACATATATGTTACATGTACACATTCAAATATTTATAAACATTCGTACCTGTATTAAATTCTATGTAATCGACCGAGACTGAATACAATCAAAAAAGGCGAAGGCGAAAGTGCGAAGATGCGAAGGCCAGAGTGCAAAGTTGGAAGGAGCGATAGTAGAATCGCTCCTTCGCCTTCGCACTTTAGGCATCACATCTTCGCGCTTCGTCGTCGCATCTTCGCTCATTCGCCTTCGCACTATCACCTTTGCAACTTAGGTCGAAGTGGCCCTATCGGAACACCATAGATATATGTAAATGTAATTGTTAAGATGACAACCATACCCCGATGCAATACGTCAATATCTTGTTCACCCCTGCGAATGTTATTGTCATTTAAATTTTGGACCACGTGGTATTATTTGACCCTTTTCAGTTTCGCAGTTAAAATCGTGCCTCGTGTTTGTAGTCTTTTTCATAGAATCTAGGTACTTGTAGTCAAATATCAAACCTAGAGGTTTATTGATTTTAAACTTTATCTTCATTAATTGGTGGATAAAATGTGTTCTAGAAATAAATGTGACAATAGAAGAAAATAGGTTTTTTTCTGCTGTTGCAACAACTAACATGATTAGAAAAGACACCCCTAAGGGTTTATTTTCGATCCGCGCCTGACCTAGTAATAGCATCAATAGTGAAACATACTATTTTATTTTATGCATAATGTTTCATGAAAATGGCTCGATATACTAAGTTTTTATGCAAAACAGACACTCATTATTTTTTTTAAAACGTGGTATTGCACACAACAAGCATCAAGCATGGCGTTGATTTTATTAAGCAACCCAATGTTTATATTTTAACCACTCTTCATGTGGTTGAACACGAACGATAACTCTGTTCTGAATATCATCGTTTAATTTAAATAAACGCTAGGTAGTGAAATGAAACATACATCTTAGACGATTTTCATGTTTTTACATAAATCAAAGCAGGATATGATATGAAAAAAGACCAGTCCTTACGTATTTTGAGAATATATCCGAACATATATACTTCCGCTCGAAATTTCACAGGAACTGAACAATTCTCGGTGAAGTCTCGTGAACTTTCACCTCTGGATTTATTATATACTTAGCAACGATAAAGAAAACATTCCGAACACATTCGCAGGGGTGTAGTTATAACGGAAGGATATTTATTTTCTAAGACATACCCCTTCTTTCACTTTAAGTTTATTTGAATGATTAATTATAATTTCTGTTACTTTCTGTAAACTGCAGCGGTAAAAATAACAATAGTGTAAAGACTATTTCACAAAAAATAAACATATACTGAAAAACTTTAATCTACAAGGGGGTCATTATTCTACAGGGCACTTTTCTTCATGTGGAGTGTGTTCATTTTTATGGAAATGACACTTATTCTTCAGGCAAAGGGGTCATTTTTCTACGTAGAATAATGACCGGGGGGTCATTTTTCTGCGTAGAATAATGACCGGGGGGTCATAATTCTACGTAGAAAAATGACCCCCGGTCATTATTCTACGGGGGTCATTATTCTTCATTACACCGGCTCTATCCAACCCGTCACTGATTGAGCGCATCGTAAAGCTGAGTATTCACGCGTTATCTGCTATGTCACAGTTTAAATCATTGTTTAACGCTGGAAGTCTAACTCACTGATTTTGATTACGGGCCGCCGGAAGGCGGTCCGTTATTTGATACACATTTAAATATTGTTACTGCGTTTCTGCGGGATAGTTCTTTTTTGATAGAATTAATACTATGCTTATTTTTATGAATTAAACGTAAATTTGCATGTAGAAATATGTTTTATGCCTTTTAGAAAATATCACATATTTTTTGTTTTACTCGTAAATGAAAAGTAGGCCATACTTAGTAGATTGTCGTATTTGGCGCGTTTTTATGGAGACTATAATCTATTCGGAAAATTTCGGAGTTCTTCATTCTTTTCAAAACAATGCATCAGGATCGGTATGCGGGACATACTAAAGACCTGAAATACGAAAGACCTGAATGTCATTAAATTTTATATAAATGATACATTTGAATTTCTATGTGCCGTGTCAAATAAAATGACTATATAATGTATTAAGTTTTCATTCAATACAATGCAACAAAAAAAAAATGGTTTGAAATACATAATCTCCAAGAGAAAAATGATAAGTTGAACTTTTTATTAAAGTAATGTAAAAATCAATGTGTTCTCCATTACTCCATACTATGGCAATGATCATACAATTTCCGTTAGAAATGCTTACAGTAACGAAATCAATTCTTTATGATAATAGTAAAATATTAAACTTCAAAACAAGTTGCTGAAAGTATATTAAAATTTACCATACAAATTAGTACAACCAACTCTTATTTTCTTCTTTGTGGTGTGTTTTTATGTAAACAACCAATGATTTATACAACAATTATATTTTTTGCGGCCCATTTGACGCTTGCGTCAATATGATTTCTTGTTTGTGCATGTTAAACAAGTGCTGCAGAATAGGTTCCACATAATACAACTTATAAGTGTGCATGCAATACAACCAGCGCCGGGTCTACATCTAGTTTAAAAGTACGAAAAGACTAGGAAATGTTTCATTATTTGTGTAATTCATTCATTGCTGTCAGGGCGGTATTGATTGAGCACATAGACTGTAGAACAGATGATTCAAACAAAAACTAAAAAACGAGGGACACTCTGTTGAAGATAAAACGTACAAGAGTCAATTTGGACTTTGTCCCGGAAGAGTAAAATTTAATTACTAAATCATCACTAAAAGTTTTTATTTAATTAAGAAAGAGACTTTTTTTTATCACTAAACATTTGCAAAACTTCATTTTATGTATCTCCTACGTGCCACAGCAGTTAATAAACACATTTATAAAAATACTTTATCTTAAAAAGAAATTAAACAAAACTTGAAATTTCTTTAATGTATTCATACCATGCGGGATGAAACTTTATAAAAATCCACCGCTATCAGTAAATTCCACACTGTGCTTAACTTAGTTACATGGTACCATTTATCAGTGTTGGTGTTTTATTTGGTATCAGGAGAAAACGTACCCAGGAGAAAACGTACCCAATCTCTTGGGTACGTTTTCTCCAGGAGAAAACGTACCCGGGTACGTTTTCTCCTGGAGAAAACGTACCCTATGAAAATCATAATTATACTATAATAGTTTTTAATACTTTTAAATACTATTTTGCATAACAAATATACAGAAATGTAAGAATTTCAAAGATAAATGAATTTAATACTTTATAATTTGGACATTTTAAATAATTTTCAAATGCTACTTTAATGCATATTTCAATGCATAGGTGTATAGAAATATATTATTTTTATGAATGATATCTTTATAATAATTGTAGCAACTTTTATTTTACAAAATAATGACTGTCGTTAAGTGTTATCAGTCTACTTCTTCTATTTATCCATTTATCGGTAGCCTTACCGATTTGAGTTTCTCTATGCGAGATCCCCTGATTTTAATTATAGTGATAATCAATTAAATACCTGAGGAGTTATTATTATGTAATATTTTGTATTGCCTCCCCGCGCAGGAGGTAGAAATATTCACTCTCCACACATTATACATGTCAGTGGCGTCGGAAGCAAATTGACTGTTCAATGTTACATCTCATAGTAGTTTCCATATATATGAATCAAACAAATATTTAAAAGACTTGGGCTTGGTTTTATTAAGCAACTTTGTTTTATAGATAATTTTCAAAAAAAGTTTTAAAAAACGCGATATCGACTTCTTGAGATACTCATCATTTAGTTCTCCAAATGAGATTGCAATAAAAACTACTTATTTCACGGTTTCATTTATGGTGGATTAATTGTCGACTAATTAAACTGCTCAGGCCACGTTCGTGTATGTGTATGTTACAAATTATTGTCTTAATAATTTAAGTACGTGACCATGGTGACTATGCATTTAAAAACTACAGCAACAAATGATACAAATGTTTATTGTATATTTTATTTTATTTCATTTAAGAATATCTATGAAAACCATTATTTATTATTTCCATAGGGTACGTTTTCTCTTGGAGAAAACGTACCCGGGTACGTTTTCTCCTGGAGAAAACGTACCCTATAAATTGGGTACGTTTTCTCCTGGGTACGTTTTCTCCAGCATTCTTTTATTTTCTTTCTCGCCATCATCTTCGTTTTAACCATGGAATGGTTACTACCCCGCCAAAGGTTCCATATGATACCACGGTCATCATTAGTTCCATATTGACCATTCAGGTTACTATAGTGACAGGCGTTGTACCACCACGCTCCAATGAAGGAAACGGCACAATTTAACGTCGGATGTTGGTCGTTGTCACTGTCGTAAATCGTGAACTTCATTCCGTTGTGATAACCAAGACAATCAGCTATTGAGGTATATTCAAACAAAAGTTACAAATTGTTTGTATATTTCAAATTTAACTTTTTAGAAAATTTCACAATGGAAAACATATTTTCGTTTTCATTCTTGAAAGTGACTGAGCATTCGTGTATTAAAAACAACAGAATTATTTAGTAATTATTTAGTAATTTATTATTATTATAATACTATTCAGCCGTAAATTCTGTGTCTGTTACTTTTATGTCTTATACACCAGGTTTACCCTCTGCGTGCAAGAGACCTAATTGCATATAATTTTTCTTTGTATACAATGATTTCCAAACAACTATAAAAACTACATGAAGTATATCAAAAATGACATCCACTACTGTGTTGAGCGTTCCCTTTTTATCCTATATTTCGTAAACATAGTCGATGGCATATCACTACTATCTTTAGGATCACAGATAATCATCATTGACTTAAAGGTCCAGAAATTTCCATCAATTTATCAATTGATATGACAATATTTTCATGAACTTAATACATGCAGATATGGATTAAAAGATAATATTGTCTCTTGGCTGGTTCATACTTAATATATCAGTTGCAATAATGCAGAAATACTTAACCTGCTAACTATACATAAAACCTATATACCGAAACAAAAAATAAAGAATGCATTTCATACTATTGTTGTTTACAATATGCTGCAGATATGAAAGCAAATCTGCCGTTTTTGGATTCATATAAAATCGTCTTCTGTTTTTATTTATTTTGCTTTCTTACATGTATCTATACCCACATTTCTTACTTGCATTTCCAAAGAAGCCTGATACTTCTAATGGGTAAAATGTTGCAGGTCCTCCAATAATAAAACTAGTGTAGCCGGCATACCCCAATACCCCATTCTGGTCTTCCAGCTCAATTCAAAGCTCGTAATCCCCCGACTGTACTATTTCGTGGAGGTAATAATTTCCTGAAATAGTTTTTAATCAGCAGTCACGTGGAAACCATGTGTATTCCATACATAGTCAGTAGGAAAAATTACCCCTTTAAGCATTATGACGTCATTTAAGAGCATTATGACGTCATGTTTCATACTCAAACAGAAACTTGTAATATTATTATACAAGTTACTGTCCTTTAAAAAATGACTACAATACGTGGACCATTTGCATGTGTTTCGAACGAAAACGTGAAAGCCTTAAGATTATTAGAGATTCCACCCACTCTAGCCCCCTGGTTTTAACCACTCAATTTATACGTTGTATTACGTATTATGTATAGCCCTGACATTTTATCTCAGAATATAAAGGGTTCATACTTCTAAGATAATTATGATATATCTATTAATGAAGTTTGCATGTATAGAATGAGGCTTTCGGCGAATTCTACTACTGTAAACCTACTTTTATCGCTTGCGAAAAATTTTCGCGAGGGCCTCGTTGTCGCGAATATTTCTCGCAGCAAAGCATTCGTTGTCGTATGGTTGTTATAGTAACACTGGTATGGAGAAGGCTTGGTCGCGAACATTAGTCGTAGCAAACCAATTTATCAGAAGTATATCGCGAAATAAAGTCGTCGCAAATAATAGTAGGTTTACAGTATTTGCACACACATTACGATTTTTACTACTTTGTTAACTATGGAGTGACAACTTTATGTAAGGTAATTTCCTATTTTGATGCATTTTTTTTTTTAGATTTAAACTTTTATACAATGACATAATTATGCAATCATACTTAAATGCTTAAAAAATTTAATCGGGAAGTACTCTAGCCTCGCCTACTATAAAAGTAAAGTTAAGTTACATGTGTATTCGGAAAACAACAAAACATTGCAAATATGCTATTTGATGCTGTATTGCATGTTGTAGTTTCGGCATAACATTATCTTATTTTATAATACTGACAGTTCATATCACAAGCCGATCATTTCTTTGAAAGGAATAATTTGTTTCTGTACTGTTTACCGACAACTTTATTTTACAATTACAGCGCCTTTGAACTTATACATGTGTGCATATGGTATGTAATCCCGATCCCGATTCAGATAAACTTGTGATTGCCTGGTTTCCTGAGCTACCCATTACGCACAGGAACCAGTCTAGCTCATGCGCAGGCTGAATTTTCCCCATAGCATCCGGTTTAACCTCGCTTATATATTTTTTGCGTGGACCTCAGCAAAAAGCTTGATTTTCAATGTTTTATTTACTTTTACCATTAAATCAAAGGCAGTCGGTAAGATGTAATCGTTAGATGGTTTGTAGCTGACCTAATATGTGGAATTTACTGACCATGTATAAACCATATTAGGTCAACTACAAACCATGTAACTATATATATATATATATATATATATATATATATATATATATATATATATATATATATATATATATATCATACGTGTGGTGTATATTACCCGTGTGATAAACCTTTGCTATATCAAACGGGTGATGCTTTGTCAAATACTTCCGGTCCGAACTATTTTTGACACAACCCCTCGCTTAAACGCTTCAGTGACCTATTTTCGAAGATTTGCTAGTACTTTCAACATAACTATATCTACTACAAAAACTAATATAAAATTGATTTTGCTTTGTGAAGTTTATAAAACTGCAAATTACGTTTAACTATCAAGGAGTTCATCCTGACGACGCGATGAAAACAGAGCGCTCTGGTTGTGTTTATATAGGCCTACAAGAACTTACCGAAATAATGTTTCATAAGACTTTTATTCCACCACCAGTAAGCATCCTTATTCGATCACTATTTTCAATTTCGAATCGTAAGGCTAGCCTAGTGTTTGCTTTATTAAACATCAACAACTGTTCCTCGTTCGAGTCAATTCAAACTAACGAGCATTCGCAACTTTGTGTATGTTAACAAACTTGATTATTCAAGTATTCTTAGCGGAATTTCCATTTAATCAAGTGAATAAGCTGTAAGAAATATTATTTAGAGCTTAAAAATTATTTTAAGGTTTATTTCAGTGAAACTTTACATTAAAACAGTTAGATTTATCTCAGGAATGACATACTAAATTGTATTGCGCAAGGTCACAATAGCCGCATAACACAACGTTGCATCATCGTTTTTAATCTTTGAAAAAAAAACCAGTTCGGGTCACACAAGGGACTGTCTCAAAAGCTTTAAAAACTCAAAAACTCGTTGAAATGGTTATATTCGCTCGGCAAGCCTCGCAAATATATACACCATTTCAACTCGTTGGATAAAGCAAATATAAAATCACACAATCTAGATATCCTTTATATATCTATATAAAGCACTAAAAAAAATACCTTTTTTTTTACTACAAGGATGATTGTTCCCCTCGCTTTGCATCGTTAAATAGTTGCTGTCTCGGGGGACAAAAACTTGCTATTATTCTCCTAGCCAGTTAAAAGTTGTAAAATTTTTAATCCTTGTCATTTTAAATAAAATACAATTGTATTAACAAAGTATGATAAGATTATAAATTTATAAATATGCATATATGACTTATATTCTGACATATAAACATTAAAAAGTTTAAACTAACAAAAGAATAGCCAAAATTCAACAAGGAAAAAACGACAAAGTTAAATGTACAATATTTAGGAAAACATTATGTGCACAGACAGTTATTCAATAAAGTTATCGTTTTTACTATCCAACCACCGTTGTCTATATTCATCTCGCACCACATCTCCTTTTCAATATTGTTTGAAAACGTTTTATAGAATTTGTGTGAAGGCGTACTCCAGTCAACCAAATTCCCACTACAATCTAAGTGAATCGCAAATTAAAATAAAATTAAACAACTTCACATTCAGTGATAACATTACCCTTTGAGGCTTTTAATTTACCATAATTGTAGTTGCAGCGTTCATCTCCCATATTGGTGGGACATCGGCAGGGAGAAGTGTATTCAGCGTCACATGTTTGTTTCTTTAAGAAAAGGGTATATCATTTATATTATCAATATTTAAGCATTGAATCATTGTTTTTTAAATAATATAGTCTTATAACTGCAGCGGTGTATGCATACAAATTAAGTAACGAGTTAACGCATTATAAACATTTTTATGCACACATTGCAGCAGTTATGAGAATATATCTTTCAACAAATTGCTTCTATTAACATTTTTTAACTTCTAGTCATGTCTGGAAATGTAGTTTATACCTCAAAATTACCTTATTATTCTAAGGGTAAGTTTAAATTTATGGGAGAGCCATTATAAGAACCATATGTGTGACTTTTATTTTCGCATATATTATTGCATTTTACAACGTTCGACGTTTACGTTTGTGACATCATAATAAAACTTATGATGTAAGTGTTCATGTCCTATATCTGCATTAGCTTTTCACACACTTTACATGCAAAAAATATGTGTAATGTAAATATAAATACCAAAATATGTTTGTATTATAAACTTATTATCATTGTTTCACATTTTAAAAACTAAAATATTTTTACTGAACGATTTCAAAAATTGTTCCTTGCGATATATTTGTATTATGCATCTGCTTACAAATAAAAAAAGATCTCCTTTTGCTGGCATTACTCATACTGCTTATAACTAGAGTGGGGAATATTTAATAAAGACAGTAAAATGACACTTACCAATCCAAAACGTTTGCACGCTCCACTTACAACAGCAAAGGTATCGGCAACGGTGTTGTTATAGATGTAACAAGAGCTAGAACTACCGATCTTGCAAAAGTCAAAATAATAACAGCTCTCGTGTTTTAAGCACTCTGATGAACATTGAGGCCTAGATTTATTATAAATTTTGTTTAATGCGAAAGCAAGCTCCGGATCGTTCATAAAACCAATGGATTTGAAAAAGCCATGGAACTGTTCATGACTAGAAACTTTAATAAAAGTGAGCAAAAATAAAAACGAGGTTCGGAATAAAGAATTCATTTTTAAAATGTGGAAAAAAGTTGATTTCATAAGAATATATACTGATGATAAAAAATCAATGTCTAAGAGGCAAATATTTGATTGAAAATGAAGGTCCAAAAATTCATAAAACAAATCGATTTTCAAAGTCTATTTAGAACATTATAAAACTTTAAGTAATGTTTGAATATTAAATGTTGATCAACGGAAGAGCGATAAATTATATAATACTGTTTATAAAAACGGTTGTTATGTCATATTAAATTGATCCTGTAGAACATATTTTTCACACCTTATAAAATTATTGATCGACAAGGCTATATAGTTTAATTTTACAACCTATTTAGAATTCGAATATAAGTCTAATGGTACGAAAGCCTTGTGATACGAAAGCCAATTGAACTCATTTTCGTATAGTGATGATATCTTATTCTGACTTTATTCGTAATTCACATAGTGTAGTAAAAATCATAAATGCAATGACGTGACTGTGAGGTTTTGTTACATACTGTTTGACACATATCGTATATTTCAAACCAAATAAAGGAAAGAGAATCAAACATACTAAGTAATAATAATAATGTACGAAAATACTAAACACGTAAAGCTATCAACAATTCTATTTTTTATTCAGGACTGCAAAATGCTTGTAAAACTGATCCGTTTTAATTTTCAGAACCTTAAAGAAGAAAAATATTTTAATTCACGTGAAGTTAGCCCTGATATTGTGTATAGTTTTAAAAATAGTTTGATTACGCACGTATAAATCTTTCTCATTCAAAAATTGTGATCAATTCAATGCTGGAAAACTATTACCCGAGAATGTTCGTTTTGTATCAATTTTTCTTTTATATGTAAACCTTTCTTGCTTACTTTTCCCAAGACCTGTTAGCTCTCATGTACGTTGTCAAAAAAATGAGGTAAGCTTTTTATTGCATTTAAATAGAAACAAAGTGAACTAGACAGGATGGTGTTCAGTCATAAATACATGTGTTCATAAAGTTATTGTACACTAAGATATGTCTCAGATTTATCTCAGGACATACCTTAGTTTTAAGATAGTTTCTCGAAGTAATCCTTATTTACGACATCTCATAAAATCATCTTAACTTTACGACATCCAAATAGCTATCTTATCCTAAATTTACTTAACAAAAAACGTGAAGGTTGTGAACCACCACTTATTATAAGTAGTAACTCAGTGTTTAGTGGTAAAAACAGACTATCTGGATCCGGAACGCGGAATTCCGGATAAATGAAACAAAATAACGTATAAAAAATTTGATCCCAAATAAAATCGTCCGTAAACTGAAGCGTCCGGTTAACTGGCGTCCGGATATCTGAGGCCCCACTGTAGATTAAATATGTACACGAATTTGTAAAGTATGTAGAATTAAAGATGGAAATACCTCGATTACTGATATAAGCACAATAATTAAAAAGATGCAATAATTCTATATTATACATGTATTCCACAGCAACAACTTCAAGATTATAGATCCTATACACCCTTGCAAATGTGTTCGGAATGTTTTCTTTACCGTTGCTAAGTATGTAATAAATCCAGAGGTGCTCGAATGAAAGTTCACGAGACTTCACCGAGATTTGTTCAGTTTCTGTGAAATTTCGAGCGGAAGAATAAGTGTTCGGATAATATTCTCAGAATACGTAAGTACTGATCGTTTTTGATATCATATCCTACTTTAACTTATGTTAAAACATGAAAATCTTTTAAGAGGTATGTCTTATTTCACCGTCTAGCGGTTATTTATATTAAACGATAATATTCAGAACAGAGGTATCGTTCGTGTTTAACCACGTGTAGAGTGGTTGAAAATATTTAAACATTGGGTTGATTAATAAAATCAAAGCCATGTTTGATGCTTGTGGTGTGCAATACAATAATGGGTGTCTGTTTTGCAAAAAAACCTAGTATATCGAGCCATTTTCAAAGAACATTCTGCATAAAATAGTATAGTCTGTTTCCCTATTGATGCTATTACTAGGTCAGGCGCGGATCGAAAGTTAATCCTATGGGGGATCTCTACTAAAGCACGTTAGTTATTGCAACCGCAGACAAAACTTTTTTAATTGTATTGTCACAATTATTGCTAGAACACATTTTATCCTCCAATTAATGAGGATAAAGTTTGAAATCAATATACCTCTACATTTTATATTTGATTACAAATACCTTCATTCTATAAAATAATTTATAGATACGAGGCACGATTTTTACTGCAAAACTGAAAGGGTCAAACAAAACCACGTGGTCTAAAATTTAAATGACAATAACATTCGCAGGGGTGTATAGATGTTTATAAGTATGGATACATTATTGATTTTTAAATCAATCCTCAGTAAACATAGGCTAGAATTTAGTTTAAAAACCTCTTAAGTTAACATTGTTCAACTAAACCTATATTTATTGCCACATCATTTGAAAAAGCACCACATACATGTAAATGTCTTAGACGAAGTCTGAGACCAATTAAATGTTTCTAATAATGTTGAACCAATGAAACGAACTGATTTCAAAATATTAAGAATACTCCTTTAAATAAGAGCAGCTCAAAACGTTCACAGTTGTAATTTGTGCTTGTGTGTGGTAGTATGTTCCTTACCTATATTACTTACTATTTTACAACACGTATGTTTTTTCATTCTCATTTTTTTACTCTTGGTATCTTTACAAAACCGAATGAAAGCTATATATTTTTTATGAATGTTTATGAACTCGCATTTAGATACAATCCATTTTAATTTTTTGAAATATTACTTAAAAATATATTTTAGAATAGAGAATTTATATCAATTGTAGATCTATTGACAAGCCTTTGTCAAGGTTCTCGAAGATTCTAAAATTTCACATGCACGCATCCTTGAATTTTTTGAAATCATATTCATTATCTTTATTAGTTCAAGTATCAATTAATCAATTGCGTTCATATTTTTAAAAATTACATGTGTATGTATGGTTTACAATCAATGACCTTCTTTAAATACGACGTGGTTCTTCGATTATTGCTTTTATATCTACATGTTTATTTAAATCAAGATACTCTATACAGGGTTATTTTCGTCCTTTGTAATCTTCGCCCTTCTACACTTGCAAACAGTTTCGCCGGTCGAGAATTCGCCCAGTACCAGTTGTGTTTCAAGTTGGACATTGAAATTCTTAAATTCGACTTCTGACAACAAGGGTGAAATGGTTGAAAATTAATTGGGGGCAAATAGTTCCCGGTAAACAGTATATTTTAATTTCAACACCCCTCCCAAAAAACCCCAAAACAAAACAATCAAACCCAAAACAGGAAGGAGAGTGCGTGAGACCCTGGCCTTAAATTTTGATAATTCCTGCGTTGCATTTGTTAATTGTAGACACTATCTTTCAAAACTTTTATCATTTGAATTGCAGAAAATGAAGAATCGTTTCCATGTCATTATCTAAATTCTTAAAATATATGAACAAAGGATGGAACTTTTCTTCCTTCTGTAGACATGGACAAGTTTCGTGTATATGTTATTCATACAGTGGGTATTTTCGATTTCGGTAGGTTGTTGTTTAAATCATAGTCATATTATTGTCTATAAATAATCTAATGTATTGATAAAAAAAGTATCAAGCCTTACTCCAGCATCTGGAAGTGTCTAAATATCTATACATGTATAATATGGAGCATGACTTATCATTCTGCAGACGTATGCAGGCATTTCTACTGTACCCTGCCCAAGCATTCTATAAATATTTTCAATTTTACACAAATATTGGAATTAATGTCTATGCATTGTTTCGTTCAATTATGTACAATTGTGCCGCAGTATCGTCTGCAATGCATTCAATTGTCATATATTTGATTTTTGCAACCTTTTATATCTGCCTCTTTCATATCAACTGTATTTCTCTAAAATTTCATTATGTTAAGAAGCGTATAGGCATTTGTTCTACTTTCATTAATCAAAACTGTTATGAACAACTTAAACTAGGCACGTTCAGTGGTATAGTATAAGGTGTACTTTCGAGTATGTCTACTATGAATTGGAAAATTGATCCACCACATATAATCATAGCCTCAAAGCAAAATTAAATACGATATGCGCATGCTTAGTACTCAGCGGAGATGTCTAAGTTCTTCGACATTGAAACCTAACTTACGACTCCTTCAGAAACGCAACTTAGAATCCAACTAAATATAAGCGTAACTTCGTAAGTCGGACTAACTTAGGCCCATATTTACGCCTTTTTGAGGAACGAGCCCTTCACAACCTCTTTCGTAAACGACTGACATCAATATTCACATCTCGAATTTTGTAATATGTTTTTCATCTCATATAATATATCAGCCCATTAAGTGGGCCAATAACCCTTAAATACACACCCAAAATTTGGAATTATTTTACCTTGGCCATATTTTGACGTGAACCTTCAGAAAAATACATGTGGTAATAACTTCGATGATTCCGAGCGCAATGTTTAAAAACCCATTATATCGAATAGCGCATTTTCTGAAGGCCCATATCTCATAAACTAGAGATAATCATCTTAACATATTTTTACATTGGTAGTGGTACACAACTTGAAGATGACCCTGAAAATTTCAGATCCCAGGAAAAATAAAGTTTAAGTTGCAAACTGCACTCTAGAATGCAGTTCTTGTTTTAATTTATTATCTATTTCTAAGTCTAAATGAGCTTTTCGTACTTTTTATTTTATCAAGTAAACAATTAGCGGCGAATTATATCAGATATGAATTTACATTTATTAGCAAATTGATAATAAAAATATTATTGATTATTTTGCGAGAAAATATAATATATTTCTATTTGAAAAATGTATCTACATTTATTTAATAAATAGGGACACCAGCAGTTGTTGAAATGCATATATAAAATCAATTAACACATGATAAATATGATGAGACGTACATGTACATATGTACATACACACCATTGTCTATATTTACCAGGTCAAAACATGCTTGAAACCAGAACAGTTTCAACTGTGTAGAGACGATTTCTTCTCCTTTGCTTTAAATATTGCCATCCTCTCCCACTCCTACCTTGGAGGTACAGGAGTTCGATTGTGTATCTTATAAATATTTGTAGAGTGTTTAAAACCATATATCTCGGAGAATTCCAATTCTAAGTAATCCAAGTGACCATGTCTCACTGATATTTAGAATGGGTGAGGAAATTTTTAAAAAAAATTTAGGCATGCATATTACCGAACGTATAAATGGAATGGGTCATACGAAATCGGCGCGAATAAAATAAATTATTACCTAATCAAAGGGATTTTGTTGTTTTATTACAAATTTAATATTTGCGTCTATTTTGAACTGCCAGTCAATAGACTGCGATCTATTGGACCGCCGGTCAATAGACTGTGATCTATTGGACCGGCAACGTATATCAGAACGCGTGTATGTTATAATGTTACATCCTTTCTCAGGGAATGTATATTTCTTTACCAGTGTTTACATAGACGCTGTTTTTAGTACTTGGTGAAACCAAATTCAATGTTATCAAAATGGAGTATCAAATAATCAACAGTTTTAAAGCCTCATATAAGGTAAAAGACTTTTTAAAATTTAATGGGTTGAAGAATCCTCCTACTTTGTTTAAACTGATATTAAATTAAGATGTTGTTATGCATGCAACATGTTTGGTGCATAAAAAAGATGAAAAAAAAATCTTTGTATATTGCATAATGGCACGAAAACCATCTGCAAATTGTAAACACGGAAAACTAAAAAATGAATTAGGTAATAAAACAATTATTTAATGCTTGAACAGTCAATAGACCAAAATTATTTCCCTTGGTGCAGGGAACAGCTCAGTATGATCTATTGCCCTCGGCCGCTGGCCTCGGGCAATAGATCATACTGAGCTGTTCCCTGCACCTCGGGAAAATATTCTGGTCTATTGACTGCTCAAGCATTAAATAATTGTATATAATTGTCACTGGTGGATTAAATACCACATTAGTAACATACATTGTGGTCATTTAAATGGTATTGCTTATTTAAGTATTTTTATGATAGGCATTTACAAAACTATTTTGACATAGCTTGTTAATATTTTATTTTTTTAGGAAGAAAATTAAATCAAATTAAGATATCTTAACTAAGATATGTCTGAGATAGCCTCGGTTTCTATTTTAAGATATGTGTGAGAGTGGTCATAATATATTTGTATATAAGATATACTCAACATTCAGTCATATCGAAAATGTATTATCAATTAACAATTACTGTTTCCATACTTACGTCTACTCGATAACTACCAGTAAACTTGAAATAAAAAATACCACAAAGTCTGTGTCATTTGTTTCATATTTGGATATTTTACTGGAAATGTACACTGATGGCCGCCCAACACAAAACTTTAATAAACGTAATGACTTCAATTTTTCTATTTTCCTTACATATGTAATATGTAGCAATATACCTTCATCACCTGCATATGATGTTTTTGTCTCTCAATTAATTCGATACGCAAGGGCATGCTCTTCGCATGAACAGTTTCTAAGGCGAGGCAAGCTACTGACAAACAAGTTGATTAAACAGGACTATCAATAGTCTCCTTTGAAGTCATCTTTTCGTAAGTTCTACGGTCGATGCTGGCAGACGTTTCTCATACTAATTGTAAGACCATATTAATCATCTAATTGTCGACGGACTTGACCGTTTTTTCCCGATTACGACAAAGAGCACACGGCGGGTGTGACCGTATAATAATATACACAATTTTCTTAGTTTCCAAAAATATCACAGTCATCAAATTGGCACAGTCTATTATAGATAATAAAAATGATAAAAATTTTGTAATAAGAAAGCAAACACTTCAGATACGCAGATTCGATCAGCAGGAATCTGGATGCACAAGGAGGGTGATAATTTCATTGATTAATATTTTAACTATATAATTCCGCATTTAATATAAATAAGTATTTATTCAATTTATCCCTTAAGGCCCTTTCCACCAAACTTGTAAGTTTTTTAATAGTAGAATTATATTCATGTACATGTACTTCAACTCTCTGGATTATTCCTTCTAATATTTGAGTTATACATTTTTGGTTTGAGTGTGAAGCATTAACGTAAATACATGTAATATAATATACAAGTATACACCAAGTCAAACTCAATAAGGATTTCTGAACTGGGAAGATTTCCCTTTCATTTTGATATCATAAGATCTATGGCACTTCCGCTCATAGACTGTTTAAAAATATTGAAAGAGGACGATATCAAGGCATTCCTTGACAAGAAAGATATACTGTAATAGATCAAATCAGTGGATGATGAAAACCATTTTTTATTCTCATGTGATCATAATAAGGCATTAAGAGATACTCTGTACAATCTAGCTAATGACTCTTGTAAAAATTTTCAATAAATGGACAATGACCAAAAATTCTACTGGCTTATATCAAATGAAGATTTACAAGTACTTGTACAACTTAGTGAAATGATTCTTAAAGGTGGAATATAATGGTTATAGTTTTATATACATAAATAATATGCAATGTATTTACTTTGAGGGGGGGGGGGGTAATGTTATGTTTTAAAAGCATGCTGGCTTGAACACTTTGAGTACATGTATACCAGTCTGATTGACTTTACAGGCACCGTCTCTTGGTACTCTCTGTTTTCAGGTCACTTAATGTTTCGATATAGCTGTTGTTTCACACAGTTAAATGCGTAAATCCCATACATATATTTTATTGCATTAATGAATCATTTTGCATATTGTTGCCTGCATGTAATATGAACCTGGACATTCTGGGCTTTTAATTTTATTCATTTTTTTTTTATAATCATGATATTATTTTTTTTAATGTATATATATGCCCCATTAAGGGCCCTTGATTGGTGATTAAAAAAATAAAAATACAGGCTATATAATTATAAAATAAACATTTTAATCAAGACTTATAATCTGCTGAGCCCTCTTACTCATAAACACATTGACAATGCTTTGTACATTCGTGCGCAGATTATGCAGCAGTACATTTTATGTAGATGTAAACTCTAACTTTCTAATTATTTTTTTATTACATAAAATTCAATAACAAAAGATCACAAAAGTTAGGTGAAGAAATCCTGATGCAAAAACTGCGGATTATTTTTTATTTACCGATTATGTTAACCTGCCCACCCTCTTGCGGGAGAGGCTAAAATGACACGAGACTTAAGCTAACATTATCCTTTTCATAATTTATATTAAACAAAACTAAATGTATTTATGAAACATACGTGAAATACTTACCTTTTCCTAAAGCATAAATCAAGACATCTTCAAAGTATACATCATTTGATGATCCGGCAAAAATCGAATATATCCCTCTTCGTCAGCACGCACTTCAACATTTGCTACATGAAGTTCTACTTCTACTTTCACTTACAAAACGAAAACCAGCGGTGAAAGGAGCTTCTGACTGGACGTTTTTTTTTTTCAACAACTACACACAAATATTGTAATATTTCCTACAATTATGTATAGATAGCTGTGATTATTTATTTAAATAGCAGGTAGGACCTTATCTTATAAGGGAAAGGCGGACCTTATATGTTAACATTAAAGGTCCGGCCGGACCGATAAACGGGCTGGACCTTAAATTATACGACACCGGTCAGCAGATGGTGCTCACTCCTCCTAGGCACCTGGGGCCCGTTTCTCAAAAAGGCCTACTCCCAGGCGTAAGCTTAGTCCGGACTAAAACAGGGACTAAACCTCAAAACCATACTAAGTTGCGTTTCACAAAAAGGCGGAAACTTAGTCGGAACTAAATTTGGGTTTAAATCTACGCCTGCTAATGGGTAGGCGTAAGTCCTTAGTTTGTGCACAAAAATGGCGAGTGTTTTGTTTTTAAGGTAAAATAAATAGAGAATTTTAATTTTTGGTTTGTTATACGTGTTATTTAGGTAAACATTCACATTTATTGAAATATCTGCACATGTACGTATAACTTAAAAAAATACCTATTGTTCGATAACTGTTCCTATCTTTAAATAAATTAAGATTAAATTAATTTGATTATTAATGGGCTTACCTTATTAAACACATATAATATACATTACTACTCGTTAATGATATCTACTTTAAGTATGAAGAATGAAAGATGGGTATACCCCGATAAATGATATAAACACAATAATTAAAAAGATGCTCTAATTTCAAATTAAACATGTTTTCCCCAACAAGATAGATGTATACATAAGTATGAATAGATTATTGATTTTTAAATTAATACTCAGTAAGCATAGACTAGAATTTAATGTTTCTAATCAAATTTGAACCTATGAAACGAAACTGATTTCAAAATATTGAGAATACTCCTTTGAATAGAAGCAACTCAAAACGTTTACAGTTGTAATTTGTCCTTGTAGTTTTTTGTATATTTATTACCTACAGATATATTACTTACAACTTTACAACACGTATACATTTTCATTTTCATTTTTTTACTCCTAGTATCTTTACAAAACCGTATGAAAGCTACATGTATTTTGAATGTTTATGAACTCGCATTTAGATAAATGTACAATCAATTTTTGTTAAAATATTACTTAAATTTGTTTTAGAAGCGTGCAGAGTGTGTATCAATTGTAGATCTATTGACAAGCGTTTGTCAAGGTTCTTGAATATTCTAAAATTTCACATGCACACCTTGAATTTTCGGAGCTGAAATTCATTAATCTTATTAATTCTAGGATTAAGTGTTCAATTTCCTTCAAATTAAACATCGATTCTTTTTAAATAGGTATGGTTTACAGGTACTATCGATGATCTTCGTGCATATGCATATGTGTTGTTTATTTGTACTCATTTAACTGAATTGGTCTTTAATTACTTGAATTCATGATAGTTTTGTTTCATCTTATTTTTAAAGATGTATGTTTATCAAGGGATGTTTTTTTTATTTCGAAGTTGTCGACTTGCAATACAAAAGCGTTGTTTTAGCAGTTTTACAACAGTGTGCATTATTTACAAATTTAACTAGCGTGCATTTGTCATACTTATTTTTATCAAGATACTGTATACAGGGTTATTTTCGTCCCGTGTAATTTCCGCCCTTCTACACTTGCAAACAGTTTTGCTCTGTCATGAATTCGCCCAGTCACAGATGTTACTAAAGTTACTTAATATTATTACTTTCAACACCCCCCCCCCTCCCCCCGAAAAACAAAACAAAACATTCAATCAATTAAACCAAAAACAGGAAAGGGAGTTGGGGAGACCCCGGCCACAAATGTTGATAATTTCTGTCTTGTTAATTGTTGACAATATCTTTCAAAACTATTATCATTTGAATCGCAGAAAATCAAAAATCGTTTCCATGTCATTTAGTCATGTTGTATATTTTATTTGACAAAATGAAATATATCAGAAAGGACACATGGACAAGGTTCATGTAAATTTAGTTATACAGTAGATATTTTCGATTTCAGTTGGTTGCTGTTTATAACCCATGGACATATTATTTTCTATAAATAATAAAGTGATATGGTAAAAAAGAATCAAGCCTTATCCCAGCATCTGAAAGTGTCTAAATATATCTATATGAAGCATACTTATCATTCTGCAGATGTATGCGGGCATATCTACTGTTCCCTCTCCCTGTATTCTAAAAATATTTGAAGTTTACACGAACATTGGAGTTAATTTCTATATATTGTTTCGTTCAATTAATATGTACGATTATGCCTCAACACCATCTTCAATGCATTGAATTGTCATATATTTGGTTTCTGAAACTTCTCATATATGCCTTTTTCATATCAACTGTTTTTCTCTAAAATTTCATTATGTTAAGAAGTGTACAGGCATTTGTTCTACTTTCATAGATATACACTGTTATGAACGACTTGAACTATGCACAGTGGTATAGAAAAATGTGCGTACTTTCGGGTACATGTACTATATATATGAATTGGAAAATTGATCCACCACATATAATCATAGCCTTAAAGCAAAATAAAATACGATATGCGCATGCTTAGTACTCAGCGGAGATGTCTAAGTTCTTCGACATTTAAACCCTAACTTACGCCTCTTTCAGAAACGCAACTTAGACCCGACTAAATATTGGCGTAACTTCGTTAGTCGGACTAATTTAGGCCCAGATTTACGCTTTTTGGGAGTTGATTTTAATCAACTCTCCTATGCAGTTACTCAGACAAACCGAAAGTGAAACAGTGTTTGGACCTCAGCACAAATCAATGCTGCTGACAAGACTTAGTTCTTGAAAATAATTTATGAATTCGATGTAATGTATGCTAAAGCATTGTTTTTCAAGGAAACTTGTTTATAAATACCTTGAAAATAGTCAGATTTTAAATGTTACGAACAATTTAAATATTTTTTGTAGTCGCATGTATTCCTACGCCAGAGTTCAATATAGTCGTTCAACTCGACGCTCGGCTGTCTCCGTAAATCCTTGTCGGAGATTTACGGTGTCAGCCGAGCGTTTGGTTGAACGAGACTTGAGTTCAATATTGCTTGGATCCATACAATTTTCGAGAAATATTTCTATTACTGATACATAGTTTGATTGAATTATCTTTAAATATAATTTAACATGATTCATATGGAGGTTTCTCGACATTCTTGTCGAAAAAGTCCAAAAATTCATATCATAAAAATGTGCGTAGTTCAAATTAGAAACTACATGTACTTGTCATGCAAAATAACATATCATTGATTTTAAGATAAATAAACATCGACAAAATCAACTCCCGCCAGTTCTTCAGTACTTTGATTTGAGAAACGGGCCCCTGATCCTACCTCTATCTTTTTATGCTTTAATTTTGATTTATATTTCGTTTTATAGCTTTTTGAGATGGTTGACAGTGTGTTATTGCCACTTTTCATTCTTTAGACACATCATAGGACATGTCTTAAGAAGGATCAACCAAACGCTCGGCTGAAAGATACTTTCATGAATAGGCCCCCGTAAATATGTACATGACTATAGATTGGACGCTGAACTGTGATATCCATTACTATTTCAAGATTTTTGTATGAAATTAATATCCTATATTTTCTTCATGTAGAAATTACCATTGCCAAAACAAGTGATGTATATATATATATATATATATATATATATATATATATATATATATATATATATATATATATATATATATATATATATATATATATATACCGTATAAATAAGTGATTCCTTGTAGAGTTTTGAAAATGTAATAATGTGTACTTAGTAGTTATTGGTTACTATCATATCTTAAGTAGATATTTTATCTGACTGCAAGTACCTAGATTCTATGAAATAGACTATAAACACGAGGCATGATTTTTACTGCAAACTGAAAGGGTATAATAAAAAAAACGTGGTCTAAAATTTAAATGACAATAACATTCGCAGGGGTAATCATTGGCTACTCATACCGGCTGATATTTTAATATGATATATATTTTGTTTTGAAACTTTAAGAACATGTTAACAGAGAGAGAGAGAGAGAGAGAGAGAGAGAGAGAGCGTTCAATTAATATAGTACGCTATTTTCATTTTAGCCCACTCATTACAATATAACTTCCATCCTTGATGCACATTTATGATTCTTATCTTCAATCAAGCGCAGAAAAGTCTAAATTCCAGATATTTTCAAAGCAATAAGGGTAAGAATACAACGAATAATTTTATTGCAAGGCAGTTTAAAACCATTATGACAATACATTTCTATTCGAAATTGATCAAACTCCATGCACGACGAAGTAAAATTTAGCGAGGAATGAACGTAACAATAGTGACTGAAAAAGGACGCATAATACGGCGTTTAGTGTAGTCATCCTTTTGTTATTTTCATGACAATAACATTAAAAAGTCTTCAAAATAAAAATAAAGTTTGAAGAAATAGATAATTCAGAGGTCAACTTTTTATTAAATTGGTCTATTAAATTTTGATTAACAATACAATTTAAGCCATTTAATATCGATAGCGTTTTGCTAGTCCATATATAGGACAGACCACAATTGCCAAAACTATTTTCATGCAGGATGATAAATTATTTATTTCACCTCTTGTGTTACAATTAAAAAGATACATACATATAAAGTTACATAACATATTTTCATGCTATAGAATTAACTTTGCCCCAAACTTCAGAACGTGAAAAAATTACTCCTAGATAGCTATACTCTTTTACTACTTATAATGTATCACCATTATATAAAAGTACATTTAAATGTAGGGGCAGATCCTTTCGAGAATATCATTATTTTAGATTTTTTACATTTGCTGTATGTTTCCACTTTTCACAGTGTATACAAACTTTATCAAAACTATGTCGTCCGCGTAAAATAGAAATAAAATTTTACAATAAACAAGCAGATCGTCCTCTAAATCATTTGTAATACTAGTGAACCCATGGATATTTTTATCAATCATAAAACTTTAATTGTCGTTTATACGAGGGTCAATCAAAAAATACGAAGACAATGCGGCTGTCTATCATATATTTTTCATGAAAGTCATACTTAACAGATTAATCTGTGCACCAACACTTATGTTATTGATATGCGAAGTTTTAGTTCATTTGATGAAAGGGTATTTTTGTTACCCCTTTTTAAAACCAACATGTTTTGTCACCACGGCGCACGGTAACGTTCAAAATATGACGTCAAAATTAAACACGCAGAGTTTATAGATATACCCCATCTTTATATCACGCTTAGTCTCTTGTGCCTTTTTTCTTACAATTTAAAATGGCACTGAACCACTTAACATCTTATTTGCACACATTTGCTCGAGAATCATAAGTTAGTTCTTCAATGTTTTCATTTTCTAACCGTGTATATCTTAGTTTACAGTAAAGATAAGCCTGAACGTCGGTTGACTTTACTTCTTTTAAGACCAAATATTTACAGATATTCTACTCTCTTTCGGACTGTTTTATATTCAAAATACAATGACCACCACCCCCACAAAATTTATTACAGTTAAACACAAACTTGCAAATAATTGTTGACTTATTTTTTGCACCATTGAGCATTTTCACAGCTTGTATCGGCTTTTTCCTGAGTTAAATCCATTTTATTTGTACTTCTCGTTGCGCCGTGACGTCAGGCGACGTCGATGTTTTTAGTCAATTCTAAAGAGGACTATCTGACTTAAGTTACTAATATCTGTTCGACAAAACTATATATCCCGTCATTATTTGGTACATAGAATACCATGACTATACTAAATTTGAAGTTTCAATATAATTTGGTTTCAAGCCAAATTTATAGAGATAATACTTTCAACATTATATGGTTTATTGTTGACATAACACAAATTTTGACCGTGCGCAGTGACCTCATTTCTGCAGGATTAAATTCTAAATAATTCTTAGAAATAACGAAATTTATGAACTTTTTTTCTTGCAAATTGTCTGAAACTATTGCTAAATTATGTCTACCAAATTTAGTAATGACATGACGTTAAGTAACATAGCTATGACAGAAGTCTTCGTATTTTTTGATTGACCCTCGTATATATGGAAAGTAAGAAAGGTAACAAATGATGTACTCCAAGGTTACAATAGAACAAAGGCGAGGTTTCATCATTCAATTTTACTTTTGACTTGATACCATTGTACACATTTTACAAAAAGTAAGGCATTTGCTAGATATACCACTTTTAAACACCATACACTTTAAAACCTTTGATTTGATTTGAACATATTTTATTATGCAAATATACATTTACATAAATAGATTAGGCAGCAGGCAATGCCTATGTAAGCCTTCTCCTTAAGGTGCAAGGTAATATATACAAAGTGCAATTTATAAAAGACAAATTAAACAATACTCTTATTTATAGAATAGTATGATAAAGCATTGAAATATATGCATAAAAATATATATTCAGATGGGCCAAAAAAGGGTTGGCAAAAACCGGTTTGAGGAAAAAGAAAGAAAAAAAATCAAAAACCTAATTAGTACAAATACAGCATAAGTATACTTTTTTAGGTACATGTTTTAGATATATATAGCTATGGTTATGATAATTTTAACTAAATCTCTTGGATTTTACAATGTAGTTATGAACTAATTTGAATAGTACAGTATTTCTATCATATGATATGTCATCATCTCCAAATGTCATATGATATGTCATCATCTCCAAATGACAATAAATCTAGAGTTACTGGCTTTTGCAAGTCTAACATTGATATTTGATTTTTTTAAAAAGGAGTGTTTCTTTCCTCATTATATTTAGGATAGACAAAGAAAAAATGATATGCATTTTCAGTATGATATCCACAATTTTCACAGATTGATTTTTCACGAATAAAATCATCAAAAAGGTCACCATTTAAAGAAATTTAAATAAACCTTTGCGCAATACAGTATCAAAAGCTTGTTTAAAATCAATCAAGGCGCAATAAAATACATAATATTTGCAAAAACATTGCAATTTTTTTATGTTGTCAAGTGTAAAATAGCCTTTTCTAATACCGGACTGGCATCCACTGATTAAATATAAATCATCAGAAAACATTTCAAGTCGATTGCATATAATTCTCGTGAAGAGCTTGCAGAGACAACTTAACATAGTTTTTTTTTTAATTTCATACATGTTTATGCCACGACAGACTGAAAGTGAACCTTAGGCACTGATTTTTGAACAATGAACAGATTATTTTGTGCATAAAACGGGAAATTTGAATAAGAGGGTGGCCCCCTAACCATTTAAAAAAAATTCTTATTTTGGCCAGTGATAAAAAATACAATGTTATTTGACCTAAGAACAAAATTTAGAGAAACAACGCACTTTATACCTACTCACTGGTTTGAAATAAAATAGAAAAAGGTTTTTTATGTAATACTTTCTGATCTGACTAGGAGCTTAAAAGATGAGACAACACATGTATTGAGAATTTAGTCATTTTATTAAATGACTAGAAATTAACCAATATAAGGGGAGATTATTTTACATCAACGTGCATAAGATTTACGACAAAAATCTTTACACTTCAGCTAATGATCTCCCCTGTTAATACTGAGTATGATACAACAGTTTAATACAATAATAAAAATAAAAAGTTGGCGTCATATAAAACAAAAAATGCCAACAAAAAATACCAAACAGCAATATACAGGGGAGCATGCAGGGGATGAAGGGTGGGTAATTCTGACGATAAATTCTGTTCGTTTACAATGAACACTAAAGTCCGCCAAAATGACGCTAAAACTTGTCACGCGTACTGATCCACAAATTTGATTGGCCAACAAGCATTGCGGGTAACCCCTGATGTTGAACCCCTAAAGGCACTCTACATACTAATAAATCACATTAATAGAAATCTCATAAAGTTTACATAAATGTTATTATTTAACAATGATACTGTATTATCCTTCAACAATAAGAATTAAGGCCACGTATATGTTCATGCATGTAATAATAATTTCAGTTTAGATTGTTCATTCGGGTTCGCCCTAGTATCCAGACATGCAGATAGTTTTTATTATTTATTTTAATCTTAAAGAGTAGGCTAAGAAAGCTTAAGGAATTCTTAAAAAATTAGACATAGTACATGTCTATACAACAATGAACAAAAACAATATGGTTCAACTTATTAACATTGTATCATACTAATGTGTAAAGTGTTAATTCCCGCGCTTTACCGGGATATCATCTAGTCTTATTCATGACATGATCAATGTATTTACAATCACGATCAACTTAATTAGAAAATCATTGCCGACACTTATCGTGAGCAAAACAATGATTTTGCTTTGCTTAAAAATACGCTTTAAGCTAAACACCTACTTAAACAGTTTCATTTATGTATATATTTTATATGATTAATAAACAAAAGATAAAGTGGGGATTATAGGAAATGCAAATGAAGCTGCCGAGATTTTTCGTATTAAACATTTATTCTTTAAGGTTTCAACTTGGCTGAACTTTATGCTTACATGTAAAATATAACATCCATCTAGATAGTATACAAGGCATGCATTAACAGTAGGCCCTGGGACCACATCGCTCACTTGAGCAATAATAGCCAAATTCAAATCAGCTTTATGATATCAAATACAAAATATCTTCAAGTTGATAATTTGATAGAGTATAGTTTGTCTTTTTTTTTTTTTAATTCCACTATTTTTATTAATAAAAATAACTACGATAATAAAAGATACTTCTGTATTAATTTCTATGCACAAATTCAACCCGCTATTGTGACCCCACTATTGACCTAGAATTATGATCAAAATCTACTCTACCTGAGGATGCTTCCATACAATTTTCAGCCTTTCTGGCTTAATGTTTTTAAGATTTAAGGTATATTTCTCTATTTATTCCTATATAAACATTCAATACATCATTTTGTTTCCCATCATTCCTCTGGGGATCAAGATTTGAATGAACTTAAATTTAAACTACCTTAGAATATTTCAACACATGCTTCAGGCTATATGGCCGAATGGATTTTAAGAAGAATCTTAATATTTTTCTCTATGTAGTTATATGTTAAAACTCAACCCATTATTGTTGTCTTATCTACCCTGGGAATCATGATTTCAAACAAACCTGAATTTACACTACCTGAAGAATCTTCAACACCAGTTTCAGCATGGCTGGCCAAATGGTGATTGAGGAGAAGATTGTTTTTTTAAATACCAACAAATCTTCAATAACTCTTAATTATTTTCTCTGAAAAAAACCCAGTATGACCCTTTATTTTACCAACATTTGATTTCTTTAAAGGTGCTGTGTGTCATATTTTGTTAAAATTGGCGTAGTGGTTTTGAAGAAGTCCATTATGTGAAAAGTTTAAATAAACAACGACAATGACAGACAAAGGACAAGGTTTGATCCGCAAAAATCAATCGAGCCCTTTTGCTGAGACGAGCTTAAACAAAATTAAAGGAAAGGGTAAATCGATGAAAAAAGGCGTTGTCGTCACTATTCTAATGTGAAAGGATATATTGGTCATGGTATTCATGCATTTTAAATAAATTAATCTCATTTCCCAATACAAAAAACTATACTTTTCCATAACTACAGATGTAACTCGCATACTCAAGATGAAACGAATTTACATAAACAGTACTTGTAAACAATAAATTTATCTTTAAAACGGGAATACAGACATTGCTCTGACAGAATTACTTTTTCACATCACAATTTTACTTGAAGCACGCTCATTTCTTAAATGAGGTACGAAGCAGATCGGTAACTTACAAGTACTTTTGAAAGAAAAATAATTATTCCCCTCAAAGTGCGTATCTACCATACTTCTCTCTTAGGATACACTGGAACCGATATCAGTATTCGTGTTTAATTTTCCTTCTCACCATCATCTGAGCTCTAACTAGAGAATGATCATAGTCACGCCAGTGAAACCAAATGATACCACCAGCACTATCAATTCCATATAGACCATTCAAGTTACTAAAATGACAGCTTTTGTGCCACCAGGCGCCCTTGAAGTTAAAAGCACAATTTGCCCCCGATTGTTCATCGTTGTCTCTGTCGTAAGTAGTGAACTTCATTCCGTTGTGATAGCCGAGACTGTCACCTGTTCAATAGTAATTATTAAATGAGACATATATTTAATGCTTCCAAAATGTCAAACACCGATTTGTTAGGCAGTTCTAAAATAACAAAGATGGGGACTTAATTTAATATATGAATTTTATTCATTCTCAGGCAGCAATGCTTGTCTTATATACATTGATTTGCAAATCATTTTTCAAAATAAAGGACAAGGTTGACGGTAAAAAACACAATCAAATAACAACAAAACTTAAGATGTCTAAAGATAGTATGTGTTTTTGAATATCAATAAATTTACATTAATGCATAAATCACTCTCCCGATATACCAGTGTTTCAGTTTTATGTAAGATTATGTAAACACACATTTTGAAAAGAATGAAAAGAAAGAGAAATGTATGGCTGGGTTTTGTTGTTATTTTCTGTATCGTTGTCCGCTCATTATTTTTATAAATGCAATCATTTTGATACGTGTTCTTTGTGATATTCAAAGTTGGAAGTTTATTCTTTACGTATCCTAGTACATACTTGCGTTTCCGTAGAACCCCGATACTTCTAACAGATAGGATGTAGAGGGTCCTCCAATCATGAAGTTCGTGTAGGCGGCATACGCCCATTCTCCAGCCTGATCCTCCAAGTCAACTCTAAGTTCGTAATCTCCAGATTTTACAATTTCGTGAAGGTAGTAATTTCCTGAAAGATTGGTGTGTTATTTACTTAAGCACTGAATGCTGACTTTTTGATGTCAAGTTCTTTATTCCAAGAGACAAATGTATCATAGGTTATACATATGAACATATACATATTAAATAAACAGTAAGAAAAACAAAGTGTACATAATCAATTTGGATAATTCACATGGAGAGTTCGTTGCTTGTTTGCATAATATAAATATTTACCTAAATTACACAGTTCGTTAGTATTAGAGGTAGATAATAACTGTATAACTTTATAGACACTTGGTTTTCGGGAGTAGTATTTTTTAATATACTTATCTCTTAAACTACAAAGTGATGGACAAATAAGTAAAAAATGGAACTCATCTTCAATTACATTTAAGTTGCAAGATTCACATTTTCGACAATCACGTGTTAAATTATCATACCTTCCTGTTTCAATCTTTAAGTCATGTGAGGACAACCGTAAGCGTGTAATTAATTTACGATATTTTACATGAATTGGTTTCTTTAGGTAAACTTGTAAACAAAAATGATCAACAACATGTTTATATAATATACATTTTGATGCATTGCTTATATCGTTAACAACTTTTTGTTTAAAGACATCACACATTCTATTAAATATAATATCTAAAATAACAGACTCTTTCATAGTACTTTGATATAAATCGGCTAAGCCTAAGATGGACAATTCTTTCCTAATATTTGAAATCCATATGTCATTATTTTTCACCATGTCTTCGTAGCATGCTTTTAAAATACAGTTTTTACTGTTTCTTAATTTAAACCAGTATTTAAAAATTTTTTGTTTCCTGAAAATCTCTAATGGAAATCTACCTACTTCATAATAAACTGCACTGTTGCATGTATTTTTTCTGACACCCAAAATCTTCTTACAAAAATTTATATGGACTTTTTCTACATCTTGACCTTTATGGAATCCCCAAATTTCAGCACCATAACTAAGTACACTTTTTACATAAGTATCAAAAACATTCAATTGAGTTTCAACATTAAAATTCAAATCTTTCATTTTACTAGATATGCTGAACATTGCTTTATTTGCCTGTGCTGCACAGTGCTTTTGTGTAGATAAAAATTTACCATTTTAGTTAAACAACATACCAAGATAGTTAAATTGATTCACTAATTCTACGTATTTGGTATTGTATTCCCATTTTTCATTATCTTTAACACATTTTCCGTTTCTAAAAATTACAATTTTGGTTTTTTGTACATTAACAGATAAGTTGTCGTCGGAACTTAACACACTAGGCCGTGCAGACAAATTAATTACCACGCGTTAGCGCGTTATTCAATTTGTCTGCCAAGCTGTTGTGTTATTGGACGGTCGACATTTAAAAATAAGCGCAGCGCCGACGAGCGAAGCGACCTCAAAGAACCAGTACGCGCGGGGAAAAGAACGAGCTAAACCTACAAATTTATCAGGAGAATGTTTTTGTCTTCGTCCCATAATGCTCTCTAACGTTTTTTCTCGTAGTGCTATGCCATAAATGGCTAACATTTAACTCGTAATTTACGGTGCCGTGAGGTTTGTATACACGTTTTAAGTACCACACAAGCTTTGTTCAGACCCAAGCCATTTTTTTTACATGTTTCGATCCCGTCGTATTTAGTTTAGATTCGTAAACAAATGATTCTAGATGTTTACGTATGACGTCACAAAGTCTCGCACTATATTTCCCGCGATAGTTTAGAGGTGGATCAAACATATATGATATGTAATATGCGTGTTCCTACTAGCAATTTAAGTATAGACTGCGATACCTGCCTCAGATGATGTTTTTATTTATTTATTTTTTATTTTGGGTTTTTCCAGAATTTTACGTTTGAAGCCCTATATCTAGAATTTGATATCACCGACCCCCATGTTTTATTATGTCAAAATGATACTGAATACATATTTAGGCAAACTGGATAAATGTTATGAAATTCTTCATACATGTATTCAAAAAGTTTATATTCCAAATCGAATGTAACAATTAAAGATATTGTCTATTTAAAGTGCAAAAAGGTAATTCTTCTATTCAGTGTGACCATTGTGCATAATTGAAAATAATATTTGAGGAAATAAGTTTGTCCAATTAAAAATACTGACAACAAATCCTGATCAGACTAAAATTGCGTTTTAAGTGCAAAAAGGTCAAGATGAATGGGTCATAATTGTGAGGGATAAATAATGACCCGCCATTTTCTTTGTATTTTTTAACTATGATTTGTTTACAGATTTCAATGAAATATTTCTCAAAATATTCTTGATATAACAACATTCATGAGTGGGATACCATAAAACGCGTGGTGACCTTTTCTTGTGCTCATACGCCGTGATCAGGTTTGGCGTGATTTAAAAATATTGAACATCACAGATTTCTAATGAAAACATAAGAGGAAATATGCATTGAGTATAAATATTATTCAATAGAAATTATGTGATATGTAATGATTGTAATAATTTTTTTGATTTAACATTGTATAATAGCGATTTAGTCATACATGTAGATGTATTTAACCAACATTATAAAATTCTCAAATCCAACCTGGTGAACATTTTTAATTTTCACACTTGAATAATTATCTATGATATGATAATTCAACAATTGGTCAGAGAAGGTTGATTATGTACATGTTCATGATTATGTACATAAGGATGATAATTCATAAAATTTACGCGGGGTGTTAAGGAAGCATATGGAATCTGAGTTACATGTAATTCCTTGAAATCACAAATCTTAGTTATTATGTACATATTCAAATATCTAAGCGATGAAACGTAGATCAAAAACAAATGAAAAATACTGAAGACAATTTTTTTCCAGAAATTAGTTTGTATTACGTAGATTTACACATTGATGACGTCATGACTAAAAGTTGAATGTCGTGTGAATTTTATCGGAAAGCATTGTAAACATATTCAAAATATAACTAATCTAAGAACTCTAATAAAGTATTGTGGTGTGATTTATTGAGAATTGAACATAAGAATACTGGGGGAGATGTTAGTTTTATCAATCATTCGCTAAAAGGTATGTAAATTTGCTTTTATTTCTCGGCCAGGCTTTCCTCTGTCGTTGTTTACGATATGAAAATCCGACTAGAACAACACTACCCCGTATATATTGAACTTGAAATTTTATACGTATCGTTAGTTTTATCAATGCTTAAATTGAAAAGTGCTGCTAGAATCCCATGTTGTGTGTTGTTTTGATGCAATTTGCCGTTTTCCGTGCAAACTATATAAAAGTTGGGAAGGTTTTACGAGAACCGGATAAATAACTTTTTAATAAGGAAAAACATAGGATTCTAGCAGCGGTTTTGATTAAACTGAGATGTTTTGCTTTCACTTGGTATGTTTATTTTATTTTTGAAACCGCGGGGTAGTGTTGTTCTATCTCATTTTATGTTAAGGAATATACGTAAGCTATTTATAGTTGTCACGTGATGTGGCAGTTATGTACTACCCGATTTTATTGCACTAACATCTATTTTAAAGGATAATACTAAGTTTTTGATCTTATTCAAAATAATTATTTAATTTCACTATTTTGAATATAACAGTCAAAATAAGACGCTAAATTACCCATATGCTTCCTTAACACCCCATCGTAGTTTATACTTGTTTTAATATATCAATAGTTTTTTAGTTAAACAAAAAAGTTGTTGAAATAAACAAGTGCACCATGATTTATAAATTAACTTATTTTGCATCTTAAACGTGTGAATGATAAGTAAATAATTCTATTTTCCTTTTAATTTTTTATAGTTTCTTTAATTTTTTTTTATAAAATTCATATGGGTATATCCCTCTAACTATTTATAGAATCGGTAGGACAACAAAGTAGTGCCTTTAAGCAAAAATAGTCCCTGTACTTGCAGAGTGTATATACATTTATTGGGACATTTTAAATCAGAATGCTTGAAACATGTCAGAAAAGAGGATTTGCAATTTTAAGAACAAGTGTCAAAATTGAATTATCATTTGAAAAAAAGAAATGAAATTGTTTGATGTACACCCTTTCCAAAATTGAGAAATTCCCTACTTTAACTTTCATTTCTAGAGTTTTTCAATACAGACGCATTTTGCCGGAAAACGAATCTGACTTCAAACAACGAAATTATAACAGGAAAGAGACAATTTGATGAACTTTTATTCAAGAGATCCCTTGTTGCTGAACGAAAATTAGGGCCGGAGCGATGAACCATAACGTTAACATTACCGCCTATGGAAAATGCATTAATGGACTATACCCATATATATTTATATGTATTACTACTGATTGAAACTTTTATCAATTGAGTTTTGTATGTAAAAATACAATTATTTGTTTTTACAGAGACGTCCTTGGCACTTAGCACCCCTACCTACTTAGCCAGCACATGTTTTCTTTACATTTTTCAAAATGTTGGCTTAGTGGGAAGACAAATCACCAGATTATTTATATTGGTATAACAACCAAAGGTACTGTGAGCTAGCTAAAATATAATATCCTAGCTAAGAAAATATAATAACTCAACTATCTCTCTATTGAAAAATAAAACTTTTCCTTATAGTGACCTTGGACTTGCCCATATGACATTGGGCTGAGATCTTTGGCAATAAGCAACCTTTGTGTGTATTGAGAACATCCAATGTTTCTCCAAAAGAAAGCTGTGGACCGGACTTGAGATGTGCAATTTTCCTTCCAGTGTCCTTAGATCTGACTAAAAAAACCGGGTCAAAATGATAACACCCTCAGGTCATAAGCAATTTTTTTTAGTGAAGAAAGAATTTCCAATATTTCACCATTAGAAAGATTTGGACCAGGCGAATAATTTGCACTATTCTTTATAGTGACCTTGAACTTGCCCAAATGACCTTGGATTAAAATCATAACACACCTTCATGTCATAGAGAATCTTTTAGTGAAGTTAGAACTTCCAATATTTCTCCAAAAGAAAGATGTTGACCGGACACGAATTTTTCACTTTTTATTCCAGTGACCTTGTACTTGCCCAAATGACGGGTCAAAATCATGACACTCTCTCAGGTCATAAGCAATCTTTGTATGAAGTAAGAACTTACATTGTTTTAACATAAGAAAGATATGGACCGGACACGATTGCACAGACAGAGGACAGACAGACTGACAAGGTGATTCCTACATGCTCCCCCAAGCTTTGTTTTTTTCGGGGGGGGGGGGGTATAGAATTATTTATATTGCTACCCATATAGAAATTGTTGGCCAGATCTCCAAACCCGTTCTCGTATTCAGTCCAGCCTCTGTAAAAATCTGTAGTCCCATCTACTCGACGCTGAAAGACCTGAAATTTAAAGAACAGAAAACTTAATGTTTTGAGTGCGTTCAAACAGATTTTGTCAAGATATTGAAATCTGCGCAAGATTTTAAAGGGATCTAGAATACAAAAATATTAGCGAGTTTTGCCCCCACAAAACGAATTTTATTTTTATAGGGAGATTTAATTCAGATTTAAGGTATCCGATCCATATTACAACCAAATTTTTCCAACCTTGAATATTCATCATGTATTTAATACTTTGATATTCATTTAAAGCATTTAAGAGTAGAAAAAGATTTACCGAGAGAAATTTTCAAAAATATTATTAACTAAGTAGTAATTTATTAATGAAGATTGCATTAAGGTCTATGGAGACAAGCACATTTTTTAAGATAAAAAAGTAATCACTAGGAATATTAAAAAATGCTTTGGTGTAAAGATGTATTTTATCAATAGAAATATAAAAACTATTGAAAATAAATTTTATACCGTGTAGACTTTTTTAGAATTAATTTTTATAGAATAACCGCAAAGGGGGACAACTCTTCAAAAAAAGGAAAAGGTCATTAATTAGGACACATTCCACACCTAAATAGGAACATTATGTTCAAGTATACTGAGTGTTACGCCCATACATATCTGTTATGCACCCAGATTCATTGAATCTGAGGCTATTATGGATCGGATACCTTAATTTGTTCACGCATAGGCTGATCGAGTAAGATGAACAGCATTTGAAAAAAAACGAGTTAAATAATTATCGAAATAATGCCCTTTCCACCACTCTTTATTGCTAGAAGATTTTTTATTAGACCCGATAGGCAGGGATTATTAAAGAAAACGCCTCTCCCATTGATTGGACTGTCTTCATTCCCTCGAATATTTTTTTTTTCAAATGTTTTAAAATGGTAAGTTCATTTGCGTTTGAGGGATATTTTCTACTTTTTGAACGCCATAAGTCAGAGTTTAAAAAAATATTTCAAATTAAAATGTTATTTTCTTACTGCACAATTGTCAAGCCTCATCAAAACACTTTTCACGTTTTTGAATACGTATAGAGAAAGTATTTGTGGTGTGCAAAAATTGATTTGATGTTTAAAATGCATATTTTATTTTGTAAAAAAGAAACTCCGTTCCATGATAAAATTTTCAAGGCACCTCATCCAACCCGCGAATGAAAAGCTTTAGCGCGCATTTGAAGACATCACTGGTGCGTTATGTCAGCTATAATTATAGTCTTCATATTTCTTTTATTCTTAATAGATTGATAGACATCATAATTTTTGTAAAACTTGTACATGTATACTTCTTTAAAACTGCAGATACAAAGTTTGAATTTATTCCAGTCAAATTCATAATTTTAGAACTTATTTTTAAAGAAAATTGATTAATTAACGCTTATAGAAAAATAGATTCCGATTCAGTCAATGATTTCCCTATAGCAGTCTAGATGAGTTTTGATTTTTTTAAAGAAAAATTTGTACAAAATATAGTGTACATGTTTATGTTTTCTAACGATCGAAAAGAGCATGGTGATCAATTTATTTCATGAATGATTAAGATAAACTTAATGAAACTAATGGGGAAATAGAAATAAAATTGAAACTGTGTTTGAATCAAACTATCCACTCATTTTCACTATTTGTAATCATTTACCAATAAGATATACTAGTTTTTTTAAGAGTAACTTATAAAATACTTCGGCATTTAAAAATACGTAGTTCTTATGTTCTTAATTTTAAATCAAATTTAGGGGGGAATGCTTATATAGAGACTCTTTATCAAAATTCTTTTAGGACGATGTGAATCAGAATGCATAGACTAAGGAAAATCAAAGTACTGGAGTACTGACGGGAGTTGATTTTATTGATTATTATGTATTTTAAAATCGATGACATATCTGATGATTCTATGCTTATTTAATCAAAGCAATATTAAACTCATGCTTAGGAAAATATACGACTACAAAAAATAAATTAATCGTTCCTACCATTAAAAATCTGACTATTTTCAAGGTATTTATAAATAAGTGTCCTAAAAACAACGTTTCTGAATACATAACATCCAATTTATAAATTATTTTCAAGTACTAAGTTTTGTCAACGGTTATGATTTGTGCTTAGGTCGAAACATCGTTCACTTCGGGTTTGCAAGAGTAAATTAATAGGAGAGTTGTTTAAAATCAACTCACAAAAATTCTAATTGGCAAATAATAATTTTGTAAAACAGTCTAAAATTGTTAGAGTAAAGATGGCAAAAAAGGATAAAAAACGTTAAAAAAAATAGTTCTGCATACAGAAAATTGTCAGTCAGAGAGGGTTCCGGTGAAGACTGTTTTTTGACATAAACAAGTTATTTCCTGTTTGCATGTACTTAATTCTTTGATGATTTAATGTTCGATGGTATAAAAAGTTCTTTCTTCTTTTAGCTATTTAGAAGTGAGCAATTGCGAATCGATTTTTTTACAGTGTTAAGTAAGATATAATAGGACAACTAGGCAAGTCGATATGAAGCCAAAAATAAAATGCATCTTCCTCTTTCTCTTATCTATTTTTTTCTTTACGAAGTTTTAAATGTTACATCAAACTTATTGAATTATTATGTCACATCATACAGGTTGGTGTATAAAAAGGGTTTTAGCTAGTATGCTAGGGACAGGAACAACTATTTCGATGTTCGTATGTTTAAATTTTGTACTTACTATCCAACCCCCGTTGTCTATTTCCATTTCGCACCACATCTCCTTTTTTACGCTGTTTGGGAACGTTTTATAAAAACTATATGAAGACGTATTTCGGTCAACTAAACGTCCGCTACAATCTAAAATAATAATAGTTAAATACTTTTTGAAACTTCAAATTGCTTGATAATATCTTACAATGCTTTAAATGTCATTAACATACCATATTTGTGGTTGCAGCGTTCATCTCCCATATTGGTTGGGCATCGGCAGGGAGATGTGAAGCCAACGTCGCACGTTTGTTTCTTCGGAGATCAGATAAAGATAAATATCGGTAAAAACAAAAATAAATTAATGCATAGATTATTAATAAAAAAAAATATAACTGAATAATTGTATAATACCTTTAAAGAGTAATAATTTTAAAAAGGCATTTTATTAAAGAATTTTTTTTGAAAATGTTCAATTTATACAACAATGCAATAATTTTATTGGTTAAATGATTTTCAGACATTATTATCGATTTTACCATTTTTCCGTATTTAGATAAGAAAAATCAAAGAATTTTTTTTACCAATTCATAACGTCTGCAAGCACCACTTTCAACACTGGCAGAGCTGGAAACATTGTTGTCATAGAAGTAACATGATGTCAAGCTACTATTCTTACATATGTCGAAAAAATAGCAGTTGTCTTCTTTTAAACACTTTGATGAACATTCCCTCATAGATTTATTGAAACTTTGATCGTTTACAAAGGACGTTTCTGGACTGTTTTGATAACCAATGAATTTAAAAAAGCCATGAAACTGTTCCTGTCCAAAGACCGTCACAAGACAGAGACAAAATAAAACAGAGATCCGAACAGCACCATTCATAGTGGAGAATTAAGAAACATGTATCATGTCATTGCATCAATCCTCAATGTTATTAGAAGTATTTTCGCTATATGTATCTATTTTGCTATAATCAATTTCTTAAATAGGCAACCATTCGTATTATGACTCCTCCTCCAGGAATAAATATAGAATCCATCGTTAAAAGTGTAGTAAAAGTAAAGACACAATAAAGATAAATGTTTAATAACGGATCAGACCGAAACTATACAGTATCGATCATCGTTGGTACTGCAAAAGAATGTTAAGTCAACCATATTTATAAAACAACCTGGAGCAGCCCAAATCTAAAAACTTTAACAACTTGACTGAATATCTATTTACTTATTCTGTAGCAAATGTCAATCAATTTGGAATTTTTTGAAAGTTATTTAATGACTATGTACATTATGGGTAAGCCCTTTATAAAACTTATTGCGATGAAGTTTATAATTTTTTATCCAGTCTTCTTAAAATTTCAATCAGCTTTTAAACAAACACTTTTTCTTACCCTACACATTCAAGCAACAAACAAATATAAGACGGTTTTGACTATATTTTATAATCAATGAAAGGGTCGGGAAACAATATTTCTTTTATAAATGTAAGATAGACATTTGGTGGTCGAAATTTATCTAAATGTTTCAAAGAGGATTTTATTATACAGAAATCAATCGTATTGGCGTAATATCCAAAGGGATTCAATTGCTTTTTTATTTAGAATCTTATCTCGATAACGGTATAAATGTCACCAACGATACGTATTTGAACTAAAGCATTCATCTCCCATACCGATGGGGCATTGGCAAGGAGAAGTTCATCCGCCAATCAAAGATGAGAATCAGCAACAAGCTAATAAATGAATATGAATATTATTTTAGTTGTGAAATGGTTTGTTCCATATCATTTATTGCTTACAAAACGAGAATTATTATACGTTCTCAAGAAAACAAAAAAGAGTACGTGTGATCCCTTCATCGAACGGGATCACTAATAAGTTCGAAGCGGATGTTACGCACACTTTCTGGTTTTGCGACACGTTTTTCAAATAAAATACAATACTGTATTGGCTAACTAAGACTTTTTTATTTTCCCAAGTATTGAAAGCGTTAAGTAAACATTGTCCTGAAATAAATTTAAAGAGCTGATGGAAGTTTTTCCGTGCGTCAAGTGTATGAGTATTAGGTTTGATTTACCCCATGCATAGTACCATATGTACATTGTCTGTGTCCAGTTAGGATCAATTTTGGTTATGCAATATTTCATGTTGTGAAAAGTTCATGAAAGCTGTTTGATATATGATACATTCTATTAAATACATTCAATTTGATGAAATGATAAACTTATATTACATGTAGTCCACTTTTTGTCAAATTCATGCATAATTTTCATAAATATTTCTTAACGATTTTTGAAAATATGAGCAAACTTTTGTAAGACTTTTTCAACATGTCTACATGGCATAGTTTTAAGCTGAAAATCTATCTTATTCACTAAATTTGATTTCTGATCATGTTTTCTACATGGTAAACAAGAGCTACAGAATATGTTCTAAAATAATACAAGTTATATGTATTTCTGCATGACAACGTCAGATCTACATTTATTTCAAACTTGTGAAATAATTTCATGATATCATAATGATGAGAAAATACTTACCGAATTTTTACTGAACTGAGTTTACTGAATAATACAAGTCACTAAAAACTAAACGGACAATCACTAGTTTGTCAATACATAAACTGGAAAACAGATGATTCAAAAAACAAGTAGATAGAGAGGGGGCAGTCCACTGAAGATAAAACGTACAGGGGCCTATGTAGACTGTTGCAAAAAAGTGAGATTTGTCATGTTCTACATCAATCATACAGAACTAATCGTGATTAAATTGATAAATTTCACTTTATTTGAAGGAGAGAATGTGTTTTTTCTTTTTAACAAAAAAATTGCAATTACAAGGTTCCATGAATAAATTTTTTATGTCTTTAAAGTTGCACAACAATTATATTTATAAATGTACATGTATTTCAACCACTAGTATTTATACCTCAAAAGAAATCAAAACAGGCACTGGGGCTATAAAACTTAGACGAGCTTACTATGATCTTTTCGGTGTTGATTAACATGAAATGATAACAATATATTCATACCCTGTGGTGTGGATCCTTTTAAAAATCACGTGCTATCATTAAATTATCACATTGTGCTTTCATAGTGCAACATGGTATATGTGACATATATCAGTATAAGTTTTTTTTATTTTCTTTCTCACCATCATCTTAGTTTTACCCAAAGGATGGTAAGAGCCCCGTCAGAAGTTCTATATGATACCACGGTCATCATTCGTTCCATATTGACCATTATGGTTACTATAGTGACATGCATTGTACCACTTCGCTCCAATGAAGGAAACGACACAATTTGACGGATTCAGATCGTTATCCTTGTCGTAAGTCGTGAACTCTATTCCGTTGTTATAGGCAAGACAATTAGCAATTGAAGTATAATGAAACGAAAATTACAGATTGCTTGTGCATGTCAAAATTCAACGTTTTTGAAAAAATTCACAATTGAAAACATAATTTAGTTTTTTTTCTTGTAAATAACTGAGCATACGTGGATTAAAGGCAACGGGATTAGTTATAAAAGGATCTTGATTATAAATCTATCCAGCCGTAAATTCTGTTATTTTCGATTCGTATCTTGTACACCAGATTAACCCTCTGCGTGCAAGAGATTTCAGTCCATATTAGGTCGTTTTAATATTAAGATAATATCTAGTCAAAAACGTGACATTCATCATTCTGTTGAGCGATCCATTTGGTAGGTCTCTATTTTGTAGACATTGTCGATGGCATAACACCATTATCTTTAGGATCACAGATAATCATCATTGACTCAAAGGTCCAGGCTTCGGGGCCACCAACGCTGAGATTTTCTCAAATTTTCCATCAATTTATCAATTGATATTATCTAAGTGATAAAATGCTTTCTTTGGTGATTCATGCAGGGTATAAAGGTAGCAGAAAAAATGCATACGTGTGTATTTCTTTTGCATTGATTTATAAACTTGCTATCGAAAAATATTCACAAAGGTATGTATAAATAATATATGTCTACATATGTATATACATAATTCCTGAAATAAACACATAATAAAATTTGATTTCACAAAAAAAAAAAAACAAAAAAACAAAAAAAAAACAATTAAAAAAGCCAAAAAAAACCAAACAAACAGACAACAAACAAAACAAAACAAATCAACCAAAATAAAACCAAAAAAGTTCAATTTATAATATTTAGAAAAATAACATATGCACAGACGGTTATTCTGGTGTAATTTTTTTGTAATTACTATGTTTATTCATCTCACACCACATCTTCTATTCATTATTGTTTGGAAACGTTTTATAAAATTTGTGTGCAGACGTATTCCTGTCTACCAAATTCCCACTACAATCTAAATATTTCGCCAAAAAAATAAAAAAAATATTGACAATTTAAATTCAGTGATAACATTATTCTTTAAAACTTTTGATTTACCATAGCTGCAGTTGCAGCGTTTATCTCCAGTATTGGTAGGACATCGGCAGGGAGATGTATATTTGGCGTCACATGTTTGTTTCTTCAAAAGAGGGAAAATATCATTTATATCATCAATATTTAAGCATTGAATTATTATTTATTTAAGGGTATAGTCTTAAATCTGCAGCGGTGCGTGCATACAAACAATCTAATTAAAATTAGACCTTTCATCTCGCTCTCTGTTATGTATGGTTACCGCTCGTGAAAGGATATAACGCAACCCCGCCGAGGTCACGTTCTTTCACGAGCGGTAACCATGCATAACAGAGAGCGAGATAAAAGGTCTAATTTTAATTAGATTGGCATACAAATTAACACTGTGCTGGATAATTATGCCATTGCCAAGGTGGCATTTTTGCACCCGCTTAAGATGCAGTTTCGGAAAAATCCATATACATATATACTAAATGATAGACCATTGTCTACAGAGCATATAACCACTTTTGTTTTTAGTGCGTTTCACCTGACAGGTGAGATATTTACCTTTAAAATTTAATATCCCATCGGGAAATGATAATTCCCATAGGATAATTGATTCTCCTACAGGAAATATTGACATTCCTATAGGATTTTTTAAAAAAAGTCCTATAGGAATTATATTTCCTATAGGAGAATGGTATTTCCTGTAGGAATTTGATTCAGATATGTAGTTTTTCTATAGGATATTACGTTTTCCTATCGGATTTTATCAAATTCTATCGGAATTGAAATTCCTATTGGTAATTCGATAGGAAATTTCAAATTACCTATAGAAATATTGTTTTTCCTATGGGAATTTTTTTTTCCTATAGGAACTTATTTTTGAAAGGTAAATATTTCACCTGACAGGTGAGATACAATGATAACAAAGGTAGTTGTTAACTCTTTAAACAATGATCTATCATATGGCATATTTGAATTTTTCGATATAATTATGCAGCCCCAACGGGTGCAAAAATGCCTTGGCACTGGCATAATTATTCGGCAAAGTGTTAATTGCGTTACACGTTATGAAACATTTTATGCACAGACCGCAGCAATTATGGGACTGTATTTTTCAACAAATAAAGATTTAATGCTTATATTAACATTTTAAAAAACTTCTTGTCTTGTCTGCAAATGTGATTTAAAGGGGCATGGTCACGATTTTGGTCAAAAATTTATTTTTTGATTGTGATGTTTACAATGCTTCAGTAAGTCATTTTTAATAGGCAACCAAAATTTGAGTGTCATTTGATGAGTTATAAGTGAGTTACAGAGCTTACAATTCTTCGCCATGTAAACAAAGCGTTTGTTTACATTTCGAATGTTGAGGTGAAAATTCCAGTTTAAGACCTAAAATAAATGTGTTAATCTTTAGAAAACGTTTATTTATGTTTTAAATGAATAATAAGATAGACGAACCAGCTTTAAAAATATTTTTTACTGGTATATTGAACCTATGTAAACAAAAACAGGGCACAAGCCTTGTTTACATGACGAAGAACTGTGAGCCCTCTATCTTGCTTAATACTCAACGACTGGCACCAAAATTTCATTTAATCATTAGAAATGCATTCCTAAAGCATTGCAAATAATAAAAACAGAAAATAAAATTGGACCAAAATCGTGACCATGCCCTTTAGACCTTAAAATTACTTTATTATCCTAGGTAAGTTCAAATTAATGGAAGAGCCGCTGTAGCACCCATATGCGTGAACTTTGATTTTCATACGTTTGTGACATCATGATAAAACTCATTATTTTAACTTTTTTACATAGTTGTTGACAAGTCAATTGTGTTTTAAAGTACTCTGTCTATTATGGTTCTAAATCTGCAAAAGCTATCTACATACTGTATATAAATAGCAAAACATGTTTGTACTAAAAAAATAAATATAAAATTGCTTTACATTTTAAAACTAAAATATTTCGACTTAATGATTTCAAAAATTATTCCTTGCGATAGAAATATGCAGTTTTATTGCTCAAAACAAATTTAAAATTGAAATATCTCCTTTTTTTGTATAACTAACACTGCTTATTACTAGATTAGGGAACAGTAAATTAAGACATTTAAATGACACTTCCCCATTCATAACGTTTTTATCATCCACTACCAACAGCGGAAGTATTGGTAAGTTGTCGTTATAGATGTAACAAGAGCTGAAACTACCAATCTTGCAAAAGTCGAAATAATAGCAGATATCGTCTTTTAAGCACTCGGATGAACATTACATTTATTATCAATTTTGTTTATTGTAGAAGAAAGCTGGAAATAATTGATAAAGCCAATGAATTAAAAGAAACCATGGAACTGTTCATGACTAGAAACTTTAACAAAAGTGAGCAAAAATAAAAACGAGGTTCAGAAAAGAATTCATTTTTTAAAAAATGAAAATAAACTTGATTTCAATAGAATATATACTGATGTTAAAAATCAATGTCTAAAAGGCAAATATTTGATTAAAAATGTAGGTCCAAAAATGCATAAAGCAATTCGATTATCAAAGTATATTTGGGACAATTCAAAACTTAAGTAATGTTTGAATTAATTGTTCATCAACGGAGGAGCAATAAAATATAATGTTTTGAACCCGTAGAATATATTTTTCACAAAGTATAAAACTCTTGATTAATGAAGCCATACCATGAAGTTTACAAGCCATTTAATTTGGATCTGGACAACAAGTCTTGAAATGACGTATTATTCTGATTCAATTCGTAATTTTTCGAAAAACACATAAAGCGTGTAGATTAAATCATAATTACAATGATCTGCTTGTGAGTTTTTGTCACATACTTACAAAGATCATATTACTCCCTTAGAGAGTATTAAAATCTTTTGGATTCTAGGCCTGCAATGAATGTTGTTGAACCTCGATCATACAATCTTAATTCTGAACAACTTACATGATTTTATCCCGTATAATTTTATCCTGCTTTTTAGTTTTATTTGAATCCTCACATGAGAGTATGAATTCAAACTCAGTTGATCATTAAGGTAGTGGTCACTTTCAGAATTTTTTAGTTCTTATAACGTTGTATTTTTTTTTTGACAAACATCGTAAAATCCGAACCACAAAAGAAAGGAAAAAAAATCAAATATACACAATAAAGAGGTTGTTTGTTTAACAAATTAAACATTAGATCGGCCTAAAATGTTAATACTGTATACAGGGTTTTTTTTTCGCCCTTCTACACTTGCAAATAGTTTTGCCCAATCTTAAATTCGCCCGCTGGCAACAAGAGCGAAAGGGGCGAAAATAAAACTGGGGCTAGTATTTTCTTGTATTCAGAATATGTTTTGTTAAGCTGTATACTATTATTAAGTGAGAAAAAATAACTCCAAACATTTTACCCTTTAAATTTGGGTATTTTTCTATATTTTTACATTGAGCTTCTAAAGGAAATCAATACAGACTACGAATGATCATAACCATCGAACCATACATCTTAAAGAAAAAAACTATTTTCAGAAGAATCTTAACACAGAAACTATTGATAATTTAATGCATCTTCAGGACTGCAAACTGCTTTGAAGCGTTTTGATGTCAATAAACTTTAAAAAACCCAAAAACAAACATAAGCTTAAAGTTTAACAGACGCAAAGTTAGCCCAAAACAATCTTGATTGTGCGGATGTAATTTTTTCTAAATCATTGAATGTGATCAATTCCATGTTGGCAAACAATTTTTACATAAAATATTGATTTTGTATCCATCTATCTATTACTTTAATCTTTTCTTGTTTATTTTTCCCAATATTTGCAAGTCCTTGTGCACGCGCGTTGTCCAAAAATGAGGTAAACTTTTAATCGCATTTAGATTGATACAAATTGATCGATATAGTATGTCCGGTGATGAAATCCCGGATCGGTGCTATGTAGATGCGTTGTTTATGACTTTAAATTGGACTCTGAACGGTTAAATCTAACATCGTTCCAAGATTCTGTATCATTGAAATCAAATTTTAAAAACGGTATAATGCACAAAACATGCACCTTATTTTTTTTTTCTAAACTATTGCCTCTCTGAAGTTGTGAGAAGGTGAGTCTATGGATGCATATGGTAAATATTTATACTATTTCTCATTATATCTGCCATCCCATATATATGCTTTTATCTCATGTTTACTGTTTGTACGCGCTCATCGCATTCAGTATTCAAGTTTCAAAGCAATTGGTTGACAAGTACAATTGATTATACACTTCAGCATAAAAACCTAAGGAGTGAATGTTTCTATGTTACAATACATATAGATAGAAATGTCCTTATGCAATAATTCACGTCATACTTTTTAACTTTTTCTGAGCTGGGTCATTGTAAATATCGTTAATGGGGTACAGTTTGTCATTATTGATGTTCAATATCTAACGGACGTATACTCATCTTTAACTAAGTGAGACACCCGTGAAGCGTAGTCATTGATCGTCAATAAATCACTACGTTTAATAATTATATATTTTGTGTTTACAAGTTTGAATAAAAATTTTCTTTTTTTCTCTCTCGTAGTTTTATCTAAACTTATAGTATCCTAAGTGTTGTTTTAAAAACAATTAATCTCATTAAATATAAATCAGCTGTCAAAACAATAATAAACATTATTAAAGAAAAACATTTATTTAATGTATGCACAAATTATAAAACAAGGATATCGAAAAAACAAAGAGGGCATTTTATCATTTATATTTACATCTGCCTCTGAATCACCTATTTTTTCTATGTATGTGAATGTTACTATAGTACATGTAACTACAACTAATTGGAGGTCTTTGGATCGATCAAAAATAATTCTTGCAAAGTCTACACAAATATGCAAAGAAGACATCCGAAGTAAAGCTTAATATCTATTATAACTACTTAAATCATTGCTGAAATTGATTTAGCCAAAGACTTTGTATATGTTTTACTCGATTGCGTTTTTTCTTAAATTTCCCACATGTGAAATAAACTTCGGATGCTGAATGGGAGTACTTTATTTCGATAAAATATCGACAGGGTTCTGTTTATAAGAAATAAAATACGGTCTGCATGTTGTACGAAATTGTTTAAAACAAGCGATCTTTAAAGCATTTATATTAGATAATTATAGTATTATATATTATATAAAAATATTATATAAGCATTATAAGTTTTTAAAAAATCATATGTCCTATATAAAGGGGGGTTGACAACCCCTGGAACCCCCCATTGGATCTGCCAATGCCTACAGAGTGCCGATAACTCCAAAACATTTTAAAATCCATTTACAATATTCAATTTAAATTAAAACGAGATCCCCTATACTTAAAATGGCAAATATAACTTTTGTGTATTTTATTACTTCATTGTCTTACTGACATGGTTTAAAAAATGAAAAGTGTTTAAACATTTATGATTTACTAATAAGGAGTACGTTAACTTTAATTTGTTTTAACAGAATTTGTTTTATAAACACAGAGAATGAGCCACAATTGAATGTTAATGTATGTATAGTTCAACAAATTATGTAATTTTGTAATTAGGTAATGAAGCCCTGTTTGTTTACTTTGCTTAGAGCAAGGCAAAAGAAAGACAACTGGATTTGTTGTATGGGCTTATGAACGTCATTTTTCTATTTATAGAATGTTCGATCCTTAAATTCATAAAGTCTGTTGGAGCCACAGGACCCACAGATCATCTTTTAACATGGCACCCACATATCTATCACTTTCATGTTTTGTCTAATTAAACTTAACATTATTTTTTCATTACTGTAGAGAACAAATGATATTTTTCAAAGACGTTTTTAGATATGCAACATTTAACAGTATTTTATTAGTACTGTGTTCTTGAGAGTCCTTTTGTAGTTCCACGCTGTGTTTTTTATTCATATAATAAACCATGTTAAGATTGATTTAAAGAACTAGAACACAAAGTTAGCTGACGTATAGGTAAATTTAAACCTATCGGTAATTTCTGTAATTTGATTTTGATTTTGCCATGCCGTAACAAAATTACAAAAAAAAATGTGTGGAGAGGCTGTTGCAGACACTAGGGTACGACAAGTTATAATTCATAAGCGACGAACAGACCAGGAAAACAAGCAATCAAATTTCCAAAGTTAAGGTGGTTCCTGTCCAATCTTGAGCTCCTCGGTGTGACCAAACAGCATCAAGCTGCATTTTCCTGGATATTCAGAACGGTGAAATTGCAAATAAAATATTAATGTAAACAATGTTCATAAGAGTTGATTCGACATATCACGGCCAGCGTCCCTGTAAATGTCTCAAAAATATGCAAATTTCTATTGATTGATTTCTTACTGTCCGATACAACCTCGAGTCTCTCATAAAAAATATGTACTCCTGTTAATGAAGAGGGTTAACTTCCTAAAAAAAATAAAAGTAAAAGTTGAAAGCATTGAAAAGGGGCCAAATATTTATTATTTAAAGCAATAATCAATCGTTCATCTTGTGCTAGTGCAATGCATGTTTAAATAAAATTATCAATATTGTAAGATAAGGAGCATCATTTCAAAATAGGTTACCCTATCCAAAGATCTGACCTTAAAAAGTTGAAAATAAATTGAAGAAAAAAATATTTCTGCTTTATCTGTAAAGCATCAGTATAAAATTACATAGAAAGTTTGATTTAATACCATACCATAAAGAAAAAAAGTCCGGAAAACAATGAGGGAACAGAATGACTGCATGACAAACCGCGATAAAAAAAACTATGATCCACCCCCTGTCCGGTTTCATCGGTCGGAGGGGGGATTCATTAAGGACCTAACAAGCTACAGGAGGGGTTTCCAAGGATTCATCATAGGAGAAATTATCATATCACATTAATACCCCGTGAATTGCAACAACTATTGATTGTTTTGTGTGACAGTAAATACTTGATATTTCATAATCGCAGTCTCTTATTTCGCCACTCAAGAGTTTATATTGCAATTACGTCTTTTTTCGCTAACTAGAATCTACAACGTTATGACAAAAATTTACAATGGTTATGCAACTACTACGTTTAACTTTTTTTCTTTCTTTTTTTCTTTTTTTTTACATTTTTCAACCTCTTTACCGTTTCTCAAGATAACACTAAAGACCAGTATCTTCCAACGGTGATGGAATTAAAACCATTCGCCATCTAATTCCGTCCCATATATGTCATTATCAATCGAGGGATTGATCAGGATCGGTAATCGTCTCATTAGAGTTACAGTCATGTTATCAATGCTCTGAGAAGAATTTAATCATTTTAAAGACGGAATGAGCAAAATAGACAAATTTTGATTAATCCTGCTTAAAAAAAATCATTTTTGAGGTTTTTGTTTTATTTTGGCGTTCGTGAACCAGTTTTCTTAACATCATCCCAACGCATTCAGTATCTGTAAGCATTCTGATATTTTCCGTATCAGACAAGTTGTCAAAGTTGGGCAAGTTGGATATTGTGTAAGAGCTCCATCTGTTTATGCGTGTAAAACTGGCCTTTTTTGTATTTCATTTTCTTTATGTTATATGCGCAGTTCCCAAATGAACTCGGAACTTCTGGTATTGTATGGGATTGTGTTTTGAATTACCGCATGAATTATTGTTAGATTTTCGGTGGGGTTTTTTTTGGTTTGGTTTTTTTTTTTTTTTGTTTTTTTTTTTTTTTTGCTTTTTTTTTTATTTGGTTCTGTTGAGTACATACTGATGAATATATACTGATTAATATAATCATATATTAATCATTTAATTGCAATAAAAACGGTTTACGTAGACAATACATTAATACATAAAATATAATAGTTGCAAATTTAAAGTCACTGACAAACTACAAGTTGTCTACTTTAAATTTACTAGATTTCTTCCCTTTTTTGCGAACCAAAAATTAGACATAGATATTTTCTAACATTTATAAGAAATAATAGTTCATATAATTTATTCCAGCATCTGCTCTTTTATTTATTTCTTTTGATAAAGAGAAATGGTGACTGAATTAGTGCTGGTGTTTTATTTTCCTCCTCACCATCATTTGAGCTCTAACTAAAGAATGCTGATAGCCACGCCAGTGAAACCAAATGATACCACTAGCACTATCAATTCCATATTGACCATTCAGATCGCTATAAAAACAGAACCTGTGCCACCAGGCGCCTTTGAAGCTAACAGCACAATTTGACCCCGATTGATCATCGTTGTCTCTGTCGTAAGTAGTGAACTTCATTCCGTTGTGATGGTCAAGACTGTCACCTGTTGAATAATAATGATTTGATCCTAGTAGGTTACATTTTACAATAATTTGGGGAAACAAATTAAGAATCTTTTGCTTGCTACGAACAACACATGAAGAAAATAAATTCGCTCTGTTTTAAAGAGTTTAAAGAGTTACAATGTTTATGAGAAGAAGATTTTTCTTATATTCAAGCGTTGACCATGGCTTTTGTAATTGAATAAAGTTGTGTGAAAACCTGTGTAATTTTTAAACAGTGCATTTAACCTTGTTCAAAATATATGACAGACTGCGACAAAAGAATCAGTCACCTGAGTCTTGGAAACTATTTCTTATGTCATAAATAACCTGTGATTCAAGTGTGATCATCCTACCTCAACACTTTATAGTTTAAAGCAAAAATGGGGTAAAATAAATTGTAAAAAAGTAAAATATTTCTAAAGGTTATTGATCAACTGCATGATAATTGGTTTAATTAAATTGAAATCAATTGCTTTTCTATCAGTTTCAACATTAATAAAGATTCAATTAAATATTTCCAATTTTGAAATATTTCAATAAAACTAAAATTTTCTGAAACACTGTATATTGCTATTACTATTATTGAGATATGCATTCTAGTTTCTTTTGGTAATCAGTTTAGCTAGTTTCGCCCCTTTCAATACCTGCGTTTCCAAAGAAGCCTGATACTCCTAACGTGTAAGATGTGGAGGGTCCTCCAATCATGAAGTTCGTGTAGCCAGCGTACGCCCTTTCTCCAGCCTGATCCTCCAACTCAACTCGAAGCTCGTAATCCCCCGATTTTACAATTTCGTGAAGGTAATAGTTCCCTATTTTTTTTTGATATTTATTATGATGATGTATATTCAAACGATCATATTAAGATAAGTGACAATAGTAAAAGAGTTTCAATTAAAAAATAGTTAGCTACCCATATAGAAATTGTTGGCTAGATCTCCAAACCCGTACTCGTATTCAGTCCATCCTCTGTAGAAATCTGTAGTCCCATCCACACGACGCTGGAACACCTTATTTAAAATTAATATTGGGTAAACTTAAGAATTGGATATTTACATCGAAGTAAAGCTTTAATTATGTGTCATATTTAAAAACGTTCTATTTTGATATCTATGCAAGTTTTTAAAAATAATATTTTGCTCAAATGTCATCAGCTCTAATATGCACAAGCCTTTGAAATGTGATACATTTAATCGTCTTGTATAATGATGTAAAAATGTTCGTCTCTGTTACGATATAGTTTCAAAATTTTTTTCCTCGAATTGTAATATATGATAAGTACTACTGTGGATCAGTTCCAACCTTATGAGTAAGAAATACTCAATTTTAACTTCTGGTATTTATAAGAGGACATCGAATGATATCAAAATGCAAAACTGTTGCTATTTATATAAAGTATTACAAACATAGATTAGTCCAATGGATTAAAAATAATTTAGAAAACATTTAAGTTTCCACGGCGAACATTTTTTACTTTTTCTTTTATGTCAATTTGTATTAAGCGCTATTATAAAGCTTCATTTTATCATGACGGCATAAAAGCACATGATTGACGACGTTTAACCACCAAATGACTGAAAAAATGATAAAAAAAAAAACATAAATTAAAAAAAGAATATCTCTATTTTGGAAAGTGTGTTCAATGTTATAAACAGTGTAAAACAATACCTAAAAAGATGTAAGTACTGTACTCGGTATTTAACAGGAATACACAAAAGCATTTGCAATGAAAACTAATGTTGGCCACCTAAAGACATTGGCAAAATGAAACATTAAACAGTTGCTTAAGTTTCTCTTTAATATTTCGAATATCAGAGATGTTCTCGTTATTCGGCACTAAAGACAAATTCATGTTATAAATCCAAATATTTTTTTACTGAATTCTGAAACATTGAATTTGGCACTCTTAATGAAGACAGTTGAACAATAAAACAAAACAAAGAAAAACACAACCCCCCCCCATAAGAGATTTAACTTATGTTTTTATTATTCTGCAGTTTTGATTTAATGTAGTAGCCATGCCTTGATATCAAATTTTACACTTTTGAAAACAATAGTTGGTTAATTATTCATTTTAGCCTGCATACCTTAATTTAAGTAATTAATACTCCACTGTAATACACCCATCCTTTATCGACATTATCTTTTTGTTTGCATTATTTATGTTGGACAAAGGTACTCACACAGCTTAATTAAGCCCCCTCTCACATTTAGCGCACGAGCACTTTACAAATTTTGCAGTCGGAATTATTTAGCTTCACACGAGCTCTCGCTTTCGTTGCATGCGTTTCAGTGGTCGCATCAAGTCTCCTCAAAATAGTGAACATGCACACTATTCAGACGCGACCGAATACGATCAAAATTATCAAAGTGCATAACACAAACATAAGTAAGAACATTTTACAACGTTTTGAGTACTCGAAAGAGTGACGCATGAGTTTTAAAGGTCGTTAGATGAATTGCTGCTGTATATGCCTGTGTTTTGCGACCCTTAGACTGTTGCTCAACGTGTCGCATATCAACTTGCAACGTTTTACTATCATTGCAAGATTTATCAGCTGCTTCAATTCGCTATGCTTTGCCATTAGTGTATAAACCCTCTATTAACATCTCTGTTTCAGATCACAATTTATCATAAATGCTGCTGCATCTCTGTTTCTTCTTGGGCGGCATCTCCTCTCACTTTCAACTATGTCTACTGAAGAGCGTCGGGAACGGGCGGTATATACACCCCTCTAACTCGCACGAGCATTCGTACCATGGAACGCATGATCACACGTTCGATAGCATTGATGCACGTTGAATCGTTCGATCACCGGATCACTCGCGCGATCTTATCGCATTATCTTACAACACTCGCTTTTATTGTACAATAGTCCCATTTAGACGCAAGATATATAGCAAGATTTAATGCGTTTGCATTGCACAACGGTCGCTTTTGATCGTGCAAATTTCGTTCGATTACTTTTTCATATGCGATTATTTCGGCAACAGTTTACGATTAAAATTTGAATTGTTCGATCGCACTTCTGCTCGTGCACCAATGTGAACGGGGCTTTAAAAAAATATCCTAGAAATAGGTGCATTAAAAAAGTTAGTTTGACAAAGGGTCAATTTTAGAATTCCAACATCATTGGTAGATAAATATATTGCAAAAAGGAGTTAATTGAAAAACTTAAGGCAAAGGTATAAATCTTTAAAAAGTTTAGTAACAAAGAGAAAATTAATAGAGTTACGCAAAACAACAGTTTTTTGTCTTCCCACAAATGTTTATTTAAAAATAAAATTTGGTGTTATGACTATTTCATAACACCAAATTTTATTTTTAATTAAACAATATACAACCATGTATTAAAGTCGGCAGATGATACACAATGGTGTAGCTCCCCTCTCTATATTGGAGGAGGGCGACGTCAGAAAAAAATAATTGGAGAGGGCAACATCATTGTGGCTAAAACACATGGGTAAGATGACTTGATAGAGTATCCTCTATCATGCACACAGCATTTTAAACAAACAACAACAACAAAAGCAAAGATATGTGAGTTAACAATTAGTCACAACAAGTGAAAAGTAAATTGCTATTCTGTTGGGTTTGACAATTTCACGAGTCACGGTATCTATCGAGAATGAAATAATAATCTTAAAACATTTTACCTAAAATCGTTAATTTAGGAACCTTTAAAAGGTTTGTACTTACTATCCAACCCCCGTTGTCTATTTCCATTTCGCAACTCATCTCCTTTACTACGCTGTTTGGAAACGTTCTATAAAAACTGTATGAAGGCGTATTCCTGTCAACCAAATTCCCACTACAATCTAAACGAATCGCAAGTTTTAACATTGTTTGAAACGTCAATTTTCTTGACAGAATAATGCTTAAAGAGTCATCAGCATGCCATATTTGTAATTGCATCGTTCGTCTCCCATATTTGTTGGGCATCGGCAGGGAAAGGTGTGTCCAATATCACATGTTTGTTTCTTTAAAAAAAGTGGGATAATTACTCAATACCTTACATTAGATTTTGTATACCTTTTTCCGATTCGAATTCAATTTTTGAGTTTATATTCTAATAAACATATTACGGCGTATTTCCGTCAGAGGATGCCCATGATGATTTTTACCAACTACAAATAAACAGCATTAGGTAGAATACGAATCACGTATGTATCAAAATTGTGAAATAAATAGACCAATGGTTAATGGATGTGGTAAAATATCGGGCTTTACTTGTCATTAAGTGAGTTGTAAGAATATCTTCTTGGAGACCGGTCTCTTAGAATAGGTGCAAGTGAGCAGATTGCCACTCTTTCTGCGAAGTATTTACTCATGTAATGGAAACAAATTCCTCAAACATGCAGCAATTTGTCAATGCTCGTTTTACTTTGTGCTTGTTCTTTGTTTAATTTAAAGTATTTCCCTTTCTGCAACCATTTGGCATTTTTTCTTAAATTGTTTTTTCATATAAATTGATTCCGTGTGACAATGAATCAATTTATAGAAACAGCTAAAAATCTAGTTTAAAGATTAAAACAAAAGAAAAAAGATTTTTCTTCCTGATATAGATCCCCAACAAAAAAAATACATGTTTAACATGGTAATACCCGTGAAAAATTAATATTTTTTAGAACTAGTTTGTTCTTCGCCATTAATATGGTTATTCTGTATATTGCACAACCCTCGATTAAGAAATTCAGTAGAGGAATAAAGAGTACTTACTAATTCATAGCGTTTGCACATTCCATTTTGAACACCGGAAGTGTTGACAAGGTTGTTGTTGTAGAAATAACACGAGATAGAACTACCGGTTTTGCAGAAGTCGAAAAAATAGCAGTTTTCGTCTTTTAAACATTCTGAAGAGCATTCACGCCTTGATTTATTATGAATTTCGTTAATTACGGAGGAAATCTGCGGTTCATTAAAATACTCTATGAACCTAAAAAAGCCATGAACCTGTTCCTGTCCAAAAACTATTTCAGAAAGGAATAAAAATAAGATAAAGCTTTGAAAAACCGCTTTCATGATAAGAAATTTAATCTTAAGGCATCCCCCAGTAAGCAATTTACAGTGAACCTGAAGCTTCAGCACTTCTCATTTTATATTCATAACTTTAATCAATCTTCTTAGTAAGTAAATATTTGGTTGTTAGAAGAAGGTACAGTTTCTTTCAACAGTTGCCCTAAAGTTCAAATGTTGTCATAATTACATGAAAATAAACATAAACTATCTTCAACATGTGTGTATACAAAGTACCAAGTTATACACTTCTATTTCATTCTAAAAAAAAAAAAAAGAATGACTTCATAATTTTTTCATGTTTCTAAAATTTAGTAAAAATGATTAAAAACGGCTGCGGACATAGATTTTTATTTAAAAAAAAACACTGAAAAATTGGTGTCTTCTACTCAGCTTCAAGAAAAATACAGGAAAATGTACTGTTTATGACATCACAATTACCCTTGTAAAAGTCTAACAATGTAACTATATATAGATTCTGGATTTGTGGGTTTTTGTGTAACGTTAAATAAATGTTACATTTCACTTCTTTGTGATATTTTTTAAATTACTTTAAAACAGGGCACACTATGACTAAAACTGTACCCTGTTCATTTTTTTAGCCGAAAATTTTTAAATGTATCGATCTTGCAATTTTCAGTTATAGATGAAATTTCACTAAAAAAAATCTGAAATTTGCAACCATAGACAAAAAAAAATTAAGTGTATTTTTTATTTTATTAGTTATTAATCTTAAACATTTCTCAGATGCAAAAAATTTACGGAAATAAATTCCAACAGTTTAATTTTAAGTCAATAATGATTTCAAAGGTTATAATATTATTTTTAATCTTTTCAACTTCCATTTTTGATAAATGGTGTTGCAGCTTGATAATATCGAGTGCAGCGAGCTATCATGACAACGCCTGGGCAAAGAGAAAATTCGGACTACTGCTACCTTTGATATATATAAAATACATGGTTACTGTTTTCAAACATAAGCTATATTTGTGCAAGGGAAAGAAAATATGTCAGAAGGGCTGACAATACTGATCTGGACGAGAAAAAAACTATCATTTGAACTGTAATTCTTTTTCCGAATATCTTTAAACGTTAAGAATATATCTTGTTTAAATTTCGTTGCAGAAAATAAAGTATCGTGTGGTATTACATGTTTGAATGCCATTCGTTAAGTTTATACAAGCAATGCGTCCTAAATTTGTTTATTATATATTATCATGGGTGGTAATGATAGAATGCGATCTTTTAAGTAAGTCGTCATTAGTTTTATGAATTAATTCATGCCAAGTGAGGGTTATTGTCAGGATCTATATAAACTGTGGTGTTGACTATAGGATGAAAATAATTCTGTATGAAAACTGTAAAAAAGCATATATGAAGCATATACTAATATTATACTTAAAAGCACTGCACATTAAATGACTTTACATGTGTGGAATTTTTTTTTTTACAATTTAAAGACAATCAAACTCTGAAAAAAGGTTAGAAGCATCGAAAAATTTAGTTTAATGTGCGACTGATATAATGGAACTGCAAAACGTATTTTTTTTTTCAGAAAGAAATAGCAAAGAAAAGTAACCACATTCAGTGTATTATTTCATGATCATTTGATGTTCTTTAAAAAGATATGAATCCAATTTAAACAGGTATCTATACCTTAAACAAAGACAAATATCTTATAAAATTTCAATAGACGCAAGCAAACAATTTCATCCTTGCCTTATAATTACGATAACGTGACAATGGAAAATGCATTTGTAAACAACGTTAACGAACACAACAGCTGTCTGATTCCGAGAAAACTTCTTTTTTTCATTTTTTTATTTTCACAATTATTGGAAAGTTGCTTATTTTCCATAACGCTGTTTGTATTGCTCCTAACTAAGGGTAATTATTATTAAAATTTCAACAGATGCAAAAAAGCATGTTTGAGTACTCAAAGAACGCGCGATCTTTTTCAATTGATTTTGTTATTTTTGTCCTACCGTTTTCTCAAATTTAATAAAATCCATACCAGGAAAAAAAATCCAAACTTGTGTAGGTTGCACTACACTTTAATTTGATCAGTTCTTAAATTTTAATTGGATGGGATAAAACGTGACTTTGCATACTAACCTTCAAAGAGGCATTAACATTTCTTGAATGAACTAAAATGATAGTATGCTTATGGTATCTTAGAATTTAAAACATATCATTTAGTTTTGTATTGCAAGTAGCTCTAATTGTTAATTTCACATAGTGCGACTAGAATTTTTCGCCCTAGAACTCTATGAAGAGTACAAGAAGGGGAAATTAGTTTAAAGAACAAGTGCACTTACGGCCGCCGATAAAAAGTGAAAAAATAAAGATTCAAGTTAAAGTGGCACGGTGACTCAAAATAGATATTATACCTTTTGATTATGACCACGGAAATAAAAAGAGCTACTCAAACTTTCATCATACGGAAGGTTTCACGCATCATATGTCATTTTACAGGTCATTTACACTCATCCGGAAAATGCACATGTAAACAAACCGAGTTGTTTTGGACATTGGTTCAGTGTCACGTGATTGAGAGTTCTGTTTTAAAATAGTTACAATCGGATTGACACACTGAAAAAAGAATTTGAATTGATGCTATTCGATGTCTGTGGTGAGAAATATGCATTAATAGAGAATGCATCTTAATAAATATATAGTTCTTGAAGACAATCATCATGTTTCAATGAGAGGCTTCTTGCTCATTATGTATGCCACGCTGCAGTATATACATTCCCCTTCGCTTTCGTGGCTATGAAGCGGAAGGAAAACACAATGTTTATGCGTAATTCTATTTTTCTCTTTTTAATTTGATATATTTACTTTGGAACACCGTAATTTTTCAAAAGTTCATCTTTTCATATGATATATAAAATATGTGGAAATCGTGTGAAAATTCAATGTTTGCTGAATCATGGGTTTGTGCGTCACCATGTCCCTTTAAGAATTATAATTTTTTATCTTGCATCATCTATTGCAATTGATATTTTAACCATAAGAATCAACAAGTTTTAGCGCTGAATTTAGTATATATAAAAAGCACAAAGCTTTACAACATAGTAGGGGTCAGCAGACATTCTTGATTTTATACAATTAACCGAGAATGGGCATTCATGTCACACCCATTGTTTACCGTCAGCTTAACCGTGTACAAACGTGTGGAAAAGACGAAAGACGCATTAAACATTTGGAAAAATTCTGTGAAAAATTAAAAGTTTGTACAGCATTAGGTTGGTACTTAAAAAAGGAAAACTGTATGCAAATTTCAAGGATTTCTTATAGTAAGTGAGATCAGCTATTACCTGCAATTTCTCCGGATTCAGGTGGTCTATAGGCAATCCTTAATTGTTTAAAATATATGCTAATTTTTAAGTTAAGCGTGCATCCAAATCAGAAGCATTCATCAATGATTAAATATTACGGCAAAAAGCAAATTGTTATTTTCTACATGAAAACGGCACCGAAAAAGGATCTTTTTGCTATAGCTTAGAAATTTTCAACAAAGAATGTTTTCTTAAAATTCACAAGTCGACTGCCACTTGCAATTAACACTGCTATAAAATCATATTTCAACAAGATATTGACATGAAATTGTGAAATTCAAGAAAAATTTGAAAATCTAAAATTCGAACTAGATTGTAATTAAAGTGGTTCTATACACCCACAGTTCATATCAATTTTCAAAAGAAGACCACAAAACATATCCTTATCAAATATTAAAAACATGTTAGTGATACTATAGATATTTTAAAAGCATTTTTTAATGTTTTTTCGTATATTTGTAAAATAATTTTTAAAAGATAACTATTATTACATTATAAAAAAGAATTGATTGTTAGATGATGAATATTTCCTTCAGGCACAGAAAAAAATAACACTTCATAATATTCAGAAATATTTCTATTGAAAAGTATTTCTTTAAAACATATTATTTTCATATCTTCTTACTCTGTTGACACATCACCTGAAAAAGCGGACTGATGTTGTAAGATAATGTATTTAAAAAAAAAATGATTTAAAAATTTTATAAGGTCAAATTAAATTAACACAAATTATTTGAAATTTTATTTGATATGAAAGTTCCTCAGAAAAGAGTTATGTTTCCTATGTCCCAAGGCCCAAACACCGACTTATTAATTTCTGCGTTGAAGAAAATTTCCTGCATATTGTTTTGGAATGATAAATACATACATATTTCATTATAGGCCAATATAAGTAAATATATTCGCTTTATATGGTGTGTCAATACGTTATAATACGTATTGTATGATTTTTAAAAATACAAATGTATTAAACACAATAACACCAATATTTATCATATGTTTGTCATAGTACCTTTACTTTAATAGTGCTCATTATAGATATATTCAAAGTCACTGTCCATCTGCATTTTCCGTCAATTTAAGTCATTCAATTAATCCATGTAGAATACTGAGAGGCGGGGGTCAACGCTTCTATCACGCATCTGGTTTTTTTTACAATGTTCAATCGTTCTTGTATTTCTTTAATCGCGCCTTTAAAAACTTTTTTTTTAAGATTCAGATCAAATAATCATCAAAAAAGTGGTGTATGGAGCTACATTCAACTGTTCACGATCAAAATAAAAAAAGTTGAAATATATCACAATTATTGCAAAAATTTCATTTTTTTTTTTAGCTTTAAAATAGTGTGTTCATTTATTGATCTTTTGATCCTCATTAATTTCTCAGAATACAACGCAGTTGTTTGGTGATATTTCAGATTTTTAAAACAGTCCGATCGGTATCATTTTTTCTCAATCGGAATATGATCAAATTTGCAAATATTTTTCATAAATTTGTATCATTTATACGTGAGAAAACGATATGTGAAAGATATTTCATTATAAACTGGGCATTTTTAAAGATAATTTTTTCGAATGCGAAAAAAAATTATATTTAAAAAATTCACGGTCCGATAGTACTACATGTATGAATCAAAAAATCAAATGTGAACATGTGTGACACATGATTACATTGGTTTTTTGGTTCTGAGAAGTTTTTTTTTCAAATGCTACTTCTTTTTTCTTTCTTACACATTTTTCCGGGCCCCTGAAAGCTTAGGATGGCTTGGTCAACATTTCAATAAATTTGACTGTCCTTTACCAAGGATGCTTTGTGACAAGTTTAATTGAAATTGGTAAAGATTTTGAAACAGAGGATGAAAAGTTAAACAACAAGAGAGACATTGGCTAAATCTTGCTCTTAAAATTCCAAGCCCATGCATGTAAGCTAAAACAATAGTATTCATAATAATTGTTTGAAATATCCATTTAATTTAATTTCAACAACAATGGATTCATTCAAATAAAATCATATCATAAAAATACACTGTTTTGCTCCTAACAAAACATGTCTAATTTCTATTTATAGTGCAAACAATGTCTTTATACCCTGCAAAGCAAAGTTGTAAATTTATTTACAACTTTTTACGGGATCTTACTGAATCTGCACTGTGAGTTATGTATATTATCTCAGATGGAAATCGTTACTGAATCTAAAATTTGTGCCCTCTTTTCCTTCTCACCAACATTTGAGTTCTAACTAACGAGATTTGATACCCATGTTATTGGTGCCTGATGATACCACGTGCAGAATCAGTTCCATATTCACCATTCAGGTTGTTATCTTGACAGTGACTGTACCACCAGGCCTCCTTGAAGAGAACAGCACTATTTGCTCCATCTTTTTCATCGTTGTCTCTGTCGTAAGTAGATGACTTCATTCCGTTGTTTTAGTCAAAACGTTCACCCGTTAAATTATAACTAAAAGGGGTAGAATATACTATTATTTATTATTATTTTTTTATGTTTGAGTGACGTGGGAGGGTTTTTTTAGCATCCTTGATAATGGAGATCAGGCTTTGTATCTGAAGCTACCTTTTCAATTCATTTATAAAGTGAAATCAACCATGCAAGTTTAAAATAGTATTATTATCTATGAAACATGCATATGAACTGTTCCCAAAAACTGAACTTTCTCCAGCATCTGAAACCTATGATTGGGATTCAGCGTCCACGCCTGTTGAGTGCACCAGAATCACAAGATGTTTCATTTATTCAAATCTGATGAAGATTTAACCAATAATAACTAAAATTTGTCTATCAAAAGGCACCTGCTCTAAAAACTTTAACCAGCTCAAAAACTTCAGCATCCATGTCTTTCAAGTCCATAAGTAGGTCGAGAGGCATCATAGGACAAGTAACTTAGATACAGGACCTGCACCAAAAACTTTAACCAGGTCTGGACGCCGCAGCCAACGCCGACGAGTAAAAAATTCATTTATTATTTAACGATATGGTTTCTATTGCATGAGTTGTTGGACTTCGTCCATTAATTGTACCCCTAAGTATGCATATATATTTCTGTTGGCTGAGAATAATGTTTTAGATGGATTATCAACAAAGTAGACATTTTAAGATAAGTTCATTGTTGACCAAAAAATGATGAACACTTCTCTTGCATGAAGCCTAGTGGGTAGTCATACCTAGATTATCCACAGGACAAGTCACGCACTAATGCATGCCACTTTGTCTACTTCTCGCTTTGTAAGCTAAATAAAGTATTGGATAATTCATTTGAAAATTATACAATTTTGAAGAGTACATCATTGACGTTATCATTGATGATATATCTTTATACATGTATTGCATCAGTCCTATGGATGGCGTTGCCTAATGGTCGGATTTCAATCACTAATGATGCAATTCCATGTAAGAAGAGGTACAAAAGGTGCAAAATTCAAAATAGTACCATAGTATGCTAAGTGTATCAATAACAGTTGAAGTTCACCCTTTAATGCAATCTTATATCATTAGTAGATGTACATGTTGACTCTTAAAGATAAAATTTTCAAATTATATCATTAGTGGATGGTTTACTAGTTCGTTAATGATAAAATGATATCATTAACGGTCAGAAGTCTGACCACCAATGCAACTTTACATCATTAGTGGATAATGTATCATTAGAGGTTGCCAAAGTGCAGTATGTAGAAGAAATCAAATTTGTAAAATTTTACGTGCATAGTTTGAAAGATAAGCCTAGAGGGAAACTCACTTTGTAAGTTTTTTTTAAGAGTATATGGTTAATTATAATCAACACATGGTACGTTCCCATGCAGAAATGATATAATCTAAATCTTGTTCAATGGAAAAAATCTAATGGTTATGTACATAATGCTACATGTACGTATACCTAAAAGTGAAGCGATGGTACAATTAAATCTTCATAATGACATGTTTTTCCACACCTGGTATTGTTTTCCGTATGTGTTTTCACATTTTAAGCCCAGTAATTGCGCTTGTGTAAACCACAATTGAATTTGAATTATATGTTTCACTAGTGAAAAGCACTTACAGTAAACCTCGTATGCTTGCAATGCAAACAATCGTATACAATCTCATTTCTCATTAAGATAAATATTTTCATTAAAATATTACAGTCTATAATTTTGTTGTTGCCTCGTGCTGTTCTGCCGATGACAGAATTCTCATGGCAACCGACGTCTTCCTGACAACCAAATTCAACACATTCTGGCCGCCTTGGAAAATCCTATATGATCATCAACATGACTAAGCTGAAGCTAACGGCTATTTACAGCAAATAAGGAATATCATCAAAGTAATGTGAGAATACTCGAACAGGAAATCACTTTTTGTTTTATCTTTGTCATATTTTAACTAATATCAAGAATATCATTGAATATCACGTCTCTATCACATGAATCTAACTACTTTTAGATTGAGACTAAATGTTGCCTTGATGTGGGGTAGATAGTACGATTTTAGAGAAAGCGTGTATCTCATTTGACGTTTGTGACGAGTTTTTGAAAATTTTGATTCTAAAATAAGGTTAAAAAGTAGCTACCATCCCTTTTATATGCATGTCTTATGTCTTTACGTGTGTTTGTTGTTGAATAATATCGACATATCGTGCTAATTAATTTCTTACGTATTCATATTGCAAGGACCTCTTCTAATTTCAAAACTTTTTAATGATTTCATAAGACTTAGCACAGATACACATTATAACATATCTTGATTATACTAAAAAGAATACATATTTCATTTAATGGGTAACATAAAAATGGGTGGCACTTGGGTTAACGTTTCCCCTTTTTTTAATTTTAGAATTATTGAAAACCCATGCAAGTTATATGTACATTTCCTTTTAGTTTATTTTGAATACTACCAACTGCAATTGAATGAAATTCATTCTTTGAATTTTAAAGACCTCAAGAAATTTAAAAAAAGGATATGAAATCAAATTACTGAACACAGTGCATAAAGACATCAGAGCCTTAATGTCATGGAAATAATGAAATTTTATCTAATTTCACCTATCTGCACTAAAACCGACATGGCTTCCCAAGAAATGCATCAAATGATATTTCATATGTTGTCTGTGTATGGAATTTTCAATTGTCAAATCTGTTCGAGGAATTTTATATTCGCAAAAAAATTCAGTTGAATATTGACTCCATTACATAGAGGAGCAAATATTAGAATGTCTCAATCATATAAAACATATAATCAAGAAGAATTATGAAGTCTTAAGATTGTTAAAGATTAATCACATAATCAGACATCACTACTATTAACTGTCCCTGGTCAGTAGCGGATCTTTTCCACTAGTCTACTGTAAGTTTTAGCATAAAACTTGAAAATATTTTTCTTCCTAGGGTGTTGAAATTACAACGATTTGTCATCATACTTCCGCGATGCTATAAACCATTGATGGCAAAACCAACACCTGTTTTAGTCTGAGTATCGTTAACATGTAAAAAAAAATCAATGCTCTGACAAGAAAATCTATAGAAAGCAGGTGTGATACATGCATTTCAGAATAATATGGTATTTCATTGCGTTAACTTAACTTAAACATTCTTCTATAGGCGTTCAATATCTGTGGGTATCATGCTATTTTCATGTTTAATAAATTGTCATAGTTGAGCTACTTTAGGCATATATATAGTAGGTTTTGCAGAGGATCCCTAAACTAAACTTAACTTATTAATTTGTTCTGGTTCCCATGTATTTTACCGTTTAACTGTAGAAGCATGTAAAACAAAACCTTCGTTGAATTTTATCATTTCTCCATTCATTACGGATTCTATTTACATATGGACTATTAATGTATTATTGACCAAAAATGGTTTTTGTTTTCTTTCTTTTTTTTAAAGAATTTTTAATTTATGGATAACAATACAATTATTTCAAATGCCATACACTTAGAATACAACAACATGAAATATTTTAAGCCATCGACAAAACACAAACCAACTTTCAGTACTAGTGTACTCGATCTCTTTATTTCTTGCAAATACTAATAAATTTAGACATTCTTTTTTTCTAGCATTTTAAAGAAATGACAGTAGATGTTATTTATTCCTTCAATGCTACTCTAAGCTTGTCTTTTATTATAAGGACGTTGACTCTAAATTAGTACTGGTGTTTCGATTTTCTTCTTGCCATTATCTGAGCTCGAGGAAGAGGCTACTTTAATCATAAAGTCTAGATTTGTGATGTACTTGGTTCAATACGAGAGAAAACTGTGGATCATTGAAAAAACCAACGAATCTAAAAAAAAAAAAAAAAAAGCCATGGAACTGTTCAACTCCAAAAACCATTGTCAATGACAACAGAAATGAAATACAGGTTCCGAGAACAACATTCATTGTAAATTAGTAAAAAAAAATCTGCTCCACATGACTATCAGCAGTTTAAAAATGAAGTTTTTGACTGTACCTAACCCTGAATATTCAGTACGGGTAGGGTATATTCAGTAGGAGTAAGCATATCAATTCTTTTGTTTGTATATGTTTGTCTTATATTATAGCCTCGTGAAATCATACATGTAAATCGTTGACGTTTAAACACTTTTTTTGTATACGTATCAATTGTAATTATATATTTCTGAAATAAAACTCAAAGCTTTTTGGTATATAGTCTTGAATTTTACTGTTTACTCAAGAATGAGCGGTACAACATATTGTAGATTTGAAATCATTTATTGACGATTTTACTCTATTTAGGATTATACAGTACAAAGTCATTACTTTCATCACTTTTTGAAGTTTTTTTAATGAGAAAAAAACATACACGTAAAATTCAAAACGATAGATTGGAAAAAATTCAAGATTTCATTATTGATTCATCAATTTATAGAAATATGAAATCTATCTGAAAGTTTAAGCATTGTAAAAAGATGGAGAATATTCACTCTGCTCAACTTATTAATGGCGGTAAGTGACAATGGGAGAGTATTTTTTTAAATGCGATACCTATTACCTTAACTATTAAAATCAATTCAAAATGCATTATTCAGCAAATTAATTGACAACCTTCATACAAAAAACTGCAATAAAAAAAGTTGCATACTGCTAAATAAATCTGAACTTGTAATATTTTTATTACTTGTAACTTCCTTTCTGCAATAACAAAATGTTCAAAAGGTATGTTGTATGTTTTTATAAATTTTAAGAACATCACAAAAATTATTGGATACAGGGTATCTGTTTCAGCTCAAATAACACCTAATTTCTACAAATTGTATCTTCAATAATAAGACGGTTAAAGATTGTTAGATTGTAGTTTTAAGGGAGAAGTAAATGTATACATATAAATGTAGATACAGCATGAAGAATGTACAGGGAAAATAATACGTGCATGGTTTCAGAGAAATGCCTAGTGGGAAACTCACTTTGCCCAATAAAAACTTTAGAATGCATAAATAATTATAATAACACATGGTGCAATCCCATGCAAAAATGATATAATTTAGATTTTGTTCCAAAGAAAAAAATTCTATGGATATGTGCAGATAACTACCTATACCTTAAAGGAAAGAATAAGTGCAATAAAATCTTTAAAAATAATCTTTGATCCCACAGTGGTATTCTTTTCAGTATGTCTTTTATTTAAAGCCTTATAATTGCATGCAAGAATACAAATTACTTGGTTTTACAATTAATAAGCATTGACATTTTCAATTACAACGATACCGTCTGTCGTAAATTGCTAATTATTCTATGCATTTTTTACATTGTGTTATACAGGGATGACTTTTTATTTTTCATCGATAATTGTTTTGTTCAAAAATAAAAAGAACTTTGAAAATGACGCATTGGTATTGCCAGTGCCGTAGACTCATAAAATGAATAGCATCAATAACACAAAGGTTAAATCCAAATTGGTTCTGTTACTGTGTAAGTTTTTCATTATCATCTATCTATTTTTTGAACATATTCTTCCATTGCAGATCTTTTATAGTAAAACAAAACCCACAAAAGTAAGAATAAGCTCATAAGTTAACAGTTTTAACCTCCATCAAGAAAGAACAATAAATAAATGCAAAATGGATACTCTGTTTTAAATTAAATATAATGTAATTCATATATGCCTATGCACGATAAGCAAAGTAAGAAATTCACAGTAAACTAAGCTTACTTCATCACACGGAATTATAACTGCAAATGACTCTCAAGAATATAAATTTGGACTAACATTTTTGACTTTGGTGTTAAGTACGTTTTCAATTCCTTAATGAATGAGTCTTATCAGGAAACTTACTGTTTCCACACCACCTTTACCACCACCACCACCACCAAAGTTTTTTTCTCGGACACTCCTTCCCAACCACTCCATCCCTCCTCCGCAAAAAATAACCGTTCACAAAAATTTCCATATGCATTTCATTGTGACGATGGGACATTAGATCTTACTAATTCATCATAAAATTGTACAACATCTTTTTAAAATTTGAAAGTTACGATTACAATCTAAATGATTTTTTCGTGTAATAGTAGCGTATACAAATTTACAAATTATGTCAAATAAAACTAATATGGAATAGCGACTTTAGTTTAAATTTTCAAAAAAAGATTCCATGAATTAGAATATATTTGTAAAAGCAAAAATTTCAATAACACAAAGGTTAAATCCAAATTGGTTCTGTTACTGTGTAAGTTTTTCATTATCATCTATCTATTTTTTGAACATATTCTTCCATTGCAGATCTTTTATAGTAAAACAAAACCCACAAAAGTAAGAATAAGCTCATAAGTTAACAGTTTTAACCTCCATCAAGAAAGAACAATAAATAAATGCAAAATGGATACTCTGTTTTAAATTAAATATAATGTAATTCATATATGCCTATGCACGATAAGCAAAGTAAGAATTTCACAGTAAACTAAGCTTACTTCATCACACGGAATTATAACTGCAAATGACTCTCAAGAATATAAATTTGGACTAACATTTTTGACTTTGGTGTTAAGTACGTTTTCAATTCCTTAATGAATGAGTCTTATCAGGAAACTTACTGTTTCCACACCACCTTTACCACCACCACCACCACCAAAGTTTTTTTCTCGGACACTCCTTCCCAACCACTCCATCCCTCCTCCGCAAAAAATAACCGTTCACAAAAATTTCCATATGCATTTCATTGTGACGATGGGACATTAGATCTTACTAATTCATCATAAAATTGTACAACATCTTTTTAAAATTTGAAAGTTACGATTACAATCTAAATGATTTTTTCGTGTAATAGTAGCGTATACAAATTTACAAATTATGTCAAATAAAACTAATATGGAATAGCGACTTTAGTTTAAATTTTCAAAAAAAGATTCCATGAATTAGAATATATTTGTAAAAGCAAAAATTGGAAGTATAATATTCAACTTTTTTCACACGTATATATCAATTATTATACTGAACGAAGTTTAAAAAATCGATCGATCGAATATATTTTGAATTTTTTTTTTTACATATCGTAACAATAAAACATTAGAAAAATTTTGCACTGATCAACAATCTTTACATTATACAATGATCGACTGAGTATGAGGGCAAAATAGGACTTGGTGGATGTTGCAAATAGCCGATGCATGCCAGATATCCAGTCAACAACTGTTTTGTAATACCCTCTACTACTGTAAATAGCAACTCGCGCCATTCATGTCGCCGCATGAAAAAAATAATTAACTGTGACGTTGCGATCGAACACTTTTTAAGATGGACCAGTAGGCCATCAATGCAACATCAAATTTGTTAGACATTAATAATTCAAAATTCCAAATCTATCTAAAAAAAAACTTAATCAACGAATCATTCATGATGGTATGAAAATTTCCATTCCATGGTATTCGGTTTGAAAATTTGCATTCTATTGTTATAAATGAAGACCATCTACAGATAGTCTTACTAAACATAATTGTTATAATTTGGTTAAAAGAGGTTATTGCAGTGAAGGGAAATTATTTTTGAAAATCTATTATAATCTATTATAATATGAATATAAATTATCAGCCTAGCTAGCCATGAATCATTATTATTTGTCATTTTGTGGATGCTTGTTGAAAATACTTATTATTAAGGTAAAATAACACAACATCACAAAATGGCGTGGATAAAAAGTCGGGTTTGAGATCCGTACATTCCGAGTTCGAATCCCGCAGGGGCTTTTGATGTTATTTACTAAATTGAAGTTTTTATATATTCATTTTTATCCAAAAAACTATTTTTTCGCTTATTTATATGTACAGTTAAATTATCATTATATCTTTCATAATCAAACCATTTTCTGTTAATTTGAGTTACTTTTTATCAGGTGTGTTATTCAACCTTAAGACATCATCACATCGAAGAAGATACCAAAATTGTAAGACCCCTCTTCCAAAAGAAACACCTCGTGTGTCTTGCTTGGTGTTCTTGAAAACATTGAAAAATATGCAATTTATACTATGAAAGTAATCATTATTTTGTTTGAATGCCGATTTGTTGACGCTCATCTAATAAGTTCATGTTTTTTTAAAAAAAATTCAAAATTTTATTGCATGTATTTTACCATATTTAATGTTCTAGTAAGTTATAATTACGCATTTTAATCTGCATTAAATGGGGAATCGTCGACATTGGTGGCAAAGGCAGTCTTCACACACAGTTATTTTCAATTATGTCACTTTTAAGCATTAATTCTCAAAGTTCTGTATTTTTGTCTATGCGTTCCGTCCATTATTTCGCCTTTTAGCACACCCCCCCCCCCCATGCTAATTTTTACTGAAATTGACCCCCCCCCCCCCCCCGAAGAAAAAAATCTTCAAACTGTTATAAGCGCTAGATCTCGATTTGCTTTATTATTTATCGTACATAGTGTATCTGTGTATATATCTGCGAGTCTAGCCGTCCTATTCAGTCTCCCTTCTCATTACAAAAAACATAAACAAAATGTCTTTGTGGGCAAATACGCTTTTATTTGTTACATATTCTTTATACATAATGATGACAAACTACATCAGTATCTTCACATCTAGTATGTACAATTGGCCTACGAGAGTATAAGTTGGAGACAAAGAGCGGTAATCCAAAAAAAAAACAACAAAAAAGATCAATAGAGTTAAACTTTGTTATTAAAACTTGCTGTAAACAATCACAAAGTCCAAATGATAAAAGCTACAGTGTATGTGGAAACAAACTTTCATTTTACACACATAAATATTCAAATTATTGGTGATACATGGGATTCATAAGAACGATAATTCACTGGATGCATACTATTCAACAATATTCAAAATGCTACACGTAAACATCTTTGTTTATCCATAAAATGTATTCTATTATTCATTGTGTGCTGTTTTCGACAACGATGATAAAATTGCGAATTCATTTCAATTTTTTAACATTAATTTTATCTTTTAATATTACACAACATGAATCATATGGAGTTGTCCGTCTATAGCTCCGATTTCTGGTCGGCCCGATTGAGAATTCATATTAGAAAAGAAAATGTGCGTAATTATTCAAATACATATAAGAAACTACTTGCCATCCGAAATTGCATATCGTTGGTTTAAAAATCAGTGATTATCAAATAAATCATCTCCCGTCAATTCTTTCTTTTTTCTCATTCATGTAGGCGGCAAATTAATGGGGCGGGGAAGTAATATTATGCATGCTTTCTACTCTTTAGGAGACGATTGTTTAGATATTATTATATTTTTAAATAGTTTGGTGTCGCTGGGATACATGATTTCATATAAGTATGATTTGATTAGTTAATTTGGATTTTGAATTTCGAATCTCATATTTCGAATAACGTAAATGTATATCAAATATGGACTTTTGTAAATTAAACTTATAAAAAAATTATTTCAGAGAGGTTTTTGTTACCTAAAATTCATCAATAATCAAAGCGTTAATAACATCTTGCAAGTCTTTTATTCTAAAAACTGGAGTTTTGAATCTTTAAAAATTTATTGTCATAAAAGTAAATTAACTAAAAGGCGCCTTTTTGTGAGCTGAAATGCCATTAGTTACGTTTTCATTTTTCAATGAACTTATCCAAAGTAACAATCATTGTCATTCCAATTTCAGCAATGAAGGGTGGTTATAATTAAGTCGTTCTTGCAGAATATACTTACAAAGCATACTACAGTATAATACAACATTGTTTTAATTAAGTATAGATTATTAATTTCAGCTGCAAACCATTCATTTGAAGGCATCCCTAATTAAAGAGCCACAACATTCAAATCACTCACATTGAGACAATAACTTTTCAATTGAAATTCAAATTGTCATTGAATTGCACACAAATTTTTCATAGCTCGTAGAACAGAATTTTACATAGTAAAATCAGTTATTTTTCAAAAGTTATCTGAGAAATGTTGTAACAGATAAAATCTATTCTATTTTTCTTCTCACCATCATCCGAGTTCCATTTAGAGAATGATTATAGCCACGCCAGTGGTTCCAAATTATGCCTGTGGCATTGTCGATTCCATATTGCCCATTCAGGTTACTAAAATGACAGGTTTTGTGCCACCAGGCCCCCTTGTTAGCAACAGCACAATTAAACGATTGTCCATCGTTGTCTTTGTCGTAAGTAGTGAACATCATTCCGCTATGATAGTCAAGACTGTCACCTGTTGAATCAAAAAACCATTCTATAGTTAATTAGTACACGGCCGTGCGTTTGTAGTAGTTTCAATCACCGATTTGAGCGGTTTAAACTGACAACCATTTTGTTATGCAAACATGCAAAAGAAGTTTTAATCGCTGGTTCAAATTAATGATATTCTTATGTGCATTATGCATTGTATGACCTTAATGCAAACAACTTTCAAACATTTAAAAAGAACAAAACCGTGATTGCTTACGAAGCATAGTTATGATCGGACTTTACATATAAATGCTATTTAAACCACAACATCGTAAAGCATTAGCGATACCAAAATGTAAAAAAAAAAATGCATGTACGATCGTTTACCATATCAAATTTTCAAATTAATCAATAACACTTTAATTTTTATTTAAATGTACATGTATCTTGAATATTTTGTGTACATACTTGCATTTCCATGGAAGCCTGATACGTTTAACATGTAGGATATGGAAGGTCCACCGATTGTGAAGTTCGTGTAACCGGCATACGCCCTTTCTCCAGCTTGATCCTCCAAGTCAATTCGAAGCTCGTAGTCCCCCGATTTCACAAGTTCGTGAAGGTAGTAATTTCCTGAAATATTTTTAAGACAATTAATACGTTGCAAAGGTTGTAAACACAACAATCATAATGATCTCTGAATATTGTTGTTTTACTTTTTAATAGTTAGCTACCCATGTAGAAATTGTTGGCAAGAACTCCGAACCCGTTTTCGTATTCTTCCCAGCCTCTGTAGAAATCTGTAGTTCCATCCACACGACGCTGGAATACCTTATTTCAAAGTTATCTTTATTATTCAAAATAGTCTTTAGGTTATTACTTTCAGATATTTTGATTCAAAATTGTTTTATTGTCATTAAAATTTGATTCTGCGTCAGATTTAAATTTTTATTATACTTATACTTCCCTGCATTTCGATGATATATTTATGCTATGAATCTTGCAAGTTGTAAAAAAAATAAATATAATGTTACAACTTAGTTTTACGTTTCAGATTAATTATTGCGTCATATATTCCCGGTTATACTTACTATCCAACCACCGTTATCGATCTCCATCTCGCACCACATCTCCTTTACTTCTTTGTTTGGAAACTTTCTATAAAAGTTGTGTGAAGTCTTATTCTTGCCACTCTTATTTCTACTGCAATCTAAACAGATCAAATTAGAAACACTATTTTAAACTTTAATTTTGGAGACAATATGATAAAGTATAGTGGTTTTATAACAATGTATTTACCAGTATTATAGTTGCAGCGTTCAAAACCCTCATTTTTAGGGCATCGGCAGGGAGAGGTGTATCCGCTTGTACATGCTTGTTTCTTCAAAATAATTGAGCGTCGCTCATTTCATATGAAACAAATAAAGTTGAATGGATTATATAATTGGTTTTCGTATACAGTTACTACATTCTTTTCTTCTTCCAGAGTCTTTTCGTTAGTTAAATATGTGCAGATATATCAACAACAATAAAAGAATTTTAAAATAACTCGTTGAATGATTTTTGATTTTAAGCACCCCCCCCCCCCAATAAAATAATAAAGATGCATATGTACACGTGTTATGTACACTTCTATAGAAATAACATGAAATGCAATATGGATGAAGTAACACTGCACGTACCAATTCATAGCGTCTGCATGCTCCACTTTCAACATCAGAGGTGCTAGCAAAGTCGTAGTGATAAAAGTAGCAAGAAATAGAACTACCATTTTCGCAAAAATCGAAAATGTAGCAGTTTTCATTCAGTAAACACTCCGATGAACATTCGAACAAAGATTTCTGATGAAATTCGTTGATTACAGATGAAAGTTGAGGACTGGTGATAAAACCGACGAAATCAAAATAGCCTTGGTAGTGTTTTTCTCCAAAAACCTTTACAAGAAATGACAAAAATGAAATGAAATTTCTGAATACTGCTTTCATGATGAAGAACTGGAAATCCTTTGTAAGATATGCGCTTCAGCATTTGAAATTTCAAGAACATTCTCTTATATATATCCATTTAATTATCTAATCAATATTCAAAATTTCATTGTTGAAAACTGACAATATAAAATAAGGTACATAAAAGGAAGAAAATAATTTCGATTAAATTGCCAATTAGAATGTTTTCATGGATTTACGGGATGAAATTAAACACCTAACCATTTCTCCGAAATTGATGACTTTAAACTTCTAAAGAAATATATAAAAAATTATTTACGTAGATTTCAAATTAAGGAAAAGTTCTCATTAAATTTTAATAAATGCAAAGAACCTCTTTTCATTTTATTGATGGTACTGTGTGAAGTGATTGCATTTTAATTTTAAAAACATAGACATCTACTATTACACAACTGCTATCTAAATTTGCTAAGCGTCAACAATGGTTCTAATTTGAAAAACTGAGCTTTTGTTAGACTCCTACTTTTCCTCTATAATGTTTACCCTGTATTTAACAAAGGTGCATATTTATTATTTAATAGATTGGTGGTCACATGGTATATGATTTGAACTGTCGTAGGAGATATTTCAACACTTATCCGTCCGCACACTTATCAAGATTAGAGTGAATAATTTCAATAACAATATATATTTATTAGTGAATATATATATATATATATATATATATATATATATATATATATATATATATATATATATATATATATATATATATATATATATATATATATATATATATAAATCATGATAAATTACCAACGCACTGATTTAAATATAACAAAAAACAAACGTGATTTATTTATATTCTGAAAAGTTGTATACATGTACATAATGCTTGTATGTTTGATTAACTGTTTTTTAAAATAATTGTAACGTTTCATATAAATTCTTATTTAAGTGTATGTGTGCAATGTCTATAAATGTCTATAAATAAAACATCGTTTCAATATTCCGTCTTTTTTCCCCGTTCATATCGGTTCTCAAATTATAGTGCATATAAGGACTTCCTGTGTTAACATGTCAGGACAAAAACAAAAACGCTAATGGAGTCGAAGAATTTCGACTTCGGATATCTCGAACACCCGGATATCTCGAAGTTTTTCCGTGGTCCCCCGAACTTCGAGATATCGATATTTAACTGTATATATATATATATATATATATATATATATATATATATATATATATATATATATATATATATATATATATATATATATATATATATATATATTATATTGACTATTCTTTTAAGCATTTTCAACATTAATTGATTTTATTAAAAGCAGTTTGTGTTTTAAACGTATCAATTTTCTTAAACGTACCTGTATAATTTGATATATAGGTTTCTTATATTCTTCGGTATAGTAATTTTGTTTTAACTTTTAACTTTTGTACATGATCAATTTATAGCATCAGATGTGATTGTGAATTAGATTGTCAATTTCTCCTGTACTATTTTTTTTATCAGAATCATTGTATTTATTGTCCAAATTAACAGACAATTAATTAAGACAAGCAATATTCGAATATGATCTTGTCATTTATTAAAAAAAAGACACATTGTCGTTAAAGTATGTCTCAAACGAAAACAGTATTGTGAGAATTATGTCTTATAACGTTAACAATCATAGACGTTAAGTGGTCAACAAAATACTTATCAGATCTAAGTTGATTTCTTTGGTTATAAACTTTAATAGATAAATAAAGAAATCAAAGTGTTTCGCTTTAAAATTGGAGTTAATTTTTTATACCTTCATACATACTTTTCTGTTAAAGAAGATTGATACATATGTATTTAAAAATTGATACGACCATCAAGTCTTCTTAACTATAACTATACCTTTATAATTAAATAAGTGTCAACAATTTTACTTTGCGTATTGCAAGAATAAAGAAAATGTGTTTTATATGTATATATGTATCAATCACTTACCGGTATACTATTTCTTCTACTTGTTTAACAATTATCCTTATGTTGGTAAGATAAATAGAACCATTCATTATCACGAGTGTGGGATAGTGAAATTTCACCGAGGGGACACGATTCACGGTCTTGTACGAGGCTTTACAGAGTCCTAGACCGTGAATCTTGGCCCCAAGGTTGAATTTTACTATCACACACGACTATATAATGAATGATTATTTTTCTCGCAATGTTTTACTCTTAAAAAGGATGTCTGACAACTTTCTGTTTTGACGTTCAAAAGATTATTTCGGTCTAATAGTATCCCTTCGCGTGCTTCAAATAGTGCAAGTCAAAATGAGTCTTCGTTTTAAAGCGGCCTAGTAAATATACAGTGTAAGACAGAAAAATCTCACTCTGCTGTCTCACACTGGACAAACCGATCTCACACCGTTGATAATGCGAGAAAGAGTTCGGAAACAAAAAATACGGCATCACGTCAAACATTCTCATAAGGGTAGAACGTCCATATCTAAGTAATCCATGCATTCCTTCATATATCGATTATTTACGTTCTTTAAGTCACTTAATATTAATATTTATCAAATTTCAGATAGAAATGTAAAAATACACAGTGAAAGGTCTTTGATGGTTGCAAGCATTGTAAAAAATATAAGGAACTCACGTCAGCGGATTCTGTGCTCTTTTTTTCAAAGTTTCTTATTTAGTTATTCATGCCTACATTAACTATAAAAGAAAAAAGGATCGCTTCGTAAAGATAAAAGACACTCGAGTTATCTATCATATTAAATGATGGTTGTTATGAATTAATAGTTATTTCGTCAAAACTTCATATATTAGATCTATTGTTTAAAAAAATATATATCATGATATATACTTTATACATTCATCATAAATTCAATGGACCTCGTCCAATTCTTGTTTAAAAAGTCATTTATCTTATCACCTAAACATTGCAAATATACAAATAACTAATCTCTGTTTATTTTGACGCATGATTAAAAACCGAGAAAATAACCACCGCCTTCAAAATATGGCATGGGCCTAAAACGGCCCCCTAAAATGAAAATCATCATTTTACTGTAATTCTTTGTTTTCTTTGTACAGATATATATGTGATGTTTTTACTTAATGTTCATTTTGATTCAAGTCCCCACAATTTAGAAATGCATTGTAAAGACAACCTTTTCCCGCCATTTTTGCATTTTTAGCATAAAACAGCTTGTTTTCAAGCAGTTTTTCTTTCAGAAAACATACTTGCTTGAACGAACAAAATAGTTTAATCAGAGATGTATCTAGTCAAGACTAATAAGTGACAAAAAAAATTTCCTTGTTCAAGCATGCGCTCTATATTTCCCATTCGTAATAACATGAGAACAATGTCAATTTTTGACCAATTTTGATTGAATTATAGAAATAGCGTCACTTCTGACGTCAAATACTGCAAGTGAGTGAAAATAAATATGTAAAAAAGATTTTTTACATCAACTCTCCTAAAAAATAACAAAACATTTTATTGTACCCGAAACACTTCAAAAAAATGGCGAATTATGGGGGCCAAATTTAATTCATATTATATATAGTTCTTAACCAGGTCAGTGTAACCCTGTCAATTAACTAAATTGGGGCACCGGATTGGGTGTTAGAAAATGATTGACTTACGTTTACTCGTCCTGTGAATTCCATGCCTAACTCTCTCGACGATGGTGCAATTAACTTTTGCCTTCTGATGCATACCGTGACGATAATTTGCCATCTATTTGCAATATAATTAAAAGCAATATAAAAAGCTATGAATCAAAAATTTACTCATAATTGGTCTATGTTCCACACCAAACTGACTCGCTGATCAAAAATAGTCTGCCAAAATAATGTGGTGCCGAACATGCATCCATGAAAACGTCAATTATTAATAAAGATAATGCGAGAAAGAGTTATTCCTGTAAAGGGACAATGCCAGTGACACAGATATCTGAAATGTGTCTGTTAGTCCAAATTTACTTAATAAGCAAAATAATGACAGTTTACATAATTATGTACACAACAGCTTTAATAGACAGAGTTTCTCTACCTTACAAGATCAAGTATTGGTGTCTTGTTTTGAGATTGAAAATTAACTATATCTTAAAAGATAACCAGCATCAACTATCCTTAAATATTTTGACTTTAATGTTTTGTAAAAAATATTAACTTCATTGACAGTTTGACTTAGAATAATTCGACGGTAATATTTTTGTACCTATATTTAATAAAAATGTATGTTTAGAATATTTCATATGAATTTAGAGTCATGAATTTCATGATCATATCTTTGAGCTTATTTTTTGTTCTGAGTTCCGGTTGTTTTATCCCCATTTTAAAAACCGGTTGTCGTTAAACTACATAGGATTGAATTTAGAGGAATAGGAATCCAGGGGTTCTGAACTGTCAGTCTTCACCCTAAAAATTTCAAGCTTATTGGTATTCTTTTGTTGTCATTTGAATCTTACTTAATCAAAAACAAAAAATACGGCATAACGTCAAACATTCTCATAAAGGTAGAACTTCCATATCTAAGTAATCCATGCATTCCTTTATATATCGATTATTTACGTACTTTAAGTCATTTAATATAAATATTTATCAAATTTCAAAGAAAAATGTAAAAATAACACAGTTAAATGTTTTATTTAGGGTCTCCCGGTCTTAGGTGGTTGCAAGAATTGTAAAAATTATAAGGAACTCACGTCAGCGGATTATGTGCTTTCTCTTCGAAATTTCTTATTTAGTCATTTATGCCTACATTAACTATAAAAGAAAAAAAATAGATAAGAGGCCCTCAAGTTATCATCTATCATATCAAATGGTGGTTATGAATAAATAATTATTTCGTCAAGACTTTATATATTAGATCTGTGGATTAAAAAGAAATATATCATGATATATACATTATGCATACATCATAAATTCATTTGATCTCGTTCAATTCTTCTTTAAATTGTAACCTAAATATTGCAAATACACAAATAACTAATCTCTGTTTATTTTGACGTATGATTAAGAATAGAAAATGTCCAGTGGTATATAGATGTTGGTCTTTTTATAATAAGATGCATATATACATAGATAAATATATACATCATGACTATATCGAGTTATTTACTCCCATTCCACATGGCCAACACGGAGTCCAAGATAAGAAATCTCTTCACGTGTTTGTCCATCTGCCCGTTCCTGTAGAATTTATATAAGATTTAGAAGCACTATATAAAGGAGAGTCCAACGATCACTTATTGTATCATTTCCCAAAAAGGATTCAATGATAAAGAATATCGAAATGTTACGAAACGTAATTTTTGTATGCCTGTGTGTGGTGAATTTAAGTTCGGCTTTCATTCTTGATACATTTTTGGGAAGAGCAGTTCAACCCGTGTCAGCACTTGATGTTCAAAAATATCTAGGAAGATGGTTTCAGGTTGGTTACCTTATAAAACTCGGCCTTTAGAAAATAATTTGTATAAGGTTTTTATCGTCATTTTGTTTTTCAATAACAAAACGCTTAATTTTCTGTTAATGTCTTTTTCATAGTAGCTATTGCGTTATATTAATTCTGGTATATATTTTTAGATATTAAAATGATAACATCTAGTTGAAATTTAAGAGTTTACTGTTAAATACTCTTGATTTAGTATTTTAAGACAAAGTCATATTTCATGAAAATGCAATGCGTATTTTATTACAGCAATATTTGAATAAAACACCTGGAATTTTTTTAATTGAACTATAACTTGAATTGAACTTTATGAAATAGATAATGGAATAAATTTTTTTTACTCGAGAGATGTAATGATAGGAAATTGTTTAATTTTTCGTATTACGTCAAATTTATTCTTTTAATATATCTTTTTATTATTTCTAATTTTAGATGTATGGCAGTCAATCCATTTATGCCACATTTGAAAGAGGTGCTTACTGTGTCACTGCCGATTGTAAGTTTTCAAATCATTTTTATAAACTTTCATCATAAATTATGATTATGATCAATGTCATAATCAAAGTATTTGATATTCATAATGTTAAATATCATAATAGTGGCGCTAACAATTTTTAATAAATTCATGTAAGACGAGTACGTTTAGATTTCATTTTAGAATAGTTACGATTTGTCTCTACTTAACGTCATCATTTGAGTTTCAACAAATTTGAAAGGAATTCTTTTCAGGAGTTTTCACAATCTAAATGATGTGTTTCATATTTATTTATATGAAAAGAGTTTGGTGCAATGTCGTTACTGGTGGAGGGGGCAAAAAAAACGGGAGATTGTTTTTGTGTTGTATATAAGTTTCTAAAACAAGGTTCAGATGATGAACATCTGAAGTTAGTTCAATATTTTCATCAAAACTCTAAAATGTTTCTTACAGACACATTAGCAAATGACGGAACCAATCACATCACTGTACTGAACTCTGAACGACTAAATTCTGGCACTGGTCCAATAAAGGTCATTCATGGATACGCCACTCCAAGTGACACCCCCGGAAAACTGACCGTTCACTTGGAGTCTGTTATATTTGACGCCCCATGTATGCATTTTGTTTAAATTTGACTTTAAAGCAAAACTATTACATGATTTGAACGCCCGTGATCTTTTTATTCATTAATTGCACTTGTAATGCTTCAAAAAGAAAATAAGATAAAACTTAATTTTCCTGATAACTGATAATTATGTTCTTTTAATAACAGACTGGGTGATCAAGCTTGGACCTGCTACTTATGGAAGTGAAAACAAGTACCAGTATGCTGTAGTAAGCGACAATGTCAAGGCCACTCTCTTCGTGTTAGCACGTGACCCGGAAGTGTTTCAGAGAGACTACGAAGCAGAGGTTCTGCAGTTTTTAAAGGAGAAAGGTTTCACAACTCTTGTGAACAGGCCAGTGAAGACATATCACGAGAGTGATTGTATTTATAATGATCAACACCAATGAACTTAACCTTTTTATTATGAGAAGTGTTGAACTTAAACATTCAAAACATATCTGTTATGTTTCGTTGCTGTATTTTGTATACAGAATTCTCACCAAATGAACAAGCAAATTAAATTTGCATATTTATGCTTGAATAAAATGTAATAAAAAGTATGAATAGAAGCATGTTTTATATCGTTCAGTGTCTCAATGTTTCTTTAAACTGTTATTGTGTTTCGTCTTAAAAATGTACATTGATAGCAGTCGGGGGAATGTTTCCCCTTAATGAAAACCTGCTTTCGGTATAATTTTCTTCAAAGTTGTGGGTTGGATTTAAAATAGCAATTTACTTGCACCCAAAGAATATTACTCTAGATTATTTGATATCCCAAAATACACCCTAAACCACGTAATTTTTTTTCGAAATGAAGATACAATTAGTAGTTCTTTTTCTCAGTAGAGTGAGCCACCAGATACCCATTAATTTTAATTCTTTAAAATTATAAAACCAAATCACATTTTTGGACAAATGCTAAGTGAATGTTGTGCGTTCATATATGCAGAAGATTCATATATGATTGCTTGTCTTTCTATCTTTGTTCAGAGAAGTTTGTTTCCATGTTAGAAGACTAGTATGAACTTCATGTTTACGCATAGCTGTGATGAGTATAATGCATGCAATTTCTTTTATTCGTCAGAAATTCAATTCTGTAGAAACTTAAGGACCGTAGACATGTCTCGATTATTTTTCTTTGTTCCCAAAATTCCCGAAATTAGAAAAAAAAAAACGATTTAGCGTCTGGTGGAACGGAAATCACTCCATCTATATACCAAAGTATTAATGCTACTTCATGGAATATAAAACAAAAATTCTCAAAATAAGACAATAATTCTTCAAAACTTAAAAAAAAAATAATGGCCACCGTCAATAGTGTTTATGTAAGACTAGGTATGGGCTTCTTATATGACCAGCTGCCCTGAATCTCTTTATTTATATTGGAAAAGCTGGTGGAAATCCGATGTAAGGTTTGCTCTACCTTTCCGAAATCTATAATCACATGCTTAGATGGGAAGTAAAAAATTATGATTTTTATGAATTTAAAGCATCTCTACAGAAACTTTTAATTAGGCATGCAAATCATATTTTGGATGATAGCTTTAATTACTTTACACAATTCAATATTTTCTGCATCGTCAAAAGAATAAAGTAAATACATATAAAACGATAATAACTGTTTTGAAACAAAAAATCATTTACAACAAGATTATTTTTTTTCTTTTAAAAATTATAAATCATTTGAACAGAAATTGTGCAGTGTCATTCTAGAAAAGTATTACATCAAATTCAAATGCCTCTCTTAACTCTGAAATGTAAGAAATATTTAGCTTAATGTGTTATTTTGTCTTGTTCTTATGGTGTTTTTTTCTTGTCTATATATGTCCTCGTCGTTCATTTTTATTTTTACGGCTTTGTTATATTTTTTATCCTTTTTTTAGGGGGGGGGGGGTTAAATTGTTGCTTTGATGTATTTAGTTGATGATTACTAAAATCGATATAACACATACGACCATACTAATGAATTGCCAATTTTTATATCATTTATAAACATTTAAATTAATGCATGTAGAATATTCCTGCATAATTTATATTATTTGAATGAAAATCAATACTCAGAAACATTCGGTTAGGAGTTGTATTTCCTAGTAAATCAAGTGAATTTCCTCCGATTGTAAATGATATTGATTTATTTCATAGAACGTACACCGTGTTTGTATCATTTATTTATTCGTGATATGACAGCCACCATACCAAGGTAAGGTAATTGAATTACTTTTTTATATATTTCAACTCAAATCTTCATGAAGTTTTGACAATGTTATTGCTATCGACTAATTTCTACAATAATATTGCATATATATAATGGATACTTCCATAGAATTGCCAGTGGTAAAATCCTTTTCTAAGCAGACACTACGTACGTTAGTAAGCTCTGTCTTGCGTATGCGCCATGTTCATTTGGTACTATTGTAGGAAGTTGCTTGTTGACTTTTAGTCATAAAATTATTCCACACAACGTGAAAAAAGATTTTTATTCGCAAACTGTTGTTTAAAAAGTCCTTTTCAATTCGGACTTATTGATAAATTATTGTAACACGCCAACTTAATGACATACAAAGACGCAAACCGAAAACTGAATATGATTTAAAATAATTCTTTATATAGATAATAAAATTCTCGTCTTTATTTTATCTTTGGAAGAAACATTTTTAAATAGTTTAAATGGCACAGTTTTAATACATATTCTGAATGCTTAGCTGTAAATGCCGATGCATCATCGCCTATAGTCTATACATGAAGCACAAAGGTTGTTGGGGGGAAAAAATCATTTCATTTGTTACACTTTTGTCTCGTATCTGTCCATATGTGATTTTCAAACGTGGCATTATTTGAGAAAAAACGTTTCAAGACTTGCAAGTTTTGACTAATCCATGCTTTCTTATTTACTATTGATCTTTCTTTCATAAATTCAGAAACAATCAAATGTACACTCACTAATTGGCAAACCCAGAAACTATAAGGACGCGCAATACAATGCAATGTTTTCTGTGACTCCTGAGTAAGTTATGAAACAAAAAATTTTGTTGAAATGTTTTAGTTTTTCTTCTTTTTTATCTTATACGTGTAGAGCTTTATACTAAGGAGGTTGGATGGTCAACAAATTAATCATCAGATACACGTAAGATTTGTTTTGTTAAGCTATTAACAGCAGCTTAGTAAAGAAACAACCCATATATTTTACCTTTCAAATTTGGGTATTTTTCTATATTTTTATGTTGAGTTCTACCTCTAAAAAAAGGTTGTTACAGTTTAAAAATGGCCACGACAGTCAAATCCTCTTAAATGTTCATAAGATGGACTATCAAGGAAAATCATTTTTCTTAAATTGGATTTTGAAAAACAAAATTTCGGCACCAGATTTTACAACAATAATTCTAAAACCTGGTGCCGAAGTATCTTTAAAAATAACAACCTCTTAAGGTCAAGATCTAGTAATTGAAAGGTGCCTACAGGTTCATAAAATTTAAGATATAAGTTCTTTCAGTGATGTTTCATAACATTAGCTTTGTATGATAGGGTGTACCGGGGCTAAAAGTTTTGGTAAACACAATGAAAAATCATGTTTTAAACTGTTATTTCCAATGAAATTTGAAGGAATTAGTGATCAAATTTCGGAGTTTTGTCATTTTTTTGCTTAATGAAATATATCCAGAATGCCTACAGTCTCCAAAAAATGGAATTAAACAAGCTCTTGACCTCCTCTTTAAAATGATGTCAAATTGAATATACAGTGTAGATATCGGGATTACTTTTCCCATGATTTAATATAGAATGACAAGAAATTGTTTAATTTTCTACATAACTCCCTCAAAGCCGTAAAGTATTTACAATATTAAAACACTTGAAGCAAAAATATCAAAAGAACTGTGATTTGACAGGTGACATCTGATGTCTTTGTGTGATCTTGATATCCAACTAATTATAATCATTATCATTAGATACTCAATGAATAACTAACTGTGGGGTTTTATATGGTTTGGTTGTTCATTGATAGCTTAATTTGGTTGTGAGTATTTTTCCATCAATCAGAAAGACCTTAGTATGCACCTAATTGATTTTCTTCTTTAACTCAATTTTATTATTGTCATTTCATTTTGACAATATTATTTAACATACATGATAAACAAATAATGTAGTAAATTACATTCTCTAATTCATTAATAAACCCTCGAAAGATTTTCTACAATTTTCTTCGTATGATTTGGTTGGGATATGCAAATAACTTAAATGACGAATATCTAATCCAACGGTATTGAAAAGGTAAAAATCGATTCGTTCAATTTATTCTCACGGGGCGGCCTCTATCTCTCTCTTTAACGACAATGGTCTCTACCAAAAGGACCAATGCACTTTGGTTATTACAATATTAAAAGCGAAACAAGCGAACTGTGTAATTATTAATTCAAACTACGACTTTGCGAACCGACTGATGACGGAACGTGGTTTACCGTCCCAAATATGTACATTATAAAATGATTTGTGGAATTCTTGTTTTCTTTCTCATTCCAACTGGTGTCTGTATTGAGGAATTCGGTATAGGTGAGTAAGCGTTTGTTTCTGCTTTCCATTTATCATAATTATATATACAATAATATTTTGTCTATTCATATCTTTATTTTTCAATGATACCAATGTTTTAAACAAGAGTTTTATTTTGGTTGGTTTACTTAATTAGTTAGTTAATTTGTACCTTTCATATAAGAAATATTAAGTTATAGATAAAAAAAAAAAACTAATGGTATTTGATAAAATAGTTGAAGTTAAATTCGTTGTGTTGAAATGCAGTTTAACATGCGCCGCTGCAACTTTAAACAAAGAGGTACAAAAATAATAGCTTTGCATTTCTTAATACCTTTCAAATACATCAATCGCAATAAATCTTGTAGATATTTTTAACAGCTTTTCAGCGTCTAAAAGGAAACAACACTATCTTTTATCAGGTGTATTCTTCGATCTGTCGGTGTGGTCGACTGATGAACTGCCTTCCGCCAAGGTGTTCAGCATTGGAAGCACCGCCACTCTTATTCCTTATGAACATTATTTTGACGGAAATGAAGTGTTTAATATCACCCAAGCAGGTATTTATAGCCTTAAAAGATAGTTTAAGCGAAAACGTAACCTTTTTTGATATTGTATTAATTTCACAATCAACCACCTTACATAAATTTTGAACATAAATTCAGTTTGCTTATTTGATAATTTTAAAAATGGTATAAGATTCGACTATGTACATATCGCCATTAGAAACCATTTTTATTTCAGTATGTGACATGGCGGAAAAAGAAATAGTAGGAATGGTCACCTTTACTACTTGTAAGAAGGCTGCTGTTACCGCCCATCAAGCAAATTTGCTGGACTTACCTCATGTCCTTGTCGCCAGAGATAATGAACATTGTGATTTCCCGCCATTCATCTCATCGCATCAAACGTTAATGGTTTACCCAGATTGCCGTCTGCTGATCAAAGCCTTCGTGTCTATTACATTACAAAAGGCCTGGAGATCTGTTAGCGTCATATATGATGAAACTTACGGTTAGATTTTCAAGCATGAACATTTCATTGAATCTTAGATATCCGTTGTAATGCCTTAATTTTGTTTACTAGTAAATATGACCAATTGGATAAAAGAACCTGATGATCAAAATGATATCTTTAAATATGGTTTTGCTACAATTTATTTCCTAGCTCTAAGATTGGTTGTATATTTTAGCCATAAATTGTGTAATATAATTGCATTTGATAATTATCAGAATTATTGAATATTTGGGAATATTTTTTTCACAAACCAAATTAACTATTATAATAGTTATGAATAGCATCTTTGTATTTCAGGTGAATCGTGCATTAATTACTTGGTAGGCCAATTAAGTGCATTGTCTATTTCATCAAACATAATCAAGATGTCAGAAACCAATGATGCCGACACTTTCTTGGCTTTACTAATCAGAGCAAATGATACAAAACTCTTTACCATGCTGAATGGCAACAGAACCGAAGACTTACTTCATCAGGTACAATTTGTGAATCCTTTATTTTACCTGTAGCCGTAACATTTTTATCAATTTTCTACCCGTTTAATATACCTTTCTCTTTATCATTTAAAAAGATGAAGAATTATTTTGTAACCGTATTTACCCCAACTCAAGAAAACGCCTTAAGATAAGTTTGGAAATATATTACTCAAAGCAATGTGTTTTTCATTAACGGTTTTGAATAATATAGCATATTATGTTGGTTTCTCGGTGGAAAATGTAGGTACTTTCCTTTCATTAACTTTTCTTGTGAGAAACCTATCCAAAAGTTACTCGAACAAAACTTAGGCAGACAGTCATATTCTATGCATGTTGACAATGTGTTAAATCAAGAGAACATGTTAGAAGACTTCCTCCCCGGTGTTGGTGCTTGTTTCATATTTATGAAACTAACAACGTATCAGTCATAATAATCCCAGACATTGAGTAGTGTTGATACATTAATTTTGTTCTTGATATCTGCATGCATAAGCACTTCATCTGTTAGGTTTTAATTATTCTTTTGCGCCTCATTGCCTATATTTGATATTTTAATCTTTTATTTGCTCATGATGGTAAATTGTAACCATTGTGTAATATTAATTCATTCGTTTCTTAATTATGAGAACCAAACATATGAGCTAGAGAACCAGAGAATTAAGTCAAATTAACGTTATCGATTTTACATCACTTTTGTAATTGGTGGTGTTTCATTTAACAACCTATTCATAGCCTCTAGGAATTCAAACGGGAAAGTATGTATAGACAGTGAAATCCTCGACAGAGATACCCTTATTGCAATGATTTAAAAGCCTACCAGGGACTGATTATCAGAAAGTTACCACAAGCAATCACTGTTTTATCATTGAATACTAAAATACATTTTTTTTAATGATTCGCGAGGATTGTTTTCAAATGATCAATAATAAAACGCTGAATTGAAATAAAATTAATATGATGTCTCCCGAATGAATTCAATCAGTTAAAAGCTTGCACCAAACATATGGCCATAAAATTTACAACAGTTTCTATATAATGGTGTCACTTAATATCACAAAATCGGCCACGTGACGAAATGCACTAGCTTTTCGTCAAGGTGTTAATTAAAAAGGGTTTTGAGGAAATTTAACTCATGATCTCAGCCCCTTGTTTACATTTCTGTTCGATAGTTTAGAATTGTGGGCAAGGTAATAGTGATTGTTAAATTCATTAGTTTTGTTTGGTAAATTTACCCCCAGTGCTAATTTTTAATTTTTTTTTGTGTACCATAAATAAGATTATAATTGTGTTAAAAGGACATGGACGCAATTGAGCTCAAATTTTTCGAATTTAATTTTTCCATTTTTACTTTCTAAAATATTTTATATGACTATATTTTAAATATCTGAATGTCAAATATTGATTTTAGTAAGATATAGAGTTTAAAATTCTTTGTTATGTAAAAAAAAGATGGAATCTTGTTATTGTTCACGTGTTTTATGTGTTGTATTAGTATTAGTTTCAGTTAAATATTCTTTCTTTTGTTGATGATATAGTTTATAAACATATTGTATCAGTTTATCTTGTTTGCGACGAGTCATTTTGTCAGAGAAATTGTATTTTCTTAACTTTAAGATTTGTCTACATAACAATGATTTTTTTGTTTCTGTGCCTCGCCTGTAACTTGATTTCTAACATTCAAATGTTAGCCAATTATTCAGAACGCAAAAGTAAGCCATTTTAAACATAAAAAGAAAAAATAAAATGTTGATCTCAAATCGGGTGAAGTTTCCTTTAATGATAATTAAAAATCTTTTACATTTTTCCTTTAGGCATCTTCGGTTGATATGTTCAGCAGGGAATATTATTGGATAATACATTATGATTCCAAATTCCTCATGAGTAGCCATTTGCTAACTGCAATGGAAGGTGGAAATGTTCTCACTGCTTCCTTTGACAAAAGAGTAAGTATGTATCTGAAGTCCCTCTATTCAACCTGTCTGTCATAACAAGACCGCTCTTCTATTACATATTTATAAATCTTAAGGAAGCATATCCCCACCCCCTTTTATATTATTTGTGTTTAAAGGCATCAAATCAAAAGAGTATCTCTATATGGCGCCAAGTCTTGTAAAAATATAGATAAAAGATATAATTGTATATTTGTCTCATATATGAACAGTACATGAACACAGTAAAATTGTTTATAAATTAGGCCATAGCGGTTATACTGTAGAAGAGTTGCAGAAAAAGTGAAATCAAATACTGACTTCAATAATAAAATTTTAGCTTCTGACGCCCCCCCCCCCCCCCTCTTTGTAACGTCTCATTTACTTTTCGGAGGCGGTTTAATTACGATGACAATTATGTTTCAGCTTCCTGATGCTATCTTAAGCGATATTATATCAGCCTATGGGTATGGTTTGGAGTATATGTTGAATCACAACACGACATTTTCCATTGGGAAATACGACTGTGATGACAAAAAGCCCACGGTCGGGGAACCGGGACTTCTTCAGATCATAACACGGGTGAGTAGTTTAATCAGCGATGTTAGTTGTAGTGTTTAAATACAGGGCTTATATTTACATTTGTTTAATTGTATAGTGCTCTTTTCTTTCCTTTTTTTTTTGACAGTTTTATCCGTACGAATGATTTTTCGCTTAACAAAAATCTCATAGAAAGTCAAATGGTATCACCAGTAACACGGTTGTTTTCGTGTATGTTTTTCTCTTGTATATAAGGGTTTTAATATTTGTTTTAAGTTGATGAAAACTGTCTGGGTGTTTTTCTCTTCAGTAAAATTGTTACACACAATATTTGATACATATAAACTAGACGATTTGATCTTTAAATTTAATTGAATATAATTATCAACAACATTATCATATTTCATATAAATTATGATTTTCATTTTCTAGAATTCTATGCAAGAAAATTTAGAAAATATAAAATGGTCCAATGACGGTGTACTGGATGCCACAGTACAAATTTCCAGCACTCAAGCCGGAAGAAACGGTACTTTAGCAGAAGTAGCAACCTACAACTACGCAGACGGATTCCGAGTGAAGGATGGCAGATTGTATCAGAACTTGTTTAAGGATTTCGCCAACAGAACACTTAAAGTTGTCTCTTGGACTGTAAGGCATATTTCATTATCCATTAGCACTTATTAGTATTGATCATTTTTTACCACTATTTGAACCTCCTGGAAAGAATCTTAAAACATAGGGTTTTATCCAAATTAGATGGTATTTCAAAGTTACAGATTGTAGTAATTTCTTTCTTTTTTTGGCTAGGTAATAACTCTTGGCTAGAAAAGTCATATTTTTTTTATTTTAGGTGGATCAAATTTATCGATCATTTTTGTTCTAGCCGCCAATAATCAAAGGCATTTGCTTACAAAGAATGCTTGTTTGTTTTATTACAACAGTTAGTGTGTATATACGACTTTTTAATGTTGATTTGTCATTACTTTCAACGGTTTTTCCAATTCAGATCAATAATTTCAAATATTTGTTCATTAGTGCATTGCAGTTCATCATTACTTTATCAAACTAAGACTATTGTATCTTGGTGTTTTTTCCTACATTGACTCGTAATTAAAATTCTTATTTGTATTATGAATCAATAAAATGCTTAACAAATGAATCGCTCAAAGATCGCTATATACATGTATTTTTAACCTGCAAATCAAGAACAAATGTCCCAATCTTTAAATAACGTATTGTAATTGAAATATTACAAAGATTTACTCTCAGAAGAATACGCCGTTTTTATCAATTATGATTTTGCAAGTTTTATTAATTTATGATTATGATGATCCTGATAATAAATATTATTCCAGAGCACGCCCTTTACAATGAGGAAACAATCAACAAATGGTCAAGTACAATACCATGGGTTCTGTTATGATATCCTCGAAGAATTCGCCAAGGTTTTCAACTTTAGGTAATTTTTCTCGAATACTTTTAATAATTGTTACCTCTTCCCTCGTCTCTTAAAATTGTATTATACACTTCAAGTTCCCTTGAGTGTTAATCTATTTTTAGAAATTGAAAAATTCAAATTTTAATCTTAAATTTGAATACTAGATGTAGCTTTATAAAATAATGAACTACATCAATATTTTAAAAATGAAAACAATACCAGTAGTTCTTTATTGTCGAAAAACAAATTGTTTGGCTACAAATACTTTTATTATTCTACAATAAAAATATGTTTTGCCAAAAAAATCACTCCTTACCTTTTGAACTATGTTTTCCTTTTGATGTTCTTACTGAATTGCCTGCAATTGAATTGTCCAAGTCATGTGGGCATTTTACTATTATAGATATGTGATGCTAGATTCAGTAGATGGAACTTATGGAGGGCCAACTAATGACGGAAAAAATGGAACTGGGATGGTTGGGATGGTGATGAGAGGGGTACGTACATGTTTTAGTATGTTGAGGCAAACCAATGGTTTCATGTTTGGAACTTAAGTTTATTTGTTGAAATGGGTTTTTTTCGTTTTTCAATCCTTACTACATTTCTGAATTCAAAATTCGGCAAACTTCTTGATGTTGGTCTGTACTTATGTTGCTCTGCGTCTTAGTGTACTTATCTCGATTTTAACATTGTCGCCATCAATACAATAGACATGAAAACTGAATAGGTTATTTATTGAAAAGTAAATTCGAAAGGTCAATATCATTAAAAAATCTAGAGTGAACGACACAACAGAAATAGACATATATAATATTTTTGTTCTTAGGAAGCGGACATTGGCGTCGGGCCCTTCACCGTTACCGCTGCCAGAGAGACAGTGGTGGACTTTCTGACTCCGTTTCAAGAAGAGGGCGTGGGGATTATAATGAAGACAAAGGACCAAAAGAACGATCGGATGTTCCGGATGTTCCTGCCTTTCCAATCCACTTCCTGGATCGCTACTGGCGTCTCCATCGTGATAACCGGAATAATTTTGTTCGTCATCTCACGATGTAGTCCCTACACCAATGACGCGGATAAGCCTATCTACAAAAATTTCTGGCTTGCATTTGGTGCTTTTTTCGGGCAACGTAAGTTGTGTTTGTTAATATATATTCTTTATGTTTTGATCAACAAAGGACATGACTCTATTAAATAATGTACAAAAAGGTAACAGTGGATCAATATTCGAACTCTAAGAAAATGGTTCCTCGAACTTGTAAAAGAAAATGTCACACAATTTAGAAATATGTTTAACTGCCAGTTATGTGTTGAAAACAAGTGTTCAGCATTTTATTGGAAAATTATTTTTAAATGTATCGGAGATCAATCATATTTACATGTATGATAAAGCCATATTTGAATTTCAACAGTTTTGATATTAACAATTTTGTCAGTAAAATCATTCCATCTACAATACAGTAAAAAACAAACATTGACATTAATAATACTGTTAAAGGGTTAACAAGTGGATGGAGAATGGAAACTGTGAAATGATTTGATTAATTATAAAAGCATATAATTGTTTCAGTTGGAGGAGATTCCACACATACATCGGCATCGGGGCGAATTATACTGGGAATATGGTGGATGTGCACAATACTTATTCTAGAATTATACACTGCAAACCTAGCAGCTTATTTGACAATTCCGCCTGCCAAATCACCTATCAAAAATCTAGAGCAGTTAGCAGCATCGTCCGATTACAAACCATTAGTCAAAACTGGATCTAATCTCGATTTTCTTTTCAGGGTAAATATGCTTCATTTGTATTACATTGATACGACAGAGCACGCAATGTTGGAACATATTCATAAATATTTATTTCAGTATTTCATTTATTCTGTTATTAGAGGGCAAAAGGTGGGCTATACAAACAAATTCAAGAGAAAATGGATCAGATGCCTGTGATTACAACTACAGAGGCCGGGTATGAATTGGTGGGGACTGGAAAATATGCCTACATGACGGATGTATCACAACTAACTTATAAAGTATTAAAAGGCTGTCATGATTTACTGGTAGCCGAGGAGACATTTAATAAGGCAGGCCTATCATTTATTGTCAGGACAAATGCTGAATTCAAAACTGCATTCAATTTACAGTAAGAGTCTCTCTCTCTCTCTCTCTCTCTCTCTCTCTCTCTCTCTCTCTCTCTCTCACACACACACACACACACACACACACACATCGTCCTAATACAAGAGCTTCATATTAAACATATAGTAATTTTTTATATATAGAAATGCGGAAAATTATTTGTACCATACTCCTAATGATATTCTATGAAAAATTAATTTATGAGATGTCATCAAAAATATTATGATTTTGAAAAATTACATTTTTGGTAGACTGCATTTACAAAAATTAATGTTCGCGAAAATGGTTCCCTTTAACAGTATAACAGTTCCTCATCTATCTTTGTGGTACATTACAGTATGATAAGAATGATAGAAGCTGGATTGATCGCCAAATTTCACTCAAAATGGTGGCCTAGAGTTAGCGAGTGTAGCCAGGATTCCTCCAAGTCGGCCACAGCGCTACAGATCGACAGCATGGCGGGAATATTCATTGTATATGCCGCATTTTCTGGACTTGCACTGATATTTTTTGTCTCGGAAATGGTGTTTTATTTCTTCATCCGTCGTCAGAGGGACACGAAAATAAAATCATCTGAGGTCACGAATCTTAAACAACCTCTGTGATGATATGTTTATGCCGCATTTTCTGGGCTTGCACTGATATTTTTTGTCTCGGAAATTGTTACGAATCTTAAACAACCTCTGTGATGGTTTAAGTTTAAAAAATGACAATACCGGTTTAATGTAAATATGTTTATTATTATATCTCTTAACAATACAAGACATGAACATAAGGTAGTCTGTACAATGTGTATCTTTTACATGTTACATTTTCAGAACTTACGACTTACGAATAAAATGATGATAATTATAGTGTTCTCTTCTTTTTTAAATAGTATTATCAAATAAAGAAAATATCTATAACAAAGTGATTATATTAAAGATACCAAACACAGTCTAGTTTTTGTTGAGCTTTAATTATAAAAGCGTTATAAAAATGTGTAAGAACATGTTACCTCTTTTTTTTTAATTATAAAACATTCAACGAATGAGTATATTAATTACACATTTAAAAATTCTCAAGTCATCTCACGAATTTTCGACTAAAAATTGTTTGCAAAACAAACATATATATACATATTGATCAATTTTAATGTTCCTTTTGATTAGATTTGGAGAGTTGACATATATTTTAATGCTATCTAAATTGATCGAAAATATTCTTTTGTTATGAGCACAGGAAGGGAAAACAGAAGAGATGATTTGCAACATCGCTGCATTTGTTCAGTTCGTATCAGTGACATCAGCTTTGTCATATCCATTCCATTTTGGTAAGTATACTAATAATACACGTGTGGATTTAATATATTTCCAAAAATCACTTTCACAATAAAATATTTGTGTTTCATCCGGGTATAATAGCAGCAAACATTGCACAAAAAATATACATAAGCCGACTATAATTTTTTTTTTGGTAAACAAATCTGCAATGATCGGTTCCTTAATCGGTTAATGTATAAACTTTTAGTCGGTACGTTAAATATAATGAACAGCTTATATGAAAGGATTTACTTGACACACCCCGGTCGATATGTACCCCGTAAACAAAATCAACGGTGGTTTGCTAGTGGGTGTTAAAAGTTCACTTTTGGAAAACTGGCGTCAATCTGTACAGTCCGTGCAGTCCGCTTTCCTGCTGTACATAATGATGAAATAACTGAGTTATAGAAACTCTAAAACGTATGGAATAAGACCCAATTTTTACAATTTGAACGTATTTCATTGTAGGTATTGTAGATAATTTATTTGCATAAATGTTTTAGCTTAATAAACTAAACACTTGGCGGATTTAAGAGATTTAAGGAGTGTAAATACTGTAATAATTAAAATTATTTTAAGTTGTTAGTGGCAAAATGAACACGATCAGAGTTTGAAGAAGCGTTGATGATGGCGTGGATTTGAATGATTGAATGATGAACGTATTTCTACGAAAGCCGAGAAGGATCATTCGAGATTCGAGATTCGAAATACGAGATTCGAAATACGAGATTCGAGATTCGAAATTCGAGATTCAATATCTAAATTAACCAATCAAATCATGGATCTGAAACCTGTATCCTAGCAACATCAAACTGTTCTAAATAAAGATCATTCGTACATGCTCTTTCCTACAAATAAATGTCTTTATAGCTCTTAATAAATGCTATGGTCACTTCTCCCTACCTAACTAAATAATTATGTGTATTTACTTTTACACAGAATATCTAAGTAGACTAGTAATAATGCAGTGTGCTTCGCGGATCTAAGTGATTTTGTTTGCCCTGGTGCATTTCCACCTGATGCGTTTGAACCCTGGGGTATTTCACCACCAGTAATAGTTTAAAACCCGGGTTTATTCACCCCTTTTGTGTAAAAATGCGGTTATGGTAGAGAACTTCATAAGCGTAGCTAATTTTTTCTGTAGGGGGTCCTAGGCCAATTTTAAAAAATTTTACTATGTAAATTTAATAAGCTCCAATTTTCCCGAGGAGGGGGTCCAGATCCCCTGACCCCCTCCTTTCTAGATCCCCGCATGAAGATTAGTACATGTATCTAAATAATCTAAATATAAATAACCTGTCCTGTTTCACTAATAAATATAAGCATTACTTATCGTTTTTATGTATGCATACAGTGATACACTAGTACTATGATTATAAACAAATCATTGAGATATTATCACATTATACGGAATTATTAATAAATACAATTTTTTTTCCTTTTCCTCAGTAAAAAATGAGTCTTACTTTTGGAATTGTTTTCAATATAGAAGGATACCTACTCTCTACAATTAAAGGTAGGGATGATAGGGTGCCAATTTGTTCACATTGCCGATTTCTTGTACAGAGAACAGTAAAACTTTTTAAAAATTTGATTGTGCATGAATATTTCAAAATTAATTGTTGTACATGTATTTTGTTATAATTCATTCATTGATATATCAATAAGAAAGATTAAAAGCATATGTTTCACAGTCAAGTTAAGTTTCTCTGTAGTTTCCTACCCCCCCCCCCCCCCCCCCCCGCACCAAAATTGACAATAATTACATATAAGTCATACAAATGTTTACTTTTTTTGTAAGTAAATCTCTAAGGATGTAAATAAGCACTGCAAACAAAGATGTGTGTATTTAATATACTACTACATTACACTTAGCCAGATAAAATGTAATCAGGATGAAGCTACAAGGGGTGAGTGGTGCAAATTTACCAATTTGTCGCCATACACACAGAACACCAAATAAAGAAACTGTGAGTGGTGTGTGGAATGCATAAAAGATGACGGCAAATTATCTCAAATAATCAGTGCAAAAACCAACAAATAGACTGTTATTTGTTACATATCCTGCAAAAACATTGATAAAAAATGTTATCGTCCCATAACATAGCCGATTAAGTTAATGTGTACATATGGTCAACGTACATGTAATTCTAATATACAAGAAGGCGGACGTATCAGGCGGGGATCCAGAAAATTAAATTTCAAAAATGATCGGTTGAATGACATTAAATGCTTTGAAAATTGTTTTAAACTATCGCACGGGTCAAAATGCATGATAGAAGCTATGTACAGTGTAATTTGAAACTTTCATTTTATATCAATATGTAGTATTACCTATTATAACAAATGAGAGTATAGCACAACTGCCACAAGCAATACATGTCCTTTACCAGCACCACCTCCCTTCTATATAAAAAAATGAAACAATTGTCGTTTTATTTGCTAAAATGTGTGTGGTTCAAGATTTTTCTAAAGGACATACCCGATTAAAATTGAAAAAGAGTCGTACGTTTAAAACTAATTTTGTCAAATTTTTTAGATTCATTTGGTTATATTTTGGTCCATTTGGGTAAATAGATGCACCAGCGCAGCTCTTATTTATGTATAATCAGGCCATAAATTCAAAATATTTTCAAAAATTAATAGCTTTAAATCCAGTGGATGAAAAAAAGGAAAGCAAGTCGAACTCGATGAGTGCTAATACCTGTGTTGAATGAATGGTACAGTAGGATATGCGCAAAAAAGTCCCGTCTACTCTTTCCTACCCTATATTTATTGGAATATTAAATCCGATTATAAGAGTCAAATTAAAAATCAAGTACGGATATGTACATGTACCTGTTTATCAAAAGTAAAACTACTCATAATTTATCTACAGTGCATCGTTATGGAGCTACACAAAAAGTTTTATATTAATTTGCCGAGCCAAATAAAAAAACCTGGAAAACGAAGAGAAAACAAAGTGGGGACAGAATAACTGGCAAACTAATTAGGACTTTATAGCCCCCCCCCCCTCTTGAAATGTATATACTGAAAACAGATTATTGGAGTACAACATCCGCACACAATTTAAAGAAAATTTCATGTTTTAATGTAAGACATCACAAATACCCCAAACCCCCCTCACGGAAAAGGAAATGCTAGGTGATGAGAGAGAGAGAGAGAGAGAGAGAGAGAGAGAGAGAGAGAGAGAGAGAGAGAGAGAGAGAGAGAGAGTCGATGTAAATCACAGGTGCGCTAACACCGTTAAAATTAAAGCTTGCTTGTTGGTCCGCCCTACCCTAGCTACCTCCTCTCTTTTCTCCTTTTAGAGGCTTAATTATTGTCTATATATGCTTGTAACAAATCAAATCAATTTCAAATTCTAAATCAAAACTGAATTTGACACTACAAAACTCTCTCTGTGTCTGTCTGTCTGTCTGTCTGTCTGTCTGTCTGTCTCTCTCTCTCTCTCTCTCTCTCTCTCTCTCTCTCTCTCTCTCTCTCTCTCTCTCTCATATCGACAATGGCATTGCCATACCCTACAATACACTATTCTTATCTGGATTTTTGTCTTTGAGGTTGTAAATCATTATATCTTCTATGGTTTAAAACTTTATCATAACCTAAAATTTGACATGTCGATTATTTCATTGAGTTTCGTTTCATAGCTAAAACATTTAGATTAAACAGATCTTTCTTCGCGAGCCGATTTTTAAACAGTTGGGGCGAATACACTTCGGGTTAAAATTGCTCGGGGGGAAATACATACAGGGCAAACAAAACCACTTAGATTCGCAAAGCCAACAGTGTTATTTCTAATTTAATTGTTTATACTGCGTGGGGTTAATTCATCAATGTTAATTTAACCATGTTATAACCACTATATAAGAGCTATTAAGACATTTATTTGTAGTAAAGAGCATGTACGAATGATCTTTATTTAGAACAGTTTGATGTTGCTAGGATACAGGTTTCAGATCCATGATTTGATTGGTTAATTTAGATATTGAATCTCGAATTTCGAATCTCGAATCTCGTATTTCGAATCTCGTATTTTGAATCTCGAATCTCGAATGATCCTTCTCGGCTTTCGTATATTTCTTAAAGTACCTATTCATGGATATGTATGCAAGGCTTTTAGCAATAGTAAAATATTAGTTCTTGAACACTAAGAAGTAAAAAAGGAAATCTTTCTTTCATATGTAAATTCCGGGACCGTAAACACTGCAGCTTTAAACATCCTTAACCATTATTGAAAACAATATATTATTTATTAACCCAAAAATTGTTCTTGAATTCTGTGATGTAATTGATCATGCTCGGTGATAAGAATAACTCTGTACTCTATTTATGTAGATATTCTTGCGAATCCGGACGATGCAGATCACATTAGGAATATAACCCAAGACTTCCTTAATACGGATCGACTTGACGCCTTGGCAGCAATGAATATCAGCCCTGTTACTTTTGCAGTTCATACAGATAATAAGACCCCTGGAATAGACAGTAATTTGGGGTGTCTTCTATACTTATTAAACATGACATTTGTGAATACAAATTTTGGAAAATGACACCACCAACCAAATTTACGACAAGAACATTGCATAAAACATATCCTATAAGTTTATCCTCTTTCCTATGTATATAAATCTTTAAATTTACTTTCTTTGGTAGGTTTAACGGTGAAAAATAGCACATCGTCTGTATACATTGACTTAAAAAGAAACCCTTCCGACGTCCTCTGTATTTTATCAAAGAGCATAGGCGTGGCTTACGTAAGGTTACACCCAGGCACACACAGTATTTGTCAATCAAGCATTCAAATGCGACCCTCGGTGACTGATTACATGGACATTGCTCATCAGATCTACAAATTCAACGACACCGAATTTACATCAGTTGTGTATATTACAGATTACATTTATGGTAAGATTTTGAGAGAAAAAGTTGGTTGAAAATTTATCTTCTTTTTCTTGTGACATTAGTCCATACCATTGAAATATATTTGTTTAGTAAAAAAAATAAATTATGCTTATTTTTCAAGCAGATTTTGATCTTAGTATCTTTCAAAAGAGATTCAATGCAACTTTGAAGATGATGATTTTCACATTAAATAACGGGAGCTTACCGCACCAAGTGAAAAGATTCACTACTGATGGCAAAACAGACTTCTTTATCATGTATGCTTCGAGTGACGCCATAAACAACACACTTCAGTTTGTAAGTATATTAACAACTATCGTGTGTATCATTGACCCCATAAGACTCAATTCAAATGGACAATATCACTAACAACTCAAAACCGTTTCAGTGTGCAAACAGTACGAATAAAAGAACCGATAATTGGGTGGTGATTCCATCTGACCTTGCTGAATGTCCCAAAATCACTAATTTGGAGTGTTCCGTAGTGTGTGTTCGACACGATTTCGCAAACGATGATAGGAACAAATCAAGATCAGTAAGTATTAACTCATTCTCTTTAACTTGTACATAATTTTAAAGATATCAGGAAAAATAACTCATTAATGAAGAATCCTTTTCAGCTCGCCGATGATTTCCTTATTCGATCTCTTGATTTGTTTGACAAATTGGCCAGGAGTTTCACGTCGCCCCCATCAACAAATGAGGTAAACATGGATTATTTGCTCATGAACATGTTATGTTTTCAATAAATATGGATAAAAAAAATTGAGCGCGTTAATAATAGTCTTTTGCAAATCATCGTTTTAGTTATCCCCTCTGAGGCAGTTGGCGTTGCACATTTACAACTCAACCAAAGATCTGAAGATTGAAAGCGATGTGATAAAGATAGAAACAATCAAGGGGAATAAAGTAACCAAGGTAAAACCTGTTCACATTGATAGCCTAGTTTGCTTGATTTTGTATTGTTTATAGATTGGACTCTGTAATTCAATCAACTGAAAAGTGACTAAAACGTAAAGGTGATTGATTGACATAGGTATGCCATTCGGTCACCTTTCCAGACTCAGTTGACTGAATGGTAAAGCTCCATGCTGTAATTTTCCTCTTGTCTTCTTTTTGGTAAAAAAAAAAACTTAGTTGTCTTAATGCAAATGGTTCCATTTAGTAAAAGAATTAATTTCTTCAATGTCGTCATTGCAGTAGTTTTTCTCAATTGCAGAAGTTCATTAATTCTGTTGAGCAAAATTTTAATGGCTACAAACTAAAATGCGGAAAACATTGCTTTGAATTTGCTTTGCCTCAGCCCATTATAACAGGAAATACAAATGTCATTGTTGGAATTATCTCACTTATTGCAGGTTTTTGATTTTTTTAAATGTATAACCCATTCTAGAACTGTAATTGTTAGTTTTTGGTTTTGTTTGATTGTTTGTTTGTTTTTTTGTTGGGTTTTTTGGCTTTTTTGGGTTTTTTTTATGGGTTTTCTTTTTACAAAAAAAAAATTTATTGGATTATTTTCAAGGAATTTAAATGTTCTGTTCTAGATAGGGAATTGGACAAAGGACACCGATGTCGTTTTGTCAACTTTGCCATTCACAAGCGCACCTGCTTCACAACTGAACGTCATAACTATGCATGTGAGAATCAAAACTTTAGTTTTTACAATTTACATCAATTGTATTTCTTTTTGAATCAACAACATCTCATATCTTTTAGTTATTACACATGTATCATACATTTTGTACAACTCTATGATACGAAATTTCCGTAAATGTATAATTTTAAATTGTTTCGTAGGAACCGCCCTTCGTAGAAAAGTTTACCAATAAGAGTGGTACATTTTTTCGAGGCTATACGATTGATGTTTTGGACAAAATCGCACAAGAAATAGGATTCACGTACGTGATTCGTGAAGCTCGTGTCAAGCAGTACGGACTAGCCTTACCTGATGGGTCATGGACGGGCTTAGTCGGAGAGGTTCAAAAAGGGGCAAGTGATGAATGCTTTTAATTGTCGTTTATTTATTTATCCATGCTACTTAATATTAACTTAAAAACTAATTTTCTGCAGGTGTAATTTTTTCATTACAACTTCAGATGAAATATATAGACATTAAAAATAATGGTTAACAGTTTTTCTACAAGCAATTCAAGATAAACCTTTTAAAAACGTTTTGGTTGTCATTTTTTCATAATAATGTTCTGTACTGTCTTTGTAACAGGAAGCAGATCTTGCAGCAGCCCCTGTGTCTGTGACAGCAGAGAGAGAACAAGTGATTGATTTTACCCATCCTTATTACGACTATGCAGGTCTGCAGATCCTGATGAGCGGCACCATTGCTTCTAGTTCCATGTTTGGATTCGTGGACGTCTTTGATGGTCCTGTTTGGCTTGCATGGTTCGGTTTTTTGGGGCTGACAGGGATAATGTTGTACGTGTTTCATATCCTTGTCTACCGCGTGTTCTCCAAAGAAAAAGAAAAGGACAAGGACAAAGTGTTCTCCATCAGTGATACGCTTTGGTTTCTCATCTCGTCCATTACAATATACGGTTAGTGCGTAGATTTTATTTTACGTCCAAATCTCCGAAATTTTTATTATATAGGATTAAAACATAAAAATATCATAAATATATTTACCTTTTAGGACCAGACAAGACCCCGGGTACATTTGCAGGTCGAGTGTTGGTAATAGGGTTCTGGTTCTTCTGTCAAATTATGATGGCAACGTACACGGCAAACCTGGCAGCCTTTATGACATCTAAGCGGCTGACAACCGAAATCAACTCTCTTAACGAGTTGGCATCACAAAATTCTATCAAATACTCGTCTCTTGCCGGGTCCGTCAGCGAGGCTTATTTTTCACGAATGAAAGGCATCGAAGAAAACTTTTTTGAGCTGTGGAAGAACATGAGTTACGAAAAGAGTGACGGAAGAAACGACCTCTCTGTTTGGGACTATCCTCTAGATGACCTTTATTCCAGAATGTATAGTCATATAAACGAAACCGGGTTTCTCAAGTCATCGGAAGAAGGTATCAACCGTGTTCTTGCGGGGAAATTTGCATTTATTCAAGAAACACCGCTGATTAAATACGAAATGACCAAGTATTGCAATTTAATAACCGTTGGAGAGGTGTTCAGCGCTAAACCCTATGCTTTTGTTTTACAAGAAAACTCGCCGTGGAAAGAGGCATTCGATGCAAAGTATGTATAAATATGCATGTACTTGAAACGAAAACTATAGCTTCCAACGTAAAGGAAACACAATAAAGAAAATACAATATGTTTATCTTCTTTTTGATTTTCAGAATTCTGGAACTTCAAGCAGATGCTTTCTTCGAACAGCGGAAAGAAGTTTGGTGGTCACAGATGGTGTCTTGTCCAAAAGAAGACGATTCTTCCACCGGTCTTCCCTTTAAAAATCTCAGTGGGGTGTTCATTCTCACCGGAGCGGGGTTTGCCACGGGGTTTTTAATGCTTGGAATTGAATGTATTGTTTTCAAATGGAAAAAGAGAAAGGTAAAACGTTATTGGGTTAAATCAAATGTTCTTATTTCAAAATACATGTATCAGGAATAGGATCATACGATATCAAGCTCATTTTTTTTTTCAAATAGATACAATGATCAATAAAATTCTTTCTTTCTTCTTTCTGTTTTTTTTTCTACATTTAATATATCAAATTTGAAGCTATTTTATGTGCATTAATCGTTCTGGGTTTACTTACTACCGAATTGCATAATTAATATTGCTAAATGTAGTATGTATTTTAAAAACAGTAAAATTTACATTTTATTGAGTCAGAAAATCCTTAAAACACATATGATTATATCTGTTCAATGTTTCATAAACAGGAGACGAATGAAAAGCCTAAACATGTGTTTGTTCGTCCAAAGTTTCCTCCCTTGTCTACCAGATTAACATCCTTAAGGTCGTTGTTTATGAAACCTAAAAGTGCAAGCTCCACTACCCCTACGAAAGACCTGACAGTTTCTGAAATGGATTAGGAAAGAGTATTTTATTTTGATTTTTGTGTTTACTAAGGTAATAACATGTATATAGACATGTTCAAGTCTCGATATTTAATAAACAGTTCTCTATTTGATACTTTTAATGATGCCAAACATAGATTTAAGAATGGTAGACAATAGAAATGAAACTTTCTGAAACAACGTAATATTTGCAAAAAAACACACGCAGAGACTTGAGCATGTCTAATATGCATACGAAATTTTAAAAAAGAGGATCATTCATCAGGTTTATTGAATTTTACTTATACGTCTCAAAATGATAACAATTCTTTAGTACATAAAAGGTTTCTTTGAGAATATAATCATTCCTTGATATCATCCCAAACTACATTTTTTGAATTATTTGAATATATTGTATTTTTTTTATGAATATAGTGAATTCTTACTAACATTTATTACTTGATTATACATGTATGAGCTCATTTACGATGACCCTCATCAAATCTTATATCATGATTTATCTCTTGTGTATCCATTATTACTCCTTTTATAAATCATTTAATATTACATGTTATATCACCATCAAACATTTCCTTTTTATCCATTGTATGATTGTATTAATAAATTACTTATTCACTGTATTATTATTTATCGATTGAATAATGTCAAAAGGGTCACATTTTTACATAACAGAAACATGAATATGTGTATATATACTAATACATATGTGTATTAATGTATAAGACCATGTATCAGAAGTAGGGAAAATGTGAAATAAAATCAAAAGACCTCTGGAACCAATGGCTTTTACTAAATACAAATATTTTCCGACTAAAGTTGATAAGACAGCGGGTGCAAAAGTGCAGGATGGCGTCCGTGGTCCTGGGTGTTAGCCCGATTGAAGGTAGGTCAATTGTTTAATTCTGGTAAACGAAGTAACCACCAGACTGAGCCTGCGTGTAAACAAACGGATATAAATAGAAAGTAATTTCAAGCAGTCTGAATAACCTCCCCCTTTTTTCTTGTTAAAGAAAAGGAGTGGTAATAATCAGACTGGATTTTAAGCAGCAGCATGTGGATGGCGTAAACTAAATTCCTCATACTATAGTTGCACTTTTAAGGATCATTATCTGTATACAATTAATAAATATAATAGGTCCATGTTGATACGCATTAATAAATAAACAGCTGACGTCAACTTTCGCTTTTGATACAAATATACAGTACTAGCTAGTATGATGTTTTTTTAAAGTCTTTATTCTTTTGTGTTGCTTAACACAAAGTTTGTGTAATGTGCAATATATACAGAAATATAATGATATGATATTATTGTAGGTGTCGAATTTCTGCGAAGCATATCGCCTCTTCAACATACATGTATATACTTTATTGACAAAAAAAATCAATTGCCGGTGTAACGAAGAATATTGACCCGGGTTGAAAATTGACCCGGGGGTCATTTTTCAACGTTGAATATTGACCCGAGGGGTCATTTTTCAACGTTGAAAATTGAGACCAAGATCGTGAAATTTATACCCGGGGTCATTTTTTAACGGTATGAATTTTTTTTTTACTAAACTTTGATGATCTCGACACGTTGAAATTTGATCCTGTTGAGAATTGACCCTAACTTCAGAGTTTTGATCTGAACTGGAACTTACTGTACACGGTTTAAATGTACAATCATGAACATCTTTGAAAGTTTCAGTTTTAAAATTTTCTTTCAGTCCGATACATATGCGGACATGGCTGATTTATTGTTGGTTGATATGTCCGATTAATTATTTAATTTTGAGACTGAAAATATGAATTACAATGCTATGTAAATAAAGCTAAGGGATAACCGTTTTTTTTTCGGAATGAAACGGGCTAGTCGGGTTTATCATTAAATTATATTACAATAAAGGAATTTTAACAAGTAGGCTTACATCTACATGTACAGGTGGAGTATGGTTGATCTAAACATTGTAATGTTATATATGAAAAGGCATTTAAAAAGATTAGATTGAGATTACTCAAATATACAATTGATAAAGAAACACTTGATAAAGTTCGGCTTTTATCAGACCTAGATTGGGATGGGGTGATGTTGTGAGGGGCAACTTATCATGGAAAACTCTGAATTGCTTAAACATCATTTTATATAGTGAACTTGGTTTGAAAACCTTACAATCTCGAAGGGATACACATAAACTAATTCTATTCTACAAAATTTTAAATGATTTAGCACCAGATTTAATTCAATTAATTTTTTTTCCAACTGAACATGCATATCATCTTAGGTTGAATGACCTTTTTTCCTGTCTACCACTATATCGTACTGTTTATTACAATAGCTTTGTTCCGTCTTCATATAAATGTTGGAATAATCTTCCTGCACAAACGAAAATTTCATAAACTTTATCAATCAAAACTTCAAAACAAAATATATCAATAGCTTACAAACACTTCAGTTTGGGGCAATAGGAAATAAAATATTATTTTTCGTCAGCTACGTAATAAAGCTAGTAATCTAAATAAAAAAAAACTTACTTATTTTAGGATTTGTTAATTGATGAGAGTCGATGTTTATACTGTGGGTTTGAATCTGCAGGAATTATGATTTTTTGGGATGTCCAAAATACACTCCACAAAGAAAAGCGGTTTTTAATCAACTAAAAAAGTGTACTTTTTTATATTAACTATTATTCATGTACATTATAGTAGTTCTGATTTTTGAGATGAATAAAATTGTGAAATCGTTTCCCATGTCTATAGTTATACTAGGGCTCCCAAGCGTTTTTGATTCTCTTAAGTTACACTGTTTAAGCCTATTTAAGTATTATACATGTATATTTCCTTATTATATAGTTCCCTTTTATTTACTGTTCTTTTCCAATGGGCTGGATCATGAATATCTCATTCTTTTGTTTGTATCTCTGCAAGTATAATTGAAGGTGGTAGTTTGTTAATGTTGGTGAGTGAACATGTCTACCAACATTATGCCTTACAATTATATATGGTAAATGTTCAGATGATTATTTAATATCCAAGTATTCCTTGTCTTATATACACGATATTAAAAAATATTCTGTAAACAAATAACAATATATACTATGCCCATAGGTTATTTTATATCACCACTTAAGCTTCTTGGCTTTGTATGTTTCAAAGGGTTTACATAGGCTATGTTGTTATCCAATCCATTTAAATTTCAATAAAAAACGTTTAACTTTAATTAATAATGTAGGTGCCTATCATAACGGCACAAATACAACACTAAAATAATATCGGCTATCAAGATATATAGTTAAAACAGTATCATTCATGAAAGAGTACATGTTAACGTATCATCATTTTGTACACTGTTATTGCCTGGATGGATGTGAATGAAAAATTCAGATAATCACAGTTTCAACAAACTGAGTGGGTGCAAACACAAAAATCACAAATCGACATACTGTAAATTTTGTATTTACACCCACCCAGAAAATTTACAATGAACAGTATCAAAGTTTCAATTTACTGGGTGAATGTAAAACCAAATTAAACAACATGACGTATTGTAATTTCTAAAACATTATTTATCTTTGTTCACTTGTCCAGCTAATTAAAGAAAAGGAGTTTTACTGTATTGAATAGTTTAACGTCTAACCATGTACACAAATATTCTGAAAAACATTGTTTTAAATATAGATATCAGACAAAACAGCATTATACGCTAAAGGTTTATTGGATTTGAATAAAACAGTTATTACATATTTAAAGAAATGATGCGTTAATTAAAAAAATGTTGTTCCCCCCCCCCCCCCCCGGAACCATAAATAAACATGTAAATCTAAAGAATAAATACGTAAAAACTGATAATTTTTAATTAAATTGACTCAAGTTGTAAATATTGATTTGTTCATTTGTGCTTCTTTGCTGTGGAATTTTGAACCGGTTTCATGATCAAAATTCCACGATGCGGGTCAATTTTCAACAGATTAGGGTCTTTATTCAACACCTTTGGTCTCAATATTCAACGTTGAAAATATACCCACGGGTCAATTTTCAACCCGGGTCAAAATTCTTCGTTACACCGGGTTGGAAACAAGTTCTGACAATCTATTCAGTTGTTCATCTCCTTAATATGCAGTCATACTTTATTAAGTTATAGTTGTTTACGTTTACTTTCGCTTTTCGGGCACTAAGAATATGTATGATCGCTTGAATTTATCCATCTATTATAGTAAAACTGTATAACGCATTGTTTATAAATATGGTAACCTGAATCATCTATCAGTGTACAGAACTTGTAGCAAGATCACGATTTTATGTATGACTTTGTTTAAGTACAGGTTGGGACCGTACAGCCTATCAGTATATTATAGTGAATCATTAGGTATGATAGCAACAATATTTAGTCTCCTTTGAGTCTATATATACACTCACTGTGCGGCAAGGAAGGGAGGGGGGGGGGAGACTCCCAGATCAAAAGTTCCTCAGTCCCTCGGTTCCTTGTATAAAATGTAGCGATAAAGAACAATGTTCTAAATCGATCAAGAGTCCAAAGGAAAAAAATTGGTAGCAGGATCAGGTGCCACGGAGGTGTCAGCATCCACTGCCGACCATATATATATAACATAAGTTAAAGCCACTTTAAAAAACCCAAACAAACGATAAGGAAGTTAGTTGTTACAGTAAAAAAGAGATTTTTGTATCATGCTATTGTCTTGTAACAATTTATACTTAAATTGCGAAGGGGGGGGGGGGGGGGTACGCACTACCCGTGTGGATAAGTACAATATTTAATTTATCATTTGTTTGTTTGCTTGTATGTCTGTGGGCTTTTTTTTATTTTGTTTTCTTTTCTTTTCTGGTCCTTAGAAGAATTCTACAAACATAATATGTAAAGATATCGTCCGGATTTAGAATGAAAGGTTTTTCAGTTATATATCTTTCTTGAATCTGCATTAATTTTTGTAAATCCTGACATGATAAGAAATTACTTTCTGTATTTCAAAAGTAACGTTGAAAGTGTCGACCCCAGCGGGTGTAAAAAGCAGGACAGCGTCCTTGGTTCTTGGTCGGAACTGAGTAAAAATCAATTTTTTGATAAATAAACGAAGTAACCACGTGACTAAGCCTGCCAAGTTCAAAGTTAACAATTAAATAGGATTTATGTTTACAATAAGGTGTAAATAATGTTGTTGCTTTTCACAAAGATTTGACGATTTTCTCCATATTTCATATAAAAGAAAATGTCTTGGATACTCGTTTATCAAATGACCGTAGCAAATAGTGTCAAATGTCAGAATTCTAAAATATATTCATTTATGTACGGGTGGGAGGGGGGGGGGGTTGAGAAAATATCAAGTTATGAAAATAACGACTATATATATATATATATATATATATATATATATATATATATATATATATATATATATATATAATTGTAAAACTTATCTTAATCATATTAGAATTTTTTTCCAAATTAATTCTAAATCAACTTAAACATTTAACATGTTTGTTAAATGAGATTTTTTTTAAAAATATAAAATGATATCAAACTTATAACTGTAAAAAGAATCTTTGAAAACAATTTTTTTAATGCTTATTTTAATGAAGTGAAATGGGAATGCAAGTCTACTATTCGAAATTATTTTATTCTTCATCTTGTATTGGTAAAAAACAATCTGATTAAAATCAGATCCTTTGATCCGCTCAAGAAGACCGCTACACTAGGAGATCGTAGTGTAGCGATCTTGGTGAGCGGATCAAAGGATCTGATTTTAATCAGATTGGGTAAAAAATATAATCGGCGAAAATGCTAGTAAACCAAGAAGTAGTATTCATTATATTCATTTTTGTCTATGAACAAAAGTTTGAAGAATATCTAAATTTGATAAAAAAAAAAAAAAAAAAAAAAAGAATTGAACAGAAGTTTTAGAATTTAAAAATTGATCTTGGCGTTGGTCATTTCTAGGGCCTTCCATTCTTATTTATATGGGTTCGAATATGTTCGTTAACAAGATTTTTTTCACATAACTTTTTAAAAGAACCTATAATGATTTAACTCAAATGTCCATAAGAATTGTCATTTTTTTTAATCAAAATTTTCTTTTTTATATTTCTATTGGAGGTGGAAAATATTAGGGACAGCATTAATTTTAATTAAAATTTTTAACTAGTTAATGTTTTCGAATATCACAAACTCATATAGTTGGTCAGCCAAAGAAGATTTTTATCGTATAAAACTTTCTTCTTGACACATATGAGAATATAAGTTTTCGGTTCGAACTGCCGATCGTGGGATGTCGGATGTTTAAAATGATCACACTAGGCCTGCACAACTACATTTTAAAACGATAGAGTATTTTTACTTAGCCAGCCCCGGTTGTCTTTCTTGATTCTACAATCGTTTTCAAAAATTTCTTTAGTCAAACTCTTCAGTTTCTGCTATTTTACTTAAAAAACTGGAAGTTGGGGCTCCAGCGGGTGCGAAAAGTACAGGGTGGCATCAGTGGTACAGTTGGAAACCAACCACATTGTGTGACGAACAATTGTTTGAGTAACGAAGTAACCACACGATCAAGCCTGCACGATTATTTCTTTTAAATATCCACCATATAAGGCACAAATATAAGGCCGAGCTATTTTTGCTCATACTGTTTCTAAATATAATTTCGGGTTGTGACTTCGTATACATGTATTCCACTTGATTTAATATTTATTCAATTGTCTAGTCCTAAACGAAAATGAATAATTACGTTGAAAATCATAAAAATAAAGACCTTCATTTTTTTTCATTACTTTTTCTTCAACAGGCCGTAGAACCATGCATGTAGAAACTTGCTCCTGTTGTAATGATATGTATGTTAAGATAAAACAATTCATACTACTTTCGATCAGTAATGTGTCTTCAATGATCACGTCCATTCCAATGTATGTATTATTTACATGCTAGGGACAAATCAAGTATGAAAGAGCTATTACACTTAACATTGACCATGTATGTGATGCGGTTGTCCATGTGTACATAAATTTTTTTTTTAAAAATAGTAAAACCTGTATTTTTCTAAATACGAATACATCCACACCAAAGGTAATAAGATAGCGGGTGCAAAATCGCAGGACTGCGTCCGTGGTTCTGGGTGTTAGCCCGATTGAATGTAGGTCAATTGTTTTTTCTGGTAAACGAAGTAACCACCTGACTAAGCCTGCGTGGAATGGCAGAGACATAAATATGGACAGGTTTTAACTCAACTAATGATTGACGTGTTATGCTATATATAGAGTTTCCTCATACGTTACAATCAGCTGTAAGGACCTTTATGTAACTAGTATATTATAGAAACACTAGTTTTCCATGTCGGTGTAATATCTAATTAAAAACATATTTCTTATATTTTGTTTTGACTGTTTTAATAATAATTCTTGTACATGATTAATTTAATTAAGATATTTCAAGAGGATTGGGAATAAATTCAGACAAATCAGGTGTTCTCAATTTAAAGCTTTATTATTTTCTAGATTTACACGACTTTTACAGTCAGCGTCAAATATAGATTATTTTTCAAACGTGGTTAAACAGGGGCTTTATTTATTTATTCCATAAAGAAACGTATATTTTAAACATACTGTAAAACTAATCCACAGAAAAACTCGAATTTTATTTCCGAAAATATATACCTTTGACGTTGTAAATGGTCAATAGCAAATAGAATAAAATAAAATTGATTGATAAATTCAAACAAAACTGTCTTTCGTTATTGTCGATCAAAGCATCAAGCAGGCACGTAGCATCGTTTTTGAAAGTGGGAGAGGGGTAGACTATTTAAAGAAAAATCATGACAAGCCAAAAAAAAAAAAAAAAAAAGAACGAGGGAGTAATTAATGCTTTCAATTTTTACAGTTCATTTTCTTATTTGCATCTCAATTTCTTATAACTCCCGAGAAAAGGAGGGGGGGGGGGGGAGTGGGGGGGAGTGGTAATTGAATTTTCTATATGTGAATTAAGAAAAATGTTTGCTGCGAGAAAAAGTTGGGAATGTTCTCTCTAAGAAAAATGCAGTAACTCATTGTAGATTTAGAATGTGTAATAAGTATTTATCTATTGAATTGATCGTTAAAAATAATACAGTCAGAGAAGAAAAGAATGGGCGCTACATGTAAACTGAATCAATTTCTTTATACATTTTAAGTTGTCAGACATTGTTGATGAATTCTGCAAATCTTCTTTTTTTAAATGAGATTAATAATTTTTTATAGAAAAATAAATGAATTTTACATGCTTCCCAAATTTAACCGACCCGAAATGCATGCGTCAGTAATAAAAGCAAGTTAAAAAACACGCATTGTAAATTGTTTAGTGCCTAGAGGATTTTTTTTGGGGGGATATCAATAATCTCCAAACTTCCCTTAATTATATGATATCTGAATGTCTTTGATCAATTAAAAGCATAAGTTCAATTAATTGTACGTTATTTTTATAACTAAACTCTTTATAGTCGAATCCATGGTCAATGTCTGAGATAGTGAATGTCTATTCCCAATCTAAACAACTATTGCGACAATGACAATAAATTTAGTTATTATATATTAGATTAATTGGATGGGGATGGAGAGCTTCTCTAGTTGTCTTTCTTGAATCTGCAACATTTTTGGGGAATTTCAATGTGATATTACTTACTTTGTTATGTATATTTACGTTGATTCGAAAGTGTCGACCCCAGCGGGCGCAAAAAGCAGGACAGCGTCCGTGGTTCTTGGTCGGAACCAACCAGACTGAGTGAAAATCAATTGTTTGAGTAAACGAAGTAGCCACGTGACTAAGCCTGCCAAGTGAAAATTTATCAATAAACAGTATTTATGTTTACGATAAAGGCAGAGTTGTCTTTCCTCAACACATTCTTCTTCTTTTTCTCCCGCAAACGGCATTACTGATTTTAAATTTGATAAACAGTTATAAATTTTGTCATGAAAAAGGGCGGGTTGTTCTGAAACGACAATTTTACAGTCATTTCTCAAACAAGAAAACGGCAATATTTATTTTTATATGTCTGTAGAAAATGGTTCTACAAATTCTTTGAATATTTAAAACATTTTGGGCGCAATTCAATTTATAATTAGATAACTGGAAAGTCAAATTACAATTATAAAACCTACATGGATTGCAATGTATATAATTATGTACAATGTCATGTTTTTCTTTTTCGAAGTGGGGGAGAGGGTGTGAGGTTGTGGAGGGTATGAGAAAATAAGTTAGGAAAATGACAATTTTAAGCTAAATATTCCAGAGGGGGGTTAGACTCATATGAAATCTTGACACCCCCCCCCCCCCCCCCAAATAAAACATATTAATTAAAAAAACCTGATCCGCCAATCGTCAAATTCCTTTTCCTTGGAGAGGGATGGGGGTTTACAGCGTACCCAAAACTACAATGATAATAATGTTCATTTCCATTTTTTTACTACAATTTTTTATTTATCCTCAAAAAGTGGAGAGGGGGAACTCCTTTAAAATTAAATTTTCTACATGTAAATCTAAGAAAAATGTTTGCTGCGAGAAAAGGGGACCCCCCCCCCCCCCTCCACCCTCCCCCGATGCTACGTGCCTGTTATAATGGCTCTAGATAATGCTTTCCTTGCTAAGCCTCTGCTTTTTTTTCACTTAAAAAAATATACAGTCCAAACTTCTGCCCTGAGTTCATTTGCCTACAGCTCTATCTTGGTGTGGCCTATAGCTCGTCAAGTCCCAAACTCTTATAACAAACAAGGCTAGACTTCAGTTCTTAGTCTAACAATGTAACATTAAAGTTTTATACTCAGTATATAAAGGGAAGAAAACGGTTCGATTGTATCATGGATCAAACCAATCGAAAGCCTTATATATAAATGTATATAATAGTATGCAATAGCCAAAAGTTTTCAGTTCCAGGTAATGGTTTTATAGTTATTCCACCAAATTTCGATTGTGTGGTGACTAATTGAGAAATATTTAAAGTAGACAGAGAATCGGTAAAATAAACACGGATCTTTTTAACAAGTTGAATTTAATGATACATTTTTTCACATCTACAAGTCATAATTTTACAGCATGTCAAACTGTACTAATATTGTTCATTTTATAACTTGCAATGCTAAACAAAATGTCATAACGTGCCATTGTAAGACAGTATCACATACTATCAATCATTATTAAGTTACTGAATGGACATCTAGCTCTGTGTTTGAGAGCCTATCATCAAACAATGCTCCCTTAAAAATCCTCACCCACCCATCAATTTAATTTAGAGTACCAGTACATAATTGTATTGAAACATGTATATCATTTTGTCAACCCTTCATCAGAACCAGATGATGCTTCAGTTTTCGGGTGCTGACAGAGAATCAACTTCCTCTGTGATTGGTTCGTATGCTGATTTGGGCTTCGTTTCTGCATTCAGAGATTCAATCTGAGAATCGGTCAGTTTTTTAATTGCATCGTAAAACTCTGAAAAATCCACATAAGCTTCCACTCTGCCATTTTCGTCCAGTTCCAACTTGTTTGGGTTGTAAAACCTGGTGGGGAACCTCATTTCTCCACTGCTCTGAGTGGAAGATTCCGTACTAGTGTACGTATGGTTGGTATCCTGAAAGGTGGATTCCAGAGTGGATGAGAGGGTATCTCTTGGCGGGGTCTGTGCTGGGGTGGGGGTCCCTGGGGTGGATGCCCCAGACTCGCTGTGGTTCTCCACTCTCTCTGCCGTGCTGAGTGTCGGTATCGTCACGGTGGGGGGCAGGTTTGGTCGGGGGCTGTAGAATGGCACGGACACTGGGTGATAGGCACCACCTGCAGTGGGGCTGTTTATTGCATTGGCAAGAGGGTAGTTAAAGTTTCTGACTAACAGGGTGATGTCTCCCCGCTTCTGACAAATCTGTTTCATTTCAGGCGTTCCTCCAATGAAGGCATCGTGGTGAATTCGTACCACTTTGTCGACTACCGCTTGAGCTACACCATTTAGTGTGGATTGCTGGGAGAATTCTGCTGCCACCATACGAGCAATGTCAATATTCACACGGTCTGTGTTTGTGGCTGCCTGTAGAGCCTGATAGAGACCATCTGACATGATGATCAGAAAGCTTGGACGACTTCCTATCTCAATGCTTCCATGTACATAAGGATCAGCTATCACTGGCTCCCGAGTGGCATTCCTAGAATTACATGCATCAAAGAACTGTAAAATACATTAAGTAAAGCCTAAACTAAAGGTTTTTTATACAGAATACAACTTTACCATTTCTATTTCTATATCAAACGTGGGTTTTGTATTTTTTTTGCAATGTCGCTACCTTCATACCCCGCATGAATAACTTTTATGTTTTTAATTTAAATTACCGTAAGCCGCATTATGTATCTTTTTCTGCAATGTTGCTACCTTCATATAATGCATGGATCACCAAAAATGCATTTTATCGTTAAAATAAACCACTCACTGTAGAATCTCTATGTCCATGTAGCCCCCTTTGACATGGTAGTCTCCTATACACCGGGTGCTGTCAGAACTTCCAATTCTTCGGTGCAGTTTCAATCGTTCCACATCTAAGCCCAGTTGAGACAGTCGATTAAGCTCCTCCTCATTGAAAATTGAGTGGTCCACAGACAGCTGAGCGACCTTGAAAACTCCGCCTTCGTCTGTCTGACAGAACAAGGCCCGAGTGTCGCCTGAAATTTTGTGAAAATGCTCATACTTACTAATTACTAAAAGACAATGTAACTTCTGTGAACATTTTTTTGTTTTCAACATTATAGAAAAATTAATGGAAAACTTTTCAACATCAGATCTTTTAAGTACCATTAAGTAAAATCACTGAAATCACAATATATATATGTAGATATCTTTTATCATTCAATCAGTGAAATAGCTCAACACAAATTAAATCAATTTATCATATGCGTAACTTACCGACATTGGCCACATATAACTTGCTCTTATAGACCAAAGCTACAGTGGCAGTGGTCCCCCCTGTAATTTCCCTCTCTAAGGCATCAAGTTTCTTCATCACATCAGGAAACTGGTTCAGGGCCTCATAGTGTCCTATACCCTAAACGAGTATTATCATAAAATAAAGTTGGGCTGCTGGCATAAGTATTTTCATCTCTAAAACTGCAGCTAGTGATTTTCTTTCAAAACAGAATAAACCCATTGTCTATTTCTATTGACAGAGACCAGTCATTGTTATTGTGTGTCATTGGATAACCAATAATTAATTAATATAGTATGCTGTGAAAGACAGGCAGAGACCTAGACAAATAACTTTAATTTCTTAATATTGCTCATCTTCTTTCTGAGTCTGGCATGCATTTGGTATTTATATAATTAAGGCAGAACTTTAAAGACTAATAATAATTCAAACATATACCTCTGGCAGTTGTAACTGTATTGTTGTCTTCTCAGCAAATATATGATCAATGGACTCAAAGAAACTCTTTTCCACAGCGATAAAGGCCTGGAATTGATAACACAATCATTTTAAAAAGAAATCACAAAAATCCTCTACTATTTTATTCCGGGATAAATAGAAAATTTACAGTTAATTCTGTTAAATTTTTTAATCTTATTAAAAAAAAAAATCTTACAAATATTTTTGTTGATAAATGTTTATGAATAATATACCACTGTATACATATGTATTAGATATATCATAAAGATAACGATTCCAGAGAAGAGGATTAAAAGAGAGATTATGTCTTCTTACTTGGTTAAGTACATCTTTAATATCCTCATCCGTTGTTTTCTCCAACAGTTGCCCTAGCAACAGTTCTGCTGGCATCCTCTGGGCAGCAAAGTTAGCAGCCCTGCTTCCATCATGTCCGTCAAACACGCCGTACAGATAACAGTCCTCGTCATGCCTGAAAAATCAGACCAACCAAACAAAACATTAAGCTTTGATAATATTTAGTTTTAGTTTTATACTACACAACTTTAATCACTATCAATTTAACCTGAGGTAAGTTTGATTCTTTAGAAAATTTGATTATGTTCACAATTGTTAAAATTACAGAAATTTTATGTTTGCAATAATCCAAGCAAAAAACACTTGCTATGATCATTGCGACGGCATGAAAAAATTCATACAGAATTTAACGTTTTTGCTATTTTTGCTGGTATGAGTCTTCTACATGAACTGTACCACGAAATTTGAAACTTCTAAGAATTATTAGTCTTGCATTAAAATATTTACATTTTGAATTTAAAATGAAAGCTGCAGTCTTCAAACTCGTGCTCCTCCCTCCTGATGCCATCCTCCCGATAGATCTGATTGGTCGAGAACCCGACCCCCGAGAGTGGACACACAGGAAGGTCATCTGTCCAGCTCAGAGCATGTCCCTGAAAAAGCAACGAAAATTAAGATTGATATAGACAATTAGATTTACTAAATTTGTAAAAAAAAAAAAAACCCAAAACATACATAACCATGCATATGAAGTATTCTAATCATGAAAAATATGGCAGGTTAAATGTTGTAATCCACATTCAGCGTACACACATGTAGAACAATTTTAACAAGACCTTGGACTTTCAGAAGGACATAACTATCTATTTCTTGTGTCAAAACAAGTTAAAAATGAAGCGGTTTCAAGCAAAATATCATGCACAGATTGCATAGTCTTAGCTCAAAAGCCAGACAAATCTTGTTGATTTCAGAGAGCCCTGGCCGAGTGGCTGGCAATGAAATAGACAGGCCTATGTCACATTGCTGTTTTTAAACACAACTACCAAAAGTCCAAGCTCTTGTTAAAATGGTTCTAATTTAACATGTTTAGATATGATGCAGCTGACCATGTCTGAGAGAGAGAGAGAGAGAGAGAGAGAGAGAGAGAGAGAGAGAGAGAGAGAGAGAGAGAGAGAGAGAGAGCACTTGGGAAAATAGAAGGTTAAGATTGCAAATAATAATCAAAATGTTTCTGTATTATCTAGTAAAAATAGGACTTATACATTATCATACGTCTGTAACCCAACCTTTTTATCTTTCAAAATAATGACTATAATTGTTTGTCAAATTAATTAGAAAAATGAATGCAAAAGATTCAAATTTACACACGTGTGAACCAATCCGTGGAGGGGATCCTACAACAACACCATTTGACAGCAACCCGCTCGACATTCTCTCCCCAAACAGGGAAAATCCGGAAGTTTTCGTCACTTCCGCTTTCATTTTACAAGGACGTGTGTTATTTTCATTTTGTCTCCCAGAATCTCCGTGTACAGAATACAATCATATCAACGAAAACTAAACGCTGTAAGTGAGAATTAAACCTTGTCAGTGTAATTTAATGTCGAACATGGGAAATGTTTCATCATTAATCAATGACATTATCCTGACGTTACGGGTTTCCGATTTTGCAAGTTTTTGTGATGAATCTGTCCAGTTTTCTTTTTCTCATATATATTGTTTATTGTTATCTTAACAACCAGCAATCCAAAATTCAAGACTCGTGAATGAGAAATGTTGTTTAAATACGTTTAAAGCATAGAAACAAATCTGTTAATTATTATCCAAAGCACAACACAGCACATACATGCATGTACATGCGTCCATCTTCATGGTGCTTGAGGTTATGGTTATGTTTTTGTTACGTAAACTGATGTCAAAAAAGGGAGAAGTTCATCACTCCCCAGATACAGTATGTATAAATGTGATAGTGGGTTAACCATTTGGGTGAGCCGTTTAGCTCAGTCGGTACGGCAATGCTATTTTTAACGGAAGGTCTCAAGTACGAATTTACTTTCGGTCATTAAGGTACTATATTGATAAGGCAATATGAATTTCACTTTAATTCCTTTAATTCAGCTATGAATTCTCTCTGAATCAATCTTGTAGAATCATATAGATGGTGTAAAACTACAAAATACAGACTACATGAAAAAAGGACATGAGTGTCCGTAAGGAGGTTCTTGGATTGTATAGGAAAGTATTCCGCTTATCCAGAAACTGGCAGTCTGCAACTGGAGACTCCAGCCAAACTGCAGCAGAAAAACAGTACATAAAGGATGAAGCCAGGCTTCTCTTCAGAAGAAATCAGAATGTAAATAAGGGCAGAAATAATTTTATCAGTGTATCCAAATTATGATTGATTGAATGCTACATATAAATGATTGACTAAAATTATTTTGCTCAAATTCATTGTTTTAAAAAAGATGTCAGTGTGTATATCATGATTTTTTTATTTGTATATTAATTATCAAATTTTTATTGACCAATTTTTGTGATTGTGTGTTTTGTCATTGAGTGATAAATTGTAAAATAATTTCAAATGAATTTACAAATCCTCAAAATTAAAGATAAACAAAAATTGATGCCAAACAATATAATGAATAGTAAATATTTCTTTGAAAAATAAATTGTAGATCACAGCTGAAAATGAAATAAGAGAACACATCAAGGAAGCAAATATAAGGATTGAAATGGGTAAGCAATTAAATTGTTACCAGTGAAAACTTGATTCTTTTTTCATATTTTGATGGTTACCCTGGCTTTCCCCTCTCGTCTGCAGTGTTTTGTAGTGCAATGCAGTGTAGAAAAGTGTGGGCAGCAGGCTATTAATTAGAATTCTTATTTCTTTTTTTTCCTCTCTGAATTTTGGGTTTAAAAATCAATCTCTGCAGACTTTACTGGTATTTTGCTGAGCCTTGACATTGCACTTCATGATGTACAAAGATTTCCCAGACAACAAGCAATTTTTTATATGATTTAACTGATGAAGATTATAAAGCAATCAAACCATAAATCAAATTTTGTGGAAAAATTTTTGTACTGTAACAAGAGAACTGTAGTTAACTCTGTTTGCTACTCTTCCTCTGAAAGCAGAAATGACTGCAAAAACTATACAGAAAGGTTATGCTCACTCCATGTAATAGGGAGTACCTTGTGTTATTATTATAATATTAACTTTTATTAATGAAACAAGTGACTGTGATATAAAATTCTAATCATCATTCAATTTTTCTTTCCAATTTAATGACTTTCAAACCAATATTTATGTTCTGCATTTGAAAAAAAAGATGATTGGCATGAGTTTTGATATATTTTTTTTTTGTATTTTAGCTCTGCATTACAAGACTCCATATCCTAGGCATGTAAGTATAAAAAAAAATTCAGCTGCTCTGTACAATATTCTTTCTATCAAAGTTTTTGTATACAGTCGCTTGATAATGCCATCTGCCATCAAGAGTTATCTTTCTTTTGTTGTCTTTACTGCAGGTCAACATTCCACAAAATGTGTTAGCGCCATTAACCTCAAAACTCAAGAAAGCTCAGAAGAGGAAGATCAAAGAATCCATTCCTTTGTACTGGAAATCCTATGAGGATGTTACAAAATAAGGACTTGTTCATTGTTTTCCCTTTGACATTTTCTTGTTCACTTGGAAATACTCTGCATCTTTGTACATCACAGGATCTATAGACATTTTTGTTCAGTGTGACATCATCTCAGAAGAAACTTTTGCTTTCTCTGGTATAACATTCAGTACAGAATCGATTTATTTGTATGAATAAAGAATGTCCAATTTCCAAATTTGTGTTAAATGATTATCTAATAAAAAGGTATTTTAATCCCTCCTTTTAAAGATTTGGAATGTCATACTAATTGTTCAAAGTAAAAGAATAATGAAGGGTTCAAAGGCAAAGAATAATAAATGAAAATAAGATATCATAACTGGATTTTTTTTTTTACTAGGTCTTTTAATCATTCTAGTCTGGCCCTCTCCAATTAGATTTCTTGAACAATTTAATGATCAATTCAGCCTTACTTTTAGACAAATTGCGTTTTACAAATCTTTTGTTTGTAATTATAGAATCAAAATAATTGCTAACAGGAAAAATTCGGCAAATCTTCAAGAAATGAGACAAGCAGACAATTAAATTTTCTTCAATTTTCAATATGATAGCATGCATTAATTTTAAACAAAGACCAGAAATGTGGTTTTTGATACATGTAATTTTAATGAGACAATGAATTGACACACGATTACAAAGTAAATGTATTTAATATGGCTGCCCATCTAATCAGCTGTCTTCAGATTTGTCTTTTTTACCTGAAAAATTAAGCACATTTCCATTATTTATTGAATGTAAATATTTAGAAGAAAATGACAACCTTGAATAAAAGAACTTAATAAGTCTATGTGAGACATTTTTGTTATTACATGAATATTGCTCATATTTGTTAGGGTAGCTTTTAAGGTACTTCACTACACCGAGACTTATACTTTTTAAGACACTACGTCACAAGATGGCGATTTAAATGTTTTGTTAAACTGTTTGTATCAATCGATTCAGATGTATATCGTCATAGCTCAGTGGTTAAAGTATCAGGCTTGTGAACCGCAGGTAATGAGTTCGAATCCACCTGGGGCTTTTGTTCATGTTTACTGAATGACATTTTTGAAAATATCATTTTTTATCTAAAATTGTACATTTTCTCGCCTCTTTGATATATATAATTCTTATCCATCATTCTTTCTATCATAATCAAGTAAATTTCTGCTGATTTGAGAAACTATTTCAAGGTGTAGTGAGGTACCTTAATTATATTAGCAGACTTTCTAAAATGCATAAGAGTTTACAATGTTTTTTATAACAAAATTAAACAGCAATGTCAATAGAAACCTTACTTTTCTCTCTCATTTCATCCCTTGCTTTCATCCTTGCAATGAATCCATGACTCTTGTTTTTACGGAACTGTTCAAAGGGATCTTTGAGATCCACTCCCACACCTTTGAACATATCTTGCCTGTCCCTCACATCCCCTCCGGAGATGGGATCTACTATTCCTTGCTCACTGGCTCCTAACCCCTTTCCTCCCCAGCCTGAGCAAAAAAAATCCCAAAGGATAAAAAATGAGAACAATATACTTATTTGTTTAATAAACTAATGTTGTTTGTATCCTAGACAATATCAAAGGAGCACATTGATAAAATTTAATTAAGTTCATGATAAATTAATATTTAATATATGCAGTTTGTATAAAGCAGTTTTATTTTTTGTTTTATTTTTATTTGTGAACTTACCCATTTTCATCAGCATTTGGTGGCCTTTGTTGTCGTAACCCAACTTGGAGTCGGGAGTCGGTTGTGCTCCCATCCCAACACTACAAAAACAAGTGAAAAATAGCTCATCATGTAATTCACACAAACTCGGATAAATTCTACCAAAATTGATAACATGAGGTTTACGTGTACAATTCGTCAGTTGGAGTGGGACTCCTGGACACTTTTCTTCGCCGTGGTGATGGAGAGGGTGACTTGCTGCTCCTTTGATAAGGTAAAGGTGACTCTGACCTTCAAACACAATAAGTCAATTTAGATTTTTGTAATTAATAAATTTTTATTTTTTTTAGAATTCTTCCAGAGCAAAGTCATTCTCTTTCTTATACCTTGACCTGCTTCTCCTTCCACTTTGCCTCCTGCGACCTCTAGGCGGAGGAGAAGGTGACCTTGATCTACTTCTTGACCTTCTTTCCTCTCTGTCTCTAAATCTTTCCCTCTCCCTGGATCTGGATCTGGAACGTGATCTTGACCTTGACCTGGAGCGGGATCTTGAATGTGACCTTGACCTTCGACCTCTCTGTTGTCTCTCTGCTTCTTTCTCCTCCTCTTTAAGTTTTCTAGCTCTCTGTTTGGCTTTGAAGAACTCGTACAGACCAAGTTTTTCCCATCCTTCACTGCAACAGAAGTAATATTAATACTGAAATTCCAAGCGAAACCTAATGTTGATAATTTTATACATTTTGATTTCTTAAATCACTATTTTGTATCAGTGTTGTACCTATCTCTAGGCCTCTCATGAGTTGGAGCACTGTAGAAAGCCTCCACAGCTAGCAGTAACCTCTCACTTGGCGGCATAGGAGGAGGTAAGCGGATGTCTTTAGGTTCCAATGGGCGATATTCATGGTCTTCCAACTACATCATAATAAATGTGATACATTATGTTCTGGCATTGGTATATGAAATTCACTAATATTTTTGCCCAGTCCTCAAATAACTTAGTAGTTATAACTTAGTAGTTATTCTATATAAGTCCGATTGATCATGCATGTAAAGATAACAAATCATCATAAAAAGATAAATTTTCCCATAATGAAGTAAATTTTCCCTTACTTTAACTAAAGGTGCCATAAGTCCACCTGGCAATTCAAAGTACGGTACTGATGGTGTCAAGTCGATATCAGATGGAGGTGGGGCAAATGGGGGGAGTCCAGCAGGAAAGCCTGGGGGAGGTTTACTCAGATCGGGGAGAGCAAACTGATTCTGACCTGGTCCTGATGTTGAGGGTGCAGGAGTGAAACCTGGGGGTAGTCCTGCAGGTGGGCCACCAGGGCCTGAAAGGCAAGGAAATTTGAATTATACCTGGTACATAGAAAATTGCAAGAAAAGTACCCTGTACTACGAACATGGATATAGACAAATATTCATTTATACAGAAATCTTTCAATTTTCCATTCACTCATTTTAGGTTTTTAGAGAAGGTAAATTACCATACCTAATGCCTTAATAACCTAAAATGGTTGTCTTGTGGAAGAAAACATGTACACAGCGAATTTGATATATCTATTATCATATTCATTATACAAATACAATGGATTACAGATTTAGCGTAGTAAATCCACTTGGTCTGTAGAACTTCAGTATAACTGATTTTTACCATACATGTTTGTTAGGTATGAAATTGTTTCTTCAACCTCACTGGATCTCATGAACAATGTTGATATTTGTAAACCTTCCTTACCGACATTCTGAGGAGGTGGTCCCCTAAATCCAGGAGGCGGTCCCCCAAATCCCCCAGGTGGTGGTCCAAACTGCTGAGGGGCAGACCCAGGAGGAAGACCCTGGAGGGGCTGGGCTCCTGGTATTGGACCAAGTTGTTGCTGAAATAATGAGTCAGCGTATCATTACAGATACACCCTATTTAGATGCATGACTATAGCTCTTTGATCAAATCAATCTATGGTTGCCCATCTAAAATTACTTTGACTGTAAAGCTGCTGTTCTGCAGCTACACCTTAATCTGTGCTTAAATCCGTCACCACAATTAAAGGACTGGTACATAATATATCATACTTTTGAATTTTGCATATTTCCTCTGCAGCTATATAATTATTAATACTGTTAATCGTAATTTAAAGCATATGAATGGATGAAAAACGCACCTGCATCAGAGGAGGGGGAGGCTCCGCTGAAACAGGGGGTGGCTGGTCCCCCACAACACAGGGTGTTGGTATCATCTGTGTGACCTGTACAACCTGGGGGTCCCCAAGGCTGCTGGGAGGCACTGCCATTGGCGCAGAGGATGGGATCTGTAGGGGACCCGGTCCCATGGACACAGAGAGGGGAACAGATGCTGGGATTCCTGTAGGAATACCACTCCCTAATCCAATCAACGAAACACAACTTTACATTAAAACAAACACAAAAAGAAATTGTGTTCAAAGAAAGAGGGGGAAAATTGAAGAATCTTTTTTTATTTATGTAAAATCAATACCCTGAAATGTGTTTTATACCCCTCATTCGAATGTTTCAATGGGAAAATGTTCTGTTTTCTATTAAAGCAACCTTCCCCGGGGAATTTGGTGCCAATTGCAGGAAGCAGCTTTAAAATTGAGCTGTCTTTAGGGCTCTTCATGAAATAGTTTGTTCCTTGATTTCAAGATCACCACAACAATTAAAATCAATTACTTTCTGGGGGTTTTTTCTTTCTTTTCTTTTTTTTTTTTTTGGGGGGGGGGGGGTAATATATCAAATGTTCATCGCCTTAACAATTTTCGAATTGCTGAAGTAGAAAATATTAATGATTTATATTTCCTGGGACCATCTATCAATTTGTATATACATTTTATGCCTCCAGTTGGCATTGGAACATACTGGTATTCAATTGGTAAGTATAACCAAGAAGAAAAAACACATACCATAAATCATGAGAATTTAAGCCTTTGAGACATTATTTTCTTTAAAAAAATTTATAATCTTTGTTAAAAAAATTTCATCATTAATGTTATGATCTTTTTTTATCTAGAAATATCAATAACTGTTAATGTTGGAATAGTGGCAGTACAGAGTAAGCCTCCAGTAAAGTTTTATCAAGGTGAAAAGTTTAAATAAAAATGAATGACAGATCTGAAATGACTTGTACTTTTCGATAAAAAATTGGTAATTCAATACTGTAGATCAAGGTTGGTCTTGACGCAACTCTATTTTTGCTTCCAGGGAAAGTGCATTCTAAATCAAGTATATGTCTCTTATAAAAGTGTCATGCTATAAAAATAGATATAGACTGACACTTTACTTTTGTAATAAGGCATTGGATTTGCTTACAAAGAAATTCAGTATTATCTTAATTAAATCATATCCAACTTAAATGTTAATGTTGTTGAACTATTATTGATCAAATACATGTTACTGTACAGGCCTCAAAATCATGAGACGTACTCCTTAACAAGCTTATGTCAAAATCTTCATAAATTGTAATATAAGAAACTTAATTATTTAGACTTAAAAACAACAGTTCAAAATATAAAAATACAATTCAACCTTGCATCATAAACTGCTACTTTCTGCAAATTAACAGACTTTAGATTAAAAGAAATAAATATTTTTTTAAAAATTGAAATTTTGACTTGAAGTCTTAAAGTAGGTTTCATGATCCTGAGGTCAGGTATGTTACACCACCTGGTGGTAGCCCCTCCACCATTGAGGCCATCCCCTGGGGTGGGGGAGGCCCTTGTGGCACCACCTGTTGCTGCAGTATCTGTAACTGTTGCTGCAGTTGTTGCAGCTGGTTGTTGAGGTGGGCGATGAAGTCCTGGTGCTGCTTCTGTAGGTGGCCATACTTCTGTTGTGTGGTTGCAGATATCTGAGCAACAGTCGCACCATGTTCATTAAGCAGGTTTGTCTGAAAATGTAATTATATACATCTACAACATACATGTACCAAATATTGGTGTTGTTGTTTTTTTTTTCTAAGGGGGGGGGGGGGGGTCCCTCAAGATTATCATTCATTTATTTTTACAAAATTTGCAACATTTGAAAAAATTAAAAATTGTCTTCATGATTTAAAATATTAATAATCCTTCCCATGTTTCATTGACATTAAATATTTTAATCTGATTTTAAATTTATAAAATTAATTTAATAGGGAATAATAGCAAATTATAGAATCATACCTGGTAATTAGCTAGGGCTATTGTTGGATTCTTTAGTTGCTGCAAAAGAAAGAACAGGAATGAGTTACCTCCCTTTGATCACAAAATTCAATTTTTTTTACCCATTTAATATATATTTTTAAGAACACGTGTACTATTTCATACACCATTATGTCTAATTTTCATAATGCAAGGTGTTTTTGCTTTAATTACCACTTGGCACAAAAATATGATAATTGACTTCATTTGCATATAAATTACAGGTCATTTATGTGTAGGTTGAAAATCTTTATTAATGTTCAATTTATAGCTAGTACATTGAAGATATTAAAAATTTTCTTCAACAGCATGAAGTTTGCTATCATTTTCACTGTGTAAGAATTCAGTGTATTAAACATGCAGTGCTATTAAACAATTGTTAGATAGATGCCAAAATACACATGTACTACTGTTTTATTTAATGTTCACAGACTTGCTGGTATTTTACCAAGTATTTCCCATAATATTTTTCTGCTTAAACAAATTATGCCACTACATTCTCAACTTTTAAGATTTTTAAGATTGTAATTCCCATTACTGGATATAATATGTACACAAGGCAGTGTGTCCTTTACCGAGATCCAGCAGGACTCTTTAAGATCTGCGAGCCAGCAGAAACCAAAACATATTTACGTGGCCTAGTTTTACAATATCTTGTTTAAATCCCTTAGACTCTAGCACAGCAAGGTCAGAGATCTACGTATGATGTATATTGTGCAAACGTGTCGGTGATCAGAGGCAGTGGAGTAGAAATTCCTTACGTCATGAATTTACCGAGAATTCCAAAGCCATTGAACCCCTATTTCAAAATCCTTATCTTTTGTTGAGAAAGAAGTCTATTCCCTCTTGCATCATTCTGTGAAGTCATTCCACCTTTACTCGTCAGGCAAGAATGAAGGAGTTTATATGTCCGTAAACAAGTCAAAAGAAGGAGATTAAAACTTTTAACTTCTGCATGGTCAACAATCCCAAAATGTAAACAATAACAAACACAGTCATCGTATATAAACTACATGCAGGTACATTATTTTTCAAATAAAACAATAATTTAAACCAGAAAGACTTACAGGTAATTGAATAAAACTTAGAAACCTAATATTCAAGGAGGACATAAAATTTGGTTCGAAATATAATGGAGTTTTTAGAGTGTATCGAGATAAATTCTCCTAGCTAGCCTGGAAAGTGACCCTTCCAACTGTGTATGACAAAATAATTTTGCAATCTGCATACATTCTCAACATGTTGAAATGACCACTTTTCATAACATATATATATATATATATACACTGCCAGCTAGCACTTTTATATGATCAGATTATCAATGTTATAAGACGCAGTTCTGCTGTAAAGCTAGAGAACAGTTACACAATTAACAGAGGCCGCTTACATAAGTTTACAGATCAAACTATCAGGTGAACAGCACATTTTTGAAAATGTGATTTATTTGATAAGAAACTTTCTAGTTTTCTTTATGATATTTAAAGTCTATATATATTAATCTTGACCTTCAATGTCCAACAAGTCACCAGAGGATCGTACCACACATAGTCCGATGTAATTTAAATAGACAAATAAATAGACAAAAATAGACAACAATGGCTGGTGATGTGTCTATAATTACAGACACTTTCACATTCCAAATTACGTTATCATGAGCAGTCAAGTTAAATAGACAAACTTAAGTCAGTTATATAAATACACAATTATGGCTGGTGTTGTGCCTTTAAATATAGACACTTTCGTGTCTATGAATATAGACACTTTCACATTCCAAATACGGTTATCATAGATAGCCAAGTTCTATATCTATTTTGACCATCACCAGATTTCAAAATTGTTTGTCCTTGTTCCATTGATCTTTATATGCATTTAGAATATCTGACAGTTCTGGCTTTCAGAGGGGGTGTGCAATGACTCCAGTCATTAATAGAAAGAGCCAGAGCACTAATTTAAAATTGGTCAAAACTAGTCCATGTAGCATTTGCCAAAAATTAAAACCCTCGTCATATATACAGTATTATCTATCGTCCATAGATAGCAATACCGGTAGATAAAAACATCTTTAAAGTATTACCAGGGTACTCATTGCTCCTGAGCCTGCATGCATTTATTTTCAGAAATGATCATATACTTGCATCACTATGAGATAAAAATCACTTTTTAAACATATTGATTCTTTCAATTAAGTTTCTGCAAACATAACGAAATACCTTGGTACCTTATCGCAATCAATTGAATGAGGTCTAGTATTTATCTTGGCAGCACAATTGACAAGGAAGAATTTTCCTTGAAGAATACAAAACTATATCAGATTTTTATGTCTGATTCATGCGTGCTGATCAAATAATGTCTAAAAAAAAATTTATCTGAATTTTTTTTTCAAATCAGCATCAATATAACCCATGGGTTGCCAACTGAAAATTTCCATGACTTGAAAATAATCTAGTAAATAAAAGTTTGCAATGATACCACCGGCACTTCATTTAGATTTGATAGAAATGGTCCCAATAATTTCTGATCATCCTTCTACATCAACTATATACCAGAACTTCAAAAGTGATACTGCAATAATTGGTGCAATTGTATAAATATAAACTGAAAACTGAACTTAATTTATTTTACAACGATTGATAAACAAGTTCTCCAACTTATATTAATATCTCTCGTTGGCACTGATATTGGCGCGATTGTATAATTATACATAAAGTTTGATTAGATTAAAAGTTCCAGATAATATTCCATGTCCTTCTTATAAATTAAAAAAAAAATACATTTGAACAGGAAATTATGTGCAGCTATTTTTCACTGGTTGCATACTAGCTAGTTGTTTTGAGGGTTTTGGGGTTTTTTTTTTTAATAAAATATGGAATAATTTTCAGGCTTGGCTAACATATGACATAATTCCACCTGCTTTTGTAACAAATGCCTGCTACACATAGAAGAATTGTCATCTTGTGACATGTACATTATATGAAGCTTTAACGCCCCAAGGTGTTTAAATTATTAAGTAGCAAAACAGAACTTATATAAGCTTTGATTTGCATAAATAGCTTATCAGCAATAATATCAAATATAAAATGAAATAATATCTACTTTGAGTGTTGAATTTATAATAAATGTCAAAAAAAATTTAGTCATTATTGGATGACTGAAAATAAAGAAGATATGTAAATTCCTTGTAAAAAACTTAATAAATGGAATTATATTCAGAAGTTAATTTGGTAAACTAATATATTATGCAGCTTTTGAAGCATAATGATGTATAATCTTTCGGAGGGCCTTAAGTAGTTAGCTAATTTATATTTCACAATTATCATAAATCCTCATTCAATTTCTGGTAAAATACTCGTATGGTAAATGAAATTTATATTATACCTGCAATACGCTGTTCTAACAGTAATTATTTTTAATATCTAATGAGGTATATACTATGATCTGCCCATGCAAAGTAAAATTAAGCAAGTGTGGGTGTTACTGCTAAAAAACAACAATTATTTTGACCTCACTCATACAGTAGCAATATCAGGAAGAGAGAATAATATGTCTTTGTACTAATGAACCATTTAAATGACGTACTGCAACTTGAGCTGCACCTACAGTGAACTTCCTAAGTCGCCTCACTTCTGTGGGGGAGCTGTATGGGAGTGATAGTGCGAACCTGTATAAAATCACGTACTAAAAGCTTCTACAGTCTTTAATCGCATTTAACATTGTTACAATTAGGTATAAACTCTTTAAATTAGTGATAAAAAATGCATTTTCTAGTTTGCTTTTAGAAAAACTTGATGCTGCAATCTCGGTCATTGCTGAAAACTTTAAAAGAATCTTTTTGAAGCAGCTAATTACTGGTCCTTCCACATTTATATTTAAATTAACATTTTTCAACACCAAAACAATCCTTGATTTCTTCAATGTATGTGTTGGATGTTCGAGCTTTATAAAGCATGTAATGACATTATTATTCTTTACAAGTAATTTTGACTACAGGCCAGGAATCACGCAGGTTCTGAACATTGACCAGACTATGCCCTTTCTTCTTCGCAAAAGTATAATTATTAAAGAGCAGAACATTCGAACAGATCTGAATACTAAGACCTCAGTGATTTGTGGGATAAACTCCACTCCCTACATGATGCACTACCATTCCGGCCAAGATCGCGCGCATCGTTTACCTCGATCTGTTCATTGCGACTTTCACCTTGTTGCAATAATATCACACAGTAAAAAAGACATTTTTTTATAATCTAACATTTCAACATTGTTTTGCTGTGTTCGAATTCATGGGAAGAGTTTATACAAAAAGCTGTCTTAATTACAAGCATAAGCTTCTGAATAACGTAGAGACACTGGCGTTCATAGCTGGGTGTGTTACAAGCATTAACATGACACAGACCACAGACAATGTTTATCACACGCAAGTAAAAATCAAAACACAACAATTGCACGCATTAGCTAATCTTGTTTCAACTCTGAGAACAAATGCACTAAACAAAGTATGCATTTTGCACAGATCATCAAGTAATTTGCAGCATACAATTGCATAACAAAAGAAATCAGACTTTCATACTTATTGAGAGAAAGTAAAAAAGTGCATTTGTAGTGCATTCAATTAAAATTACAGCTGTGTTCCTAAAGTTTTTCTACTAAACCTAAATTCAAAATTCAATTTTGTCTCTCCTTGAATTTAGATGAAAAAAGAAAGCTCATCAAGATCAATCAATCAATTTCAAGAATTTTTCTTGCATCTTTGATCTATGCAAAGGGCAAACTTGCAAGTTAACAACAACGGTAATGCATTTTATTAATTATGTACATGTACTTTTAGAGTAATTTAATTCGAAGTAGCAATGTACACTGCTTCCATAAAAACATGGGTGAAAATTGATCGCTTTTCAATTCAAATCCTATAAAACAACTTACAAAACATAATTGATTTTCGAAAAACAAATATGCAAATAGTTAACAAAAGGAAACTTCTGAGGTAAATTATCAATCAAAATATAAATGGAGGTGATCTTCCATTGTTGATGTACGAATCTTTGTTTTGAGTGTCCTTGTCATTGATGTAAATACAGAGAGGCGCGGCCATGTTAAATCAGCTCCCTGACGTTGGCATGGCAAAAACAAACATCAGATCTCATTCATTAATATTCCAGAAAAAACACAGTAATTAAGAGTGCAAGAAGAATTCTTTGAGGAAAATAGAGCAGATATATATAAAATAAACTGCTTGGAATGCCAGCATGATGGGAACTTTGGTTGTATATGCATCAGTGACGCCAATGGCCGAACGTCTGCCAACAAATTTACGCAGTTCATGTCGGGAATATTGAAACATAAATGAATCGTGTGCAAAATTTATGTCCGTTATCTTACGGTCTTGTTACTGAATGAAAGTATACTACAAAATATCTAATTATATTTTCATCATTGTAGTCAATTGACTCAAAGTTTCCTGTTAGAGCTTTAATCACTGCATGCAAAGATGTGGAATATACTGAAGAGTGAAAGCAATGAAAGCTTTCCAGCGATCGACCCCTTTATGATAAATGCCTAAAAATACATGCATCTAAATGTTTTCATTATTGTCAAAATGTGTCAATCATATCAAATTAATCTGTAGGAACATTTTTAAAATGATGATCATATAGATTAAAATCTTGTGCAGATGAAAAATTTCATTAAAATGCTTTGTTAAAATGTATAAACCCTGTTTTAAGCATGACCATAAAAATTAAGTGAACAATTTCAGATCTGCAGAGAAACTGATCCATTTTAGGGAGAGAGATGTATATTTGCATGCAATACAAAAGTCCAATGTTTATGCAACTCCATCAGTACATCACCCAAGTGTCAAAAAATCTATCTGTGTACCTTTGGTTGTTACAATATCAATATAGTAATAGTAGATCACTGCAGTACTTGTCTGCATGTATATTATAATACATACTGCATCAAAATTCACTTTGGTTGGCTCCTCCTGTCACCTGTAGCAAATCATATCGGTGTTCAGTACAGACAAGTACCGACTTCATACAAATTTCTGTAGGCGATCATACACCGTTAAAAAAATTATGTTGGCCATAGCCCTATAGCCAAGGAAAGCGGCAAATTTCCTGTCATCAGCAGCAAATTACATTGGATGTCAATGGTTATGTAGGCATTAACATAAAGTGTTTGGTACGACATGGCTTGCAACAACGAAACAACATAAAACCCACAGCTAATTAATACTAATGAAATAATTAGTTCACGACACATTAAGTGTCTGGATGCAAAAGACTGCCAATAATCTGCGTGACACAAATTTGTTTGTCAATTAACATTTGTTCTTCTTTTTTAAAACCTTAATTACCTTCCCAGTTTATTAAGTTACCAACAAAAAGGCTTAAGTATAATAGTATGATAATACAACTTTTATTAACTGTTCAGCTATTGCTATTTACTAATATACTTACTTAACTTATAAAGCGAAATCAGCTGATTAATTCATAAACCAATAAATTACATAGCTGATGCAGTGAAGGTTTTCGGACTCTTGTCAATTATTAGTTAAATGCTTCTCTGAACAGAATGATTTGCGACATGCATACAACATGATAAAACAAAGATGGCTGACTGATACCAGACATTAGCTTGATGCACACTAAATTATTAAAACATCCTTAGACCATATAATCTTGATTAATTGAATGCAATTGAGAGCAGCTTTTTGTTTAATGCTGTATATTTTTTTTGTCCTGCAAACAAAAGCATGGTCTAAATATTTCAGACAATAAAATCTCTAGAAGACCTTTACTTAAAGTAATAGTCTGGTCTTTGCTGTTATTCTAAATACCAGTACACATCTATAAATTCTCATGCTGTAAAAGTCTCTTTTATTTCCTAAAACTGTTTTAACGAAGTGCCAAACCATTTTAAAAAATCATTGCCGATTACTCGTCTGCATTTTACTGTACAATCAAATGCCCCATTATTACGTTTCCCAATGTCAATCGATCTGTTTAATGCAAATCAAACACTCCCGATGATCGAGTCTACGATGACAAAGATTTTATGAATGACCAATTTTACACTAAAACAAGCAATAAAAAACATAGCTGCAACATGACCATCATGTTCAAACATATGCATGCACTGTTTGTAAAATAAATGAAGTCCATCTCAATGGAATGTATGCAAGAGGAAATGCAATTTATCAATGTTTATGGTTGTTAGAATGAAGTTAAGAGTATGATTTCTACAACATTACATGGAGTAATTTACGATGGACATTGGTATTTTTTTTTCCCTTGATAACGTTGAGAACTCAGTCAGGTGAAACAGACCACCGATGTTTCACGTGAATACCTTTTATTTAGGTCGCCAGCGAGCAGAAGTACAGAGAACTTGATGTTATTTGATTTATGGCGTAGGACTTTTTCAAAGTCGTCGCTGTCATTGAATTTTTAATCGACAAAAAATTGATCAAATATGATTGAAAATAAATATATATGCAAGAACTTAATTCTTCTTACCACAGATTTTCTCCGAAAATTGACATTCAATAGTTTTTGGGGTGAAATATGCTAATTAATAAATAAATGCTATTAATGTGACATAAGAACATGTAATATTTATTTAGCTTTGGTTTAGACAGACATTTCAATAAATCTTTTATGTCTTATTATGATAAATATGTCTTCAAAAAATCAAAATTGATAAATTGTTCCAGTTTTCACATTTCATTTTAAATAACACTGATAATTGATTATTATACCCATGCAGCAAGAATTTAAGTTATAAATGTTGGGAATATAAAGTTCAATTCAAAGTGAAGTCATTTAACTGCAATTTAATTAATCACTTAAATATTAGAATTGCATTGCTCATGGACGCAATTGTACATCATCTGCAGATTATGCTTTTCAAACAGAAGAGTTTCTTCACTTGTGATTCTGGCATTGTTCATGCATTAAGAGAAATGTAATAAGTGACCAGACCTTCAACCTTGATCTTGTCTGAAGAAAAATTTATTTCATAACATAAATTTTAAACAACTTATTATGCATGTCAAGAAGCATATCAGTCCACGTACCATCCAATAAATCTTCTTTACACATTTAATTACACTCTGAATTTTTAATTCAGCCATTTCTTATGCAAATTAGGTAATAAACACCCAGGGCTCTTAATATAATGTCCTGAGAGAAGTCCAATGAAAGCATAGCAGCTGGTATATAAACAAATTTTCTAAATTTGGGCATCATAACAAACCCTGACATTCCCTTCTGAAATTTAGTTATCCTTCTGAATTTAGAATTCAAAGTTGACATTGCCATGGAAACTTTAATTTCAAAAATTAAAATTTGTTTGACGATTAAAATTCCTCTCATAATGCAAGTTACGGATTGACGAATTTTAGTATGCCAACATCTCAATCATTAATTGTCTCCTAAATGCATGTGACATAACACATACCGTAATGTAAATTAAAGACTTGTATTAATTTGCCCAAGTTCTGCACCTATTCTCACAAAAATAACTTGTGCTAAAAATTACTGGCACTACAATGAAGTGGGCCAATACTATTAATTGCTAGAGCAACAACAATGGGTAACATCTTGTCATCTTTCCAACACATACAAAGAAGAACCTCCATGATGGAATTTCATTTTTATGGTTCTTTATACTGTTGGGGCCTTTGCGAAAAATTTAAGCACTTCCAAATTTCTTGAAAGCATAATACACTGTAACAGATTGAGCTAAAATAATTGAGCAGTTTGTTCCCCCCTTATCATTCTGCACCTGATTTTGGCAAAGCTTAGAAATTCAAGAATCACGTTCTGTCAACTGCAGATCCAAACAACAAATGGCGGCCCCTCTACTATTAGCTTACATGTATTGTTTCCAATCTGATAATGGTGTCTCTGACGCATTCTCTATTGTGATATATAAATATCAATCTTCAATGCACCGACTTGCTCTGACTCAGATGCCACTGGCAAGTCTTTGCAACGGAAACTGTGACCTAATTAAAAATAGTTTAACACCCCCCACCCTCAAAAAAAAATTCCCTGGCTATGGTAAGCACTAAAAATAGGTTGTGGTTTAACTTCTTTAATTTTATTAAAAAATTATTAACAGTCTATTGTGTCAAAACCAAATTACTTTCAATCAGCAACACATATTAAGAATCGACATCTGATTTACATATATAAACAGAACTGCTACCAAAAATACACATACAATTAGCTTTTGTATATTTGAACAATGGATCAGGAATTTTGCCTTCAATATTTAAAACCCTTAATAACAAGAAGGGATATCTTCCATTTTAATGCTTTCATTGTCTGCTTGATGTAATCAATCTTTAATAAGACAATTGGATATATGGAAATTGTGTGATATATTCAGCTCAATTTTCCTCATACAACGTCATCATGCAATTCTTACATTAAAAACTGTCACTTTGACTTTTTTTGGCTATAAAAGATCCATATCAAAACTTATGCATGATGTACTACAAGATATTAACTTCATAAAGGAAATTTTCTGCCATGGTATTTTTTCTCCAATTAAACTATAAATATAATTTTAGAAACCCCATTTATATTTTATTAGATCAGATGACACATAAATCTGGAAAAAAAACTTGGGTATCACCATTTCATCAGTTCACATTTTCCACCAAGTCTGTAAGATATCACTGACTGACTTTCAATTATTAAATTCTTGCTATCTAATAACCTTTGCATCACATAGTACAGTACGGTACAACATAAAGGTCAGGCACTGCGGTTTTCTTTTCATACTCTGGGGTTCTAACTTTTTGTTTAATCTTTAATTTAACATGATGTGGTAATCATGTTAAATATAACAATTTTACAGGAAATAACAGAGAAGTCCTATCTGTTATTAGGAACCTAATGCTATTACTTAATATCATTCTTGGAATAGCTGCATATATACAAATACAGTGGTCATAGGAGTTCTAGCAAGGGCGTAGCTCAATATACATATAGTAACAATATAACATTGCAATTCATTATGACGTCAAATTAAGCCTTTGATTGCATGGGTGTAGATGATTTTAAGGTACGTTAATACAAATATGCCTTACAGGAAACACAATTAATAATTATATTTAATATTTATAAAGATTATATGTAAAATGGCATAAAATAATAATTAAAATAGCCGAAATGTCTATAAATAACATGAAAATTCACAAAAATCATGATTATTTTCTAGATTTAGGTAAAATAAAAGGTTACAACTAATTTATGATGACAGTTTTCACCTACAGATGCAGACATGATGTTCAATATTTATGTTTCTAACCACATGTATATAAATAATTGTGTGTTACCTTCAAATTCTTCCCTTTTTTGGGGGTGGGGGGGGGGGGGTGGGGGGTGATTATCATATTGCTGTTTTCATGCATAATTCTCAAAATAATTATGGATGAGATCCAAAAAAAAACAAAAATGATAATTCCCTGATATTCTGACTTCTTCCTATTGAATTTGTCATTTCCTGAAAGATTCATTACATATGGTAATACAAGTAATCATTTCAGGAAACAGAGAAAGATTACAATCTTCCACAGAATGAGTAAACTCTTTTTTTTTTTTGACAATGCAAAAAATCTATTAAAATGATCATATATCTAAAACAAAAATATATGAAAATAATGACAAATTATAAATCATACAGTTATTTTTCACTTAAGTCTTTACAAATCCACAAACTTTCTTTTGCAATATAACTTATACAGATAGAAGTCTAATAGCGTAAGGGTTCTCTGACATTTCGCAAAAGGGCAAATTTTGGGTTACAATATACCGTTCTTTGTCCAAAGGTGAAGTACTATTTGTTATAACCATCTGTGTGCCTTCTCATATGTGTCAGCTAGGAAGTTTTCGTTGACTAGCAGCTTGCTTGACTAATAATGAAGTTCTACTTTGTATCTAATTGACACCATGCAACCTAAATTTCCTTGGTACAATGTACTAGACAGCTCCAAGCCCCCAGTGATTGTAATTAAAGTGATTAAGCAACCCTCTAATTAATTTGCAAAACACAAGTCAATTGGAAAATTGACTTGGCATTTTTTCCCCCCTCTATACTGATATTACCTGGCTACACCTGACAATTTGTAATTCTATAGCTGTCTGTCGTAAGACTGCGTTTACTACAATGTAATATCAAGGGACGATGTTGCACTTAATGGCATGTGATCGCTTCATAAAAATGGTTTACTGGTAAAAGAACAGACAACTTAAGTGCATTTGTTTGTTTTACAGCATATGGATGACACAGATTTTTTTTTTTTAAACTGCCTCCTTGTTTAACAGTACACTGCACCTAGATGTCATCTTTTTAAGTGCTGAGATCAGCACACCGGCGTATATGATACATCCATGTCAGATTCCCCAGAGGCCTGAAGGCCGGGCCAAACTCCATTATGTGCTTGTCCTTTGTCGTAAAAGCTGTACTTTGGTTCGTATCACCCCCCCACACACACACAGTCACTTAGTAGCTTATATGGGTCTGTGGATAGTGGATACTGTATTTTTTTTACTAGAATCTTTGTTTAAAAAAATATTCTCAATCCTGATCGGTATATATACAAATGTATATGGAATGTATTTTTTTTTTTTTTTAATTTGGGAGGTCACAAAAATAAAAATCTAGTGGTGTGCATTTTTTTTTGGTACAGTCAATAATTATCTTTATTACCTAATCAAAAGGATGTTGTTGTTTTATTACAAATTAAATATTTGCGTCTATTTTGAACTGCCGGTCAATAGACTGCGATCTATTAGACCGCCGGTCAATAGACTGTGATATATTGGACCGCCGGTCAATAGACTGCGATCTATTGGACCGGCAACGTATTTCAGAACGCGGGTATGTTAATGTTACATCCCTTCGATAGTTCTCAGGGAATGTACACTCCTTTACACAGACGCTGTTTTTAGTACTTGGTGAAACCAAATTCAATGTTATCGAAATGGAGTATCAAATAATCAACAGTTTTAAAGCCTCATATAAGGTAAAAGACTATTTAAAATCTAATGGGTTGAAGACTCTCCCTTCTTTGTGTAAACTAATATTAAATTGAGATGTTGTAATGCATGCAACAGGTTTTGTGCATGTAAAAGATGAAAAAAATAATCTAAGTATATTGCATAATGGCACGAAAATCATCTGCAATATGCAAATTGTAAACCCCGAAAACTAAAAAAGGAATTAGGTAATAAAACAATTATTTAATGCTTGAACAGTCAATAGACCAGAATTTTTTCCCTTGGTGCAGGGAACAGCTCAGTATGATCTATTGCCCTCGGCCGTTGGCCTCGGGCAATAGATCATACTGAGCTGTTCCCTGCACCTCGGGAAAAATATTCTGGTCTATTGACTGCTCAAGCATTAAATAATTGTATAGTATTGTAGTGCATGTACACGACTCTTTGAGATGTTTGCATAAAAAACTAGTTCTTCATCAATCTGTTGATTATTAAGAACAAGTACTCAGACCTTGGTATAAATGTTGCAAATTAAAGTCCTCTAACGATTCTCAAGTTAACTAGAATAATTGCTACAGTCAAAATACCGTACTCCAAGCTCTTTCATTTAAATTTCTTTCAGAAACTAAATGAATAAATTATTAAGTTGCTCATAAATTTTTGGTAAAACTCTCTTGATCATAAATTCACATCATGAAAAGAATTGCAGACTTTAATTTGACCTATTCAAATTATAATTTATGAAATTAAATTCCACATAACAAAATAATTTTTTTACTAGGGACAATATTCCATGAATTCAAATTGTTACAGAAGACATCGAACAGTTTTTAACAACGAAGTTCATGGCCAAACCTCTCTTAATTTTCACAAGTCATTCATTATAAAGAACATATACATCTAAACCCGTGAGTCCTGGCAGTAAATGACTGCGTAATTTTGATATCCAGCCAGGATAAACAAGTTGATCGAGCCTGATCTAACAGGTTCAACCATCGGACAGTCAATGGAAATAGTCTCTGTGTACATCTCATAGGTAAATGGCATCATCCAATTTAATACTGGAAAGGCCATTTATTCGTTAAAAAAATGGATTAGAATCTACAAACTAGATATCCTCCAATGAGGGAGGTTCAAAAATCTTTATTTGTTAAAAAAAATGGATTAGAATCTACAAACTAGATTTTCTCCAATGAGGGAGGTTCAAAAATCACAGTCAATACATCAATGAATTTATCTAGTTTCATGTTTACTCTTTACTTGACCTAGCAAGCTCATGCTTATCAGAAATTGAGATATATCGAGTAACCATACAATGTAAAATAAACTATCATTTCTTGTTTATCAGCAAGTTGTTGAGGCGCGTATAAAAAAATATTACAACTGAAAAACAGCCACTAACATTCCACCACTAAAATATTCAACAACTCCTTAACATGTATGGCTCGAATAAGGAAGTAAAACGACAAAACCACCCATTACCATAACCAGCAAGACAAGAAGAACTCCACAAAGCTATCGGAGGACAATCAACTGGGATCCGCTTATCATGGACCAATAGCACCTGCTCCTGATTAAACCGGCCGATCAACGATCAGCCGGGAGGGCATTCACTGCAACAAATCTTGTATAAGTGTGCGCAGGATGATAGTTTGTCTCTGATTTGATAGACAAAAAAATATATAATTTAAGAGCGACAAAATTCATATATAATTACACTGTACTTCGCAGTGTTGCCCCTCCCTCTCCTTTCTTGCTTAATGACATCAAATTGATAAAAAACGGTAAAATATTTGAAAAGCATAGAATCATTCAGCTATTTAAGAACAAAATCCCATCAGAACGAAGCTTTCATGATCAATAAGCAAGAATTGATCAAATCTAAGTTGATTTTTGACATATTATACATAATTCATGAAACTGCATCTTTTTTAGTTCTCTGGGCAGATGACATTGATCAAGAAGGAAACTCTGCTCGAGTCAGAAGATCTCTTTAATATGAGCAGTATATATCAGCTAATACACATGAGTCCAGACAGATTAGGGCTTTTACGGTGACAAGTGCACTGCTTGTTTTTTTGCCCAATTTGGCCTTGGTGACAAGACCCCCATAACAGCCTATATAACCTGTAGGAGTCACTATAGACGTACATGTGCGTCAGTGTCCAAATCATATTACACACAGCCAGTCCATGCTGAGGTAAATTGATGATGACATAGACAGAACATGGTCAGTTCAAAGCATGTAATCTTATGTCTGGGGTCGTCATTGCCATCGCCCCCCCTAGTTCTTACAGGTATCGAAAGCTGAAACAATTACTTAACACAGAGACTAATTGCTTTGATCACCTGTACAGAAAAAAATAAACCACAAATCGAGAATTGATGCTCTAGCTCACCAGAAAATCTGTCCTAATTCTTTTAAGATCAATATGTACAAATATTCCTGAAGTGCATACTAATGATGCTGGCTTATAATGGCACTGTCATTAATTGTTTGAACAATTGTTTAACATCAATTGACTTTTCAAAACCACATGCAGTTTGACATATTACACTCTGATCTGGCAAAAAGGTTCGAATTATCATTGATAAGATTTAATTATACCACAAGAGACACAATACTTTATTTCAAAACCAAATCCGAGTGAAAAAAATGTTTTGGTAACATTATTTTTTAAATGCTGTATTTGTTCACCTTACAGTCAGATGGTACCAGATACCTTTAGGAGTGGTTGATATATGAAAATGATAAATATCAACTATATAGATAAACTACAAACCAATTTCACTATCATTTCAATTCCTATCAATTATACACACTTACCATCTATAAAGTATCAAAAAATTTGCATGAGACAAAATCTGTATTTTAAAAAAAAAAAATACCACGATAAACCTGTGATTAAAAAGGAGGAACATATCGGTAATATTACAAAAAAACATTTTGCAAATTAAAATTTATTTTCTATTTTGCATATTTGGTACAGTACTTAAAAACACTTTAAATGGTTGCAAACTTCAGCCGGATCTAAAGGGACTTTTTTTACTTTGAAATAAAAAAGAAAAGGCAATTTGCATCACAGACAAACTAAGATGATGGAGATATCTGTGCAAACCACTAATTAGTTACAATTAACAACTGTTAATTAGAAAGAAAACTGGATCAGTGTGTGAAGTGTCGATGAACTCTACGCGTTTTCCAAGGCTATATCTACATCTTCATCAAAGTGAATTAAGGATCAAGAGTCAAGGGTCAGTTTCATTACACTGTAACTTAAAATCTGTTAACATTCATCAAAGTGTCACACAATACTCTACTAGGCAGTCTTAGATCCTGCACATTTATACTTAACAAACACTAACACAAACTGTAAATTTCCTACTTAAAAATGGCTTTATTCATCAAATAATATCCATGTTTATTTTTTTATTAATTTATATTATTTACACATCAACTTTTTATTAGGAAGGTTTTGTTTTCTAGTCAAATTTTTTTAAAAATAAATGCGCAAAATCCTTCAAACCAAATTAACAACAAGGACTATAAAATCAATACACAGTATCTGTTGATGCCTCATAAAAGCACTTTAGTTGTAAAATTCAGGATCTAAAGTTGATTTAAAAACAATTTAACTCTGTTGAAAGCATCAACTTATTTATTCTTTTTGTAATCATTTATCTACGACAGTCATGTACTGTTAGATTGCGAGTACAAGGCCGGTGTTTTTCTGTTTGCTTTCTGATTATAAATTAACTAGCACAGGGGTCTGGTAACCATGACCTTCATTAAATGACCTTGAAAAACATACATCATCATATAAGTCTTACGGTTCTTATGAAAACATTAATTGAGGTAAGATTTAAATTCAATTTTTTTTTAATTACTTTGACATTGAAATCATTGTTACCTTGACATTTTAACCTTGCAAGATTTCCTTGCATATTACTCTTGATTGAACTTGCTGTATTTCTAAATCTTCACAATTTTACCTAAATATTGGCTTATATTTTTAAAACAGCCACAAATATCATAATTAAGGCATAAATACAAATACTTGTTACCCATCAGAGCAGATTAGTTAAATCAATCACTTGAAGCACAGGTTAATTAACTGCTATATAGGGGTCATATTGAATCTAGGATATTTTGCCTTAAAAGCTTTAATCTAGTACAATACTTCGTGAAATTGTGCAAGTAAGTACACAACTTCATGCTGACTGCAGCTATATATACTGATTAAGATTGAATGAGGCCATATCTAACAGATTACTGCATCACCATAATAATCAGGTGTACAAGACGAATGTCCTCTCCCAATTAGAGACAGAGTTGACAAACCCAATCCCTGGAGCACAACATACACAAATCGTGACAGGATCCTAATGTTTTCAGTTATCATCCATCAACAATTATTGTGAAGGATTAAACCAAGAATTAATTAAAACAACATGGCTGGTTGACTTTTAATCTTCTGTTCTTTCATACTAATCACCACAAACTCAAACAAAAAGAGGAGGCTTGATAATTAAAAGAGATAAGGCATTAAGAAATGAGCATTTTGTCCAATTTTGGTTTCAATTGGAAGTTGCAACATATGATTAACAGTTTAATGCAGCAAAAGCATGCACATACCATATTACATTGGATGCAAATGACATTTTCATGGAATTATACATCAATAATAGGTGTTTACACGTGCACAGATCAAACATTATAGTTTATTAATGTTGATTTATAGATTATTTACCAGATGGATTGACTATAATGTGTCTCACATTAGTATATTAATACAAAAAAATATACATCATGCAAGAATTTGTGAATACCGTATTTGACAAACAGATAAACCCAAAATACCAAAATAACAGAAAACTCATCACTTTGTTCTAAAAAAATTTTTTGAAAAAGGTGATATATTATATTCACAAACTTCATTAGTATGCAAGAATGTAGACAACTGGGTCATTACGTATTGGAAAATTGCGTTAAATTTATGTAATTCAAATGACTTCAAACTCAAGATTTATCACTTCCAATGACATCACACATATCTCTGGATCAGAACAAAGATAATCAAAATCAAATATTCATATAATATGACAAACAAACAACAAAACAACTTTAAAGTACATGTTTCTAGAATTTAGAATCTGAGGTGCGTGATCCATGAAATTCTGATATGTTTAAAAAAAGGTGTAATTAATCAATGCACCAAGCCTTGACCATGAAGAACCCCAATCAATTTTATTTAACGAGTAATTTACATTTATGATGATAAATAATCTAATTATGGTTTTAAAAAAAAATTCAAATTTGAATCAAAGCAATATCAAGAGTAGTGGAAACTTTTATAAAATATCATTCTTATCCCCCTCCTTTTTCCCCACAAAATTTCTTTCTATTTAAAAGAAATCATCCTTTCATATTTGTGATATTATCTGCCACAAAGATATATATACTATTAAATTACTTTCCTTCAAACTCAATGTATATAATGAAAGTGTTTAAAATTTCATTGGCACCAAGTATATAAAACTTCATTTTTTATTAAAGTTGAAAATCGTAAATGTGCTAGCAGAACTAAAGTCTGTTCTCGCTCTTTTTCAGGCTAAATATAGCCTCCAACATTATTGGAAAGACTACGGTGGTTCCCCTAAGACCATAACAGTGTCACACGAGGCAGATTAAGCACCCCCTATGACTAGCGAACACTGTGCCCGACAGTCCATCCATACATATATATTTTAAGCTACCTGGATGACAGTCACTTAACATCAATCCTTGCAAACAGGAACTACATTCCACTTTTTGGGGGAAATAAAGAGAGAAGAAGAAATAAAAAAAAAACGGTCAACATACCACCCAGAAATTCAGGTTATCGCAATCAAATTCCTGAGCACTTGTTTGTGTCTTAGCTTTTTGAATGCCCATGTCACATCAACAATAAAAATTCTCTTTAATCATGCAGAAAAAGAAAAACCCTGAGGTGCACTGTGATTTCGAAATGATGCTTTATCAAGGATCAGAAAGATTGCCTTCAATATGTTTTCTTTAATCTGTTATTTGGAAATTTGCGAGGGATTATGCATCTACGCTTTAATTGGAATTTGGATGAAAACAGATGAAAGATAAAATAGTTAGGATATTAACTGAAAATTAAAATAAAAATCATAAACAACAATAAGAAATCTAAAAATAGTAGTATTCAATTTTTCTTTTTTACAAAAACATGTACATTACATATATTCGTCATTGAGAGTATATTTGCATGTATGAAACTTATGCACCAAAATAGCTGTTTGTGGGGGGTATTACTCAAGTTTTACTTAAAAACTGGGGAGGGGGGGGGGGTAACACTTCTTTTTAAGCTCACCTGTTACATAAAGGTTGACCATAAAATATATGTCACTAAAGATGCAGAAAAGAATGCATGCATGCTTTCATGGACAAAATTAAGTGTTTCTCCAAAGTATGTCAGAATTTCCCATAACAAGAAACCCAGAACATAAATACTTCCATGTCAAACGCTTTTAATGAGGGCGGGGAAACACAAACTCTTCTGTCATGTTTCTGCACTGCTTAACAAGTAAAAGGTTCTGGAAATGATGTTTTCTTTTCAATATTTCCATACAGCTGCATGGGTTATCACATATCAATTTGACCACTAAATATAGCAGCAAATCTGTCTTCTCTTAAATATCTATCCATCCATTCTAAACACTAATTTATTATCACTCTTAAGTAATACTTTCAATTTTTTTTTTTTTTTTTTTTTTACTTTTTTAGTATAGGTTTTCTTCTACACAGAATAATAATTATTATAGACCCATTTTAATAAGAGCTTGGGCTTTCAGTAGGATGTAACTATCAACCTCTAGCTAGCATCAAATTAAGTTCATATGACACTGGTCTGAAGTGAAATGTGCAAAGATTACGTAGGCTTAGCCCTTAAAGATGGAAAAATCTTGTTGATTTTAATTGCCATTACTGAATAACAGACATTGCTATAGAAAGGCCTACGTCAAACTGCTGTTTGACACAACTTGCCAAAGTCCAATCTCTTGTGAGAAATGGCCCTAATGAACAAGAGTACTGTAGTTAATTAAGGCATGATTCCTCATTCTACTTTGCTAGAAGAAGTTAAGGTTATTATTTGATGATCTGTAATTTTTTGGTACTTAAATCAGAATGAAAAAGAAGCAGTTGAGAAACCTCCGCCACAAACATGTGAATTGAATTATGATTTGAATCCCCTATGGAATTATCAGGTAAACAATACCAGTATGTAAGTCAATAAATCATCACACATAAAAACACTGAACAAATAATAAAGTTATAATAAAACACCTTTAAAGATATTACCCCCCCCCCAAAAAAAAAAGCATTATTGGCAACTAGAAGAAACAATGATAAAGGTGAGAAAACTTTGTATTGTTTTGCACAGCTTTCATGACTCTTAATTATAATTCACAGTTTTCTGCCCGCTTTCTAATTAATCTATTGAGGGCAACAATCTGCTGAGATTCCTTAGAGGACAGTACATACATACTATTGTCATACAAGTACATTTATAAATTCTCACACGTGTTCAAGACGACCACAACTAGGCCAGTCCATGCCAGGTCAAAATGTCCACTGATAAATTGCTAGCTAGCCACTAATCATACAAGATAAAATTGCTCGACCTCTATCAACACTTCTGACTGTATATACAAACTCGGAAAGAAACAACTTTAAAGTTTTCATCAGAACAATATACCATCCATATTTTTTTGGGCATTTTTCCTTAATTTTTTTTTTCAGTAAAAAATTATTAAATTATTAAAAATTAACTGAAATTTGTTATTGGTACTAGTTTTTTGAGTCCAAAAAAACATCTTTTCCCTATAACTAAAATTTATGTCCCTCTCTGAATCCAAAGTTTACATACATACCATTTATCTTTCATTTTCATTCTAAGCAATATCATACACTCAATATTTTATTTTTCCGATGCTTATATCAGTCTGTGCATGGTGACGTTTAAATTCCTTGCAATTTTTTCAATTTTACTTCTCAAAAAGTTTCTAAATCGGAAGCTGTGATTGACATGTCGGAAACATGTGATCAATAGGAACTTTAACAACCTTGGCTTGTACGCTTATATGACAAATGTTTTTCCATGCATATCGCATGAGAAGAGCAATTCATTTTCACACCACTGAGGAAAGATGCGTCAATTTATTATTGTTGTGGTTTTCCAAATGTGTTCCTTTCGATCAAGATGCATTTGCAGGTCAGATGCAGGTTGAGCTTATTGTGGTTTTTTTTTACCTACCTCAATAGTTTCCGGTGAAAAGTATTTGTTCTGTTCCCAAAGGTTTAATAGCTAAAAAAAGAAATAAAAGGAACATTAGAGATCAAATGTTAACTCTTTCAATAAAAATGTTCAGGTTTTTCCTCGAAGTTTTACAAAATGAACACCACTGTCCCCTCCTTCAAAAGTGCTTTACTCATGCGTGAGGTAAAAAAAAATAGCCTTAAGAAGGACGTTTACTGGTATTTATAACTATGTTAAGGATTGATAAACTTTTAAAAAATTCAATCAAGTTTATAATATCTTTTGGAACATTGTATCTACGTTCAGAAGGACATTTTTAAAGACAAGTGAAAAGCTGTCAATGTGACAGCAAACCGGGTTTTCTTTTATGTAAACTGTATCCATAATCCATGTCAACCCGTATCCAGTGAAATGGAGTACCCTACATGTTTATGCAACATTTTGCCAAAAAATGACTAAGTTCAAAAGCTATAATTTTTTTCATAAATAATCGGAAATCAAAATCCTAGCAATATGCACACCTCTGATATATGAACAATTGATCTGCAAAAGAACAACTTCCTATCTTGAGAACTGTAGGAGGAGTTATCCGTACAATGAGGGTACCCTATATGCAATATTTTGCCAAAAAATGACTAAGTTCAAAAGCTGGTATTTTTTCGATAAATTATCAGAAATCAAAATCCTAGCAATATGCATACCTCTGATATATGTACAATTGATCTGCAAAAGAACAACTTCCTATCTTGAGAACTGTAGGAGGAGTTATCCGTACAATGAGGGTACCCTATATGCAATATTTTGCCAAAAAATGACTAAGTTCAAAAGCTGGTATTTTTTCGATAAATTATCAGAAATCAAAATCCTAGCAATATGCACACCTCTGATATATGTACAATTGATCTGCAAAAGAACAACTTCCTATCTTGAGAACTGTAGGAGGAGTTATCCGTACAATGAGGGTACCCTATATGCAATATTTTGCCAAAAAATGACTAAGTTCAAAAGCTGGTATTTTTTCAATAAATTATCGGAAATCAAAATCCTAGCAATATGCACACCTCTGATATATGTACAATTGATCTGCAAAAGAACAACTTCCTATCTTGAAAACTGTAGGAGGAGTTATCCGTACAATGAGGGTACCCTTTTGGCAGCCGCCCGCCCGCCATTTTCACCATTTTAATAACCGGATTTTTCCGTTGGAAAACCCGGTTAATAAATAGTTGATCTTTATAATATTATTTTCATCTTAATTATTTAATTCTTCTCTGAGCCACGAGTCTCATAAGACCATTGCTTATATTTCCAGTTTTTGTGGTGCCGCACAGATGAGAGTCATCGACTCTCATTGCCACCAGTCCATCACGTTAACCCAATATGTAACTTGTTGCATAAGCCAGTACCCATTAAACTTGGGTGGACATGTAAAAAGCAGATTAATTGTGTTGTCAACGGACACAACACACAATACGGTACCTTTGACCACAGTTGGGCTCAAACCAGCAACCATTTGGTTACTGACCTAATTCCTATGATTACTTCCAGCTCATATTATTTTAAAGTAAAAAAAAAAATCTGTCATTCAAAATCCCTTCTTTATTAACACATATCATGGGAAATCTCAAGCCATTTAGGGTTTTTTTTTATCCCACAAAAAAGATATATTATTGTTAAATGGGACTTTTTAAATTTGGGAAAGTTTAGATCAAACATGTTTCTGATTGATATATGGCATGGTTTTATGCATAATCTCTCCATGCACAATGGCTTTCAGTCAATTTATCAACCTATGAATATATACATAGAAAAAACCGCCTGCGACAAGGCTAGTATATGAGACGAATTTATCAGTAACAGTCAACTGACTTCCAAATTCAAACACAATTGTGGTCATCATGCAAATATAAAAGTCAAAATTGTCTGTACTTATTAGCGGATCAATTGGAGGAAAGACAAAAAAATTATGATAAATATATGCAATAGTAAATCATAGGTGGACAGATTGCATTACTTTTCCTACGTAGTACCAGACCAGCACATATCACTGCATGCATAAAATATTTCGCAGTGATAAATATTTACAACAATTACTAATTCTTCTGAACATTCATTGACGACGTGGACCTATTTACCGTTATATCAAATCTCTTTTCGATTTTTGTTTGTGCTACTCAGAAGCATGTGATAATGATGACTTCATTAATATTGCAAGGAGCGAATCTCTCATTTTTTTCGGTGGTTGTGACGCGCATGCTGAACTTTGTTGTTATGTAATGCTATGCCTTCTGGGCTCTGACCGACCTCCGTCGTCAAGTCTTCACAGACAATCGGGATTCATTAAAAACGTGTACTAGGTTCTTACCATTGGCAATTAAATATTCAACTCTCTTTTCAAATTTATGGCGGTGAAAAACAAAAAATTTCTCCTGGAATCCATTAATAACATTTTCATACATTAGACCTTATGTAAAACATACGGAGCTCTTTACTGTTATAAATGTCACTTTCAGAGTAACCACCCAAATTTGCATAAGTGTACTTGTTGCAGTGTTCAGTTCGGTTTTGCATTGTTTGCCTTCTACTATTTTTTTAAGGGATTGAGACCTTTAAGAAAACAAGAAAATAGTAACAACTTCGTAAAAATTTGGTGAAAAGAATATTTTTCTAAATGTTTTATTTGCATAAAACGATATAATGACAAATGCTCCACACGCAAACATAAGTGATAATGATTATATTCACCACAAACTTTCCTGATTCAGCCATCATTTACAGAATGATATCGGTAACCACACTATGATATACATGTATATAGTTAACATACTTATAAATATTGCATTAACTAGATTTCCGGGTTGAAAATGAGGACTAATTTTTTTTATTCTCAGAGCTATCATTTGATATTATATAACTGAGAATCCGTTGATACTCAAAGCACATGTAGTAAATGCAGTATGCCAAAATTCATTTCTTACTTTATGAAGTGATTGGTTTTAGGGTTCTTCGATAAAATAAATGAATCGCCAGTGCTATGTGTGCAGTACTTTTTTTTCTTTTTTCCCTAACACTTTTCAGCTTCTTTTATTGAGAGGAACTTGTCTTATAAATCCAGATTCATAGCAATCTGCCCTGGCGTCTGCTTCATTTACAAAAAGCAGTGCAAACAGATTACAGCCATTAGTCCCTGGCTGACCATTTATTATACACAGCTTAAGGCTATGCATAGTTCAGTAAGCTTCACAGACTTTCATATTTATCACCAAGGTAAAAATATTACCAAGTGTTTTCAAAAGCCACAAACATTTCCCTCCTAAATCCAGTAACCAAATTAAACAAATGTTCGGATATCAAAATATCAAATTACTCTTGTTTTCTGCCCAGAAATATATTGGGGATGGGGGGGGGGGGGGGGGGGGGTTTCTTACCTTATCCAGTTTTTGTCTCTTGTCTTCCTCTATTCCTGCACTGGCTGTACAGAAGATTGGAACAACAACTTTCTCCAAACTTATCCTTAGTTCACTTGCATTTTTCCTCACACTGCAAAAAAAAGATACAGAAATATTTAGTTTCAATGATGCATCAAAATCATAAAATGAATTTCAATATATATTCATATATATATAGTGTTTTATTTAGTTGGTGATTTGGCAAGAAGTCAATGCCAGTAGCAGTTCATAGACATGTTATTTTACATTATTTCCATTAACAGGATAAATAAGGTGGAATATGTTCTTGTTATCACACATGTAAAAACAATTAATGCCCTTGAATCAGTTCTGGTTGAAGTAATCAGATTGACCTTTAACTTGGTTAATGACCTTGACTTGAATCATCTCTCAAAATAGCTCTGAACTTAAGTGACCATTATGGTCACCTAGTATGAAATTTAGGCAGGAAGAGATCAAAAATACGGAGGAAAATCTTTGACCTGAAAGGAATGTCTGACTTGGCAAAGCTACATGTGTGGAGGAAATAGAATTCATTCGAAGAAGACCAATTTCGGATATATTTTGTTCACAACCAAGAAGTTTTCATGCTAATATAAGATTCTATAGAAATATTGAAAAGCTGTTTATTGAATTAAAACAAAGGGAATAGAACTTCTGTAATATAGTCGTGGGTTGATAATCACTCACCAATGGTGTAGGAGATCGTTCATCAAATAAATCAAGTGTAATCGCAACTCAAATACAGCATCCTTCGATGTGATTCTGCACAGAAAAACAAAAAAAAAGATTATCAATTATGGATAAGGAGACTCTCCAACATCCTGTTTATATACTTTGGTATACATAAGGGAGTGCTAAATCTCAGGATTTTTTAAAAAAATACTATTGAAAATGAAATTTATTTCATCCTCAGATATATGTTGCTTTTGATTGTTGAAAAATAAAGAAGAAATGTAAATTTGACTTCACAAAATTTTTCAATTTCTTTTAATGCATTAATTCACTGCTGGGTTAATCACTTTTTGAGGAAACAGACCAGAAAGTACTATGTCCATATATATTTGGAAAAAATATTCATTATGTACATGATAAATCACATTGGTAGTCTATAAATTTTGCATATTTTTAGCAAAAATAACAATTCTGCATAAATTACTCCCAAAACAATGCTCCAACTTATGAACTACAACGTCATTCTATGAACTGTCCTTACTTTAACAACTTTCACAATTTACAAATTACTTATTTACGCCTTTAGGAAAAAATGAAAACAAAAGAGAGAAATATGACTATACAATTCAAATTATACTGCTGACACATATGGGTCAGACATTTTATGATAATATCGCAGCAGAAGTTATAAATTGCAGACCAAAGATTTGATGACTATAATGTATTTACACTTTATTTTTTCAGCCTATCATCCAAATTACATATTCAATAAAACAGATTTAAGTGATCTAATGATCAAGCTTTAAAAAATTCCTTACAACTATATTCTCCATTTATGGTCCATTTATAACCCCCCTCATAACCCCCCCCCCCCTCCCAAAACAATTTATCATAATAAATAATGCTATTAGTGTGCTTATTATAGAGTACTGGTACATTATGTTCGTTAGTAGTCAAACAGTAAATAAATAATTTTATTACACAGAGAAAGAAAAGGGCAGCATTCTTTAATCTGATGTTAAATAAGTGTGAAAAGATGGTAGAAACACAGTACAGCTAGTAAATAAAGAAAATGACCAATCCACATCAATCAACAAAAATAAGTCATGGTGGCTAGGTTTCTTTTTTTTTAATGATAAAATGTTATCTCATGCAAAATGAAGCAGTGCATTGATTAAAGCAGAATCGTCCATCAACATGACATAGACCAACATCGTTTAACATACAGTGAGTTGAATCACCACATTAAAGAATTTTAAGTTAACCGAGAAAAAAAAAAACAAAAACAAAGCAAAGCCAGTATTGCGTTGTGTTAAATATAACTGTATTATGCCCATGATAGAGCAGTATTGAGTTAAAACTGTATTTTGCCCATCAAAGAGTTAAGGACTGAGATTTATTGAGATGAGTTGCAGATTGGATTAGATAAAAAAAAAAAAATCTTATATAAACATATTGCATATCACAAGAAATGTTAACCAAAGATTAAACAACGTGTCTAATTCTGTCCATATAAGTGTTCATGTATGTTTGCTAATTAATTCTATGACCAGAGGATGGTGGTATGAACTTCAAGTAAAAGTACAACCCTAGAATTTACTTGTTAAATGACCTTGACCTTGGATTTTTTTTTGTGTCTAAAAATTCAATATACATTTTTTGTTTGTGATTTTCACCATGGATACTCACAAAATATCATATTTAACAAATAATATATTAACTTTTGGTTAAAATTTTAAGGTGCATTGTCATTCACTGAAAATCACAGTCAGTACCGAATGCTTTCAACCTAAACCTTATTCCACGTATGTCAATATGTTCCGTTATTTTTCAACCGTGTTTAAAATGTTTATACATGTACAGTCAAATTTAAATATCATATGTTTTTAAAAAAAAATATATATATATATATACTGGTACCCATATCTCAACAAATAAGAGCTTACTAGGCATATAAAAAATTTGGAACTGGACAAAGTCTTCTTTCAAAACAAAACACTTTCACAAAGTACTTTTTATTCATAGTAAAAATTTTACGAAAAGAATATATCTTGATGAAATCTTATTAGCATAATAGTATAATCCCCTTACAATTCCTTATGTCATGTGGATGAAGATGTTAGTTATGAATACAACACTACGATGTATGAGACTAGATTTTTGGAAGACACCTACCTATTTGGGCTGACATTGGCTTGTACCAACCTTTTTTGCAAATATTTCGCAACAAGGTCACAGTGTTTTTCTGTAATAGTGCAATGCTGAAATATCCAGCTCTTCCCATTCTAAAAAACAAAAAAGAGAGATATAAAATTTTCAAAGAAAATCTGTCACTTGAGTACTGAAGAGAGAAATGAACAGCTGAGGTGATTACAGCTCTGAAGCAAGAGAGGGTTATTATATCAGGCCTATCTTTGTAATCAGAATTGTTTCCTCGTATTTAGGGTTGATGTGCACTCAGTTCAAAAGACTACATGTAGCTCAGACATCTTGCTTTGTTTCCAAAAACCCTCTTGCACAAAACGGAAGATGTCTTGACAAACATGTCAAGGAAACTTATGGTTGAAACTCTAATACATGTACTTATGGAAAAGTTTGATATTAAAAAAAATTGTGCAAAATTTACAAATTCCAAAAAACTGATGCATAAATACAATATATGTGTCTAAAACTGGTCGGGAAAATAATGAGATATTACTCTGGATCAAAATCACTAATTTTGTTATAAGGACATTTACACCAATAATATATCAAACTTCCTATCCAATCACAGTTAAAGGACGTGAGGTAAAAGAAAACATTATCGGCATTAATTCACTGTTGATCAATTAAGTAATAGTGAACATTTGATTTACATTTCCAGCATATATTTCCCTAACAAAAGTTTATCAACATATCAATACATGTATCAAATCAAAATACATTATACTTCAGCTATAGCTACTACATCAATAATCCTTAATAGATCAACCTCTTTCAAAAAAATATTAATAAGCTTACAATGCATTTAAAAATTTCATAACTTGCTTCTTTATAAATTTCCATTTTGATGAACTTGAGCCATTTCTTTAGAAAAAAAACAATTTAAGCTTGATTCTTTCATAAAGAGATAATCTTTGAAACCAACAAACTTGCACACAGCTTTCATCTTGTTTTCCCACTAGCAGTGAAATTGTGATGAAAAGGACAACAATTCTTTTGGCTTTAAAACATTCATATCAAACTTGAAAATTCTGTTTTTCAAATATTTTCATTTTCAAAGTATTTTCTCAACTCTTTGCTGTACTCTGTCACCTATATCAAATTAATCTCCTTATCTCTGCTGCTAATGCTACAAACAAAACAAGCCTGGGAAAAAAAAACAACATCAAATTAGTTATAACACGTCTCCTCCTTCTTTCATGGCCATCTGCCCTTACAGTAAATCAGTAGGCAGAGGGAAAAATCAATCTCCCCCATAAAGAATAAATAAACCTGGGCCATCACCGACCTTCACCTTGGACACCAAAAAAAAGGCCAGAGGTTTTGTGCTTTATGGACTTGTTGACAAAATAGGACTGAATTTATGGGGCTCGTTCGTGGTCAGCGCTTAATGACTTTATACTTGCCACTAGTTGTTCCTGATCATCATGTAATAGACAACACCTACACTACTCCCGGAAGTCAAAATACTTAGACAGCAAGTGCCAATAAAAAGGACACCTCTTTCACCTTTTTTTGGCTTCATTAAACAAGCGTTTTGTCCATCTAAGGAAAATCTTGATGAACAAGCATTAGCACATGCAAGCACTTTTGGAGCTTTTTATTTCTTTTGTTCACAAAAAAAGTCATGACTTTCAAATTGTTAACATTGTTTATCAATGCGTATCAAATAATTTTCCTATTCTGTTAGAACTATTAAACTCTTTGTCAATGAAATGATTAGACCATGTCTTTTTTTTCTCCTTGATTTATTAACTTTACATCTGTTTCTCTGTAAGCCATCATAATTACACCATTATAACTTGTAACCTGTCATATTTATTTCAAAACCTTTCATAAAACTAACCAGAAACAATTCTCTTTCCTGAAACATGTCTGTGCTCGGCAAATCGGATAATTCACCAAAAGCCGATATCTCAATTCAAACGTTTGACCTTTAGCATTGACCTCTTGCAAGATCTCGACCCATTGACAAAAGTTTGAACTTTCGCGTCAATTCTTTTAACAGAAATCTTCTATCCAATACAATCAATGCAAGATGACACAGAAGTATTGATGAATCTGATCAAACCGAGGAGATTGGAGAAAAAAAAGGGAGTGCAGAGAAAGGCGAGCCGCAGTACTTTACCAGAATGGCGTCCTTGGTACAGGAGTCAATGATTGGTTGGACTGTACCATTTAAATCCTCCATGTTGACATCGCATTCTGCTGCCAGTTTCTCCAGCTGCTCGTTTCTTGATTTCACAATGGCCTCTTCTATCTGAATCTGGTTTTTTTTTCAAAGAAAAAAAAATTAGATGTTTACAATACATATGATAGACTATACATAATTAATTCTACCATGACTACACTGTAAAGGCCACTTTTAACATTGCGAAAGAAAATTTCAAAAGGTTTGTGAAAACTACATCTTATTTTATGCTCCTCATATATACACATTTTTTTTTTTTTTTACTGAAAAACGCTTGCTTATTTATTCACTTTTAATCAACTTTTCACTTATAGTGATAAATTGTGAAACAAACATGATAAAGTTGCAAATTAAAGTTAGTTTACTACCGGTATATATAGAAAAATCTTTATAAACAATACATAGAGCACTTTTTTAACATCATTTTGCATCTAAATATGGGCACATTTAAATCATTTCTCTACATGCATAACAGATCATATTAATCAAATAAGGAAGATCTAAAGTTTTTTGGCTCATATCATCCAAAAAAAAAGCGCTAATTATGAATACAGTACTAAAAATGTTTTGTTTTACTATCTCTTTGGGGTGGAATGGGAGTCAAATAATTTGCCATAGGCACACAATTATAAATAAATTCGAAACTGTAATGGCACTGAGCTACCACTGCTTGGCTGATATTCAATAGGACAGAGGCCTTATTTTTAGGGTAAACTGGGCTTATCACAGCATCATGCACTGCTCTTCGGGTAACCATGGTCCTTCACCTGGAACATGCTGATAAATCTTCCACAATCCCCTCAAAGAGGATCATGGGAGAGCAGGACAATGGACTAGCTCTTGCTAATTGTCAAATGGTCCAAAAGTACAATGGTTTGTATCCACTATGAAGTTTTCATTACTTGAAGTACTTTTGATTTAGATATTGTTAATGTTTATTATTTGCACTGAAGAAGATAGATCAACTTGTAAACCTGGATGTGTTGAATACCAGTTTTACTTTGCCTGTTTGCCTGTTTATATTACTTTGAAGTTCAAGAAATGATTGAGGAGCATTACTATAGTAATATGTTTATAATCTTCAGCATTAGCAAAATTGAAACGTCATTACTTTATACTAAAGACGGAAGAAACATATCAAAAGAAAGTAAATTAAGTACTGTGTATATTGTATTATTGTGAAATATCATTTACTCAGATGCTTAATTTCATTTTTCATCAGGTTTTATATTAATTCTATATTTGCAAAGATGCCATAAACATTAATTTTCTTTTTCGTATGACTTAATGATTACAAAAAACCACCCAATATAATTAACGAGAATTTATGCCATTATATGCACATTATGTAATCTTTGTAGGAAAATCTGTGCATGGTAGCAATGGTACCTGTCCATATCAGCCAACAAATGATAGATTTCTTTTACCATACTTTTTTGTTAAAACAAAAACAAGCAAACAAAACTGGCATTGCATAGACAAATGCCGCAATTAAGACAAGAGTGCTCATCTCTTATAGACTTATAGGCACATGTATCTGACATCCATAGATTTTACACATATAGATATGGCTAATTAAGGTGTTAATAAGAAATATCCGCTCAATTGCTGGCAATGTGACCAAGTTTATGAACTACGTACATGATGCCAATTTGGGCAGTGAGATCTGCAATGTGCAAGCCACACATGCTCAAATTAATTTAGGAATGCTCGTTTTATTGGCAGACAGTGGCCAGTTTATGATCAAGTTTGTTGTTTCTCGTTAGGATGTGACACGCTAAACAGCATTTGCAGGACGTTGTTTTCAGTATACTGTTTATGTCAGTTTACGTTCCAACAAGTTAGCCGTTAATTTCCACCAACTAGTATTGCGTCTGTAATTATCATAAAAAATAAATAACATTGATTGCCATTTGCCCTACTCAAACTAATGTTTTTCAATAAATTTGTCAGGTGTCTTCCGATCATGTCAAACATCCTTGAAGTTCTCTTCGATGGAATTCATTAGCATTCATCTGAGAGATTTCAGAAAATATTGTGTTGAATATGAATAACTTAATGCAATGGTAAAGCCAGAAGATAAATTGTTTACTTTGACAATTAGTATTTACAAGAGGATCAATGCTGCTCCCTCCTTTCTATCTAATTTATGGCCCTTCATTACCACTTGGTGCTGTACATGCACTTTTCGTTTAATTTATTTACAGAAAACAAAATAAAATATTTAATTTATGCAATGATATTTAGCAAATAACATGTTATATCACGGAGCATATGGAATTATATACATGTGCTGCAAAACAATTGCACAATTTTGTAAATCACATTTGAAAATGGGAATTAATGCAAAATGTATAGTTTTTTTTAGAATATGCATATAAATTAAGGTATAGTTTTACCTTACAGTAGTTAAAATAGTAGATAAGATTTCATTTATGTTAATACAGTTCTTAATCTCTCTACCTATTTGTCATGAACTTGGTATTCAGATAAGTACATTTGTTACCTTTAGTTTCATGCAATAACCTTAACCTTGTCATGAAAATTGTAAAATTTCTTAATTTTTGAATTTTTCTTAAACAGTAAACTATAATGAAATTCATCATTGAATCGATTGACGTAATAATGTAAAATTGGTCACCAAATGGATTTTGCGACAAAAGCAAACATGTTTATACTTAACAGAACAGAAAAAAAACCATTTATTGTGCAACAGAATCACTATATTTATAATGAATTCAATCTACGAATATTTGACCACAATGCATGGTGTTAGGAAGTACTTCAATCGGTAATCTTATCATCAATATATCAAATATGAAAAACATGAAACAAGCCGTTTAAACAAAGGATCTGTTTTTCATGATAGAGGGTGTGAGATCTATATCCGATTTCTTTTTTACTTCTCAACACTCAAAAAAGAAAATTCACCGGATATTAAACCCATAATAATCATGATGTTATTAAATAAAACACTTTCAATGGATTACCATATCAAAAATTGGTTCAGTGTTTGAAAATAACTACTGTCTAAAACAATACAATCAATAATATTATCAAATAGAACAAGATCATCTGTATCATATAAAAGTGGAGAGCTAAAAAAAACCACTCATACCTCTAGGATGAGAATTAAATGCAGGGAATTATGATCTCAGGACCCACTCAGGTACGTTTATGCTTACCTGTTGTTGCTGAATCAGGCTTTGATATTGTGCTGCAAGGTTCTGTTCACTTTGTTTAATTTGTTGCTCCATCATTGCCTGGTGCTGTGCAATTTGTTGCTGGAGGTTCTGAACCTGCTGATTAGGTTGCTGAGGTTGCTGCCATGGTGGTGCTGTTGGAAGTGGCTGTTGTGTCATAACTTGCTGCACCATTTGTTGCCGTTGCATCATTTGTTGTTGTTGTTTTTTAGCAACTTAAAATAAAAAAACTCTCCATTTTTAAACCATTCCATTTATAAATGTGAAAAAATGTCAACTTTTCTCATTACTAAGAAAATATACCAATTAATTTACCTGCTTGTTCTGTTGTTACTTTATACTGATAATAATTGAAGAATTCTCCACCAAAGAGAAATGAAAACTTGGGATTGTCTTTTTGTTTTTGTTTTGTCATATGTTCAAACTCTGGTCCATTTCTGGCAACAAACTGGGCCAATTTATCAATGATATTCTTCAAGTCATGATCTGATGAGAAAAAAAAAATTGTAAATTAGATGAGGTTGGAGCAATACTTAAGATCTAAATTTTCAAATTCAGAAGTTAATTGCTGTCTCTCTAAATGATATGCTATACTGAATATTTTTAATAAATTCTTATCAATCTTAAAGGCATTCTTTGTGATTTTTCAGTCTAAATACACGTATCATGTTAACTCTCTCAACATGAATTTTCCAACATAGATCTATATCTTATGCTAAAATCACATTTAAGAATATCTATACATAAAGAAAGAATAATTTTACCGTGACCAGGCTATGCTCAGGTCATAGTACGAATTTGTCGCATATACTTGCAATGTAGCAGCCGTGAAGTGGATCTGCTTCGCATTGATTTTAATTTTGTTAAAAATAATTTGCACGGAAAAACACATTTTTACATGTTACAAACCTTTTTAAACATGTATATGTAGTTAAGTCCACAAAATATCCTTAAATGGATCGTATCAAGGCATTTTGTTAATTAATATACACATTGGAATTTTCCTGCCATTTTGCCAGAAATTGCTCTCCGAATGTCTCCGATTTTATCATTATTGGTTAGCGAATTTTCAAAGGTGATGTAAAAAGTGGCAGTCATTTCATTGCAAAAACAGTTAATGTGGTAAAATGGGATCATAAAAGAGCAACATTGTAGGTATTTGAGACCAATCATATGAAAATTTTGGTGATATAAAATGTGATACTTTATTCATTTGCTCCAAAGCAAGTATAGGGGACGAATTCTAATGTTAAACCAGGTCCGTAGGACATACAATGTGCAATTTTAACAATTGAAAATTCCATCTACTATATATCATACACCAAATGCAAAGGCTTTAATTAAAGCAGAATAGTTTACTTTACAACAATATTCTAAATATCTAAAAAAAATGCTCTGTATCAATGAGAAAAATGCGAAATAAGCTCTACAAATTAACATATACTAATAATAGGTATGATGTTAAATCCAAAAAAAAAAAAAAATCACCAATCAATAAATGAAAACTACATATATATCCATGAAAATCTTAAAGTTCAAACATTAATTGGACTGTCTATATATGTGATGGCTATACTACAGTTATAAACCTCCAAACCACTTGCCTCTTTTTTTCTTCATGCAATTTCAAAATAGTAGGGATATGTAGGAATGGAATTTGCATTAGATCAGATGAAATAAATGGTAACTTAGGAAAGCATGAGAAAATGTGAAATGCTAAAATGTCTTAAAAACATGACTTCTCCTAAAATATATTTACAATCACATTTTTCATATTTCTAAGTATTAAAACTTAAATCAGTAAATGTGACAAAGCAATACATTTTCTACTGTATGTCGACACACTGGTATCCGTAGCTCCTGGTTGCTAGTGCCTATTAAGCACTGCACACTCATTATCTATACATGAAACCCTACTAAATAGACATAATTCATAAACAGTTGCAAAAAGCATACCTTCTGGTGGCTTGGGGAGATCCATCCTCACTCAAAATTGGTAAATCAATGTCATTGTAGCTGTTCTTAAACACGTGTACAAAGCTTATAATCTCAAGCGTTTAAAAGATCAAAACGAGTTTTACAATGTTCAAATACACAAAAAAAAAATCATCATCCCTATTGCATTTTACATTTCAAAAAATCATTAGTATTGATTGATAAAACTTTTGTAAATACGATAGGCGAGACCCATCTAAATACGATTTCGCGGAAAACGGAAAACCCCGAAGTGCAATGTTGTGAAAAAAATGGTGGATTTCGCGGGAGAACATCTAGAAACGTCGCACATGAAAATAACTAAATTGCACAATGAAGGAAGTAAGTAATGTTGTTTTAAGCCTCTCAAATAGTTTTATTTTGTATTTCTTATCACATTTTTAATTTCATAATGAAGAAACAATGCAAGAATTTTGCATATAGTGATTTGTTTTTATTTATATCCATGACCTTCATGGTGTGCTAAGACATGGCGGATGTAAACAATCGTACGAACCTGTAACTTACTACGTCATCGGTGTTGGCTGATCGATTGGGCCACTCTCATGTGACTCAGCCACTCATCGGAGAGGCCACGTAGTCTGGATATAAATAGCTTGAGGTAGTCGAACGATCTTCAGTTGAATGTTGGTAGTCGGATAGGTAGTATGTACGAGTGATAACATCGGAAATAGGGTCTATTGACCTTACAGAAATTAGACAAGGGTCTATAAAAGTTTTTTGGATAGCGGTCTCATATCGAAGACATTTTTAAGGCAGCCATATAAGTGTGCAATATTTTTTAATTTGGATTTTGTGATACCAACCCAAACACCTCAATGCCTGGAATAATGATTGACGTAAGTAAAGCTACAGTGTTGTTTATACCTTGCAAACAAAGAAATTGGTCCGAGGGGTTTATTAATTGAAAGCATTTGTAGTGTCACAAATCAGAATTGATAAGTCGATAGCTTGTTAATTTAGTGATTTAAAATATACAGTGTTAGGGTTGATGATTGTAAACAAAGCAAATTCCTCTCGAAATGTCAGTTTGCCACACCTTGCATTAGGCAGTTATAGGACCGTAGTAGATTCCCATTGTATTTACTATTGGTGACAGTCAAGTGTCGTGTTTAAGAATTGATAGACATAAGCTTTGTCATTGTTTTCAGGAATCAGCTTCTTTATATATACTGTAAATAAGATTTATATGATATTTATTTACAAAAAAATAATTATTATTTTATATATTTTTATTTTAAATTAGTTAATTTTGGTTAAAATTTAAGATTTCAGCCTTTCAAGAAAAAAAAACTACACTACCTTAATTATTGATATTAAACAGATTTCTGAAAAATTGAAGAAATTTTTAAAAATGTACAGTACATCGTTTGGTGGTGAAATTGATTAGATTTTCAGAATAATTAATAAGTTTTGTTTATTGAATTAACTGATTTATATACACAGTATTATGTCCTGAACATGAAACTGGCAAATTTCCAAACCCACACAAAGAAATGTATCGCACAAAAGTAAATAAGTAAAGCAATCTTGGGTTAGAAGGAGTTTATAAACAGAACTAGGATATTTAAATGGAACCAATCTGACGTGTGTTTAGTGGGTTATTGATATGTAAATGAAAAGGTGGAATCATCCAGAAATTACCCTAGGTGCTATAAATAGTTACCAATTGCCAATGCATGATGCAACCTGAGTATCATACATACTGTGGGTGTATACCTCTATATAAATCTGCAGGTTTTGTGAATCCTTCTCTTTCTGAGAATTCGGTAGAACTAAGAGTTGTCTCAAGCCATTCTTGCAATGTGGAGGAAATTACATTCAGATTTAGATTGTGCCATAGTTTTAGAAACCAGTAAGTAAATGAAATTAGTATACAAATTAAAATTAAAATAATTTTGAAAGGGGAAAATTATTTAGAAGTAAATTAATTCTTAATCTTACCCAAGATTTTGTTGTTCCCTAACTGAATTTTAGCAACATGTCGGTCAGGATGATTTGACAATTATGAAGTGAAGGAACATTGCTCTTTACAATGATTAATTAAGTGTTAAAGGATAAAAATTGATTTGTATACCTTGAAGTGAGTAAAAGTGATTTAAAGCACAGGTGTATCAACATTGGAGTAATTATATACCTGCTGTGCTGTCAGTACCCAGACTAAGAGTCAGGCCTATTGGGGCTTAATTGGTGATTTGAGGCAGAGTAATTTTAACACATAGAGATCCCAGGACTAATTGTTTGTTCAGAAGTGGTTTGAGCTATGTAAATTAGAGTCAGTATAAAAAGGGGGGGTTGACTAGTGAAATCTGCCAGTCTGTGCCCTGCACTACTCTGACAAAACGTCACCCTGAACCATGCCTTCTTCTTCTGTTCAGGTGGAATCTCAGTATTGCCCCTCCCCGAGACGACCCAACAGCCTGGAATTGACCAGCTGCTTGACCCTGGAAATGGACAACGACCTGGAGAATAACAACAATTCCATCAACAACAACAACAACAATGAAGACAACAGCAGTCCCTTCAACAGAAATCACAACTCGTCTCGGAACAAAAAGAAAAGGAGAAAGGCAGCTGACATTCCAGAAAAACAGTTTAATGGTAAGTGGTCAGTATTGAGTGTATAAGGAGTATAAATGTAGCAAATTATTGGTAATATATATTTTTTGAATTCTACGAATAGCCAAGGGTTTGGGGATTTACATCTTATCGAAAGTGGAAGCAATTAAAAAACCCAAGATTTATTTTTAGAATTACATCATCTTGATATCGTCAGATAATTTTGTGTCTAAAAATAGATTAAAATCCATTACTTCCTATTTCAATTGCCAATAACTGAAATTTTTAAAGTGACTTTCCAGGTTTGACCTATAGGATATATTGATTGAGCATTTATATGTATATAGGATGTAAGAAATGTAGGTCATTGTAGTGATGTGTCAAAGCCGCGTGACTTTTTCCTGTCAATAAAGCTACGAATAATTGCTGGCAGCATCTGGTAGGAATGAATCATGCTTCATTTCTGGGTTCTTAGCTTTTTTTTCCCTCTAGATAACCCATAAAAAAAGAAAGAAAAGCATGATGCCAGAGATACACTGGCACTTCAGTACAGTCTGAAAATCTGTTATGAGTTAGGAATGCACATAGGGATGGGACGATCCACCGATGCACCGGTGCATCGCGGTATTTATTTTGACGATATTTGGATCGATACATTTACCATTAATACAACGATACCTTACCGAACTTTTTTTATTTTTCAAAAATATCCGAGCTTCATATATCAGCTATTTTTAGTCCGCGCGCCTAATATGAAAGTACAAAGATGGCGGAAAACCTCGTAAAGTTGTCAAAACTGTTAGGAAGCAAAATATGGAGTGTGGAAAACTTTTGGAGTACTTGTTTATGAAAAACTAGTGTACACGAGACTAAAGTTATTTGTAATTTGTGCAACGCTCATTATGAATATAACAAAATAACTTTGGACATGCGGTAATACATCGGCAGGTTGAATAAATTTTAAACTTTTATTCATGTTTTCATTTAATTGCAATGTATCGTGATATGTATCGTATCGCATCTCATGTATCGTGATATGTACCGAATCGGCTCAGTACAGTATCGTCCCAGCCCTAAATGCACATGAATGTATATTGCCTACAAACATATGCAATAAGTCTTAAAAATTGTGAAAATAGATGGGAGTAGCATCAATGTTGGTTTTTTTTTATCATTCCAGACCTTTATAGACCAACAGGAGAAATGCTTGGGAATGGATCGTATGCTTCTGTTCAAACTTACAAAAATAACCATAGCAACAAGGAGTATGCAGTAAAGGTGATTATTGATTGATTCATTATTACGAATTTGATAACTTAAAAATTCTCAAAGTATAATTTGTTCTTTTTTTTTTTTTTTTATTTATTAAATTGCCAATTTCTTTACTTAAATAATTATTCCTAAACAGCCTGTTATATTTTATTTGAAAATTTTAATTATTTATAATTAAATTTTACACAGATAATTGAAAAGAATAATGGAAGATCTAGGAGCAAAGTTTTCAAAGAAATTGAGATATTCCATTTGTGCCAAGGACATGAGAACATCTTGCAGCTTTATGAGTATTTTGAAGAGTCGGAGCGGTTCTACCTTGTGTTTGATAAAATGCAAGGAGGTAAGAAAAATTCTGCACATCTCTGTTTAAATTAAATCAGCTGATGGTTAACCACAGTGCTGAAATCACAACTCTGTACAAAAGGCTTTAGATCCCGTTTGTTGATAATAATATGAAGAAAAAAACTAGGCCAGTGGTGTTTACTCTGTGCTTGAGGTCAGGCAGGTGCTTTGTTTGTGTTTACCTCGGGACATTTAAATTTATGTAAATGAGCACTGCTGTGCCCCTCTTTTTCGACTGCTTGGATGATCAACAGAGACATAAAGGATTAAGAATTTTTTCTATCAATTTCAGGTACCCTTCTTGCTAACATCGAAAGGCGAGGTCACTTGACTGAGAGAGAAGCAAGTTTAGTGGTTCGTGACATAGCCAGAGCTTTAGATTTTCTTCACCGTAAAGGAATTGCCCATAGGGATTTAAAACCTGAAAATATTTTGTGCGAGAAAACAGATGAGGTAAATATTTCAAACATATATGTTGCATTGAATCTCGTGAGAAATAGCTCTTTGCTGAAAAATGTTGCAAATGCTATGTTATGGGGTTTTTTTCTCATGAAAAAGTGTAATTTTATCTTTAGGTGGTTCCAATTCGAATCTGTGACTTTGACCTTGCCAGTGGTGTTCCGGTCAGTCAGAATGACAACTGCACCACCCCTGAATTACTCACCCCAGTTGGTTCTGCTGAGTACATGGCACCTGAGGTTGTGGACGCCTGGGTCGGAGAGTCGTTCAAGTACGACAAAAAATGTGATCTGTGGAGTCTTGGAACCATACTGTAAGTATCACTGATGTGATAATAAGTACAAAATAGAAAACGTCAGTCTTTACATCAACACCTTTACCAGTGTTTTATAACTGATTACTGATGAGTTTTCTGTATGGTGTTGTAGGTACATCATGCTTTGTGGATACCCGCCTTTCTACGGTCAGTGTGGAGAGGACTGTGGGTGGGAGAAGGGAGAGCCATGCCAGGACTGTCAGGACAGCCTCTTCACCAGAATCCAAGAGGGCATCTTTGACTTTCCTGATAATGAGTGGTTCAACATCTCACCAGACGCTAAGGATTTGATCCAGAAACTCCTGGTGAGGGACCCCAGAAAGAGGCTCTCTGCTGTGGAGGTTCTTCACCACCCCTGGGTGCAGACATCTCCAGCTCCCACTCCGCTGGCAACACCAAGAGTACTCACCAGGTTGGTATTATTGTATTGTCAGAAATCTAGTTGTCTACTTGTCTTTTTGTTATAACATTCACTGGAGATAAACTGGTTAGATAAGTGTGACTAATGACTGTATTGTGTCATGTTTACAGGAACAACAGCACAAAAGACTTGGAGTGCTATGCCAGCGAAGTAATATCCATGAACCGCATGATGCAGCAACACTTGCTCATTTCCGAGCCAACTTCATTCTTCATTGGCAACCGCGACGAAGACTTGTTGGAGGAGTTGTTAGAGGAAACAGACTCTGGGGATGATCTCTTTATGCCCTCCATAAAACTCTCTCCTCCCTGCTCAGGACTTGCCAAGAGACGCACCTGTACAACCCTGAGGAACTTGAACACCTCGGGAGAGCAGAGTGACGGTGTTGACTCGCTTCCAAGTTCACATTCCTCCACCTTTGGTGTGAGCGTGTAGTCATTTCATCATTTCCATTCTAGCATTTCTTGCTTAGAAAATATTCAGGGATCTTGTGTGTATATTGATTCAGAGTATATATAGCTACATTTAAAAACAATTTTCTGAAAAAAGATATCCAAATGTCTTTCAAGTCTTTATAGGAAAAAAAAAATTTGAGACATATTGTCTTCATTGTGAGAGAGGGGAAAGATTCACGAAAGTTTTGAAAAAACAAATAGATGAGTGCTCTTAAAGAACATTAAGCAATCAAAGAAATCAATGTTCATGTGTCTATGTGATGTGTAAATGTGTATGATTGAAAATGAAAAAAGATAGGTGTGATGAGTACTTGATGGTTGTGAAAATGAGATTAGTATTTTTTCAAATGCATTTCTGTTCAGAAATGTTCTCATTGTTATATTTTTTAATTGTCCATGTGTTCGATTTTATCTGTTTTAAATGTTTCCATTTGTATTTTTTACAATTGTTTCATAGAATTGAATTCAAATTGAGCCAGTCTTGATATTAGGACAGAGCAATTGTGTAAATAATCGATCGATGATTTCCAAAATTTCTTCGACAGTTTTGTTGAAGATGCATTCTACATGTGTACTTTGATAACTTTTAAAAACCGGTAATTTGCTCTCTTTCTCAGATATGAACAAAACCATTTCGCATTTTTGATACCAATACACTCTTAGCAATTTAAAAAAATTTTTTTCGTCAAAAATGTGAAACTTAAGTTTTGTGTTTTGTAACAGTGCCATTTTAACATGAAAAGAGAGAGAGAGAGAGAAGGAGAGAAATATATACAAGCTAGAGGCAAGACACAATGTCTAGGAAGCTATGGCCTGAAAAAGTTGAAATCCGTTGTTGTTATACAATATATTACCTCTTGTCCTTGTCCATGTGTGCTAAAAAAAAGAAGTCAAAAAGGGAATTCCTGAATGGCAACAGGATTTCCATGTGATAACTCATTGTGCAACTGTGATGTTTAAAACTGAGAAATTGATGTTTGAAAACAGCCTTATATTTGAGCTTGTTGTTGCCAATCTTTGTTAAAACAAATGCATTTTATTATGCGAGCTTGTTATATTTGTTCTAGTTATAAAAAATATTTCGAAACAGGAACATTTGTTTTATCATAGAAATTATTTTTTTCACTTTTAAACTTCATTGGGTTATAAATCATGTTAAGATGGGTAGGGGGTGCTAGTACTTAGTACAAAATACTACTTGAAAAAAAAATAGTTAAAAAAAAAATTGGGTGACGACACAATCTGGTATAGTGTCAAAGGTATGGAATTGGAATTTAGACCATCTATTATGATGAGTTAATTTGGCATGATAAGATCTGGAATAACATATCCTCTTTTTAGCCATATTCCTCGTTCATGCAAGCCATGGATCTCAAAATGTGGTTATTGTTTGAAGACTTGCATGAAGTTGTAGGATATGGCCTATTTTGAATGCTGAACGGGTTTTATATTATGTACGCAGATTATGAAAAGTGCTACTGAGCTTGGATCAGAGCCAATGACAAACAAAACACTTTGTGCCACACATGAAAGGAAGTCTGTTCTGTGCTATATTTTTTGTGATTTCAAATCATTCTGTCCAATAATAATTTCCAAAGGAAATGTGTTGACGAAATTTTTTTTTTATTGCAATGCTCAAACAAATATGTGTTCTGCTAACCATTCCATACTCAATTGTATGTGTTAATCATTAATTTTGGAATTAAGACAAATCAAAAGATTGTTTTTAATATTTATGAGAAATAAATGTTGGGGGTGCTTTTTTTTATCAAAGAATATTAAAATTGTTAAAAAAGTTTTCTTTTTTTAAAAGTTTTTACAGAAATTTTAATTAGAAAACTATTCAAATGGCTTCGCTTACAGAGTATTACGGTGAAGAATCTTTGTGAAATGATAATTGCTTGTTCTGTTTTGAGTTTTTATGAAGCCAAGGTTGTAGTTGGGGTTGTTTGCTCAACCAGAAATGTCGACCAACTGAAGCTTCATTGAATGACTTGTAAAACTCAGTCATGATGCATTTCAAAATAAAAGGAATAAAATTTTACACATTTGTTGGTTTTAAAATGTGAAGGTAATTGCTTTTTGTCCAGGTCATGTGACAGTAGCAATGATACAAATTGTTCCATTGAATGCTGGAGAACAATCGACATAAACTGTACTGGAGGACTTAAAAAAATTGGAAATTTGCCAGACATACATGATATATAGCCAAACAATGTAGTTCAAAAAGTTCATACATTTTTGAAACAGCAGCTTTTCTGTTCTTAATGATACATAAATACCGATAAGTTTTCAGTAAAATAAGGTTTTACTTGCAATAAAGCAAAAAAGAATGTTGTAACAGTCTCATTGACCCAACACACACCCTTTGTATATGGAGATCATGCAAGTTATTACACTGCTACAGCAGCAGACACGACCTCTTTGTCTAGTTATAAATAGAAATCTACCTCGGCTTCGTGTTCTACCAACTAAAGATAACAGAGAGAGAGATCATCATCATAGTAATTTATTTCAACAGTATTGATTAAATGGTTATATTTAACAAGCAGTAACAATCAAAAGCAAAGCACCACAGAGAAAGCTTATTATTGTCACATGCTAACTCCTATCATCCTTAAAATTAGCCCCCTACGGGCCCCCCACTAATTTTGGTTGTGCTAATGAACCATCCACAAAATAAACTCCTGGGGCAATCGAGTATCAAGTCTTTGTGTGCTTGGTGAGAAATTCTTTCCAGTCTGCATGGAGTCTCACCGGTTCCCTTTGAAGGGTGCCATTCATTGATGAGGAAGTTTGTCCATGTTCATTTACATTTTCTTTGATGGTATTTAGCACTTGGTTAACGGTTTCTTAGATCAATCCTCTACAGGGTTTGTTAGTATTTCACACCTTCCTGGTTTGCCAAACATCAAGAAAAATGGAGTTGCATGTAATTTATACTTCAGCTTTTAATCAAATCCAGCTGAAGTTCAAACTGACCAAAACAATGATGGCTGGATAAAAGTTTTGAGTCTTAAATTTATAAGAATTTAATAATATAGATAATAATGCACAATACAGTAATGGCCATAATATACCCTAAATAATGAAGAATCTTTTTTAAGTGGACGAACTTAACGGGGGGGGGGGGGGGGGGGGGGGGGGGGCAGTCCCTTCAGGGGTGATGTGACATAAGACTTGACACAGTCACTCTGACTATAGCACCTGGTTTCTGTCCCCCCATTATCCCCTTTATCAGCACTTAACTTCCAATATTGTCAGCACACTTGTGTTATTATGTCAATAAACATAGATGGCACAAGCCCAAGGACAGCTAAGGTCTATATGAATAACATTTGTCCAACCTATATATCTACACTTGACCCTATAGCTCAGATGTGCGTGTCTATCCCTGTTAACTAAGTAGAGTGTTGTCTACACAATGGGTATATATTGGTGTATATATAATGTACACAGACATATGACCCGGAGATACTGCAGACAAAATCGGGTCAGTTGATATATAGTCATAAACAGGTTATCAGGCCAATCAAACAAACATCCAATTTATTAAAAAACACTAAACACAGTGAAAAATAAAGTGCAGACACTGTACTCTTCTTATATGCAATCAGAGATGCAGAATTTACTATTTCTGTTCGAAATCATATACATGTACCAGTAAATTTAGAAATACCAAACAAATACATGTATTATATTAATTGTTCAACTTATTCAGGTACAGTGTATTATGCATAAATAAAACCTTATGAATAAGACAAATATGAAAGCTATATAATATATATCATATGTATTTAAATACATAGAATTCATGACTCTGTCCAAAAACTGTGTTTCTTAATTTACAAAAACAGCTTAGAGAACGTAGTTTATGTGATAACGGTTGGAGCATCTCTTCCTGTCAGTTCAGGCAGCTGGGATAACTTGAGTGCAATGTCTATCAGGGGACGCAGAACAACCTGAAACGAATCCAGTCAAAACAATTGATAAACCTTTGCTGGGTGTGCCAGAATGTTTTGTTTTCAACATGTCTTTGCATACATGCGCAGATCTAGAGGGGGGATCGGGGGGGTCGGGGGGGTCCCAACCCCCCCTGGAAAATGAAAATTTATTAAATTTACATAGTAAAATTATCGCGAAAATATGCCTCGGACCCCCCCTGGCAAACACAATTATCCTTCGGACCCCCCCTGGAAAAAATTTCTGGATCCGCGCATGGCATATACAGCTATTTTATCTGCTAGAATGCTTTATCAAGCAAATTCTGAGATAAAACAAAAATATAAGATGAAGATAAAATATAATAAGATGAATAAGATAAAGATAAGATAATAAGATGAAGATAAAAAAAATCCAATCTTTAATTGTATTAACACAAATGTGTTTTTATCACGGAAAGAACAACTTAAAAAAATTACAGTACGTCTATTCTCTAGCACTGATATTGTTTTTTCCTGCAGTTATCATCAATTTTTAATTTATTTTTTTTTAACACAAAAACTCTAACAAGTCTAAAGGTATCATAGAAACTAGCTTTTATAATTAGAAACTGAACTTGCTCATAAATGTCTTACTAAAAGTTGATTCATGATTAAAAAAAGAGGAAAATCCCAGACGTAGTCAATACATTTGTACAGTCAAATTCCTGTTGTGATCAAAGGCACCATTGTAGTGAAGTAATCCTATTTTCTGTGTACATCATCAGTTTTGACAATTGCTCATTGATGTAATCATTTTAAACATGGATGTATGATTAATCTTTAAAGTTATTAAGCACTGACAGTTCTGACAAATATTCTAGAAAATACAACAGATAAACAAAGCGATTATACGCGAGGCATTAAATTGAATTAATAACTCCTCCGCATCTCATTTCCTTTCTCAAATAATTTTGGTTTAGAAAATTAGCAGTAGAACAATCAAAGTCTTCAACAACCGTCTAATTCTTAATTAATGCTGTCTGAATAAATAGAACGGCTTTCCAATTAAACTCCTGTTTACGTAAGGTGCATATATTTCAAAATGGTTTTTTGAAAGGATTATAAAATTGAGATAGAAGTTGGTTAAGCTCCCACTTCATTGTCCGCACTGACCGATATTCTCCAATTCTGATCTTTGAATTCTGTTTATTTCTATTCCTGGCAGGTACATGTAAAACGGATTTAGAAACATTGGCACATCTCTCACATGAAAATGAGACCACAGTCTAATCCACCCAAAGAACCCAACAGAGTAAACATGGTCATTTTAATTTTTGCAATATCTCCCTACTCTTCTTTTCTCCAAAGAAGCTTCTTTAAAATCCACGTAGATTGCTTTTATTTATACTCATACTCTTCACAATATTAATTAAAAACAGAAATATTCCATCTCACTCAAATACCCCTTTAAATTGGGTACAAATGTACTATAGTTTTTTATTCATCTGATACATGTACTATTACTTTAAATTTTGTCACAAAAAAAAACAGGATCAGTTTCTGCATAGCAAAGATCTAAATGTAATACCGGATGGGGTTTTTAGTTCCTATCATTAAGCACATAAAATAACTTGTTTAAAAATTGGGGACATGTAATGCTTATATAAATTAATATATATAATAAAATATATATGATATATAATTATCCTTGCTTATTCACAACTCTCATAATTTTTGTTTTGGGGACTTTTTTTTGGTAGGGGGGCATGGGAGAAGAGTGTGAAATATCTTGAGTGTGCCATTATATGTACCTGTGGATCCATGTCATATTTGGCTGGGTCACTCTCGTACCCTTCCAGATACATCCGAATGGTGGCGCCACTACTTCCTGTTCCACTGAGGCGGAAAATGATGCGGGAATCATCGGAAAATATCAGGCGAATACCCTGCAGCATAAACATGGTGTAAGTGCAAACACATATAAAACGCACATTAAAAGTTTAATCATAAATTTCTTATTTGATCAAGATATGTTGCCAATATAGTAACTCCCTACTTCAGTCAGTTTGATATCAATAAATGTACCAGTGAACTTGTTTTTGAATTCAAAAACATAAAATTACTAAAGTTAAATGTACTAAATGTAAAAGAAAGGACATCTGATCAAATACTGGTGCATGTATCAATATACTAATATGCAAAAGTATTTATCAGAGCTAGTTTTTTCTGTTAATTTCGGAAGCTCAAACATATGATATTTTATCCTAAATATGAATAAATGTATATATTAATTATATCAATTAAATAAGAATCACAAAAAAAACAATAACAAAAGAACAGTTGGCCTGTGAACTAAAACTTAATTCAATTTCAGAATATGATCGAAACGAATTTCATTAATACATGTTCTATATGAATCTCATAATACATGTATTGTGTCTATGAAGTTGAATTTGTAAACACTAGTAGCTAGTAAGAAACAGGAACTAGTGTTTAAGGAGCGCCAAGACTATAATTGTCGCAAGAAGCCCTCTAACACTTATAAGTATCCGTGGTGGACTGAAGTCACAGAAAGCAGGATGCTGATGAAAGTGGGAGTATGTTGTACAGCATGTATTTGTTCTACTTTGTGCAGCAATTGACCGCAAAGAAGTGATGCAACCCAATTGATGTAACCTAGTTAAATGTCATAAAATGTCACTCACAAGATTCTGATGAAATACATGAGAGGGTCAGGAAATGACGCAATTTTTTGTTGATGAAGAGAGAAAAAGTGGTAACAGGAGCCACTGGGTTTGCTGACAACGACAAAGCATTAGGCTATATTCCTTACATAAAAATCAAAGCTAGTCAAGATTCTGATGTTGAAAATGTATCTGGTACAATGTACTCTTCATATTGTCTTAAAATATATATACTATTAATAACAGAAGATGGTCTCTCTTCATCCATGAAATTGCAGATATATGCATATTACCAAAAAAAAAAGGTTTTCCAAATATAATTCCCCAAAAATAATTCAAAACCTTAATTTTTTCCTTTGAAATCCAGTACAATTCTTATCATTAGTGTGTTTGTATAATGATTCAAAATGTGTTTGATGTACTTCTTTAAAAACTACATGTATCATCATTTTGCAAAAAACTATAACAATGAGACCCATGTTTTAGTTTGTCTGTTCCAGGTTCATTTGAAATCTACTTTTTGTCTAGTATCTGCAGCTTGCTTCATTTGAAATTAATACTTTTTTCCTGTGCCCTGGTACTCTGATAAAATGGGCAATTTTTCCTGTACACTGAAACCTCGATCTCTTTTTGCTCACCTGGTTTTTACTAATGCTGTGATCCACAGGATCTGTGTAAGAAAAGTTGTCTGCCTTGGCTAATGTGTAAGACTTGTCTCCAGAGGTAAATACTTTTCCAATGTTGGACTGGTCAGCAACATATGCATTTAGATTTGCCATCATCTTATTGGCTGGTTCTGATTCACAGTTTTCATAATCATATCTGAATAGAGAATACTTAATTTGCATAAATTTCTTCTATCAAATATTAAATCTCTCTCTCTCTCTCTCTCTCTCTCTCTCTCTCTCTCTCTCTCTCTGGCATACTTGAATTACAACAACGTTTTATTTATCAGAAGCACTGAACTATTCTTTATTCAGCACAAACTCTAGTAACTATTAGTTTTGACTCAATGCAATTGTCAAAACAGACTGTCTCTCTCTCTCTCTCTCTCTCTCTCTCTCTCTCTCTCTCCAGTTTCAGATAACCCATGAAAAATATTAGAAATAGAATGTTTACGTGATCTAGAACAACATTCCATTGTTAAGCAATTATCCACGAGTTCTTAAGTGTTTGCTATTTTAAGACATTTCTCCTTAACATGAAGTATATTTACATGTATTTTATTGCCAAAATTTCAAGTAGGTAAAAAATAAATTCACTGCAACTGTGACAAAATAAGTCAATGGGAAATTCCAAATTGATATACTAGTATATCCATAGTTAAAGCTAATACGTGTTAACTATTAGTTAATCTAAGACATTGTAAATATCAGGGGTGACCAATAAACTACCTATCAACATTCTAAAGAACAATTAGTTCAGAAGTACCTATACTTCTGTCAAAAGTCAATCACAGATAACAGAAGAACTATGACACTGACACTTTCTCTCTTTACCAATTGTTATAGAAACAGAATTCAGCCCCCCCCCCCCCCCCCCAATCTTATCATTGACCCAGCAGGGGATGAACTTTCTACAAGTCAAACTCACAGCACATAATTATCATAGCCTGTTAAAGAATGATTGCCAAGAAAAACCAAAGACAATCATTTCCAACAGCATTAGGGGGTACATTCTTATTTATCTATCCCAGTGAGATCGGTATAATTGCTCTTGTCTCCAAACCATGTGGAGCAGCGGGTATAATTATTTTTCTGCTGCCAGAGTTCAGTAAATGAATATCTTCCAGGCATTCTGACACACAAACCAGGGTCATATGATGATAAATAAAAATCTCTTTGATGATAAATTAAACTGAGGCTAGAGTTTACATGTATATGCCTCCGAGCTCTGTAACCTGGAGAATAAGTGGCTACACGGGACTTGTGTTTAATTCATCAGATAATTATCTTCTAGACTAATGAATAAAGCACTTGGCAGTTCTCATCAAAAATTGAGGTACAAGTGAACTTTCTTTCATTAAACAATTTTTTTTCCACACATTATGAGATAATAAATAGTGATATTTTATCAAGGGGTTCAAATATACACATTTATCAAAACCTACAACCCATCACACAAACCACAAATATTTGCATAGCCATATGCAGTTCTCAAATTAATATTTCATAGATGCATTTGTGCATTAAATATGTTAAATTACTATTGTCTTCATGTATTATTTTTGTTTTCTTGGGCTGGTATATTCATAGTTAATGTTTTAATTAATTAACAAGGGTAACTTGCAATTGCTGTTCTTTAAACTTTTCTTTTAAATTTTTTTTTTATATTTAAGAATATAGATACCAGGCATATAAAAATAAAAATATATTCATGTAGATTTCTTGCAATACATGGGAAACAGGAGGAAAATAAGCGAGAAATCACCATACTCCTAGATGAAGATTTTTCAAGCATACATGGAAGATCAAGTCTGTTTAAATACAATGAAAATAAATTCACTCAAACAATTATGTCTATATAAGTATTATTTTTAATGATAGAAAACTATTTGTAATAAATTAGGTCAATTTATATTTCCAGTGCTGGGCTCAAAATCAGTTTGGTGACTTTGTTCTATTCATAAATTTGATTTTTTTTGTAGGGAACAAGTTTTCTCTTTGTTCATGTTTTAAACAAGTTTTACAGTATCTATATTGTAAAACAACTCCTCCATAGTACTATACATGCACATCTTCAAAAATGATTGAATAGAAAATGCTTTTTACAGTGTATTTGTACATGTATCATTTACTATGAAGAACACCCTAAATGGAACCTTGTGTAGTATGCTGTTTATTTTGCATGCATATTGTAAAACAACTCTTACTCAAGTCCACACAACTTTAAAACTGCTGTATGGGAAATTTAAACTAAACTATTTTCTATATGTAGCACACTATGAAGAACTCGCCAAACCTTGTATAGAAGTTTCGACCATAGGTGTGCCAGTGCTTTTTTATGCATTCCTCCACACTGCAGTTCTGATTGGCTAGGACGGACAGCCAGGCTAGGACCGCCCATAAGCCGTCCTTTTCACGGATGTGGTCTGACCCGGTTCCAAAGCTCTCCTCCCCACAAAGAGACAGGCGACCAGCATCCATCAAGTTTCCAAAGAATTTCCATCCTGTCGGAACCTCAAAACAAGTTTGATTCTTGGCTTTAGCCACTCTGATATAAATAAAAGCAATAGGTTTCATATTCAAACAACTGACACTAAAAGTACTTTATTAATAGAAGATAAAATTCATATAAAAATTTTAAAAATTTTATTCAAAAATTTTATTCAAAAATTTTTAAAATTTTTAATGGGGATAACAAAAACATTTTCTCTCTCTCTCTCTCTCTCTCTCTCTCTCTCTCTCTCTCTCTCTCTCTCTCTCTCATGACCAATATTTCTGGACACCTCTGCCTTATCACTGACCTGTCAACTGCTCCACTTGTTGGCATACTCCGGGCGTAACCTTTGACCCCAGTCTCTTTGAAATATGGAATACATTCTAGATAATGTGCTAAAACAGCCAAAGAATCTGATGGCGTCACGAAGAAAGTATTCTTTCCCAGGATCATGTTCCTGTCCTGTAATATCAGAGCATCGTAATTAATTTCTACAGTGTAATTAGTGAATTATGGATCAGTACAGGTGTTGACAGTCATTAAAATGTGAACACGCGGTTTCTCCTAAATTCATTTCTTTGATGACACAAGAACATATGCAAGTTGGCACCACCAAAGAATTTGCACTTTTATAATTTTTTATTGGCATCGCTGGAAAAACAGACATTCTGATTTATAATGGAAACATTAAACTTTCAAAAAAGAAAACATTAAAAAAAATGAGGAAATAAAAATGCATTCTAATGTTATAAAATTTCATAAAAATGTTTGCAATGCTTAATGCTTAACCCTTAACCAGCATATTCATTCTAACCCCCCCCCCCCCCCCACACACACACACACCCCACCTCACCCCAGCTACTTAAAGATTAAAATAAGCCTACTCCATCTCCATCAAATGCAGCACCAAAATCATAATGCCCCTTGGCCATCTCTGTCACTAAGTCGGCAGCATAAGTCAGATTGGGGTCGGGATGTTTGCCCCCAAAGTCCTCTAGAGGGGTGCTGTTGACCACACTGTTCTGTGGGGCCCCAAGCTCCTCACAGATCACCTTCTCGGCATATGGACCCATAACTGCAATCATTATGGTAAAATTAATCAAACAGAGATAATTTTTGTATAGATAATAATACCAACTAGATGTACCTTATAGTAATACATGTATCATAAAAAGTTATACAGTGTAATTGAAACCAGTCTGAGTGCTATAATTGAATGCTCTCTATATCTCAAACAGGTATGTCAATAAGTTTTTGTATATTGTATCATAAAATTTCACACAATTGCAGCACAAAAATTTGACATCTTTTTAACAATAGCTATCCTCAGTGCTTCCAAAGTTAATGAGAATAAATTGGGGTTCTATATTTTTGCTTTCTATCAAAACCTGATTACATGAACTTGTTGGTTAAAGTTGTTTTACTATTAAATAACAATCTTGTACAGAAATATTTTTATCACTCAGTGACAGTTCATGATTTTCGAAATTCAAGTTTTATGTACAAGCATGTTCATCCAACATTACATTTTGCTTATTGTAAAAAAAAAAATATTAAATGTTGACATTGTAGACTCAAATTTCTGTCCAGTCATGAAGTTTGTGTTTAGACTTAACTAATTGGCTGTAAACTTCTACAGATCATATCATTAATCTGAAGACTTAAGCATCATTTTACAGTACCGATCAATTCTGTATCACAAAAACAGTGTGAAACGTGAGGTATAGAAAACAAGATTAAAATGTCAGTGTCTCCAGCATCAACACCATATTGGTCAACAACAAGAGATCATGTTTCGGTATAATATACCCGGTACATCTCAACTCAATCAAGTACTACAGAACTTACAGGCCTGGGTGCAAAGGTACTACATGTATTTATTGTGGGGGTGGGGGTTGCTAGATTTTTTTTGGTGTACTATTGTTTTTTTTTGGGGGGGGGGGGGTGGGGGGGGGCATGGATTTGTTTTTTGTGATAGGAACAACGGCAACAGAAATCTCAGTCTACCTTTTACAAAACTAAACGCCTGAGTACTGTTTTCTTTCTAATTTGCTAGACTCTGGGCCTAGGATGTGTAATACTCAAGAAGGAAAGGTGGGTGGGGTGGGTGGGTGAAGGTTTTCAGAGTAAAGCATTCAACACTAGCTGCTAAGAAGACCAATAGGAAAATCTCTGTCACACACATAACTGGTGATATGTATATCTCATACTTGTGAGGTCATTTTACTTCTGGTTTTTCCATACTACATGTACATACGCTGGAGTAAACTGTTACTCAACCGCCATGTATAATGTACAGTAACAGTCTTGTACCCACAGTACGTCGAATATTATGTGGCGATTCAATCAGCCAATCAGAGAGAGAGAGATATTTACGCATGGAACAACTCTAACACCCCGTGGCATTAAGGAAGAAAAAATAGTTGGATCACTGATGAGATCTATATACTGATTAATTAACACATTTATACTTATTGACAAGTACAAGCAAATTACACACCACTGAATCATTGTATGGATAAGTTACATGTACATAATCTAGATATATCCTCACCTGCACTTATCACATGAGTGACAGATCTACATGTACATACTGATTGACATATATTTTTTAATGCTGAAAAACTTAATTTTAGACAAATGATACACAGTTAGCATTAAATATTGTGGACTCATTTTTGCATGACCTTAAAGATTTTTTAGACAAAATTTATCAATTAATACTTAATACTAATACTTAATACTTAATACTTAATACTAATACTTGTCAAATTTTTGAAAATCATGCATGTTTTTAGGACTCCTTTGCATTATTAGTTGGTAATTTAAGACATATATTAATTTTTTTTAATCTGTAAAGTCATTTCGATTACATGTAGCCATAGATATATTTACTTATAAATAAAAAATTAATTGACTTGAATAACAAGTATGATTTTACTTCCATCAGAGGTTAATATTTATCTCAATCATCTTCAACTCGAATGAGAGGGTGAAATACATGTTATAGTTATCTAGTTATTACCGGTAATAAAGTCAATAACTGCTTTTATTATATATTGTACAGTACCCATCAATTTTCTTTTCTTGATACTGTTTATTCTACAGAGTGTGATTCGATTTTCTGGATCACCACACTGTGGTTTAATTACCAAATCCATATCACCCCTCTCTGAAAACCGATGGCATTGTACACAATAAACAAACATTTGCTTTTTCATAGCGCATCTTAAAAAAATTGCTTTGTGCGAATGAAGGTAAACATTTAACATTTATTTAAAATGAATACCAGGTAGGTTTTTCTATAAAATAGTGAAATCATTCTTTTGATTCTTACTGTATACATGCAAGCACACTAATTGGCAACCCAACTATCAATTCTATCCCTAGAGTTAAATTCCCAGAATATATTCCACCATATTTCATTACATGGTTTTTATTTAAATCTTACTGTATATAAAGCAACATGCTCAACTATAAATGGCTTGAAATTATGAAATTACATGTAATTACTTAATTTGATAACCTTTATTTCAAGTAACATTTTGCCGGTTCTCTTGTTACCATGATTGCACAATTATTTATGTTTCTTGGGGTAATTCCTTACTTTTTTTCAAGTAAATACACATTTTTAGCCACATTAAGCTACATTTAGATGTTCTTCAATCTAAATGCACAATTACTCAAGTCCTTGCTGCAGAATATTGTTTTACAGTAAGCATGAGCAAAGAGAGATAACTCTATATGCAAGCCATCCAGATGTATTACTTTCAGTGACATAATATCTTTGAAATCGATATACACTGTATTAGACCAATGCAATAAATGAAATATTTTTGGGCAAAAGTGAAATAAACTCTAAAAGCTTCTACCGGTTATTTAAATTTTAGAATTTCATCAATATACATTTACCCTCTTGCATGTTCTACATAATTTGATATTCATAAAATACACTAAGCAGGTAAATAAAACATTTTACTTCAGAAACAACAAGCATGCAACTACATGTACTAACTCACAATCTGAGATATATCATAGCATTTTAGCAAAGAACAATCATTCTATGTAATAATCATTCAGAACTGACCTCCATTCATTGCATCAATAAGCACTTGTTTCCCTGTGGACAGGTAGTTTTTCAGAGCAGGGAAGTCAAATATTTCCTTCATATACTCCACATAATCCAACACGGAGTCTATGACCTGAACACTGAACTCTTTACCATCAACCGTGTATGTAGAAAGGCCAACTTTGGAGATATCAGCATTCAAATCGGGACAAATCTTGTACTGACTGATGCTTTTTGTTCTTTCAAATATTTTGTCTGTTACATTTTCTGGAGCTGGACCTATAATAAAATTAAAAAAAAAATAGGATTTCTTTTAATTTAAAAATGATCAATAAAATCCTGCAAGCATAAATTGTTAGAATTATGTCACCGGGTTAGTCTGAGGTGTGCGACTGTCATTTAATACATTGGGTCTCAGTAGCTTAGTGTTTAGAGCGCCGACACGTTACGTCAGAGGCCCTGAGTTCGAGTCCCCTTTGAGACTTGACTTTTTACCACCTGTTACACATCTGTTAACCTGGTGACAAATGGTCACCTAATTTACAATTACAAATTTATCCATTATATCTCTATATAAAATAAAGAAGATGGGGGGATAAGATGGCGCAAATGCCCATTCGGTTTAGTAGTGATAAACAATTTTAAATTTATTTTTCCCCAACTTAAATCTAATCAAATATATTATAATACAACTTTGCAAAAGCAAAATTTCTAACTATAGTCAGTTTTTGATATATTTAACAATAAATAAGAAAAAAAAATTTGTCGGAGATTTTGGTGGTATCGAACCCGTAACATAAAAACCCTAGATATATAAGGTTAGCTTATGCCAGGTACTCTAACCACTGAGCCATTTCAGACACAACAAAGTTGGCTTTAAATATTATGTGTGACTAAGGTCACGAACTACCGGACTTGTATTATTTTTTCAAAACGTTCAGTTGTTAGGATACATAATGATATTTTTAATGTATAGTGGGTCATCTCTCCACGTCTTTGTTGATTGAAACCGGTTTGTTTTTTGATAGACCTTACGGTAATTAGACTATGAGAAAAATATGGAGCACAGACCCACTCTATAAAAGAAAATGCCTTGAAGTTCTAAAAAATGACAGTATTTGCAGGTTTTGATACGTATACGCCTGTTTGAGTCAACATATTCCAAGTATTGAAAATACCTATAGGTTAAAAATCAATGATTCGTTAAATATATATTGTTTTAAATGATTTTTTTTAAAAACCATAAGATTTATTGATACTTTAATTTTTCAGTAGCCTGTCCGATCGTGTATGGGCATTTTACACGCCTTATCCACCCATCTTCTTTATCAATCTTCTACCTCCTCTGATTTATATTTTCATTTTCCATATATATCGGTAATCAAAGTCAATCAGTGTATTAAATACCTAAGCTAAGTCAAAACTAATTTCAAACTTCTCGAAAACTCAATCAGTTAAGAGTTCTCATTTCAAACTTGAAGACATACGGATACATAATTATTCTCTATGCAAGAGTACTTTTATCCCTTTTTCTGCACTACTGTTCTTATTAAACTTCATCCATATTTTTAACTCAAGTCTTGATGGTTAAATCATTCTAATATCTCACAGAGAAAAATGTTAAAATCTTAACCACACACAAATTGAAGTTCTAAATAAAATTTGAAAAATTATGTCATTTCAGGTTTTAAACCGCAAATATTTCATTTTCTAATTTTGACTTCATTTGACTCTAACTCAAGGCTATGTAGAAAAAAAAATACTTTGAGTTGAGATAAGTCTTGGTACATTGTGTTGCTATTAGAATGCATTACCTCCATTTTCAGTATTGAACTTTATGCCAAAATCAGCATCTGGGCCCCCAGGATTGTGACTTGCAGTCAAAATAATTCCACCATTAGTTCTGTATTTACGAATGACACAGGATACTGCTGGTGTTGACATTAAACCATTCTGAGCAACTATTACTTTAGACACCTGAAGTAAAATGCCACAGAAAATTGAGCAATATCTTACCAACCCATGCTATTCAAAGTTCATGAAGATTCTTATCTAAAAAAAAAAATTAATGGATTAATGTATGCTTGCAGCTTATATATAAAATTTCAAAGTGCTTCTGTATCTTCCAATTTTGACAAAATATAACTTTTCAAAATAGTCTTTTAGTAAAACAGTGCATTTTTATGCGAGCTAATTTTTCATTTATTAATATTTTGATTTCAATTTACCTACCCTTTTGCAATATATATCTATACAATATACGTTAAAAATTGTGAATAGCTCCCAATATACTAAGGCAAATAGTTCTGCAGATTGTCAAGTATAACCAAGACATACCCCATTTGCTGCACACATTTTAATGATGAGCAATGTTGCCTCCTTTTCATAGTATCGTCCATCGCCTCCGATGACTAGAGTCGAACCCTCTATTTTACTTAACCCCCCTTCCAGTATACTCTGCACAAAATTTTCCGTGTAATTTTTTTGCAAGTAGACTTTGACAGCTTTCCTTAGTCCGCTCGTCCCCGGCTTCTGTCCCTCTATCGGGGAAGATGAAACTGTAGTTGATGAGTATGACATTGCCGCATACAGTATCGTGGAAGCTGGCCTTGACAATCACCTCTCTGCCGCCTGCAGGAAATGTGTCACGCAGTATAAATGTAAGCGTTTGAAGAGGACAAAAATGGATAATCTTATTCCGGAATAAATCCTTCTCACCCCCTCAAATCAAAACAAACATTTTTAATTAACTAAAGGGATGCATTCTCTTAGAATGACAGACACGTAGCATCAGGGAACGGGAGAGAGCCCCCCTCCCCCCCCCCGCTCACACACTCAAGAAAATAAATATTTGCCAATCTGCTAATGAATGGGGGTGGGGGGTTAGTGGTTCAAAGTATGTAAAACGTCTGTTTTACCGTCAATTTTGTTAACTTTCCTTTTATATTTTACATGCTCTAATGAAGGGGAGGGGCAACTTCTTCAAAATTCAATTTTTTATAGGTTAATCTAAAAAATTTGATAATGTTTGTTGGGGAAAAAAGTCACATGCATGAATCTAGAGGGTGTAGGGGAACCGGACTCCCTAAGAATTTTAAACTTATTTGATCCAAATAAATGGAGTAAATTTACTCACATTGAAAAATTATCAATAATACCCCCCCCCCGCAAAAATTATGAACCAGGTCATAAATTAGCATTGGCCAAACCCTATCACAATTCTAGAAATCCTACAATACTGTAAATAAACAAATTAATGAAGAAATATCTAATATTTGTATTAGCATTTGATTTGTTAAAGTGAAACTTCTTATATTTCAAACTCTAGAAAAATATCATCTGAAACAATTTTTTTTAAAAATGGATGAAAATTCTTTATAAAAATCCGGTAAATTGATTGAAATATTAGTAATGATTTTAAAAAGTCTTTAAAAATCCGACCGGGTGCCTCACTTCAACGATACTTTATCTATTAGCCTATAATTATATTTTATCCTTAAAAATAAAAAATAACGATCAAATTTTTGGGAATCAAAACCGTTTGAAAATAGATGAGAGTATAAATATGTTCATTTATGCTGATATGATGAGATAGAGATATTCCAAAAAATCATCGATTGGTGTATTAGAGGAAGATGGAATATTAGATATCTTAATTCCAAGCACTGAAAACTGCATGGACACAACACGCCTGATGAAAAAATGATGGCCAAAATATTCTGTACTCTCACCTTGATAAGGACTGCGAACGATAGCATTGTCTATCCGCCTAACTAAAAGTCATTTTTTGATAATTCTCTAATTAAATTTATTTTTTATGATAATTTAAACATTTATGCATATTCTCATTAAATACATGTATAAATGATTTGGTCAAACAAAGAGAGAAAACTTTGTATTTTGGATTAAAACAGTTCATTTCATAATAGAAACTAATTTAGCATATTCATACCAAAGGGTTTGTTGTTTCACGGGGGGGGGGGGGGGGGGGGGGGCATATGCCTACAAACCAAAATACATTCCAAAAATGCATTTTGCTTTGTAACGTTTCAAAATTAATTAACAAATACGAATTAAAATGAAAATTTTCTTTAACATCCAACGTAACCACGTGATTCTAAAAGTTTTTTAGCACATGTCGGCCGCTATATAATATTTTCCCCACTCACAGGGACCAATTTTAATGAATTTTTTTAGACCCTCCGAAAGCAAACTTTTACTTAAAAATTAATTATATAACTACAAATTTTATTTTGATATAAATTAATTATGATTTGATAATACTTTTTAGTAGATAACTTTGTTTTTAAATACTAAGTATCTGGCAGAAATTCCTAAATATTTCGAAGTAAAATGTAGGCGGGAAACGGGCGTTAGCGTTCACAGTTCTTTACTGAATTTATATCAGTTTAACTTTGAATAATGATTGAAAATGAATTATATTAATCTGAGAACGCCATCTGAACAAAACTTAAATAAAATATTTCAAGAAACAATTTTGAATGACAAACATTTTTTTTAAAGAAGAAAACAGTATTTTTTAAACACTGGGTTAGAATGCTTAATATCATTTTTATATGTATAAAAAAAATCTGTATGTTCGATGCATACGCGGATCTAGAGGGGTAGGGGATCCAAGATTCAAATTTATATATTAAATTTACCGAAAATTAGCCTCGGACCCCCCCCCCCCTCCATACCCCTCCGTCAAACACAATTATCCCTGGGAACCCCCCTCTCCCCACCTTGCAATTTTTTTCCGAATCCGCGCATGCGATGGTGGATTCAAAACAACAGGTAAATAATAGCCTAAGGCAAATCTTGCATGTAGATATTGTTCTATAGAATAAAAACAAGTTTTTACTCGATATTTTAGAGAAACAATTGATACTATATTAACATAAACGACAGTACATTTTGTTTGCGTGCAATATTTTACAATTAAACTTGAAAAAAAAACTTTATTACATGTACTTATATATCCACCTCCGTCATTTAAAAATAAATTAAATCCGCGCCAGATTTACCTATGGTCCTTAGAACGAGGAAGTATAAAACAAGTCTCGTAAATTCTCATTGAAATCTCTCTCATCGACATTCCAACCTACTTTGTCGTTAAATATTTATCACAGGAAACAGTAAGTATAGAACATTTACATGTAATATATATGCAAATGAATTTAAGAAATCTCAATCTCATCTTTTTCATAATTATCTATAAGAACTTTGTTTCACATATATCTATGGACACAAAAAAGTATATTTTATTTAAGTGGGTCACCTTCTTAATATGTGTCACAAATTCAAGCGACCATCATCATCAAGAAAGCAAATGCATAGGCGTCGGAACCGGGGGGGGGGGGCACTTTTATTTTTGCAACCCTCCCCCCCTCTCCCCCCCCCCTCCCCTCCTTTCAATTTGCTTTCGACGCCACTGAAAATGGGAAGAGTCTATTACTGAAATGATTTGACTCCTTCAGAAAAGTGCATGACAAGCAAAGCCTTCATCATGAAAGAATGACATTCTGATATAATTAAGCAAGTTGAAATTATAATATTTCAAACTCTCTTGATATATTAAATCCCATCTGCAAAGTTTAGAAAGCAAATGCAATGAAATGAAGGTGAATGTAGTTTTGGTTTCGTTTATTCTGTAGATCAAAGAGAAGTAACTCTGTTCATTCGAGTGTGGATCCAGGCTTTTTTTCGGGGGGGGGGGGGGTAACTTTAATAAATTGCGTATTTATTTCTGTATTGATTTTGTTTTGAAATAATGAGATCCGGGTGTAATTCTAATATATTGCGTATTCACTTTTTTTTTTACTTTTTTTTCATTTTTTTGAAATATAATGAGATCATACATATAATGTACGCCAGTAATATGCTTATCATCAATATTAACCTTCACTTCCAAAAATAAAATCTTTTAGAGATGGCAATGTCTGCAGAAGAAGAAATACAGGCGATGGCCCAGCACTATTTGGTTTGTGGCACTGAAGACTGTAAGAGGAACTGTCAGTTCTATTGCAATCCTTGTCACCAAAGATTGTGTGAAAGATGCAGAGATGAACATCAGAAGAGTCCAGATACCAAGGAACATGAAGTGGTGACATACAAACAACGCAAACCACAACTTCCAGAGGAGAAATGCAATCTCCATCCAAAACGAAATGTTGAAATTCTTTGTAAGGAATGTAATGTCCCTCTTTGCGCTAAATGTATCTTCATGAAAGAGCACACCGGCCATCAACTTGACGATCTGGAAGAAAAATACGCAGAAAAGGTCGCATTTTGCAGATCAGAAATCTCCAAAATCCAATATTATTACCTCTCAACATCACAAGGTTTAAAAAAAGAGATTAGAGAAGATGTCACGGAAATAAAGAAGACTATGGACAACATCAGAAATGCCATAAAGGCTGAAGCGGAGTCTCTGAAAGAGCTTGTGGATAGGGTAACATCAGACAAATTGGAACAAGCCAATAAAATAGAAGAAACACTTCTCAAAACATTAAATTTACAGGAAAAAACTTATGAGGACTACACTGAATATCTTGAAAAACTTCTGAAGGAGTTTCACAGGTACAAGTCCATCACCAATTACAGAGTTTTATTTTCTGAGGATTTTGATAAATTGAAAATCCAGTCCATACCAGAGACAACACAGCTTGTCCTACCAGTGTTTACTGCTGGCCAGTTCTACAAAGACGATGTTTCTAAGTTGCTTGGTAGTGTAAATTTTCCGAAGATCAAACCTGATAATAGAAGAATAAAACCCATGGAGACTGCCTCTACACAGTTAAAACTTACAGGGAAACAGACGAGACGAGATGTAGAGAAATCAGACATGAAACAAACACTGTCTCTGTCTTCCTCTGTCACCAAGGTCAGGGAGTACAAGGTAGCAAGTGTTGACAGTGTATATCATATATCATTTGGTAAATCAGGCAGACTCTGGTTCAGTGATCATTTAGGTAACCTTGTCCAAACAGATCTACAGGGGAATCAGCTACAGAAGATACAAACCAATGGTGGACGTGGCTACCACACAGTCACACAGGACGGGGATCTGATCTATACAGACAGAAAGAACAAAGTCATCAATAGGATAACACTGGATAATACAATCACTGAATTCATTAAAACGGGAGATTGGGCACCAATCAGCATACACTCCTCCCACATCAACGGGGATATACTGGTGGGAATGAGAAAGGATAGAGAGGCTAAAGTCACCAGGTACAACAAGACAGGAGAAGAAATACAGAACATACAGAGAGACAACAAAGGACGGGAACTGTATCGTTATCCACACTATATCACAGAAAACATCAATGGTGATATCTGTACATCAGACTTTAGCAACCGAGCTGTAGTGGTAGTGAATAAATCAAGACAACACAGATTCTCATACACAGGTCAGGGGTCAGGGTTTTATCCCGATGGTATCTGTACTGATCTCTTTGGTCACATCATTGTCTCTAACGGTTATTTTAATAATCATACACTTGACATCATTGATCAGGACGGTCAGTTCTTGTCTCTACTACACTCTAAACAAGGGATACGTCCCTCTAGTGTGTGTGTAGATGATGAGAGCCACCTCCATGTGGGACAATTTAACACCACCAAAGTGACAGTCTACAAGTATCTACAGTAAATCTTCAACGTAAAGATTTATGTCAGCCGTCATTCAACAGCATTTGTATATAAGACATTTATTTTGTCTTCGATCTAAATCATTGGGAATGTTGTATCAACGTGCGTGTAGTAAAATGCATTTGCTTTAACACTACAATAAACTGAAAACAAGAAAGCTACCACCAATGTTCATGAATACGCCCGTCATGGCGTGAATTTTTATATATTTTTAAAGTACATACCTGCGGGATATGAAGGTAGCGATCATTGCAGGAAAAATACATGACCTGCGTTATCGGGTTATGTAAATTTTTCCTGCAATGATTGCTACCTTCATAACCCGCATGAATCATCAAAGAAAGCATTTTATTATTTATATTTTAAACATCTTTCTTTTAACTTATTACTAAATTGATTATGGAAAGTTAGTAAAATTCACTAAATTACTATTAACGTACATGTATAAGTAAGTTAGCTAAAAGAAACAGCCAAATCGTCTCCTGTGAGACGTTGAGTCTGGCATCATCATGATTATTTCGTCCAGTCCGTGATTTTACTTTGGTCGCTGTAAGTTCAAACCAATCGATGAACAGGGCGTGTCAATTTCAGTCCTGTCACTTTCAGCCGCTGTAGATTTCGACCAATCGATAAATGGGGCGTGTAGATTTCAGTCTTGCTGTTTCTATACAGCTATGAATTAACTATAACTTTCCGTAAGAAACAGCGGAAATTATACTTGGTAGTTGTAAATATCGTACAGTGAGTCTTCCTCGCTCGGTCGTCCGAATGTTTGACCCATCGTAGTTTGTATAGTGTTTTATTTCATGACGAAAGGAATATGCTGATCGTTCAAATTTCAAATTTCAAATTAAACGCCTAGGTCATTGTAAAAGACCGTTCTACATGTATCATCTTGTTGGTAAGTTACAAAGTTAACCATTTAGTTAATGGTCAACAAGTAACCCATCAGATCTGAAATAAAAAAAAAAACAAACAGTTTGACTATAAAATTTGAATATTTTTCTATATCTTTGAATGAAGCTCTTCGCATAAAGGAGATAAATATTGCGTACAAAAAAAACCCACAACCATCCAGCCCTGAAACTGAATAGTTCATCCGGATTAGAGGAAAGAACCTCTGTTTGGTTTTTTTAAGGTCATTATCAAAAGTCTAATATTATCTCAAAATTAAACATTGCTAGTTTCATAGGATTTGTATTCATTCGATTACTTTTAAACTTAGTTTAAAAATCAGACAAAATGCATTTCTCTGAATACTTTTCTGATTTAACTATTGTCTTAACAATTCGTGAATCATTTGTGCGTTAATGCGTTAAACATAATATATTTGACGTGAACTTTATTTGGCGGAAAATCAGTTTTTTCAATGAGATGGCGTGGACTTGAATTGGCGTATTCTTGGATGTTCCTTTTCTTATACATATAGCCATGGCTTGATTTAGCAGATGCTACATTCCACAAAAGACGCTGAATAGAATACACATGCAGCTATGTGTTCTACGTTAATAGTATGTTGCATGAATAAAATCGTAGATATATTTCTTCCAATCGGAGTTTTGAACTTTAAGCCACCTTCTTGTCAGAAGTGAGCATTTAATTTTTATGGTTTTTGTTGCAATTTTTAATTCCAAGCAAAACCGGAAGCAGAACTTCCATAGAGACTTCTAATTCCTGGCATTTTTGTGGCTAGAGTTTTAAAAAGATTTATTAACAGTGATTTTGAAAAAAAATGTTGTACATGTAATGTAATTGTTATGCAATTTAATTAGATTAGGTGTTATGGTGTATGTTATGATGTTATTGCAACCAAAGTACCATACCCACGCACTAGTAGTTTACACACATCAATGTTTGGTGAAAGATTGTCTTATTCATTACTTCGGTGTTTGCTTTACTTGACAATATCAAAATGTTTGAAAAATTACAAGACCTATATATTACTACGTGCTATCATTCATTTGAGGTCGAGGTTCTAAACGCAAACACGGTTTATTTGCGAAAAAAAATCGCCATTGGATCCCAAGACGACCCAATGGTCTGTCTTAATTATCACTCAAAGATGACATTATCTTTCGAACTTGTTAGTCGAAAAAAGATAGATTGAGGCTTCACGGATATAAGAAGTAGTTTATCACTAAAATTGTTTGTTTTGAAATTTGTCTTTTTAGCCGTTTACCCCCCCCCCCCCCTCCCCGGCCCTTCCCCTTCCATTTCCCAAAATTAATTTGGGCTAGTTTTCATACATACATGTACTCTCATAGTTATAAGTCGCCTACTGTACGAGTGCTTGCGATCAATTGTTGTTTATTCTAGTAAATTGTCATAAATCAACATTTTGAAGTCAATTGGTAGAAAGCGTGTTTTAGAACTACTTAACTTGTTAATTTGTTAAACTTCTGAGCTAAGTTTGTTTTGCTTTTTAAAGTTTAATAACCCCTGTATTGAATGTTGTCACGTTTTTATGGACCATAGTTCAAAGATTGTGTCAAGAAAATTGTTGTTTGCTTTCAAGAGCAGCACTTATTCCATTGCCTTTTGACATGATATCTTATTTTGTTTGCATGAAGATGTATATGTTTATATTTAAACTTAACCATGGACTTGTTTTACATTCAGAATCAACATATTTCAAGTTATTCGTTTTACAAATTGTTTCTTTTATACAATTTCTGGTAAAAAAGAAATACGAACAATGAACATTTATGAAATTTTATGAAAATAAAGAGAATTAAATAAAATTTTCAGATATATTTAAAAGTTTTATATTTGTCGTCGTTTAATGTAAGGTATTATGTGAGTGTTCTTTATGTCATTTGCCGTAAATAAAGCTCGGATCTCCCCGCCTTTGTTATAATAATTTGAACGAAACCGGGATACGTTTTTTTTTGGCATTTTTATAGAAAAATTCAAACAAATAGCACTTTCAATAAATACATGTACTCGTAGAATGCGTTATATATCTATACAAGCAATTGTTAGGGAGCTACATGAACACATTACTCTGCATATACCACGTAAACTGTTCCTACGACATAGAATTCACCCAATTCTACTTTAACTGAAACATAGCTGTCGTTCTTTTGGTCCCAAAGGCATCGTGACGTCACTACCATGCTTTGGCTTCCTTTCTGAGCCGCAATCACAGAAGCGATAATCTTGTATCGCGTAATGTTCAGCTGCTTTACTCTTTCTTTGATGACATCACAGGCTAATTTGCATTTCCCTCCTAAAACTGAAGAATCATAGGTTGTTATGGATTTGATATTTTCTTCTAAGACCTCCGATATAATGCTTCGTATAGACGATTCCCTGAATTTGGCATCGGGGCTCATTTTGTAGGTATTTTCATACTTGACATCTAGTTGTGGCAACTGGTCACCGGAAGTAGCCACGCTATGGCGGTCGTGGTCTTTGGTGGGGTGTTTGGCATGACCTTTACTGGAAGAGATCGAATGCGAGGTATCCCGGTGTGAGAATGTCCTCTGGCGTCCCGTGTAAGCTGCATGCGCGGGACTCGTATTTGTCCCTTTTCCGTGTCCGTCGCCATGGTGAAGGGCCTTGTGGTGATCCTCGGGATGTGGGTGTTTATCCTTGTGGTGGTGGTGTTGATGATCCTTCTTATCCTTCACTATTTTGTGGTCACCTTTTTCCTTCATTATTGGCACTGGGGATTCTTGTTCCTCTTCCTTCTGGTGAATAAAAAAAAAATGCAATTAATTAGTAATTACCTTCACAAAGTAGATGTGTCCAAATGGACTACTCCATGCATCTACGGGCGTTATTTCTCTTAGATATTTTTTTTAATTGAAACTTTAATTGAAACTAGGGTTACATGTAAGTTTTGTCTTATCAAATGGGACAAAGCATTTCAACCATCTTGACTCATGACTGATATTGCTTACTTATATGAGGCTTATTATACTAGCATGTGTATGTCACGTGCTTTAAATAGTTAGGGTAAAATTGCCTATTTTTTTATGAACAACAGAGAAAACTTCATCATGACAGATTTTGCGTGTAGAGAACGTGTCAGCATGTGACTCCATAATTAAGACGTCAGTATTCTCCTACAATAATTTATCGATGGACATTTTGATTGACAACTGGATGGTAATCATCTAAAATTAATGTGACAAGGCGGAGAGGGATACTTATTTTCATTTATATGACTTGCATTTTTGGGAGTTGATATTAATCAACCCTTCTGTGCACTTATTTTGGCAAAACGAGAGTGATACAATGTATGGACCTTAAACACAATCTTATCATCAATACGTATAATTCAGATATTTTTTTGTTGTCTTACATGTATGTATGCCAGAGTTGAATAAGATTTGTTCGCAGTCATTGTCATGTTTACCAAACTACGCGGCATTTCTACAGCGGTAGCGCTTGGGGTCAAGCGCCGACTTTACAATCTAAAGAACCAGTACGGGTGTAATTATTTGTTTGTTAAAAAATGTTTTGGATACAATTATTTTTAGAAATATTTCGATTACTGATGCATAATGCATCGTAAAGTTTGATGGCGTAATTCTTTTTTTAAATATTACTCAACATGATTCATAAAGGATTTTCCTTCTATAGCTCGGAAATCTAGTCAGAAAAGCTCGAGAATTCCTATTTTGCGTAATTATTCAAACACAGCTAAGAAACTACTTGTCATGCTTTACTTACTGTTGATTTTAAAATACTAGTAAATGATAATCAATCGATTAACTGCACTCCCGACGGTACTTCAATACTTTTATTTATTTAAGAGTCATCACAGTCTTTGGTAATGAACCAACTCTTTCTAACTACTTTAACTTTTACCATTAAATGTAATCGTGCAAATCGTGCAGACTCTATTTTATGTTAATTTTGTTATAAATCGTTGTAACGGAGAACTGGTGTGCATGTACGCGTATGAGGCAGCTAGTCACACTTCAAATTACCTTTGTCTTTATTTTTAACTGTACATCAGAAAATATCTTCAAAGAAATAACGCCCATCTTTTAAACACGGCCTCTTTCCCTAATTGAATGGCGGACCTGTTGTGAAAAAAATCCTTACACAAACATTCATTAGATCTGCCTTGTCAAAATATTCCTTCTTCTACGTCTTGCGTCATAAGATCGTTATTTATAAAGTACAAGCTTGACTATTTATGGAATTGCAAAACATCTTCACAAGAGTAGTTATAACCATTATAACAGGAGCTTGGACTTTGGGTAGTTGTGTCAAACAGCAATGTGACGTATGCCTGTCTATTTCATTGCTGCCCACTCAGTGAAAGCTCATTGAAATCAACACGATTTGTCTGGCTTTTGAGCTAAGTCTACGCAATCGGTGCATATTTTACTTGAATCCAGCGTCATTTTTAACATGTTTTGACGCAAGAAATGATAGCTACGCCCTACGGAAAGTCCAAGGCCTTGTTAAAATGGTTAAAATATCATGTGGCGATTCAATCAACCAATCAGAGAGAGAGAGAGAGAGAGAGAGAGAGAGAGACATTTACGCATGGAACAACTCTAACATCCCTGTGGCATTTAGGAAGAAAAAATAGTTGGATCACTGATGAGATCTATATACTGATAAATTAACACATTTATGCGTATTGACAAGTACAAGCAAATTACACACCACTGAATCATTGTATGGATAAGATACATGTACATAATCTAGATATATCCTCACCTGCACTTATCACATGAGTGACAGATCTACATGTACATACTGATTGACATATATTTTTTAATGCTGAAAATCTTAATTCCAAAAATTGGTTAACAGAAAGCCTTTTTAGACGAATGATATACAGTTAGCATAAAATATTGTGGACTCATTTTTGCAGGACCTTAAAGATTTTTTAGACGAAATTTATCAATTAAATGCTATTAATTGTCAATTTTTTGAAAATCATGCATGTTTTTGGGACTCCTTTGCTTTATAAATCGGTAAGACATATATTAAATTTTTTAAAATCTGTAAAGTAATGTGATTATAAATATAGCCCTATAAATAAAAAAATAATTGACTTTTAAATGTACATGAATAACAAGTATGATTTTACTTCCATCAGAGGTTAATATTTATCTCGATCATCTTCAACGCGTATGAGAGTTGCAATACATGTAATAGTTATCTATTAATTATAAAGTCAATAACTGCTTTTATTATATATTGTACAGTACCCAATCAATTTTCCTTTCTTGATACTGTTAATTCTACAGAGTGTGATTCGTTTTTCTGGATCACCACACTGTGGTTTACCAAATCCATATCACCCCTCTCTGAAACCGATGGCATTGTACAAAATAAAAAAAACATTTGCTTTTTCATAGCGCATTTTAAAAAATTGCTTTGTGCAATAAGTAAACATTTAACATTTATTTAAAATGAATACCAGGTAGGTTTTTATAAAATAGTAAAATCATTCTTTTGATTCTTACAGTTCATGTTCAGGCACGTAGCATCAGGGGGGGGGGGGGGGGGGCCCACTTTTTCTTGCAGCAACACATTTTTTAAAATTAACATAATCACGGAGTTGCCCCCCCCCCCCCACTTTTTTGGGAGCATTGAAAAAATTAATATGAAAATAAGGGAACTAGGATTGAAATTGAAGCTATATACTACGCCAGTCCCCCCCCCCCCCCTTTTTTTTTTTGCTTGTCAAGATTGTTTGGATGAGTCTTGCCCCCCCCCCCCCCCCCCCCCACTTTCAAAAAAGATGCTACGTGCCTGATGTTCCACGCATACATGCAAACATACTAATTGGCAAACCAACTATCAATTCTATCTCTTGAGTTATAAATTCCCAGAAAATATTCCACCATATTTCATTACATGGTTTTTATTTAAATCTTAATGTATATAAAGCAACATGCTCAACTTTGAATGGCTTGAAATTATGAAATTACATGTAAATACTTAATTTGATAACCTTTATTTCAAGTAACATTTTGTCGACTCTCTTGTTACCATGATTGCACAATTATTTATGTTTCTTGTGGTAATTCCTTCCTTTTTTTTCAAGTAAATACACATTTTTAGCCACATTACGCTACATTAAGATGTTCTTCAATCTAAATGCACAATTACTCAAGTCCTTGCTGCAGAATATTGTTTTACAGTAAGCATGAGCAAAGAGAGATAACTCTATATGCAAGCCATCCAGATGTATTCCTTTCAGTGACATAATATCATCAGACCAATGCAATAAATGAAAAAATTTTGGGCAAAAGTGAAATAAACTCTAAAAGCATCTGATTTAAATTTTAGAATTTCATCAATATACATTTACCCTCTTGCATGTTCTACGTAATTTGATATTCATAAAACACACTAAGCAGGTAAATAAAAAATATTACTTTAGAAACAACAAGCATGCAACTACATATGTACATGTACTAACTCACAATCTGAGATATACGGTATCTGTTCATTTATTCATTGTCTATGAATAGCATTTTAGCAAAGAACAATCATTCTAATAATGTAATAATCATTCAGAACTGACCTCCATTCATTGCATCAATAAGCACTTGTTTCCCTGTGGACAGGTATTTTTTCAGAGCAGGGAAGTCGAATATTTCCTTCATATACTCCACATAATCCAACACAGAGTCTATGACCAGAACACTGAACTCTTTACCATCAACCGTGTATGTAGAAAGGCCAACTTTGGAGATATCAGCATTCAAATCGGGACAAATCTTGTACTGACTAATGCTTTTTGTTCTTTCAAATATTTTGTCTGTTACATTTTCTGGAGCTGGACCTATAATAAAATTAAAAAAAAAAATAGGATTTCTTTAAAATGATCAATAAAATCCTGCAAGCATAAATTGTTAAAATTATGTCACCGGGTTAACAAGTGTCTGAGGTGTGTGACTGTCATTTAATACATTGGGTCTCAGTAGCTTAGTGTTAAGAGCGCCGACACGTTACGTCAGAGTTCGAGTCCCCTTTGAGACTGACTTTTTACCACCTGTTACACATCTGTTAACCTGGTGACAAATGGTCACCTAATTTACAATTACCAATTTATCTTTTATATCTCTATATAAAATAAATTCATCAATCTTCTACCTCCTCTGATTTATATTTTTATTTTCCATATATATCGGTAATCAAAGTCAATCAGTGTATTAATACCTAAGCCAAGTCAAAACTAATTTCAAACTTCTTGAAAACTCAATCAGTTAAGAGTTTTCATTTCAAACTTGAAGACATACGGATACATAATTATTCTCTATGCAAGTGTACTTTTATCCCTTTTTCTGCACTACTGTTCTTATTAAACTTCATCCATATTTTTAACTCTAGTCTTGATTGTTAAATCATTCTAATATCTCACAGAGAAAAATATTAAAATCTTAACCACACACAAATTGAAGTTCTAAAAAAATTTGAAAAATTATGTCATTTCAAGTTTTAAACCGCAAATATTTCATTTTCTAATTTTGACTTCATTTGACTCTAACTCAAGGCTATGTGGAAAAAAAAAATACTTTGAGTTGAGATAAATCTTGGTACATTGTGTTGCTATTAGAATGCATTACCTCCATTTTCAGTATTGAACTTTATGCCAAAATCAGCATCTGGGCCCCCAGGATTATGACTTGCAGTCAAAATAATTCCACCATTAGTTTTGTATTTACGAATGACACAGGATACTGCTGGTGTTGACATTAAACCATTCTGAGCAACTATTACTTTAGACACCTGAAGTAAAATGCCAGAGAAAATTGAGCAATATCTTATCAACCCATGCTATTCAAAGTTCATGAAGATTCTTATCTAAAAAATTAATGGATTAATGTATGCTTGCAGCTTATATATAAAATTTCAAAGTGCTTCTGTATCTTCCAATTTTGACAAAATATAACTTTTCAAAATAGTCTTTTAGTAAAACAGTGCATTTTTATGCGAGCTAATTTTTCATTTATTAATATTTTGATTTCAATTTACCTACCCTTTTGCAATATATATCTATACAATTAACGTTAAAAATTGTGAATAGCTCCCAATATACTAAGGCAAACAGTTCTGCAGATTGTCAAGTATAACCAAGACATACCCCATTTGCTGCACACATTTTAATGATGAGCAATGTTGCCTCCTTTTCATAGTATCGTCCATCGCCTCCGATGACTAGAGTCGAACCCTCTATTTTACTTAACCCCCCTTCCAGTATACTCTGCACAAAATTTTCCGTGTAATTTTTTTGCAAGTAGACTTTGACAGCTTTCCTTAGTCCGCTCGTCCCCGGCTTCTGTCCCTCTATCGGGGAAGATGAAACTGTAGTTGATGAGTATGACATTGCCGCATACAGTATCGTGGAAGCTGGCCTTGACAGTCACCTCTCTGCCGCCTGCAGGAAATGTGTCACGCAGTATAAATGTAAGCGTTTGAAGAGGACAAAAATGGATAATCTTATTCCGGAATAAATCCTTCTCACCCCCTCAAATCAAAACAAACATTTTTAATTAACTAAAGGGATGCATTCTCTTAGAATGACAGACACGTAGCATCAGGGAACGGGAGAGAGCCCCCCTCCCCCCCCCCCCCCCCGCTCACACACTCAAGAAAATAAATATTTGCCAATCTGCTAATGAATGGGGGGGGGGGGGGGGGTTAGTGGTTTCAAAGTATGTAAAACGTCTGTTTTACCGTCAATTTTGTTAACTTTCCTTTTATATTTTACATGCTCTAATGAAGGGGAGGGGCAACTTCTTCAAAATTCAATTTTTTATAGGTTAATCTAAAAATTTTGATAATGTTTGTTGGGGAAAAAAGTCACATGCATGAATCTAGAGGGTGTAGGGGAACCGGGCTCCCTAAGAATTTTAAACTTATTTGATCCAAATAAATGGAGTAAATTTACTCACATTGAAAAATTATCAATAATACCCCCCCCCCCCCCGCAAAAATTATGAACCAGGTCATAAATTAGCATTGGCCAAACCCTATCACAATTCTAGAAATCCTACAATACTGTAAATAAACAAATTAATGAAGAAATATCTAATATTTGTATTAGCATTTGATTTGTTAAAGTGAAACTTCTTATATTTCAAACTCTAGAAAAATATCATCTGAAACAATTTTTTTTTAAAAATGGATGAAAATTCTTTATAAAAATCCGGTAAATTGATTGAAATATTAGTAATGATTTTAAAAAGTCTTTAAAAATCCGACCGGGTGCCTCACTTCAACGATACTTTATCTATTAGCCTATAATTATATTTTATCCTTAAAAATAAAAAATAACGATCAAATTTTTGGGAATCAAAACCGTTTGAAAATAGATGAGAGTATAAATATGTTCATTTATGCTGATATGATGAGATAGAGATATTCCAAAAAATCATCGATTAGTATATTAGAGGAAGATTGAATATTAGATATCCTAATTCCAAGCACTGAAAACTGCATGGACACAACACGCCTGATGAAAAAATGATGGCCAAAATATTCTGTACTCTCACCTTGATAAGGACTGCGAACGATAGCATTGTCCATCCGCCTAACAAAAAGTCATTTTTTGATAATTCTCTAATTAAATTTATTTTTTATGATAATTTAAACATTTATGCATATTCTCATTAAATACATGTATAAATGATTTGGTCAAACAAAGAGAGAAAACTTTGTATTTTGGATTAAAACAGTTCATTTCATAATAGAAACTAATTTAGCATATTCATACCGAAGGGTTTGTTGTTTCACGGGGGGGGGGGGGGGGGGGGGGGGGCATATGCCTACAAACCAAAATACATTCCAAAAATGCATTTTGCTTTGTAACGTTTCAAAATTAATTAACAAATACGAATTAAAATGAAAATTTTCTTTAACATCCAACGTAAGCACGTGATTCTAAAAGTTTTTTAGCACATGTCGGACGCTATATAATATTTTCACCACTCACAGGGACCAATTTTAATGAATTTTTTTAGACCCTCCGAAAGCAAACTTTTGGTTAAAAATTAATAATATAACTACAAATTTTATTTTGATATAAATTAATTATGATTTGATAATACTTTATAGTAGATAACTTTGTTTTTAAATACTAAGTATCTGGCAGAAATTCCTAAATATTTCGATGTAAAATGTAGGCGGGAAACGGGCGTTAGCGTTCACAGTTCTTTACTGAATTTATATCACTTTAACTTTGAATAATAATTGAAAATGAATTATATTAATCTGAGAACGCTATCTGAACAAGACGTAAATAAAATATTTCAAGAACCAATTTTGAATGACAAACATTTTTTTTGAAGAACAAACCAGTTAGAATGCTTAAATATCATTTTTATATGTATGAAAAAAAATCTGTTTGTCGATGCATACGCGGATCTAGAGGGGTAGGGGATCCAAGATTCAAATTTATATATTAAATTTACCGAAAATTAGCCTCGGACCCCCTCCCCCTCCGTCAAACACAATTATCCCTGGGACCCCCCCCCCTCCCCCCACTTTGTAATTTTTTTCCGAATCCGCGCATGCGATGGTGGATTCAAAACAACAGGTAAATAAAAGCCTAATGCAAATCTTGCATGTGGATATTATTCTATAGAATAAAAACAAGTTTTTACTCGATATTTTAGAGAAACAATTGATATTATATTAACATAAACGACAGTACACTTTTGTTTGCGTGCAATATTTTACAATTAAAATTGAAAAAAAATAAATTATTACATGTACTTATATCCACCTCCGTCATTTAAAAATAAATTAAATCCGCGCCAGATTTACCTATGGTCCTTAGAACGAGGAAGTATAAAACAAGTCTCGTAAATTCTCATTGAAATCTCTCTCATCGACATTCCAACCTACTTTATCACAGGAAACAGTAAGTATAGAACATTTACATGTAATATATATGCAAATGAATTTAAGAAATCTCGATCTCATCTATTTCATAATTATCTATAAGAACTTTGTTTCACATATATCTATGGACACAAAAAAGTATTTTTATTTAAGTGGGTCACCTTCTTAATATGTGTCACAAATTCAAGCGACCATCACCATCAAGAAAGCAAATGCATAGGCGTCGGAACCGGGGGGGGGGCACTTTTATTTTTGCACCCCCCCCCTCCTCCTTTCAATTTGCTTTCGACGCCACTGAAAATGGGAAGAGTCTATTACTGAAATGATTTATGACTCCTTCAGAAAAGTGCATGACAAGCAAAGCCTTCATCATGAAAGAATGACATTCTGATATAATTAAGCAAATTGAAACTATAATATTTCAAACTCTCTCGATTTATTAAATCCCATCTGCAAAGTTTAGAAAGCAAATGCAATGAAATGAAGGTGAATGTAGTTTTGGTTTCGTTTATTCTGTAGATCAAAGAGAAGTAACTCTGTTTATTCGAGTGTGGAACCAGGCTTTTTTTCGGGGGGGGGGGGGGTAATTCTAATAAATTGCGTATTTATTTCTGTATTGATTTTGTTTTGAAATAATGAGATCCGGGTGTAATTTTAATGTATTGCTTATTTACTTTTTTTTTCATTTTTTTAAAAATATAATGAGATCATAGATATAACGTACGCCAGTAATATGCTTATCATCAATAAGACTCATCTCCAAAAATAAAAAAAAATAAAAACTCTTTTTAGAGATGGCAATGTCTGCAGAAGAAGAAATACCGGCGATGGCCCAGCACTATTTGGTTTGTGGCACTGAAGACTGTAAGAGGAACTGTCAGTTCTATTGCAATCCTTGTCACCAAAGATTGTGTGAAAGATGCAGAGATGAACATCAGAAGAGTCCAGATACCAAGGAACATGAAGTGGTCACATACAAACAACGCAAACCACAACTTCCAGAGGAGAAATGCAATCTCCATCCAAAACGAAATGTAGAAATTCTTTGTAAGGAATGTAATGTCCCTCTTTGCGCTAAATGTATCTTCATGAAAGAGCACACCGGCCATCAACTTGACGATCTGGAAGAAAAATACGCAGAAAAGGTCGCATTTTGCAGATCAGAAATCTCCAAAATCCAAGAGTATTACCTCTCAACATCACAAGGTTTAAAAAAAGAGATTAGAGAAGATGTCATGGAAATAAAGAAGACTATGGACAACATCAGAAATTCCATAAAGGCTGAAGCGGAGTCTCTGAAAGAGCTGGTGGATAGGGTAACATCAGACAAATTGGAACAAGCCAATAAAATAGAAGAAACACTTCTCAAAACATTAAATTTACAGGAAAAAACTTATGAGGACTACACTGAATATCTTGAAAAACTTCTGAAGGAGTTTCACAGGTACAAGTCCATCACCAATTTCAGAGTTTTATTTTCTGAGGATTTTGATAAATTGAAAATCCAGTCCATACCAGAGACAACACAGCCTGTCCTACCAGTGTTTACTGCTGGCCAGTTCTACAAAGACGATGTTTCTAAGTTGCTTGGTAGCGTAAATTTTCCGAACATCAACCCTGATAATAGAAGAATAAAACCCATGGAGACTGTCTCTACACAGTTGAAACTTACAGGGAAACAGACGAGACGAGACGCAGAGAAATCTGACGTGAAACAAACACTGTCTCTGTTTCCCTCTGTCACCGAGGTCAGGGAGTACAAAGTACCAGGTGTTAAGGGTGTATGCCATATATCACTAGGTAAATCAGGCAGACTCTGGGGCAGTGATGTTAGTGGTAACCTTGTCCATACAGATCTACAGGGGAATCAGATACAGAAGATACAAACCAGTGGTGGATATGGCTATCACACAGTCAGACAGGACGGATATCTGATCTTTACAGACAACAAGAACAAAGTCATCAATAGGATAAAACAGAATAATACAATCACTGAATTTATTAAAACAGGAGATTGGGGACCAATCAGCATACACTCCTCCCGCATCAATGGGGACATACTGGTGGGGATGATAAAGGATGGAGAGGCTAAAGTCACCATGTACAACAAGACAGGAAAAGAAATACAGAGCATACAGAGGGACAACAAAGGACAGGGACTGTATAGTGATCCACACTACATCACAGAAAACATCAATGGAGATATCTGTACATCAGACTATAGCAAAGAAGTTGTAGTGGTAGTAAATAAATCAGGACAACACAGGTTCTCCTACACAGGTCAGGGGTCACGGTTTTATCCCTATGGTATCTGTACTGATCTTCTTGGTCACATCATTGTCTGTAACGGTTGTTTTGGTAATGATTCACTTGACATCATTGATCAGGACGGTCAGTTCTTGTCTCTACTACGCACACAACAACAAGGGATACATCCCCGTGGTGTATGTGTCGATGACAAGAACAATCTCCATGTGGGACGATATATCACCACCACAGTGACAGTCTACAAGTATCTACAGTAAATCTTCAACGTAAAGATTTATGTCAGCCGTCATTCAACAGCATTTGTATATAAGACATTTATTCTGTCTTCGATCTAAATCATTGGGAATGTTGTATCAACGTGCGTGTAGTAAAATGCATTTGCTATAACACTAAATAAACTGAAAACAAGAAAGCTACCACCATTGTTCATGAATACGCCCGCCATGGCGTGAATTTTTATATATTTTTAAAGTACATTCCTGCGGGATATGAAGGTAGCGACATTGCAGGAAAAATACATAACCCGCGTTAGCGGCCGGTTATGTAAATTTTTCCTGCAATGATCGCTACCTTCATAACCCGCATGAATCATCAAAGAAAGTATTTTATTATTTATATTTTAAACATCTTTCTTTTCACTTATTACTAAATTGATTATGAAAAGTTAGTAAAATTCACTAAATTACTATTGTATCATTGTTTGTGAGCTTTTCCTTTGATGTCAGCAATTCATTTTTTCTTGATACACAACAGTTCTATGTGTTGTATCTGTGATAGATCACACTTTTTATTTTTTCTGATAGATCACACTTAAAAAAAAGAGTAGCAAAAAATAAGGAAATTTAATTTATTATTTACAAATTCATGAAGTTCAAAGAACATAACAGTTTCTGTGAAATGTTTAAAGCAGCTATAAAAATCATTAAAGAAAACTGATCATTTTTTAACTGCTTATACATCCACTAATGGCTCAAAATGAAATACACAACTATCCTAAGAATTGCGAGAGCATAAAATCACAACCTGGCTTAATTAAAAGGGCGAGGTAGATGGAACTTTCCTCAAATGTAGTGCGCAAAACTTCTAGAATGCTCTTTTTTCATTGGTCATATAAAATGGTACATAATAAAATTTTGATAGATCATGGGTAACCCAGTGCATTGAAAACAATGATACAAAACATATAGAGTAGTTTTTAACTCGTGCATCTTCAGATATAAGACTCGGGGGACAAGCCCCCTCGTCTGTTATCTGAAGATACACTCGTTAAAAAGTACTCTATATATTACTTAACGTTAAGTAAGTTAGCTAAAAGAAACAGCCAAATCGTCTCCAGTGAGACTTTCTGGCATCATCATGATTATTTCGTTCAGTCCGTGATTTTACTTTGGTCGCTGTAAGTTCAAACCAATCGATGAACAGGCTAGGGCGTGTCAATTTCAGTCCTGTCACTTTCAGCCGCTGTAGATTTCGACCAATCGATAAATGGGGCGTGTAGATTTCAGTCTGGCTGTTACTATACAGCTATGAATTAACTATAACTTTCCGTAAGAAACAGCGGAAATTATACTTGGAAGTTGTAAATATCGTACAGTGAGTCTTCCTCGCTCGGTCGTCCGAATGTTTGACCCATCGTAATTTGTAGTGTTTTATTTCATGACGAAAGGAATATGCTGATCGTTCAAATTTCAAAATAAACGCCTAGGTCATTGTAAAAGACTGTTCTACATGTATCATCTTGTTGGTAAGTTACAAAGTTAACCTTTTAGTTAATGGTCAACAAATAACCCATCAGATCTGAAATAATAAGACCAAACAGATTTGAAATAATAAAACCAAACAGTTTGACTATAAAATTTGAATATTTTCTATATCTTTGAATGAAGCTCTTCACATAAAGGAGATAAATATTGCGTAAAAATGACCACAACCATCCAGCCCTGAAACTGAATAGTTCATCCGGACTAGAGGAAAGAACCTCTGCTGTTTTTTTTAAGGTCATTATCAAAAGTCTAATATTATCTCAAAATTAAACATTGCTAGTTTCATAGGATTTGTTTTCATTCGATTACTTTTAAACTTAGTTTAAAGATCAGACAAAATGCATTTTTCTGAATACTTTTTCTGATTTAACTATTGTCTTAACAATTCGTGAATCATTTGTGCGTTAATGCGTTAAACATGATATATTTGACGTGAACTATATTTGGCGGAAAATAAGTTTTTTCAACGAGATGGCGTGGACTTGAATTGGCGTATTCTTGAATGTTCCTTTTCTTATACATATATCCATGGCTTGATTTAGCAGATGCTACATTCCACCAAAGACGCTGAATTGAATACACAGCCATGTGTACTACGTTAGTAGTATGTTGCATGAATAATATAAAATCGTAGATATATTTCTTCCAATCGCAGTCGCAGTTTTGAACTTAAAAGTCACCTTATTGTCAGAGGTGGGATTTAGTTTTTTTAATGGTTTTTGCTGCAATTTTTTAATTCCAAGCAAACCCGGAAGAAGAACTTCCGTTAAGACTTCTAATTCCTGACATTTTTGTGGCTAGATTTTTTTAAAGATTTATTAACAGTGATTTTGATTTTTTTTTTTCGGCTTTGGTTTTTGGTTGTTTTTATAAGGGGGGGGGGGGCTTCAACTCTTGTAAAAAAAATGTTGTACATGTAATGTAATTGTTATGCATTTTAATTAGATTAGGTGTTATGGTGTATGCTATGATGTTATTGCAACCAAAGTACCAAACCCACGCTCTAGTAGTTTACACACATCAATGTTTGGTGAAAGATTGTCTTAACCAGTACTTCGGTGTTTGCTTTACTTGACAATATTAAAATGTTTGAAAAATTACAAGACCTATATATTACTACGTGCTATCATTCATTTGGGGTCGAGGTTCTAAACGCAAACACGGTTTATTTGCGAAAAAAAAATCGCCATTGGATCCCAAGACGACCCAATGGTCTGTCGTATCACTCAAAGATGACATTATCGTTCGAACTTGTTAGTCGAAAAAAGATAGATTGAGGCTTCACGGATATAAGAAGTAGTTTATCACTAAAATTGTCTGTTTTGAAATTTGTATTTTAGCCGTTTACCCCCCTCCCCCGGCCCTTCCATTCCCCAAATTAATTTGGGCTAGTTTCAATACATATTTCCATAGTAATAAGTCGCCTAATGCACGAGTGCTTGCGATCAATTGTTGTTTATTCTAGTAAATTGTCATAAATCAACATTTTGAAGTCAATTGGTAGAAAGCGTGTTTTAGAACTACTGAACTTGTTAATTTGTTAAACTTCGGTGCTAAGTTTGTTTTGCTTTTTAAAGTTTAATAACCCCTGTATTGAATGTTGTCCCGTTTTTATGGACCATAGTTCAAAGATTGTGTAAAGAAAATAGTTGTTTGCTTTCAAGAGCAGCACTTATTCCATTGCCTTTTGACATGATATTTTGTTTGCATGAGGATGTATATATTTATATTTAAACTTAACCATGGACTTGTTTTACATTCAGAATCAACATATTTCAAGTTTTTCGTTTTACAAAATATTTCTCTTATACAATTTCTGGTAAAAAAGAAATACGAACAATGAACATTGATAAAATCATATGAAATTAGAGAGATTTTAATAAAAGTGTCAGATATAATTTTAAGTTTCACTATATTTGTCGTCGTAAAATGTGAGGAATTGTGCGTGTGTTCTTTATGTTATTTGCCTTAACTGAAGCTCAGATCTCCTTGGATCTCCTCGCCTTTTTTATGATAATAATTTTAACGAAACCAAGATACTTTTTGGCATTTTTTATAGAAAAATTCAAACAAAATAGCACTTTCAATAAATACATGTACTCGAAAGATGCGTTATATTTCTGTACAAGCAATTGTTAAGGAGCTACATGAACACATTACTCTGCGTATACCACGTAAACCGTTCCTACGACATAGAATTCACCCAATTCTACTTTAACTGAAAAATAGTTATCGTTCTTTTGGTCCCAAAGACATCGTGACGTCACCACCATGCTTTGGCTTCCTTTCTGAGCCGCAATCACAGAAGCGATTATCTTGTACCGAGTAATGTTCAGCTGCTTTACTCTTTCTTTGACGACATCACAGGCTAATTTGCATTTCCCCCCTAAAACTGAAGAATCGTAGGTTGTTATGGATTTGATTTTTTCTTCTAAGACCTCCGATATAATGCTTCGTATAGACGATTTCCTGAATTTGACATCGGGGCTCATTTTGTAGGTATTTTCATACTTGACATCTAGTTGCGGCAACTGGTCACCGGAAGTAGCCACGCTATGGCGGTCGTGGTTTTTGGTGGACACAGACCACAATTACTTTTCCCTCTTATTCCTTTATACAAAAATAAATCATATAAAAAATTCCACCGGCTCAGATGAGTTCAAATACAGCATACCTATAGAATGACACTAGTCCAACAACATATCCAAACTACAGGAAAATCAATCGAGAGGGGACTGAGATATGGTCCCTAAAATAACCCCTACCATGAAAAAATCACTTTCACTTTGGAATTTGTGTAAACATTGGCCTCTTTACACCATTTCTATTGCGCCTGTAAAGATAATTTTTTCTAAAATTTTTCCTGCCTGTATTTCTTTTTAAACCTTCTTTCCATCCATGCCATAAAAGGAACCAAATTCGACCATTTAGTACCCCTAGGAATTCTTGAAATAATACATACATTTTTAGAATGGAACTACTTGCCTGGTCAATGAGCACGGGGTAAAAATAGTGGTATGTGACCTAATAATTACACAATTCTTCTTTGATTTTGATGAAACTTGGTAGGTAGACACTTATACCCATAATACACCTCCCTGTGAAATTTGGCGGGAATTGTGTATTCTGCATCAGAGTTATAGGCCTTTGAAATCTGGTCCAGGAAGGCTGAAATCACATACAAAATCTAGCATTTTACACACAATATTCAAATTTCAAGAGCTACATTTAACATTTATTACTTGTCAAAAGTTTCATTAATCTATTACATTCATTAACCTAACATGTATACATGATGATGCTAATGATGATTTAATTCTTTTACACCTGGAACTATTTTTTGGAAATTTTTGAAAATAATAACCCAAATATGGCTAAATTTTTTCAGAAAATGCCAAAAATGAAACATTTAATCACATGCTATGAGCTTTAAAAAATATTTTAAAAATTCTGCATTAAGTTTGCTATAGAAATCAGGTATTTTGATAAATATACAGTGGCTAATCCGTTTAAATTAAGCAGATAATCACATAGAACCATTCACACATTTTCAGGAAATGGCACTTGCTGACCAAAGTAGATTAAATCAGAGTACACAGGGCTGATATGGATAGGCATAAAATGCCTTTTGAAACAAAACTAACAATTTAGAAGAATTAAGAATGAATTCTATTTGTCCATTCATTACATATACACTGGATAAATTACTTAAATGTACCCTAATTCATAAGGAGCCTTGGTTCATGAAAACTGTACTCATAAAACAAAGGGAGATAACTCTACACATTAAAATCCAAAGTAGGGATTTTTTACAAACATTAACGAGAAACTATTTTAGATATTACAAGTCCATCACCTTCTTTCACCATTATCTGGTGTGATTAATCTTGAGGAGATCATACCTTTTGTAGCGAGGAATCACCATTCAAATTCATGGGTTTCTACATACATTGTGCATTTAGAGGTGAAAATGTCTGGTATGTTACCATGAACAATGATGACCAAGACTCAAATTAATGATGAGAGTGCCAAAAAGATATTACTACAGTATTACAAATAGTAAAGTTTCTAGCAGACCTCATATATCTTGGGCAATCACTGTTCAATGCCAGCAACCAAACTCATACACATGCTACATTTGTTGGTAGTTACATTTCTAGGACACAAAGAGGGGAAAAAACTGACATAATAAGACTTTAAAGCAGTAATTTAAATAAACATTTGCAAGGCATTGATAATTTCGATGCTAAAATGACTATTTCTAACCAGTAAAATGTATATGTCTCATATAAATATCTATACATGAAGGTTTACATATTCTAAAGTACTGAGGAAAATGTTGTGATGCCTACTCACCATCAGATTTCAAGTGTTAAATTGTAAGAAAAATATGAATAAATGAATAAAATCAACTTACCATTTGTTATTTTCTTCATTATTTCTCTGTCAAAATGATGTTAACTGGGGGGGGGGGGGGGGGGGGCAGCAGGTGCCCCTTTACCAGCTTGTATGTCCTGTCATGCAATCTGCTAGGCAGTGAAATATGTCATCATTCATAGGAATCAAAAAGTAACATAAGCCCTACTTTCCTCCTTATAATTTAATCAAAATAATATTAAAGGAAATATATATATACTTTTACATGTAATATGATTAATATGGGAGAGAGAGAGAGAGAGAGAGAGAGAGAGAGAGAGAGAGAGAGAGAGAGAGAGAGAGAGGGGGGGTATATTTAAGGCTTTATAACTTAATGACAAACCGACCAATTCTTTTATGATTTGGGTGATAAGTAAAGTTAACATTAGAAAGTGCTTTTAGACATTTTGCAAGTACTTACGTCCCCTGTTTGACTCATTGATGACACCATGCTTTTGACACCCCGTTCAAATCCATTTCACACAATTTTTACCGTTATTTTTTCATATTATCTGCCAAAATTGAAAAAGAATCCCACAAAATGTCATTATTCATCCTAATTGTTTGAAAAATAACGAAAAATTAGACTTAAGTTGATAAACGTGGATTTTGACCTTTGACCTGATAGGACACAGACCACAATTATTTTTCCCTCTTATTCCTTTATACAAAAATAAATCATATAAAAAATTCCACCGGCTCAGATGAGTTCAAATACAGCATACCTATAGAATGACACTAGTCCAACAACATATCGAAATTACAGGAAAATCAATTGAAAGGGGACTGAGATATGGTCCCTAAAATAACCCCTACCATGAAAAAATCACTTTCACTTTGGAATTTGTGTAAACATTGGCCTCTTTACACCATTTCTATTGCGCCTGTAAAGATAATTTTTTCTAAAATTTTTCCTGCCTGTATTTCTTTTTAAACCTTCTTCTTTCCATCCATGCCATAAAAGGAACCAAATTCGACCATTTAGTACCCCTAGGAATTTTTGAAATAATACATACATTTTTAGAATGGAACTACTTGCCTGGTCAATGAGCACGGGGTAAAAATAGTGGTATGTGACCTAATAGTGGGGTGCTTGGCATGGCCTTTACTGGAAGAGATCGAATGCGAGGTATCCCTGTGTGAGAAAGTCCTCTGGCGACCCGTGTAAGCCGCATGCGCGGGACTCGTATTCGCGCCTTTCCCGTGTCCGTCGCCATGATGAGGGGCCTTGTGGTGATCCTCGGGATGTGTGTGTTTTTATCCTTGTGGTGGTGGTGATGATCCTTCTTATCCTTCACTGTTTTGTGGTCACCCTTTTCCTTCATTATTGGCACTGGGGATTCTTGTTCCTCTTCCTTCTGGTAAATTTTAAAAAAATGCAATTAATTACCTTTACAAAATAGATGTGTCCAAAATGCACTACTCCATGCTTCGACAGGCGTTATTTCTCTTCAACCATCTTGACACATAACTGATATTGATTACTCATATGTAGGGATGGGACGATCCACCGATGCACCGGTGCATCACGATATTTATTTTGATGATATTTGGATCGATACATTTACGATTAATACAACGATACCTAAGCGAACTTTTTTTTATTTTCCAAAAATATCTGAGCTTTATATATCGGCTATTTTTAGTCGGCGCGCCTAATATGAAAGTACAAAGATGGCGGACAACTTCGTAAAGTTGTCAAAACTGTTAGGAAGCTAAATCTGGAGTGTGGACAACTTTTGGAATACTTGTTTATGAAAAAGTAGTGTATATGAGACTTAAGTAATTTGTAAATTGTGCAACGCTCAATTTAAATATATCAAAATAACTTTGGACATGTGGTATTACATCCACAGATTGAATAAATTTTTAACCCTTATTCATGTTTTCATTTAGTTGCAATGTATCGTGATATGTATCGTATCGCATCTCATGTATCGTGATATGTACCGAATCGGCTAAGTACAGAATCGTCCCAGCCCTACTCATATGAGGCTTATTATACTAGCATGTGTATGTCACGTGCTTTAAATAGTTAGAGTAAAATTGCCTATTTTTTATTAACAACAGACAAAACTTCATCATGACAGATTTTGCGTGTAGAGAACGTGTCAGCATATGACTCCAAAATTAAGACGTCAGTATTCTCCTACAATAAATCGATCGACACTTTGATTGACAACTGGATGGTAATCATCTAAAATTAATGTGACAAGGCGGAGAGGGATACTTATTTTCATTTATATGACTTGCATTTTTTGGAGTTGATATTAGTCAACCCTTCTGGGCACTTATTTTGGCAAAACGGGAGTGATACAATGTATGGACCTAAACACAATCTCATCATCAATACGTATATTTCAGATATTTTTTGTTGTCTTACATGTATGTATGCCAGAGTTGAATAAGATTTGTTCGCAGTCATTGTCATGTTTACCAAACTACGCGGCATTTCTACAGCGGTAGCGCTTGGGATCAAGCGCCGACTTTACAATCTTCGGGTGTAATTATTTGTTTGTTAAAAAACGTTTTGGATACAATTATTTTTAGAAATATTTCAATTACTGATGCATACTGATGCATAATGCATCGTAAAGTTTGATGGCGTAATTCTTTTTTAAATATTACTCAACATGATTCATAAAGGATTTTCCTTCTATAGCTCTATGGGTCCCCCCCCCCATTTTTTTGGGAGCATTGAAAAAATTAATATGAAAATAAGGGAACTTGGATTGAAATTGAAGCTATATACTACACCCTCCCCCCCCCCCCTTTTTTTTGTTGCTTGTCAAGATTTTTTGGATGAGTCTTGCCCCCCCCCCCCCCCACTTTCAAAAACGATGCTACGTGCCTGATGTTCCACGCATACATGCAAACATACTAATTGGCACACCAACTATCAATTCTATCTCTTGAGTTACGCGTAAATTCCCAGAAAAGATTTAACAATATTTCATTACATGGTTTTTATTGAAATCTTACTGTATATAAAGCAACATGCTCAACTTTAAATGGCTTGAAATTATGAAATTACATGTAAATACTTAATTTGATAACCTTTATTTCAAGTAACATTTTGCCGGCTCTCTTGTTACCATGATTGCACAATTATTTATGTTTCTTGTGGTAATTCCTTACTTTTTTTCAAGTAATTACACATTTTTAGCCACATCAAGCTACATTTAGATGTTCTAAATGGCAGTAAATGCACAATTACTCCTAAAGTCCTTGCTGCAGAATATTGTTTTACAGTAAGCATGAGCAAAGAGAGATAACTCTATATGCAAGCCATCCAGATGTATTACTTTCTGTGACATAATATCATCAGACCATTGCAATAAATGAAATATTTTTGGGCAAAAGTGAAATAAACTCTAAAAGCTTCTATTTTAAATTTTAGAATTTCATCAATATACATTTACCCTCTTGCATGTTCTACATAATTTGATATTCATAAAATACACTAAGCAGGTAAATAAAAAATGTTACTTTAGAAACAACAAGCATGCAACTACATGTACTAACTCACAATCTGAGATATATCTGTTCATTGATTCATTATCTATGGATAGCATTTTAGCAAAGAACAATCATTCTATGTAAGAATCATTCAGAACTGACCTCCATTCATTGCATCAATAAGCACTTGTTTCCCTGTGGACAGGTAGTTTTTCAGAGCAGGGAAGTCGAATATTTCCTTCATGTACTCCACATAATCCAACACAGAGTCTATGACCTGAACACTGAACTCTTTACCATCAACCGTGTAAGTAGAAAGGCCAACTTTGGAGATATCAGCATTCAAATCAGGACAAATCTTGTACTGACAGATGCTTTTTGTTCTTTCAAATATTTTGTCTGTTACATTTTCTGGAGCTGGACCTATAATAAAATTTTTAAAAAAAATGGATTTCTTTAAAATGATCAATAAAATTCTGCAAGCATAAATTGTTAAAATTGTATGTCACCGAGTTAACAAGTGTCTGAGGTGTGTGACTGTCATTTAATACATTGGGTCTCAGTAGCTTAGTGTTAAGAGCGCCGACACGTTACGTCAGAGGCCCTGAGTACAAGTCCCCTTTGAGACTGACTTTTTACCATCTGTTACACATCTGTTAACCTGGTGACAAATGGTCACCTAATTTACAATTATCAATTTATCCTTTATATCTCTATATAAAATAAATTCATCAATCTTCTAACTCCTCTGATTTATATTTTTATTAGCCCCCTACCGGTTTTCATTTTCCATATATCTATTCAAAGTCAATCAGTGTATTAAATACCTATTAAGCCAAGTCAAAACTAATTTCAAACTTCTTGAAGAAAACTCAATCAGTTAATAGAGTTTTCATTCCAAACTTGAAGTGATACGGATACATAATTATTCTCTATGAAAGAGTACTTTTATCCCTTTTTCTGCACTACTGTTCTTATTAAACTTCATCCATATTTTTAACTCAAGTCTTGATGGTTAAATCATTCTAATATCTCACAGAGAAAAATATTAAAATCTTAACCACACACAAATTGAAGTTCTAAATAAAATTCGAAAAATTATGTCATTTCAAGTTTTAAACCACAAATATTTCATTTTCTAATTTTGACTTCATTTGACTCTAACTCAAGGCTATGTAGAAAAAAAAATACTTTTGAGTTGAGATAAGTCTTGGTACATTGTGTTGCTATTAGAATGCATTACCTCCATTTTCAGTATTGAACTTTATGCCAAAATCAGCATCTGGGCCCCCAGGATTGTGACTTGCAGTCAAAATAATTCCACCATTAGTTTTGTATTTACGAATGACACAGGATACTGCTGGTGTTGACATTAAACCATTCTGAGCAACTATTACTTTAGACACCTGAAGTAAAATGCCAGAGAAAATTGAGCAATATCTTACCAACCCATGCTATTCAAAGTTCATGAAGATTCTTATCTAAAAAAAAAATTAATGGATTAATGTATGCTTGCAGCTTTATATATATAAAATTTCAAAGTGCTTCTGTATCTTCCAATTTTGACCAAATAAAACTTTTCAAAATAGTCTTTTAGTAAAACAGTGCATTTTTATGTGAGCTAATTTTTCATTTATTTATATTTGATTCCAATTTACCTGACCTTTTGCAATAGATATATATATATATATACAATTAACGTTAAAATGGCGAATAGCTCCCAATATACTAAGGCAAATAGTTCTGCAGCTTGTCAAGTATAACCAAGACATACCCCATTTGCTGCACACATTTTAATGATGAGCAATGTTGCCTCCTTTTCATAGTATCGTCCATCGCCTCCAATGACTAGAGTCGAACCCTCTATTTTACTTAACCCCCCTTCCAGTATACTCTGCACAAAATTTTCCGTGTAATTTTTTTGCAAGTAGACTTTGACAGCTTTCCTTAGTCCGCTCGTCCCCGGCTTCTGTCCCTCTATCGGGGAAGATGAAACTGTTGTTGATGAGTATGACATTGCCGCATACAGTATAATCGTGGAAGCTGGCCTTGACAGTCACCTCTCTGCCGCCTGCAGGAAATGTGTCACGCAGTATAAATGTGAGCGTTTGAAGAGAACAAAAATGGATAATCTTATTCCGGAATAAATCCTTCTCACCCCCTCAAATCCAAACAAGCAATTTTAATTAACTAAAGGGATGCATTCTCTTAGAATGACAGACACGTAGCATCAGGGAACGGGAGAGAGCCCCCCCCCCCCCCCCCGCTCACACACTCAAGAAAATAAATATTTGCCAATCTGCTAATGAATGTTTCAAAGTATGTAAAACGTCTGTTTTACCGTCAATTTTGTTAACTTTCCTTTTATATTTTACATGCTCTAATGAAGGGGAGGGGCAACTTCTTCAAAATTCAATTTTTTTATAGGTTAATCTAAAATTTTTGATAATGTTTGTAGGGGAAAAAAGTCACATGCATGAATCTAGAGGGTGTAGGGGAGCCAGACTCCCTAAAAATTTAACTTATTTGATCCATATGCATTTAAATGGAGTAAATTTACTCACATTGAAAAATTATCAATAATACCCCCCCCCCCCCCCGCAAAAATTATGAACCAGGTCATAAATTATCATTGGCCAGACCCTATCACAATTCTAGAAATCCTACAATACTGTAAATAAACAAATAAATGAAGAAATATCTAATATTTGTATTAGCATTTGATTTGTTAAAGTGAAACTTCTTATATTTCAAACTCTAGAAAAATATCATCTGAAACAATTTTTTTTAAAAATGGATGAAAATTCTTTATAAAAATCCGGTAAATTGATTGAAATATTAGTAATGATTAAGTCTTTAAAAATCCGACCGGGTGCCTCACTTTGAACAACGATACTTTATCTATTAGCCTATAATTGTATTTTATCCTTAAAAATAAAAAATAACGATCAAATTTTTGGGAATCAAAACCGTTTGAAATAGATGAGAGTATAAATATGTTCATTTATGCTGATATGATGTTTCTATAAAGATAGAGATATTCCAAAAAATCATCGATTGGTATATTAGAGGAAGATGAAAACTGCATGGACACAACACGTCTGATGAAAAAATGATGGCCAAAATATTCTGTACTCTCATCTTGATAAGGACTGCGAACGATAGCATTGTCCATCCGCCTAACTAAAAGTCATTTTTTGATAATTCTCTAATTAAATTTATTTTTTATGATAATTTAAACATTTATGCATATTCTCATTAAATACATGTATAAATGATTTCGTCAAACAAAGAGAGAAAACTTTGTATTTTGGATTAAAACAGTTCATTTCATAATAGAAACTAATTTAGCATATTCATACCAAAGGGTTTGTTGTTTCACGAGGGGGGGGGGGGGGGGGCATATGCCTACAAACCAAAATACATTCCAAAAATGCATTTTGCTTTGTAACGTTTCAAAATTAATTAACAAATACGAATTAAAATGAAAATTTTCTTTAACATCCAACGTAAGCACGTGATTCTAAAAGTTTTTTTAGCACATGTCGGCCGCTATATAATATTTTCCCCACTCACAGGGACCAATTTTAATGAATTTTTTTTAGACCCTCCGAAAGCAAACTGTTGCTTAAAAATTAATAATATAACTACAAATTTTATTTTGATATAAATTAATTATGATTTGATAATACATTTTAGTAGATAACTTTGTTTTTAAATACTAAGTATCTGGCAGAAATTCCTAAATATTTCGATGTAAAATGTAGGCGGGAAACGGGCGTTAGCGTTCCCAGTTCTTTACTGAATTTATATCACTTTAGCTTTGAATAATAATTGAAATGAATTATATTAATCTGAGAACGCCATCTGAACAAGACGTAAATAAAATATTTCAAGAACCAATTTTGAATGACAAACATTTTTTTTTGAAGAACAAACCAGTAACACTGGGTTAGAATGCTTAAATATCATTTTTATATGTATGAAAAAAAATCTGTTTGTCGATGCATACGCGGATCTAGAGGGGTAGGGGATCCAAGATTCAAATTTATATATTAAATTTACCGAAAATTAGCCTCGGACCCCCTCCCCCTCCGTCAAACACAATTATCCCTGGGACCCCCCCCCCTCCCCACCTGGTAATTTTTTTTCGAATCCGCGCATGCGATGGTGGATTCAAAACAACAGGTAAATAAAAGCCTAATGCAAATCTTGCATGTGGATATTATTCTATAGAATAAAAACAAGTTTTTACTCGATATTTTAGAGAAACAATTGATATTATATTAACATAAACGACAGTACACTTTTGTTTGCGTGCAATATTTTACAATCAAAATTGAAAAAAAAAAATTATTACATGTACTTATATCCACCTCCGTCATTTAAAAATAAATTAAATCCGCGCCAGATTTACCTATGGTCCTTAGAACGAGGAAGTATAAAACAAGTCTCGTAAATTCTCATTGAAATCTCTCTCATCGACATTCCAACCTACTTTGTCGTTAAATATTTATCACAGGAAACAGTAAGTATAGAACATTTACATGTAATATATATGCAAATGAATTTAAGAAATCTCGATCTCATCTATTTCATAATTATCTATAAGAACTTTGTTTCACATATATCTATGGACACAAAAAAGTATTTTTATTTAAGTGGGTCACCTTCTTAATATGTGTCACAAATTCAAGCGACCATCACCATCAAGAAAGCAAATGCATAGGCGTCGGAACCGGGGGGGGGGCACTTTTATTTTTGCACCCCCCCCCCTCCTCCTTTCAATTTGCTTTCGACGCCACTGAAAATGGGAAGAGTCTATTACTGAAATGATTTATGACTCCTTCAGAAAAGTGCATGACAAGCAAAGCCTTCATCATGAAAGAATGACATTCTGATATAATTAAGCAAATTGAAACTATAATATTTCAAACTCTCTCGATTTATTAAATCCCATCTGCAAAGTTTAGAAAGCAAATGCAATGAAATGAAGGTGAATGTAGTTTTGGTTTCGTTTATTCTGTAGATCAAAGAGAAGTAACTCTGTTTATTCGAGTGTGGAACCAGGCTTTTTTTTCGGGGGGGGGGTAATTTTAATAAATTGCGTATTTATTTCTGTATTGATTTTGTTTTGAAATAATGAGATCCGGGTGAAATTTTAATATACTGCGTATTCACTTTTTTTCATTTTTTGAAATATAATGAGATCATAGATATAATGTCCGCCAGTAACATGCTTATCATCAATAACCTTCACTTCCAAAAATAAAATCTTTTAGAGATGGCAATGTCTGCAGAAGAAGAAATACCGGCGATGGCCCAGCATTATTTGGTTTGTGGCACTGAAGACTGTAAGAGGAACTGTCAGTTCTATTGCAATCCTTGTCACCAAAGATTGTGTGAACGATGCAGAGACGAACATCAGGAGAGTCCAGATACCAAGGACCATGAAGTGGTTCCTTACAAACAACGCAAACCACAACTTCCAGAGGAGAAATGCAATATCCATCCAAAACGAAATGTAGAAATCCTTTGTAAGGAATGTAATGTCCCTCTTTGCGCTAAGTGTATCTTCATGATAGAGCACACCGGTCATCAACTTGACGATCTGGAAGAAAAATACGCAGAAAAGGTCGCATTTTGCAGATCAGAAATCTCGAAAATCCAAGAGTATTACCTCTCAACATCACAAGGTTTAAAAAAAGAGATTAAAGAAGATGTCATGGAAATAAAGAAGACTATGGACGACATCAGAAATTCCATAAAGGCTGAAGCGGAGTCTCTGAAAGAGCTGGTGGATAGGGTAACATCAGACAAATTGGAACAAGCCAATAAAATAGAAGAAACACTTCTCAAAACATTAAATTTACAGGAAAAAACTTATGAGGACTACACTGAATATCTTGAAAAACTTCTGAAGGAGTTTCACAGGTACAAGTCCATCACCAATTTCAGAGTTTTATTTTCTGAGGATTTTGATAAATTGAAAATCCAGTCCATACCAGAGACAACACAGCTTGTCCTACCAGTGTTTACTGCTGGCCAGTTCTACAAAGACGATGTTTCTAAGTTGCTTGGTAGCGTAAATTTTCCGAACACCAAACCTTATAACAGAAGAATAAAACCCATGGAGACTGCGTCTACACAGTTGAAACTTACAGGGAAACAGATGAGACGAGACGCAGAGAAATCTGACGTGAAACAAAAACTGTCTCTGTCTTCCTCTGTCACCAAGGTCAGGGAGTACACAGTACCAGGTGTTGGCAGGGTATATCATATATCACTGGGTAAATCAGGCAGACTCTGGTTCAGTGATGATCGTCGTAACCTTGTCCAAACAGATTTACAGGGGAATCAGCTACAGAAGATACAAACCAGCGGTGGATATGGCTACCACACAGTCACACAGGACGGGGATCTGATCTATACAGACAGAAAGAACAAAGTCATCAATAAGATAAAACAGGATAATACAGTCACTGAATTTATTAGAACAGAAGACTGGGAACCAATCAGCATACACTCCTCCCACATCAACAGAGACTTATTGGTGGGAATGATAAAGGGTAGAGAGGCTAAAGTCACCAGGTACAACAAGACAGGAAAAGAAATACAGAACATACAGAGGGACAACAAAGGACAGAAACTGTATGGTTATCCACACTATATCACAGAAAACATCAATGGTGATATCTGTACATCAGACTTTAACAAAGATGCTTTAGTGGTGGTGAATAAATCAGGACAACACAGGTTCTCCTACACAGGTCAGGGGTCAATATTTATTCCCTATGGTATCTGTACTGATCTCCTTGGTCACATCATTGTCTGTAACGGTTATCATGGCAATAGAACACTTGACATCATTGATCAGGACGGTCAGTTCTTGTCTCTACTACTCACACAACAACAAGGGATACGTCCCTGTTGTGTATGTGTAGATGATCAGAGCCACCTCCATGTGGGACAATCTAACACCAACACAGCGACAGTCTACAAGTATCTACAGTAAATCTTCAACGTAAAGATTTATGTCAGCCGTCATTCAACAGCATTTGTATATAATTAAGACATTTATTTTGTCTTCGATCTGAATCATTGGGAATGTTGTATCAACGTGCGTGTTGTAAAATGCATTTGCTATAACACTAAATAAACTGAAAACAAGAAAGCTACCACCAATGTTCATGAATACGCCCGCCATGGCGTGAATTTTTATATATTTTTAAAGTACATTCCTGCGGGATACGAAGGTAGCGACATTGCAGGAAAAATACATAACCCGCGTTAGCGGCCGGTTATGTAAATTTTTCCTGCAATGATTGCTACCTTCATAACCCGCATGAATCATCAAAGAAAGCATTTTATTATTTATATTTTAAACATCTTTCTTTTAACTTATTACTAAATTGATTATGAAAAGTTAGTAAAATTCACTAAATTACTATTAACGTACATATATAAGTAAGTTAGCTAAAAGAAACAGCCAAATCGTCTCCTGTGAAACTTTGAGTCTGGCATCATCATGATCATTTCGTCCAGTCCGTGATTTTACTTTGGTCGCTGTAAGTTCAAACCAATCGATGAACAGGGCGTGTCAATTTCAGTCCCGTCACTTTCAGCCGCTGTAGATTTCGACCAATCGATAAATGGGGCGTGTAGATTTCAGTCTGGCTGTTTCTATACAGCAACTTTCCGTAAGAAACAGAGGAAATTATACTTGGTAGTTGTAAATATCGTACAGTGAGTCTTCCTTGCTCGTCGTCCGAGTGTTTGACCCATCGTAGTTTGTAGTGTTTTATTTGATGACGAAAGGAATATGCTGATCGTTCAAATTTCAAATTAAACGCCTAATTCATTGTAAAAGACTGTTCCACATGTATCATCTTGTTGGTAAGTTACAAAGTTAACCATTTAGTTAGATGGTCAACAAAAAACCCATCAGATTTGAAGTAAAAAAAAAACCAAACAGTTGGACTATAAAATTTGAATATTTTTCTATATCTTTGAATGAAGCTCTTCTCATAAAGGAGATAAATATTGCGTACAAAAAAAACCCACGACCATCCAGCCCTGAAACTGAACAGTTCATCCGGACTAGAGGAAAGAACCTCTGCTGTTTTTTTTAAGGTCATTATCAAAAGTCTAATATTATCTCAAAATTAAACATTGCTAGTTTCATAGGATTTGTATTCATTCGATTACTTTTAAACTTAGTTTAAAGATCAGACAAAATGCATTTTTCTGAATACTTTTTCTGATTTAACTATTGTCTTAACAATTCGTGAATCATTTGCGCGTTAATGCGTTAAACATAATATATTTGACGTGAACTATATTTGGCGGAAAATAAGTTTTTTCAACGAGATGGCGTGGACTTGAATTGGCGAATTCTTGAATGTTCCATATATCCATGGCTTGATTTAGCAGATGCTACATTCCACCAAAGACGCTGAATAGAATACACAGCCATGTGTACTACGTTAATAGTATGTTGCATTAATAAAATCGTAGATATATTTCTTCCAATCGCAGTTGTTTTGAACTTTTAAAGTCACTTTCTTGTCAGAAGTGAACATTTAGTTTTTATGGTTTCTGTTGCAAATTTTTAATTCCAAGCAAAACCGTAAAAAGAACTTCCATTGGGACTTCTAATTCCTGGCATTTTTGTGGCTAGATTTTTTAAAAGATTTTTTAACAGTGATTTTGATTTTTTTTTTTCGGCTTTGGTTTTTTGGTTGTTTTTATAAGGGGGGCTTCAACTCTTGTAAAAAAAAATGTTGTAGATGTTGTAGAAACACCGATTACTTCGGTGTTTGCTTTACTTGACAATATTAAAATGTTTGCATGAACAATTACAAGACCTATATATTACTACGTGCTATCATTCATTTGGGGTCGAGGTTCTAAACGCAAACACGGTTTATTTGCGAAAAAAAAAATCGCCATTGGATCCCAAGACGACCCAATGGTCTGTCTTATCACTCAAAGATGACATATCTTTCGAACTTGTTAGTCGAAAAAAGATAGGTTGAGGCTTTACGGATATAAGAAGTAGTTTATCACTAAAATTGTTGTTTTGAAATTTGTCTTTTTTGGCCGTTTTGTCCCCCCTTTCCCCCTCCATTCCCTAAATTAATTTGGGCTAGTTTCCATACATACTCTCATAGTTATAAGTCGCCTACTGTACGGGTGCTTGCGATCAATTGTTGTTTATTCTAGTAAATTGTCATAAATCAACATTTTGAAGTCAATTGGTAGAAAGCGTGTTTTAGAGCTACTTAACTTGTTAATTTGTTAAAATTCGGTGCTAAGTTTGTTTTGCTTTTTAAAGTTTAATAACCCCTGTATTGAATGTTGTCCCGTTTTTATGGACCATAGTTCAAAGATTGTGTCAAAAAAATTGTTGTTTGCTTTCAAGAGCAGCACTTATTCCATTGCCTTTTGACATGATATTTTGTTTGCATGAAGATGTATATATTTATATTTAAACTTAACAATAGACTTGTTTTACATTCAGAATCAACATATTTCAAGTTTTTCGTTTTACAAAATATTTCTCTTATACAATTTCTGGTAAAAAAGAAATACGAACAATGAACATTGATAAAATCATATGAAATTAGAGAGATTTTAATAAAAGTGTCAGATATAATTTTAAGTTTTATATTTGTCGTCGTAAAATGTGAGGAATTGTGCGTGTGTTCTTTATGTTATTTGCCTTAACTGAAGCTCGGATCTCCTCGGATCTCCTCGCCTTTTTTATGATAATAATTTTAACGAAACCAAGATACTTTTTGGCATTTTTTATAGAAAAATTCAAACAAATTAGCACTTTCAATAAATACATGTACTCGAAAGATGCGTTATATTTCTGTACAAGCAATTGTTAAGGAGCTACATGAACACATTACTCTGCGTATACCACGTAAACCGTTCCTACGACATAGAATTCACCCAATTCTACTTTAACTGAAAAATAGTTATCGTTCTTTTGGTCCCAAAGACATCGTGACGTCACCACCATGCTTTGGCTTCATTTCTGAGCCGCAATCACAGAAGCGATTATCTTGTACCGAGTAATGTTCAGCTGCTTTACTCTTTCTTTGACGACATCACAGGCTAATTTGCATTTCCCCCCTAAAACTGAAGAATCGTAGGTTGTTATGGATTTGATTTTTTCTTCTAAGACCTCCGATATAATGCTTCGTATAGACGATTTCCTGAATTTGACATCGGGGCTCATTTTGTAGGTATTTTCATACTTGACATCTAGTTGCGGCAACTGGTCACCGGAAGTAGCCACGCTATGGCGGTCGTGGTCTTTGGTGGACACAGACCACAATTATTTTTCCCTCTTATTCCTTTATACAAAAATAAATCATATAAAAAATTCCACCGGCTCAGATGAGTTCAAATACAGCATACCTATAGAATGACACTAGTCCAACAACATATCCAAACTACAGGAAAATCAATCGAGAGGGGACTGAGATATGGCCCCTAAAATAACCCCTACCATGAAAAAATCACTTTCACTTGGGAATTTGTGTAAACATTGGCCTCTTTACACCATTTCTATTGCGCCTGTAAAGATAATTTTTCTAAAATTTTTCTTGCCTGTATTTCTTTTTAAACCTTCTTTCCACCCATGCCATAAAAGGAACCAAATTCGACCATTTAGTACCCCTAGGAATTTTTGAAATAATACATACATTTTTAGAATGGAACTACTTGCCTGGTCAATGAGCACGGGGTAAAAATAGTGGTATGTGACCTAATAATTACACAATTCTTCTTTGATTTTGATGAAACTTGGTAGGTATACACTTATACCCATAATACACCTCCCTGTGAAATTTGGCGGGAATTGTGTATTCTGCATCAGAGTTATAGGCCTTTGAAATCTGGTCCAGGAAGGCTGGTGTCCGGTCAAGTCGTACACAGACCAACTCGTATACAACCCTATGGTCTGTGTGTGGATGATGAGAACAAATTTTGTATACGAGTTGACCTGTATACGAGTTGGTCTGTGTACGACTTGACTGTAAATCGGAAGGCTGAAATAACATACAAAATCTAGCATTTTACACACAATATTCAAATTTCAAGAGCTACATTTAACATTTATTACTTGTCAAAAGTTTCATTAATCTATTACATTCATTAACCTAACATGTATACATGATGATGCTAATGATGATTTAATTCTTTTACACCTGGAACTATTTTTTGGAAATTTTTGAAAATAATAACCCAAATATGGCTAAATTTTTCAGAAAATGCCAAAAATGAAACATTTAATCACATGCTATGAGCTTTAAAAAATATTTTAAAAATTCTGCATTAAGTTTGCTATAGAAATCAGGTATTTTGATAAATATACAGTGGCTAATCCGTTTACATTAAGCAGATACTCACATAGAACCATTCACACATTTTCAGGAAATGGCACTTGCTGACCAAAGTAGATTAAATCAGAGTACACAGGGCTGATATGGATAGGCATAAAATGCCTTTTGAAACAAAACTAACAATTTAGAAGAATTAAGAATGAATTCTATTTGTCCATTCATTACATATACACTGGATAAATTACTTAAATGTACCCTAATTCATAAGGAGCCTTGGTTCATGAAAACTGTACTCATAAAACAAAGGGAGATAACTCTACACATTAAAATCCAAAGTAGGGATTTTTTACAAACATTAACGAGAAACTATTTTAGAAATTACAAGTCCATCACCTTCTTTCACCATTATCTGGTGTGATTAATCTTGAGGAGATCATACCTTTTGTAGCGAGGATTCACCATTCAAAGTCATGGGTTTCTACATACATTGTGCATTTAGAGGTGAAAATGTCTGGTATGTTACCATGAACAATGATGACCAAGACTCAAATTAATGATGAGAGAGCCAAAAAGATATTACTACAGTATTACAAATAGTAAAGTTTCTAGCAGACCTCATATATCTTGGGCAATCACTGTTCAATGCCAGCAACCAAACTCATACACATGCTACATTTGTTGGTAGTTACATTTCTAGGACACAAAGAGGGGAAAAAACTGACATAATAAGACTTTAAAGCAGTAATTTAAATAAACGTTTGCAAGGCATTGATAATTTCGATGCTAAAATGACTTTTTCTAACCAGTAAAATGTATATGTCTCATATAAATATCTATACATGAAGGTTTACATATTCTAAAGTACTGAGGAAAATGTTGTGATGCCTACTCACCATCAGATTTCAAGTGTTAAATTGTAAGAAAAATATGAATAAATGAATAAAATCAACTTACCATTTGTTGTTTTCTTCATTATTTCTCTGTCAAAATGGTGTTAACTGGGGGGGGGGGGGGGGGGGAGCAGCAGGTGCCTCTTTACCAGCTTGTATGTCCTGTCATGCAATCTGCTAGGCAGTGAAATATGTCATCATTCATAGGAATCATAAAGTAACATAAGCCCTACTTTCCTCCTTATAATTTAATCAAAATAATATTAAAGGAAATATATATATACTTTTACATGTAATATGATAAATATCTCTCTCTCTCTCTCTCTCTCTCTCTCTCTCTCTCTCTCTCAGAGAGATGCTAGCTGTCTCCAGTTTCAGACAACACAAGAAAAATATTAGAAATAGAACGTTTAAACGTGATCTAGAACAACATTCCATTGTTAAGCAATTATCCACGAGTTCTTAAGTGTTTGCTATTTTAAGACATTTCTCCTTAACATGAAGTATATTTACATGTACTTTATTGCCAAAATTTCAAGTAGGTAAAAAATAAATTCACTGCAACTGTGACAAAATAAGTCAATGGGAAATTCCAAATTGATATACTAGTATATCCATAGTTAAAGCTAATACGTCTTAACTATTAGTTAATCTAAGACATTGTAAATATCAGGGGTGACCAATAAACTACCTATCAACATTCTAAAGAACAATTAGTTCAGAAGTACCTATACTTCTGTCAAAAGTCAATCACAGATAACAGAAGAACTATGACACTGACACTTTCTCTCTTTACCCATTGTTATAGAAACAGAATTCAGCCCCCCCCCCCAAATCTTATCATTGACCCAGCAGGGGATGAACTTTCTACAAGTCAAACTCACAGCACATAATTATCATAGCCTGTTAAAGAATGATTGCCAAGAAAAACCAAAGACAATCATTTCCAACAGCATTAGGGGGTACATTCTTATTTTCTCTATCCCAGTGAGATCGGTATAATTGCTCGTCTCCAAACCATGTGGAGCAGCAAGTATAATTATTTTTCTGCTGCCAGAGTTCAGTAAATGAATATCTTCCAGGCATTCTGACACACAAACCAGGGTCATATGATGACAAATAAAAATCTCTTTGATGATAAATTAAACTGAGTCTAGAGTTTACATGTATATGCCTCCGAGCTCTGTAACCTGGAGAATAAGTGGCTACATGGGATTTGTGTTTAATTCATCAGATAATTATCTTCTAGACTAATGAATAAAGCACTTGGCAGTTCTCATCAAAAATTGAGGTACAAGTGAACTTTCTTTCATTAAACAATTTTTTTTCCACACATTATGAGATAATAAATAGTAATATTTTATCAAGGGGTTCAAATATACACATTTATCAAAACCTACAACCCATCACAAAAACCGCAAATATTTGCATAGCCATATATGCAGTTCTCAAATTTATATTTCATAGATGCATTTGTGCATTAAATATGTTAAATTACTATAGTCTTCATGCATTATTTTTGTTTTCTTGGGCTGGTATATTCATAGTTTATGTTTTAATTAATTAACAAGGGTAACTTGCTGTTCTTTAAACTTTTCTTTTAAATATTTTTTTTATATTTAAGAATATAGATACCAGGCATATAAAAATAGAAATATATTCATGTAGATTTCTTGCAATACATGGGAAAATGGGGGAAAATAAGCGAGAAATCACCATACTCCTTACTGAAGATTTTTCAAGCATACATGGGAGATCAAGTCTGTTTTAAATACAATGAAAATAAATTCACCCAAACAATTATGTCTATAAGTATTATTTTTAATGATAGAAAACTATTTGTAATAAATTAGGTGAATTTATATTTCCAGTGCAGGGCTCAAAATCAGTTTGGTGACTTTGTTCTCTTCATAAATTTGGGGTTTTTTTTGTAGGGAACAAGTTTTCACTTTGTTCATGCTTTAAACAAGTTTTACGGTATCTATATTGTAAAACAACTCTTCCTTAGTACTATATATGTACGTCTTCAAAAATGATTGAATAGAAAATGCTTTTTACAGTGTATTTGTACATGTATCATTTACTATGAAGAACACTCTAATTGGAACCTTGTGTAGTATGCTGTTTATTTTAGATGCATATTGTAAAACAACTCTTACTCAAGTCCACATAACTTTAAAACTGCTGTATGGGAAATTTAAACTAAACTATTTTCTATATGTATCACACTATGAAGAACTTGCCAAACCTTGTATAGAAGTTTCGACCATAGGTCTGCCAGTGCTTTTTTATGCATTCCTCCACACTGCAGTTCTGATTGGCTAGGACGGACAGCCAGGCTAGGACCGCCCATAAGCCATCCTTTTCACGAATGTGGTCTGACCCGGTTCCAAAGCTCTCCTCCCCACAAAGAGACAGGCGACCAGCATCCATCAAGTTTCCAAAGAATTTCCATCCTGTCGGAACCTCAAAACAAGTTTGATTCTTGGCTTTAGCCACTCTGATATAAATAAAAGCAATAGGTTTCATATTAAAACAACTGACACTAATAGTACTTTATTAGAAGATAAAATTCATATATAAAAAATTTTAAAAATTTTATTCAAAAATTTTAAAATTTTGTACTGGGGATAACAAAAACATTTTCTCTCTCCCTTCTCTCTCTCTCTCTCTCTGTCTCTCTCTCTTATGACCAATATTTCTGGACACCTCTGCCTTATCACTGACCTGTCTACTGCTCCACTTGTTGGCATACTCCGGGCATAACCTTTGACCCCAGTCTCTTTGAAATATGGAATACATTCTAGATAATGTGCTAAAACAGCCAAAGAATCTGATGGCGTCACGAAGGCATTCTTTCCCAGGATCATGTTCCTGTCCTGTAATATCAGAGCATCGTAATTAATTTCTACAGTGTAATTAGTGAATTATGGATCAGTACAGGTGTTGACAGTCATTAAAATGTGAACACGCGGTTTCTCCTAAATTCATTTCTTTGATGACACAAGAACATATGCAAGTTGGCACCACCAAAGAATTTGCACTTTTATAATTTTTTATTGGCATCGCTGGAAAAACAGACATTCTGATTAATGGAAACATTAAACTTTCAAAAAAAAAAATGAGGAAATAAAAATGCATTCTAGTGTTATAAACTTTCATAAAAATGTTTGCAATCCTTAATGCTTAACCCTTAACCAGCATATTCATTCTAACCCCCCCCCCCCCAGCTACTTAAAGATTAAAATAAGCCTACTCCATCTCCATCAAATGCAGCACCAAAGTCATAATGCCCCTTGCATGGCCATCTCTGTCACTAAGTCGGCAGCATAAGTCAGATTGGGGTCGGGATGTTTGCCCCCAAAGTCCTCTAGAGGGGTGCAGTTGACCACACTGTTCTGTGGGGCCCCGAGCTCCTCACAGATCACCTTCTTGGCATATGGACCCATAACTGTAATTATTAAAGTAAAATCAATCAAACAGAGATACTTTTTGTATAGATAATAATACCAACTAAATGTACCTTATAGTAATACATGTATCATAAAAAGTTATAATTGAAACCAGTCTGAGTGCTAATTGTTTCACATGGAAAATGCTCTCTATATCTCAAACAGGTATGTCAATAAGTTTTTGTATATTGTATCATAAAATTCCACACAATTGCAGCACAAAAATTTGACATCTTTTTACCAATAGCTATCCTCAGTGCTTTCAAAGTTAATGAGAATAAATTGGGGTTCTATATTTTTGCTTTCTATCAAAACCTGATTACGGTACATGAACTTGTTGGTTAAAGTTGTTTTACTACTACGGTAAATAACAATCTTGAACAGAAATATTTTTATCACTCAATGACAGATCATGATTTTCAAAATTCAAGTTTTATGTACAAGCATGTTCACCCAACATTACATTTTGCTTATTGTAAAAAAAAAAATATATTAAATGTGGACATTATAGACTCAAATTTCTGTCCAGTCATGAAGTTTGTGTTTAGACTAAACTAATTGGCTGAAAACTTCTACAGATCATATCATTAATCTGAAGACTTAAGCATCATTTTACAGTACCAATCAATTCTGTATCACAAAAACAGTGTGAAACGTGAGGTATAGAAAACAAGATTAAAATGTCAGTGTCTCCAGCATCAACACCATATTGGTCAACAACAAGAGATCATGTTTCTGTACAATATACCCGGTACATCTCAACTCAATCAAGTACTACAGAACTTACAGGCCTGGGTGCAAAGGTACTACGGTACATGTATTTATTGTGGGGGTGGGAGTTGCTAGATTTTTTTTGCTGTACTATTGGGTTTTTTTTTTTTTTGGGGGGGGGGGGGGGGTTGGGGGGGGGGGCATGGATTTTTTTTGTGATAGGAACAACGGCAACAGAAACCTCAGTCTACCTATTACAAAACTAAACACATTTTTAATTTGCTAGACTCTGGGCCTAGGATGTGTAATACTCAAGAAGGAAAGGTGGGTGGGGTGGGTGTGTGTATGTTTTCAGAGTAAAGCATTCAACACTAGCTGCTACGAAGACCAATAGGAAAATCTCTGTCACACACATAACTGGTGATACGTATATCTCATACTTGTGAGGTCATTTTTCTTCTGGTTTTTCCATACTACATGTACATACGCTGGAGTAAACTGTTACTCAACCGCCATGTATAATGTACAGTAACAGTCTTGTACCCACAGTACGTCGAATATTATGTGGCGATTCAATCAGCCAATCAGAGAGAGAGAGATATTTACGCATGGAACAACTCTAACATCCCCGTGGCATTTAGGAAGAAAAAATAGTTGGATCACTGATGAGATCTTCATACTGATTAATTAACACATTTATACGTATTGACAAGTACAAGCAAATTACACACCATTGAATCACTGTATGGATAAGATACATGTACATAATCTAGATATATCCTCACCTGCACTTATCACATGAGTGACAGATCTACATGTACATACTGATTGACATATATTTTTTAATGCTGAAAAACTTAATCCCAAAAATAAGTTAACATAAAGCCTTTTTAGACAAATGATAATCAGTAAGCATTAAATATTGTGGACTCATTTTTGCAGGACCTTAAAGATTTTTTAGACAAAATTTATCAATTAAATGCTATTAATTGTCCAATTTTTGAAAATCAAGCATGTTTTTAGGAATCCTTTGCTTTATTAGTCAGTAATTTTTTAGAATCTGTAAAGTCATGTGATTACATGTAGCCCTATAAATCAAAAATTAATTGAATTTTAACTTAAATATACATGAATAACAAGTATGATTTTACTTCCATCAGAGGTTAATATTTATCTCGATCATCTTCAACTCGTATGAGAGTTGCAATACATGTAACAGTTATCTAGTTATTAATAAAGTCAATAACTGCTTTTATTATATACTGTACAGTACCCATCAATTTTTCTTTCTTGATACTGTTAATTCTACAGAGTGATCCATTATTCCAGATCACCACACTGTGGTTTACCAGATCCATATCACCCCCCTCTGAAACTGATGGCTTTTTAATAGCGCATTTTAAAGGAGTCTGTATAAAAAAAATGCTTTGTGCAATAAGTAAACATTTCACATTGGTTTAAAAAAAGATACCAGGTAGGTATTTATTAAATAGTGCAAACATTTTTTTTTATTCTTACTGTATACATGCAAGCACACTAATTGGCAACCCAACTATCAATTCTATCCCTTGAGTTAAATTCCCAGAAAATATTCCACCATATTTCATTACATGGTTTTTATTTAAATCTTACTGTATATAAAGCAACATGCTCAACTATAAATGGCTTGAAATTATGAAATTACATGTAAATACTTAATTTGATAACCTTTATTTCAAGTAACATTTTGCCGGTTCTCTTGTTACCATGATTGCACAATTATTTATGGTTCTTGTGGTAATTCCTTACTTTTTTTCAAGTATAATTACACATTTTTAGCCACATCAAGCTACATTTAGATGTTCTTCAATCTAAATGCACAATTACTCCTAAAGTCCTTGCTGCAGAATAATGTTTTACAGTAAGCATGAGCAAAGAGAGATAACTCTATGTGCAAGCCATCCAGATGTATTACTTTCTGTGACATAATATCTTTGAAATCGATATATCAGACCAATGCATTAAATGAAATATTTTTGGGCAAAAGTGAAATAAACTCTGAAAGCCTCTGATTTGAATTTTAGAATTTCATCAATATATATTTACCCTCTTGCATGTTCTACATACATGTAATTTGATATTCATAAAATACACTAAGCAGGTAAATAAAAAATGTTACTTTAGAAACAACAAGCATGCAACTACATGTACTAACTCACAATCTGAGATATACGGTATCTGTTCATTGATTCATTGTCTATGAATAGCATTTTAGCAAAGATCAATCATTCTAATAATGTAATAATCATTCAGAACTGACCTCCATTCATTGCATCAATAAGCACTTGTTTCCCTGTGGACAGGTAGTTTTTCAGAGCAGGGAAGTCGAATATTTCTTTCATATACTCCACATAATCCAACACAGAGTCTATGACCTGAACAGTGAACTCTTTACCATCAACAGTGTATGTAGAAAGACCAACTTTGGAGATATCAGCATTCAAATCGGGACAAATCTTGTACTGACTGATGCTTTTTGTTCTTTCAAATATTTTGTCTGTTACATTTTCTGGAGCTGGACCTATAATAAAATTTTAAAAAAATAGGATTTCTTTAAAATGATCAATAAAATTCTGCAAGCATAAATTGTTAAAATTATGTCACCGGGTTAACAAGTGTCTGAGGTGTGTGACTGTCATTTAATACATTGGGTCTCAGTAGCTTAGTGTTTAGAGCGCCGAGACGTTTCGTCAGAGGCCCTGAGTTCGAGTCCCCTTTGAGACTGACTTTTTACCACCTGTTACACATCTGTTAACCTGGTGACAAATGGTCACCTAATTTACAATTATCAATTTATCCTTTATATCTCTATATAAAATAAATTCATCAATCTTCTACCTCATCTGATTTATATTTTTATTAGTCCCCTACCGGTTTTCATTTTCCATATATCTATTCAAAGTCAATCAGTGTATTAAATACCTATTGAGCCAAGTCAAAACTAATTTCAAACTTCTTGAAGAAAACTCAATCAGTTAATAGAGTTTTCATTCCAAACTTGAAGAGATACGGATACATAATTATTCTCTATGCAAGAGTACTTTCATCCCTTTTTCTGCACTACTGCTCTTATTAAACTTCATCCATAGTTTTAACTCAAGTCTTGAAGGTTAAATCATTCTAATATCTCACAGAGAAAGATATAAAATCTTTACCACACACAAATTGAAGTTCTAAATAAAATTTGAAAATTTATGTCATTTCAAGTTAATAACCGCAAATGGTTCATTTCTAATTTTGACTTCATTTGACTCTAACTCAAGGCTATGTAGAAAAAAAAATGCTTTGAGTTGAGATAATTCTTGATACATTGTGTTGCTATTAGAATGCATTACCTCCATTTTCAGTGTTGAACTTTATGCCAAAATCAGCATCTGGGCCCCCAGGATTGAGACTTGCAGTCAAAATAATTCCACCATTAGTCTTGTATTTACGTATGACACAGGATACTGCTGGCGTTGACATTAAACCATTCTGAGCAACTATTACTTTAGACACCTGAAGTAAAATGCCAGAGAAAATTGAGCAATATCTTAAATTACCAACCCATGCTATTCAAAGTTCATGAAGATTCTTTTCTAAAAAAAATTAATATGGAGTAATGTATGCTTGCAGCTTATGTATAAAATATCAATGTGTTTCTGTATCTTCCAATTTTGACAAAATATAACTTTTCAATAAAGTCTTTTAGTAAAACAGTGCATTTTTATGCGAGCTAATTTTTCATTCATTTATATTTGATTCCAATTTACCTGACCTTTTGCAATTTAATAGATATCTATACAATTTAAAATAGTGAATAGCTCCAAATATACTAAGGTTCTTATGAATGAATTTAATTTAATTTGAAAATAGTTCTGCAGCTTGTCAAGTATATCCAAGACATACCCCATTTGCTGCACACATTTTAATGATGAGCAATGTTGCCTCTTTTTCATAGTACCGTCCATCGCCTCCGATGACTAGACTCGAACCCTCTATTTTACTTAACCCCCCTTCCAGTATACTCTGCACAAAATTTTCCGTGTAATTTTTTTGCAAGTAGACTTTGACAGCTTTCCTAAGTCCGCTTGTCCCCGGCTTCTGTCCCTCTATCGGGGAAGATGAAACTGTTGTTGATGAGTGTGACATTGCCGCATACAGTATCGTGGAAGCTGGCCTTGACAGTCACCTCTCTGCCGTCTGCAGGAAATGTGTCACGCAGTATAAATGTGAGCGTTAGAAGAGAACAAAACTGGATAATCTTATTCCGGAATAAATTCTTCTCACCCCCTCAAATCAAAACAAACATTTTTAATTAACTAAAGGGATGCATTCTCTTAGAATGACAGACACGTAGCATCAGGGAAGGGGAGAGAGCCACCCCCCCCCCCGCCCACACAATCAAGAAAATAAATATTTGTCAATCTGCTAATGAGTGTGTGTGTGTGGGGGGGGGGGGGGGGTTAGTGGAACTTTCAAAGTATGTAAAACGTCTGTTTTACTGTCTATTTTGTTAACTTCCCTTTTATATTTTATATTTTACATGCTCTAATGAAGGGGAGGGACAATTTTTTCAAAATTCAATTTTTTATAGGTTTAATCTAAAAATTTTATTGGTGTTTGTTGTGGAAAAAAGTCACATGCATGAATCTAGCGGGTGTAGGGGAACCGGACTCCCTTAGAATTTTAAACTTATTTGATTCATAATACTCACATTGAAAAATTATCAATAATCCCCCCCCCCCCCCTGAAAAAAATATGAATCAGGTCATAAATTAGCATTGGCCAAACCCTATCACAATTTTAGAAATCCTAAAATACTGTAAATAAACAAATAAATGAAGAAATATTTAATATTTGTATTAGCATTCGATTTGTTAAAGTGAAACTTCTTATATTTCAAACTCTAGAAAAATATCATCTGAAACAAATTTTTTTTAAAAATTAATGAAAATTATTTATTAAAAATTCGGCAACTTGATTAAAGCAATATGAGCTGTATTTTTTAGAATTTTATTTTGCTGCAAAAACCTGCTAGTATGATAAGTCTGCATATAACTTAAAATTTTAAGATAAATGAGGTTTGAAAAAATCATTAATTTTTGTCAAAGGAAATATTTCTCTTCTAAGGAATATAAAGCAAATCAATTTTTGTACAGGACCAAAATAATCGATTTTGCTCCAAATAAGGCTTCTTAACGGCCTTTTCCACAAAAATATGGCTAACAGAAATTAAAAAACCATGATATTGTTGTCATTTTAGTAGAAAAGAACATTTTAGTAAAAAAAAAAAAAAATCAACATGAAAAATGCACCTCATATTGCTTTAAAATATTAGCAATGATTGAGTCTCAAAAAATCCGACAAAAATAACGATCAAATTTTTGGGAATCAAAGCCGTTTGAAAATAGACGAGTGTATAAATATGTTCATTATGCTGATGTTTTTATAAATAATACTATTATTATTAATAATGCAACCAAATATTTGGGCGTCCTGTAAAGAAAACTGCATGGACACAACACGCCAGATGAAAAAATGATGGCCAAAATATTCTCTACTCTCACCTTGATAAGGACTGCGAACGATAGCATTGTCTATCCGCCTAACTAAAAGTCATTTTATGATAATTGTCTAATATGATAATGTAAGCAATTATGTATATTCTCAGTTAATATAAATGATTTGGTCAAACAAAGAGAGATAACTTTGTATTTTGGGTTAAAACAGCTCATTTCATAATAGAAACTACTTTAGCATATTCAGGCACGTAGTGCTCATCGTTTTTGAAAGGGGGGGGTTGGGGCAGGCTCATCCAAAAAATCTTGACAATCAAAAGAAAAGAAAAGAAAAGAAAAAAAGGAAAAAGGTTACTTTCCAAACGTATAAGGACAAAACAGTATTTTTTAAACACTGGTTTAAAATGCTTATAATTTTTATATGTATAAAAAAAAAAGATCTGTTTGTCGATGCATACGCGAATCTAGAGGGGGCGGGGATTCAAAATTCAAATTTATATATTAAATTTACCGAAAATTAGCCTCGACCCCCCCCCCCCACCCCTCCGTCAAACACAATTATCCCTCGGAACCCCCCTTCCGCCACCGTACAATTTTTTTCCGAATCCACGCATGCGATGGTGGATTCAAAACAACAGGTAAATAGAAGCCTAAGGCAAATCGTCCATATGGATATTATTCTATAGAATACAAGCAAGTTTTTACTCGATATTTTAGAGAAACAATTGATATTATATCAACATAAATGACAGTGCCTTTTGTTTGCGTGCAATATTTTACAATTAAACTTGAAAAAAAACTTTATAACATGTATTTATATCCACCCCCGTCATTTAAAAATAAATTAAATCCGCGCCAGATTTACCTATGGTCCTTAGAACGAGGAAGTATAAAACAAGTCTCGTAAATTCTCATTGAAATCTCTCTCATCGACATTCCCACCTACTTTGTCGTTAAATATTTATCACAGGAAACAGTAAGTATAGAACATTTACATTTATCCCAATGAATTTAAGATATCTTGATCTCATGTATTTCATAATAATTTATAAGAGCTTTGTTTCACATATATCTTTGGACACAAAAAGTATATTTTATTAAAGTGGGTCACCTTCTTAATATGTGTCACAAATTCAAGCGACCATCACCATCAAGAAAGCAAATGCATAGGCGTCGGAACCGGGGGGGGGGGGGGGCTTTTATCTTTGCAAAGCCCCCCCCCCATTTCAATTTGCTTTCGACGCCACTGAAAATGGGAAGAGTGTTACTGAAATGATTTATGACTTCTTCAGAAAAGTGCATGACAAGCAAAGCCTTCATCATGAAAGAATGACATTCTGATATAATTAATCAAATCAAAACTATAATATTACAAACTCTGTCTATTTATTAAAACCCATCTGCAAAGTTTAGGAAATGAAGGTGAATGTAGTTTTGGTTTCGTTTATTCTGTAGATTAAAGAGAAGTAACTCGGTTCATTCGAGTGTGGATCCAGGCTTTTTTTTCGGGGGGGGGGGGGGTAATTTTAATAAATTGCGTATTTATTTCTGTATTGATTTTGTTTTGAAATAATGAGATCCGGGTGTAATTTTAATATATTGCGTATTTACTTTTTTACTTGTTTTTTTTTTCATTTTTTGAAATATAATGAGAACATAGATATAATGTACGCCAGTAATATGCTTATCATCAATAACCAAAAATAAAATCTTTTAGAGATGGCAATGTCTGCAGAAGAAGAAATACCGGCGATGGCCCAACACTATTTGGTTTGTGGCACTGAAGACTGTAAGAGGAACTGTCAGTTCTATTGCAATCCTTGTCACCAAAGATTGTGTGAACGATGCAGAGACGAACATCAGGAGAGTCCTGAAACCAAGGACCATGAAGTGGTTCCTTACAAACAACGCAAACCACAACTTCCAGAGGAGAAATGCAATCTCCATCCAAAACGAAATGTAGATATCCTTTGTAAGGATTGTAATGTCCCTCTTTGCGCTAAGTGTATCTTCATGAAAGAGCACACCGGTCATCAACTTGACGATCTGGAAGAAAAATACGCGGAAAAAGTCGCATTTTGCAGATCCGAAATATCCAAAATCCAAGAGTATTACCTCTCAACGTCACAAGGTTTAAAAAAAGAGATTAAAGAAGATGTCATGGAAATAAAGAAGACTATGAATGACATCAGAAATTCCATTAAGGCTGAAGCTGACTCTTTAAAAGAATTAGTTGATAAGGTCACATCAAACAAATTGGAACAAGCCAATGAGATAGAAGAAACACTTCTCAAAACATTAAATTCACAAGAAAAAACTTATGAGGACTACACTGAATATCTTGAAAAACTTCTGAAGGAGTTTCACAGCTACAAGTCCATCACCAATTTCAGAGTTTTATTTTCTGATGATTTTGATAAATTGAAAATCCAGTCCATACCACAGACAACACAGCCTGTCCTACCAGTGTTTACTGCTGGCCAGTTCTACAAAGACGATGTTTCTAAGTTGCTTGGTAGCGTAAATTTTCCGAACACCAAACCTGATAATAGAAGAATAAAACCCATGGAGACTGCCTCTACACAGTTGAAACTTACAGGGAAACAGATGAGACGAGACGTAGAGAAATTTGACATGAAACAAACACTGTCTCTGTCTTCCTCTGTCACCAAGGTCAGGGAGTACACAGTACCAGGTGTTGACAGGGTATATCATATATCATTGGGTAAATCAGGCAAACTCTGGGCCAGTGATAGTAATGGTAACCTTGTCCAAACAGATCTACAGTGGAATCAGCTACAGAAAATACAAACCAGTGGTGGATCTGAAGGCTACCACACAGTCACACAGGATGGGGATCTGATGTACACAGACACAAAGAACAAGGTCATCAATAGGATAAAACAGGATAATACGATCACTACATTTATTAAAACAGGAGTCTGGGAACCACTCAGCATACACTCCTCCCGCATCAATGGGGACATACTGGTGGGGATGGAAAAAGGTATAGAAGGTAAAGTCACCAGGTACAACAAGACAGGAAAAGAAATACAGAACATACAGAGGGACAACAAAGGACATAGACTGTATGGTAATCCACACTACATCACAGAAAACATCAATGGTGATATCTGTACATCAGACTTTAACAACCGAGCTGTAGTGGTAGTGAATAAATCAGGAAAACACAGGTTCTCCTACACAGGTCAGGGGTCAGTGTTTTACCCCTGTGGTATCTGTACTGATCTCCTTGGTCACATTATTGTCTGTAACGGTTTTCCTGGCAATTATACACTTTACACCATTGATCAGGACGGTCAGTTCTTGTCTCTACTACTCACACCACAACAAGGTATAGAGTATCCCCGTGGTCTGTGTGTGGATGATGAGAACAATCTCCATGTGGGACAATTTCACACCAACACAGTCACAGTCTACAAGTATCTACAGTAAATCTTCAACGTAAAGATTTATGTCAGCCGTCATTCAACAGCATTTGTATATAAGACATTTATTTTGTCTTCAATCTAAATCATTGGGAATGTTGTATCAACGTGCGTGTAGTAAAATGCATTTGCTATAACACTAAATAAACTGAAAACAAGAAAGCTACCACCAATGTTCATACGCCCGCCATGGCGTGAATTTATATATATGAAGTGTTATTGTACAGTGAGTCTTCCTCGTACGAATTTTTGAACCATCGTAGTTTGTAGTTTTCTATTACTTGACGAAAGGAATATCCTAGTCGTTTAAAATTTTAAATTAACACCTATGTCATTGTCAAAGACTGTTTTATCATCTTGTCGGTATGTTACAAAGTTAACTATTTATAATTAGATGGTCAACAAATATCCCAATAAATTTGCCTTAAACATTTTAAAAATATTATATTTTCGGGCATAAACCAAGAAATACTAAATGCAGAAATAACCAAAACACATTGGCTTTAAAATTTGAATATTTTTTTTTCAATCTTTCCATTGAGCTCTTCGTCAAACGGAGGTAAATATAGCCTTAAAATGACCACAATCATCCAGTCCTCTCAAACTGAATAGTTTATCCGACTAAGGTAAATAAATAGCACCTTCTGTTTTTGAAGGTCAGTGTCATGTTGTAAATTTTGTATTTACCGCCACCCGGTAAATTCAACATTTACAACATGACATCAGTACTAAAAGTCAAGTAGAACCATTCTAACAAGACCTTGGACTTTCGGTTGGACCTAGCTATCTATTTCTTGGGTCAAAACAAGTTGAAAATGATGCGGTTGCAAGCGAAATATGCACCGATTGCGTAGTCTTAGCTCAAAAGCCAGACAAATCTTGTTGATTTCAAAGAGCAATGACTGAGTGGCCAGCAACGAAATTGATACATGTAGGCCTTCATCACATTGCTGTTTGACACATCTACCCAAAGTCCAAGCTCTTGTTAAAATGGTTCTAATGTCTCACAATTATACATTGTTAGCTTCATAGGATTCATTTGATTACTTTTGAGCTTAGTTTAAAGGTCAAACAAAATGCCTTTCTCAATTCTTAGTACTAGTATACCTTTTCTGAGTTTAATATTGTCTTAATAATTTCATGAATCACATAGGCTTTCATTTGTGCGTGAATACTTTAAACATATTATATTAAAAAAATATTGTAATCAAAAATAAGGTTTTTTCAACAAGTTGGCGTGGACTTGAATTGGCGTATTCTTGAATGTTCCTACATCTATGGCTTGATTTAGCAGATGCTACATTCCGCCAAAAACCCAGAATAGAATACACAGCCATGTGTACCTCATGTACGTTAATGGCGTGTTGCATGGATAAAATCGCAGATAGATATTTCTTCCAATCGCAGTTTGAATTTAATAACCATTAAAAGACTAAATGAAGATGACTATTAAATAGTCACCTTCATATAGTCTTTTAATGGTTTTTGCTCCAAATTTTAATTCCAAGCAAAACCGGAAGCAGAACTTCTATTGAGACTTCTAATTACTGGCATTTTGTGGCTAGATTTATTTAGAATTATTAACAGTGATTTTTATTTATCTATTATTTTTTTGCTTTGGTTTTTGGTTGTTTTTATCGTAGGGGCTTCAACTCTTGTAAAAAAAAAAAAGGTACATGTAATGTAATTGTTATGCAATTTAATTATATTAGGTGTTATGGTGTATGTTATGATGTTATTGCAACCAAAGTACCATACCCACGCACTAGTAGTTTACACACATCAATGTTTGGTGAAAGATTAAGATTGTCTTATTCATTACTTCGGTGTTTGCTTTACTTGACAATATTAAAATGTTTGAAAAATTACAAGACCTATTTATTACTACGTGCTATCATCCATTTTGAGGTCGAGATTCTAAACGCAAACACGGTTTATTTGCACACACAAAAATCACCAGTGGATCCCAAGAAGAACTTGTTAGTCGAAAAAAGATAGATTGAGGCTTCACGGATATAAGAAGTATTTTATCACTAAAATTGTTTGTTTTGAAATTTGTCTTTTTTGGTTTAGCCCCCCCCCCCCCCTCTATTTCCCCCTCCATTCCCCAAATTAATTTGGGCTAGTTTCCATACATACTCTCATAGTTATAAGTCGCCTACTGTACGAGTGCTTGCGATCAATTGTTGTTTATTCTAGTAAATTGTCATAAATCAACATTTTGAAGTCAATTGGTAGAAAGCGTGTTTTAGAACTACTTTATAACTTGTTAATTTGTTAAACTTCTGTGCTAAGTTTGTTTTGCTTTTTAAAGTTTAATAACCCCTGTATTGAATGTTGTCCCGTTTTTATGGACCATAGTTCAAAGATTGTGTCAAGAAAATTGTTGTTAGCTTTAAGAGCAGCACTCATTCCATTGCCTTTTGACATGATATTTTATTTTGTTTGCATGAAGATGTATATATTTATATTTAAACTTAACCATGACTTGTTTTACATTCAGAATCAACATATTTCAAGTTATTCGTCTTACAAAATGTTTCTTTTATACAATTTCTGGTAAAAAAAAAAGAAATACGAACAATGAACATTTATGAAATTATATGAAAATAAAGAGAATTAAATAAAATTTTCAGATATATTTAAAAGTTTTATATTTGTCGTCGTTTAATGTAAGGTATTATGTGAGTGTTCTTTGTGTCATTTGCCGTAAATAAAGCTCGGATCTCCTCGCCTTTGTTATAATAATTTGAACGAAACCGGGATACGGTTTTTTTTTGGCATTTTTATAGAAAAATTCAAACAAATAGCACTTTCAATAAATACATGTACTCGTAGAATGCGTTATATATCTATACAAGCAATTGTTAGGGAGCTACATGAACACATTACTCTGCATATACCACGTAAACTGTTCCTATGACACAGAATTCACCCAATTCTACTTTAACTGAAACATAGCTGTCGTTCTTTTGGTCCCAAGGGCATCGTGACGTCACTAACATGCTTTGGCTTCCTTTCTGAGCCGCAATCACAGAAGCGATAATCTTGTATCGCGTAATGTTCAGCTGCTTTACTCTTTCTTTGATGACATCACAGGCGAATTTGCATTTCCCTCCTAAAACTGAAGAATCATAGGTTGTTATGGATTTGATATTTTCTTCTAAGACCTCCGATATAATGCTTCGTATAGACGATTCCCTGAATTTGGCATCGGGGCTCATTTTGTAGGTATTTTCATACTTGACATTTAGTTGTGGCAATTGGTCACCGGAAGTAGCCACGCTATGGCGGTCGTGGTCTTTGGTGGGGTGTTTGGCATGACCTTTACTGGAAGAGATCGAATGCGAGGTATCCCGGTGTGAGAATGTCCTCTGGCGTCCCGTGTAAGCTGCATGCGCGGGACTCGTATTTGTCCCTTTTCCGTGTCCGTCGCCATGGTGAAGGGCCTTGTGGTGATCCTCGGGATGTGGGTGTTTATCCTTGTGGTGGTGTTGATGATCCTTCTTATCCTTCACTATTTTGTGGTCACCTTTTTCCTTCATTATTGGCACTGGGGATTCTTGTTCCTCTTCCTTCTGGTAAATAAAAAAAAAAATGCAATTAATTAGTAATTACCTTCACAAAGTAGATGTGTCCAAATGGACTACTCCATGCATCTACGGGCGTTATTTCTCTTAGATATTTTTTTTAATTGAAACTTTAATTGAAACTAGGGTTACATGTAAGTTTTGTCTTATCAAATGGGACAAAGCATTTCAACCATCTTGACACATAACTGATATTGCTTACTTATATGAGGCTTATTATACTAGCATGTGTATGTCACGTGCTTTAAATAGTTAGGGTAAAATTGCCTATTTTTTTATGAACAACAGAGAAAACTTCATCATAACAGATTTTGCGTGTAGAGAACGTGTCAGCATGTGACTCCATAATTAAGACGTCAGTATTCTCCTACAATAATTTATCGATGGACATTTTGATTGACAACTGGATGGTAATCATCTAAAATTAATGTGACAAGGCGGAGAGGGATACTTATTTTCATTTATATGACTTGCATTTTTGGGAGTTGATATTAATCAACCCTTTTGTGCACTTATTTTGGCAAAACGAGAGTGATACAATGTATGGACCTTAAACACAATCTTATCATCAATACGTATAATTCAGATATTTTTTTGTTGTCTTACATGTATGTATGCCAGAGTTGAATAAGATTTGTTCGCAGTCATTGTCATGTTTACCAAACTACGCGGCATTTCTACAGCGGTAGCGCTTGGGGTCAAGCGCCGACTTTACAATCTAAAGAACCAGTACGGGTGTAATTATTTGTTTGTTAAAAAATGTTTTGGATACAATAATTTTTAGAAATATTTCGATTACTGATGCATAATGCATCGTAAAGTTTGATGGCGTAATTCTTTTTTTAAATATTACTCAACATGATTCATAAAGGATTTTCCTTCTATAGCTCGGAAATCTAGTCAGAAAAGCTCGAGAATTCCTATTCTGCGTAATTATTCAAACACAGCTAAGAAACTACTTGTCATGCTTTACTTACTGTTGATTTTAAAATACTAGTAAATGATAATCAATCGATCAACTGCACTCCCGACGGTACTTCAATACTTTGATTTATTTAAGAGTCATCACAGTCTTTGGTAATGAACCAACTCTTTCTAACTACTTTAACTTTTACCATTAAATGTAATCGTGCAAATCGTGCAGACTCTATTTTATGTTAATTTTGTTATAAATCGTTGTAACGGAGAACTGGTGTGCATGTACGCGTATGAGGCAGCTAGTCACACTTCAAATTACCTTTGTCTTTATTTTTAACTGTACATCAGTAAATATCTTCAAAGAAATAACGCCCATCTTTTAAACACGGCCTCTTTCCCTAATTGAATGGCGGACCTGTTGTGAAAAAAATCCTTACACAAACATTCATTAGATCTGCCTTGTCAAAATATTCCTTCTTCTACGTCTTGCGTCATAAGATCGTTATTTATAAAGTACAAGCTTGACTATTTATGGAATTGCAAAACATCTTCACAAGAGTAGTTATAACCATTATAACAGGAGCTTGGACTTTGGGTAGTTGTGTCAAACAGCAATGTGACGTATGCCTGTCTATTTCATTGCTGCCCACTCAGTGAAAGCTCATTGAAATCAACACGATTTGTCTGGCTTTTGAGCTAAGTCTACGCAATCGGTGCATATTTCACTTGAATCCAGCGTCATTTTTAACATGTTTTGACGCAAGAAATGATAGCTACGTCCTACGGAAAGTCCAAGGCCTTGTTAAAATGGTTAAAATATCATGTGGCGATTCAATCAACCAATCAGAGAGAGAGAGAGAGAGAGAGATATTTACGCATGGAACAACTCTAACATCCCTGTGGCATTTAGGAAGAAAAAATAGTTGGATCACTGATGAGATCTATATACTGATAAATTAACACATTTATGCGTATTGACAAGTACAAGCAAATTACACACCACTGAATCATTGTATGGATAAGATACATGTACATAATCTAGATATATCCTCACCTGCACTTATCACATGAGTGACAGATCTACATGTACATACTGATTGACATATATTTTTTAATGCTGAAAATCTTAATTCCAAAAATTAGTTAACAGAAAGCCTTTTTCGACAAATGATACACAGTTAGCATTAGATATTGTGGACTCATTTTGGCATGACCTTAAAGATTATTTTAGACAAAATTTATCAATTTAATTCTAATAATTGTCAAATTTTTGAAAATCATGCATGTTTTTGGGACTCCTTTGCTTTATAAATCGGTAAGACATGTATTAAATTTTTTAAAATCTGTAAAGTCAAGTGATTATAAATATAGCCCTATAAATAAAAAATTAATTGACTTTTAAATGTACATGAATAACAAGTATGATTTTACTTCCATCAGATTAATATTTATCTAGATCATCTTAAACTCGTATGAGAGTTGCAATACATGTAACAGTTATCTAGTTGTTAATAAAGTCAATAACTGCTTTTATTATATACTGTACAGTACCCATCAATTTTTCTTCCTTGAAACCGTTAATTCTACAGAGTGTGATTTGATTTTCCGGATCACCACACTGTGCTTTACCAAATCTATATCACCCCTCTCTGAAACCGATGGCATTGTACACAATAAAAAATTATTTTGCTTTTTCATAGTGCATTTTAAAAAATTGCTATGTGCAATAAGTTAACATTTAAAATTGGTTTTAAAAAAGATATTTGGTAGGTTTTTATTAAATAGTGAAATCATTCTTTTGATTTTTACAGTACATGTTCCATTCATACATGCAAACACACTAATTGGCAAACCAACTAACAATTCTATCCCTTGAGTTAAATTCCAAGAAAAGATTCCACCAGTCCATATTTCATTACATGGTTTTCATTTAAATCTTACTGTATATAAAGCAACATGCTCAACTTTAAATGGCTTGAAATTATGAAATTACATGTAAATACTTAATTTGATAACCTTTATTTTAAGTAACATTTTGCCGGCTCTCTTGTTACCATGATTGCACAATTATTTATGTTTCTTGTGGTAATTCCTTACTTTTTTCAAGTAATTACACATTTTTAGCCACATCAAGCCACATTTTGATGTTCTAAATGGCAGTAAATGCACAATTACTCCTAAAGTCCTTGCTGCAGAATATTGTTTTACAGTAAGCATGAGCAAAGAGAGATAACTCTATATGCAAGCCATCCAGATGTATTACTTTCTGTGACATAATATCATCAGACCATTGCAATAAATGAAATATTTTTGGGCAAAAGTGAAATAAACTCTAAAAGCTTCTAATTTAAATTTTAGAATTTCATCAATATACATTTACCCTCTTGCATGTTCTACATAATTTGATATTCATAAAATACACTAAGCAGGTAAATAAAAAATATTACTTTAGAAACAACAAGCATGCAACTACATGTACTAACTCACAATCTGAGATATATCTGTTCATTGATTCATTATCTATGGATAGCATTTTAGCAAAGAACAAACATTTTATGTATATATAATAATCATCCAGAACTGACCTCCACTCATTGCATCAATAAGCACTTGTTTCCCTGTGGACAGGTAGTTTTTCAGAGCAGGGAAGTCGAATATTTCCTTCATATACTCCACATAATCCAACACAGAGTCTATGACCTGAACACTGAACTCTTTACCATCAACAGTGTATGTAGAGAGACCAACTTTGGAGATATCAGCATTCAAATCAGGACAAATCTTGTACTGACTGATGCTTTTTGTTCTTTCAAATATTTTGTCTGTTACATTTTCTGGAGCTGGACCTATAATAAAATTTAAAAAAAACATGATTTCTTTAAAATGATCAAAAAAATCCTGCAAGCATAAATTGTTAAAATTATGTCACCGGGTTAACAAGTGTCTGAGGTGTGTGACTGTCATTTAATACATTGGGTCTCAGAAGCTTAGTGTTTAGAGCGCCGACACGTTACGCCAGAGGCCCCGAGTTCGAGTCCCCTTTGAGACTTGACTTTTTACCACCTGTTACACATCTGTTAACCTGGTGACAAATGGTCACCTAATTTACAATTACCAATTTATCCTTTATATCTCTATATAAAATAAATTTATCAATCTTCTACCTCCTCTGATTTATATTTTTATTAGTCCACTACCGGTTTTCATTTTCCATATATCTCTTCGGTAATCAAAGTCAATCAGTGTATTAAATACCTAAGCCAAGTCAAAACTAATTTCAAACTTCTTGAAGAAAACTCAATCAGTTAAGAGAATTTTCATTCCAAACTTGAAGACATACCGATACATAATTATTCTCTACGCAAGAGTACTTTTATCCCTTTTTCTGCACTACTGCTCTTATTAAACTAATAACTTCATCCATAGTTCTTGAAGGTTAAATCATTCTAATATCTCACAGAGAAAGATATCAAATCTTAACCACACACAAATTGAAGTTCTAAATAAAATTTGAAAAATTATGTCATTTCAAGTTTTAAACCGCAAATGGTTTATTTATAATTTTGACTTCATTTGACTCTTACTCAAGGCTATGTAGAAAAAAAAATACTTTGAGTTGAGATAAGTGTTGGTACATTGTGTTGCTATTAGAATGCATTACCTCCATTTTCAGTATTGAACTTTATGCCAAAATCAGCATCTGGGCCCCCAGGATTGTGACTTGCAGTCAAAATAATTCCACCATTAGTTTTGTATTTACGAATGACACAGGATACTGCTGGCGTTGACATTAAACCATTCTGAGCAACTATTACTTTAGACACCTGAAGTAAAATGCCAGAGAAAATTGAGCAATATCTTACCAACCCATGCTATTCAAAGTTCATGAAGATTCTTATCTAAAAAAAAAAAATTAATGGATTAATGTATGCTTGCAGCTTATATATAAAATTTCAAAGTGCTTCTGTATCTTCCAATTTTAACAAAATATAACTTTTCAAAATAGTCTTTTAGTAAAACAGTGCATTTTTATGCGAGCTAATTTTTCATTTATTAATATTTTGATTTCAATTTACCTAGCCTTTTGCAATATATATCTATACAATTAACGTTAAAAATTGTGAATAGCTCCCAATATACTAAGGCAAACAGTTCTGCAGATTGTCAAGTATAACCAAGACATACCCCATTTGCTGCACACATTTTAATGATGAGCAATGTTGCCTCCTTTTCATAGTATCGTCCATCGCCTCCGATGACTAGAGTCGAACCCTCTATTTTACTTAACCCCCCTTCCAGTATACTCTGCACAAAATTTTCCGTGTAATTTTTTTGCAAGTAGACTTTGACAGCTTTCCTTAGTCCGCTCGTCCCCGGCTTCTGTCCCTCTATCGGGGAAGATGAAACTGTAGTTGATGAGTATGACATTGCCGCATACAGTATCGTGGAAGCTGGCCTTGACAGTCACCTCTCTGCCGCCTGCAGGAAATGTGTCACGCAGTATAAATGTAAGCGTTTGAAGAGGACAAAAATGGATAATCTTATTCCGGAATAAATCCTCACCCCCTCAAATCAAAACAAACATTTTTAATTAACTAAAGGGATGCATTCTCTTAGAATGACAGACACGTAGCATCAGGGAACGGGAGAGAGCCCCCCTCCCCCTCCCCCCCCCCCCCCCCGCTCACACACTCAAGAAAATAAATATTTGCCAATCTGCTAATGAATGGGGGGGGGGTTAGTGGTTTCAAAGTATGTAAAACGTCTGTTTTACCGTCAATTTTGTTAACTTTCCTTTTATATTTTACATGCTCTAATGAAGGGGAGGGGCAACTTCTTCAAAATTCAATTTTTTATAGGTTAATCTAAAAATTTTGATAATGTTTGTTGGGGAAAAAAGTCACATGCATGAATCTAGAGGGTGTAGGGGAACCGGACTCCCTAAGAATTTTAAACTTATTTGATCCAAATAAATGGAGTAAATTTACTCACATTGAAAAATTATCAATAATACCCCCCCCCCCCCGCAAAAATTATGAACCAGGTCATAAATTAGCATTGGCCAAACCCTATCACAATTCTAGAAATCCTACAATACTGTAAATAAACAAATTAATGAAATGAAGAAATATCTAATATTTGTATTAGCATTTGATTTGTTAAAGTGAAACTTCTTATATTTCAAACTCTAGAAAAATATCATCTGAAACAATTTTTTTTAAAAATGGATGAAAATTCTTTATAAAAATCCGGTAAATTGATTGAAATATTAGTAATGATTTTAAAAAGTCTTTAAAAATCCGACCGGGTGCCTCACTTCAACGATACTTTATCTATTAGCCTATAATTATATTTTATCCTTAAAAATAAAAAATAGCGATCAAATTTTTGGGAATCAAAACCGTTTGAAAATAGATGAGAGCTAGTATAAATATGTTCATTTATGCTGATATGATGAGACAGAGATATTCCAAAAAATCATCGATTGGTATATTAGAGGAAGATGGAATATTATTATTAGATATTCTAATTCCAAGCACTGAAAACTGCATGGACACAACACGCCTGATGAAAAAATGATGGCCAAAATATCCTGTACTCTCACCTTGATAAGGACTGCGAACGATAGCATTGTCTATCCGCCTAACTAAAAGTCATTTTTTGATAATTCTCTAATTAAATTTTATTTTTTATAATGTAAACATTTATGCATATTCTCATTAAATACATGTATAAATGATTTGGTCAAACAAAGAGAGAAAACTTTGTATTTTGGGTTAAAACAGTTCATAATAGAAACTAATTTAGCATATTCATACCAAAGAGTTTGCTGTTTCACGGGGGGGGGGGGGGGGGGGGGGCATATGTCTACAAACCAAAATGCATTCCAAAAATGCGTTTTGATTTGTAACGTTTCAAAATTAATTAACAAATACGAATTTTCCCCACTCACAGGGACCAATTTTAATGAATTTTTTAGACCTCCGAAAGCTTTTTTTTTTTTTTTTTTTTTTTTTTTTTTGTGAGTGAATATTTTATTGGCTCAACAATTATGGTACATATATTTTTAGAACATAATTCAAAACGTTTCACAATAGAATAAATGATAAATAGCATGGAAACAGATCAATATACGAGTACTTTGGACATGGAGCTAAAATATTAACATGGATCTAAAATATACATGCATCTTAGTTTTTAACATGGTAGAAAGCATTGATCAGCAATCTTCAAACAATCAAGACAATCAATTCAATGCGCATGCGTTGACGTAGGTGGTCATGTTTTAAAAAAGCTCCTTGACCAGAATGTTTTGAGCATAAAATGCCGTTTGTGATCGGAAACTTTTTCTAAAGAGTGAGGTGTAGTGTGGTATGAAACTATTCTAAAGTGTATTCGTTCAAGTTTGTGGGATTTTTGTGGATTTCTGGATTTTGTTTAACATTGCATTATGTCAGGTATGAAAACAAGACAACAAAGCAACCGTAAAAACTGTTCACCGTTGGAACGCTCTGGTAAACATGAGTCCACTAGGGAAAGCGTTATACCTGAGTGGGCACAATACAAAGGCCTACCTAACGGTCGAGGTCTGTCTAACGGTCGTGGTCTACCCTCCGGTCGTAGTCTATCAAACGGTTGTGGTCGTAGTCGTAGTATGGGAAATGATTCTCTCAGGAACGACAATGATGAAAGCCAGGACGCGAACCCCCTCGAAGAGATAGCAGCTTCTTTAACCAAAAACGTTGCGCAAATCCAAGATGACCTTTATGAACAGGACGGTTTCCATGACAGGTTATCCTGTCTAGCGCAAACTTACGTCGAAAACGCTGACGATTTGGAATCCCTACGTAAGGAGAACGCTCAGCTCCGAGAAGAGGTACAACTACTCAAATCTATAGTCATAAGTTTAGATCGCAAAGTATCTCAAAACCAAAACGACATTGTCGATTTGAAGTCAAGATCCATGAAATACAACCTCATGATCCACAATTTAGCAGAGGAAGACGGAGAGAACCTCTTTGTCAAAATACCAAAACTAATAAAAGAACACTTTGGAATAAATACCGAATTCAGCAACATCCACAGGAATGGTTGGAACAAACAAGACATGACAAGACAAGACAAGCCACGCTCTATCACAGGCAAACTCATTAACTTTTCTGATAAAGAGAAAATTTTGAGCGCACAACGAGAGAGGAAAGACAGAACCCCCAAACTGCCATTTTTCATAACCCCACAACAACCCATTCAAATAACTGAAAACCGCAAAAAGTTGATCGAGGTGAGTAACAAGTACAAAGAAGATAACGTCCGCACACGTATCCTGGGAAATAAACTTGTTTTCCAAAACGGAACAGTCTATCGAGACAAAGTCATGAAACCAAGAGCAGAAGACATCCTCCTGATAGACGATGACGAGAAACAGAAGACCGAGTCCCTAGAAGTCGTGAGTAGTGATCCGGTTACTGAAGCAGGTAACAAATTCACCGCAACAGCTGCCGCAGTCAATACTTACGCGAACATCCGAGCCTTCTACAAGAAAGTAGTGAGCGTCCCAGACTGCGCCAGAGCGGATCACAACATTCTTGTGTACCGATTTCGAGATAAATCTGGCCTGATCCACGAGGACTACCAGGATGATGGCGAATACGGCGCTGGTCGCAAAATACTCGGTGCCTTGCGCGACAACAACATAGAGAACGCGGCCGTCGTTGTCACTAGACTCTTTGCAAAACACGTTGGATTGCGGCGCTTCTCCATTATGGAAAATGTAGCGATTGATGCACTGCGCAAACTGAGTGATTAATTGGTATACTTTACTTGGGTGAGATACTGACAAAACTATTACTTTATTTTTGTCTACTTAATTGTATTCACATGCACTTCTATTGCACAAACCAGACTTCGAATGCCTCGTGCTGATATTTAAATCTTATTTATTTTTTTATTTATTATTTTATTTACATACTTATATTATTTATATGTATATATATACATATATATACATAATCTTGTATTGATACAGGTATCATTTATTTAAGTTTATCATTAATCCGGGATTTTTAGTTCCCCATCTATACCTACTCGGTCTGCCTTTTCGGATATCCGAGCTTCTATTTTTTGTTTTTTTTTTATAGTCATGTTGATGTTTCCGATATTGAGTATACACATGTTTTGTTTTCTGTAGGTTGCACAACACTATTAAATTCCCCTATATAATCTTACCAAACCCACTCACCTTTAGACTGCTCTCACTCAGGTACAACAAACTTCCCAGACGTTTCCCTTTCACATGTTAAAGTACTATTCTTACTGTACATTTCAGTACCAAAAAATACCTACCCATCCACAAAGGCGTGAGACTTTGTTTACATCCAAGTCAAGCAGGTGCTTGAAAACCATGCCTGGAGCCAAATCACCCCACTCTGTATGAAAAAAAATTAAAAATATTTCTTGGCCTCCTCAATTTTTTTTAAGCATATCATCTGAAGCAAAATACTTGAATTTACACCTCATAAAAAAATTGGGCACCCACCTCTTAGGAAAAACCCTCAAATCAAAGGAAAAAACTGGGTTCTATATTCTGTCCGCCATGTTTTGACGTGAACCTTCAGAGAAATAGTGTTGTGATACCTGCAACAAAATAAAGAATTTTTTAAGAATTTTATAAAATGCTGTTTTAGGAACTTGAAACATATCTGAAATTGATATTGTATATGAATTTTTGCTTTAAAGGCTAACAAAGCACTACAGGCCAAATGAAAAATGTGTATGTTTTGAAGTGAGTAGTGTTCAAGTGGACATTTTTTAAGCATTGCATAGGTGTTTGTAAATTTATGAATTTAATAACTTGTACTTTATGAAAGAGTATGAAATTTTCACAGATTGTTGTTGAGATATTAAACTTGTATTTGCCTGTGTTTCATGTGATTCTTTGAGCAGTGTATGTATTTTTTGAACATTTCATTGTGTAAATATTGCTTATGATATGATAAAATTATGAAATAGATTTATTAAACCAAAACAGTGTGTTGTGTTTTTAATTCAAAACATGAATTTAAACAAAGATAAATACCTTGGCTTCCATTTTACTGCAAAGACATTAAGGATCTGCCACTCTGCCACTCTAATAAACCATGAAGGTCCAATTTGGCATGGTGCTCACACAAGAGCCAAGCACTGGAGGCTGAAGAAACATAAATTAGTCATGGTCAATTCATAAGATCCTGACAACAAATAAAAGCAGCTGAATGCTTGACCACAAGACATTCTACTGAGTATTACCAGAAAGCAAGCAGCAAATTAGAAAATGAAGGGACAGAGCAAAAGTAAGAGTGCGCAATTCAAAGCCAAGGATGGGCGTCGCAGAGGTCCTGGCCATAGGGGATGGGGTAAAAAGAGGCAGCCCTCCAAGTATTTGAGACCTCAAACAAGAACACAGATCAGCAAGACAGGAAAATGCATTCTGAAGGATGTGGCCTCAGCCATAGAGACCACAGGACCCATCATGCAACTCCGCCCGAGAACTGCATGCACAGTACCTGAGAAGGACAACCCTAGCAAACAGGAGCAGAACTCCTACAGAATGCTCCACATGGGGAAGACGTGCGAGATGTTCAACACTGCCTACCAGCAGCACAAACTACAGAGTCCTAAATGCCCCACCTACCTTGAGTTTGACTTTGACGCTGAACAACAAAAGGGAGTCTGCTGGAAGGAGACCCTTAAATGCCGGTACTGCAATTTCCGTTCAGGACAAAATAACCTGTACGAAGAAATGCAGACAGACAGCCGGGGTCCAAAGACTGCTAAACCAAACATAAGCCTATGGGTAGCCTTAATGGACAATCCAATAATGGGGACCAGCCTACAAGAAATATTCCTGGCCCTCAACTGTCCAGCCCCATCCTACACTGGACTGCAACGCAATGGGGGTAAGGTTGGTCCCAGGATGGTGGAGATGGTAAAAGAAGACTTGAGACGTGAAAGAACCTACCTGAAGGACACTCTGGAAAACTGCGGATACCCACGCCTCACACCCATACCAGTTGAAGGTGACGGCCGCTACAACAACCCACTGTACTGGTCTCGGGACAGGAATCCATTCCAGCCTGCAACACAGAGTACTTACACCATAAGTGAAAATGTTACCTCTGATAAAAAAATCATAGGTGTCACCGCAAAAAACAAGCTTTGCCGTAAGCGTACAAAGGGGAGCAGGTGCCCAGAGCATCCAGGAAAATGCTCAGCGTCCCTAACCATGGATGCACCCATTGGCTGTGAACACCTCGCCACCGAGGAAATCTGTCATGACTTCCTTAGAGACAGAGAACCCACCCTCATTAGCCATATGACTACAGACGGAGACAGCGCTGCATTCCGCGGTGTGCAGAAAGCAATGAGGGAACATGGACAGACCGTGGAGGCCCTGAGAGATACCCGGCACCTTGCCCAGTCCCAGAAGAAGGCGGCGGACAATGCAAAATTTAGCCAGAACATGTTCCCCGGGAGGACCGCCACTGAGAGGCAGGCCACAAAAAGAAAATTTTCAGTGGACCTAATGAAGAGGTGCACAGCTGAGTATGATATAGCACAGAAAAAATTCTGTGGGGATTCAGAAAAGCTGATCCACACCCTAAGCTTTGCAACAGATGCCATAGTTGAGTGCTACTCGGGCCGCTGCGGCGGTACTTGCACAGAACACTCACTCGTGTGCAGCGGCCTACCTACAGACTGCTGGCCAAAGGAGTACCTACCACCAAACTCAAGGACCCTTAACCCCACCCTGGAGGATGAAGAGACCATACGCCGCCTCGTGGACTTCCGGTTTAGCAGGAGTACCATCACCACTACCCGATATGGTACAAATACTCAGAAGTCCGAGGCACTTCATAGAGGATACTCTAAATCCAATCCAAAGAATGTTACCTGTGCTGTGAGCTTTGAGCCCCAAATCTATTCTGCCATCCACAGGATGAACCATGGTCCCGGGAAATCCACCGTCCTAAAGTGTGCTGCCCTTGGTGCTCCCCTGCCTGAAGATACCCGGGTGACGAGACAGCTAGAAAGAAAACAGGAAATATACATAACAGACAAGAAGAGGAAAAAATCATCCGTGTACCGCACAAGAAGACGGGCCTTCGTCAAGGAGAAATTTGAGATGTACTTCCAAAAAAAAACTGGTACCGAGGCTGGATATTCCAAGGGAATGAGTGATCCCCCCATACCAAAGAGTGTCACTAGGAACAAATGTGAACACTCGTACAACAAGCAACAAAAGTGACTTACCTCTACCGCTCAAAAAGACAATCAGGATAGCCGGCATGTTTTAAGCAGACTTTTGGGACTAAATTCTTACATAGTTGTCTCTCATTATTGACATGTGCTTCCTCTAGACTTAAGTGTAATGGATTTATGCAGAGTGAATTGTGACATATGTGTGAAATCTGTTTATCATGTGGAATATGTAATGTATTTGTGTGCAACATGTACATAAATCTGTGTGCCAGGAAAACTTTTCTTGTGTTGTCAGGTAATGTTATTTTGACCCTACCATACTTTGGCCCCTGATTATTCCCCCTCCTCCGACAATTTGTAGCTAAACTGTTATCGAAAAAATCACACCCCAAACTATTCACCCTTCCCCTATCAACTTTTTCTAATAAAACTTCTAATTTCTCTCGTCTCCATTCAGCATCCATGATTTTTGTAAAAAATCCCTTTAAGGACCCAGACTCCCTATAGATGCTAAAATTATCCCATGAAACTAAGGTAAACATAAACACTTACCTCCCGAGTTTTCTCTCTTCAGGTTGCACAACACTATTAAATTCCCCTATATAATCTTACCAAACCCACTCACCTTTAGACTGCTCTCACTCAGGTACAACAAACTTCCCAGACGTTTCCCTTTCACATGTTAAAGTACTATTCTTACTGTACATTTCAGTACCAAAAAATACCTACCCATCCACAAAGGCGTGAGACTTTGTTTACATCCAAGTCAAGCAGGTGCTTGAAAACCATGCCTGGAGCCAAATCACCCCACTCTGTATGAAAAAAAATTAAAAATATTTCTTGGCCTCCTCAATTTTTTTTAAGCATATCATCTGAAGCAAAATACTTGAATTTACACCTCATAAAAAAATTGGGCACCCACCTCTTAGGAAAAACCCTCAAATCAAAGGAAAAAACTGGGTTCTATATTCTGTCCGCCATGTTTTGACGTGAACCTTCAGAGAAATAGTGTTGTGATACCTGCAACGGCATACACATTTATCAGGAATATTGAATTGGTAAAGCTCAAATAAATATTCAACACGATATTATCAAGTAAGTCGCAGAGCTACATTTAAAATGTGTCATATACATTTTGTTGTAAATATTCTCTTCTTGTTAATTTTTCTTTCCATCTCTTTTTGCACCCCCTTTCCGTTTTTGTTTGTATTGGTTCAATGTCTGGTATGTAGACATATTATCCTCAACATTTATGCATTTATTCAATATTTTTTAGTAAAGAAAACACACAACAATATCTATGAATCAGAATCTTAGTTTTTCTCTACTTTCTTTAAATGTCAATGGTCTAGGAGCTACCTTAAAAAGAAACTGTGTCTTTAATTGGTTAAAGTTAAACTACAAAAATCATTTTGTTTTTTTACAAGAAACCCATACCACACCAAGTGTTGTCCCCACGTGGGAAAAAGAGTGGGGTTCCAGAATATTGTTCTCACATGGTTTATCAAATAAATGTGGTGTAGCAATCTTAACACCTCAAAATTTAGATTTTAAAGTTACGGATACATTCACTGATGAGGAAGGACGATTTTTAAAACTAACTATAAACATCAATGAGACCCTCTTTTATTTTATCAATATATATGCACCAACTAAAGATCATAAAACTAAACAAAATCAGTTTCTTGATTTCATGTTGAATCATTTGTCTGAAATTTGTGATGAAAATATTTTAATAGGAGGAGACTTTAATATCACTTTAAACCCAGAATTTGACAAAAAAGGAGGTACCAGTGAACCACATTCTACTTATAGAGAAAATCTAAAAGGTTTTATGGACACGCACGATTTAGTAGATATCTGGAGAAGCCAGCATCATGATGCTAAGTTATTTACCTATTTTCAAAAGAAACCGATTATTTTATCAAGAATAGATTTTTGGCTAGTTCCATCTTTCTTATCCCCTTTTATAAAAGCAGACATTAAACACTCAATTAGATCAGATCATAGTCTTATCTTATTGCAAATTAATAGTGCTTCAAATTCTAAGAGAGGGCCAGGCTTTTGGAAATTTAATGCCTCCTTACTGGAAGATAATGTTTTTGTAAATCACATGCATGAAAATATAAATACTCTAAAGCAAAAATATAAAGACATGGAAGATAAACATCTTAAATGGGATTCTATAAAATGTGAACTCCGAGGAATTATAATTAAATACTCAAAAATAAAAGCTGGGAAAGAAAGAGAAAGGGAAAAAGAACTAAATAAAAAAACTTGAATCACAAACGCAGTTGATTGTTTTACAACCCTCACCTAAAAATCTCAATCAGTACCAAGAATGGAAAAACGAATTAGAAGAGATATATAACAGTAAAACTAAAGGTATCATGTTAAGATCTCATGCAAAATGGTGCGAAGAAGGAGAAAAATCAACAAAATATTTTCTATCCCTTGAGAAAAGAAATTATAAAAATAAGCGTATAGATAAACTTGTAGTAAACAATACAATTCTGACAGATATAAAAGTTATACTAGAAGAAGAAAAAACTTATTATCAGAATTTATATAAATCATCTGAAATAAATGTAACTAAAAATGAATTAACCTTTTTCAATAATTTAAATATTCCTAGAATATCTGAACAAGAGACAAAGAAATGTGAAGGTGAAATTAAGGAATCAGAATGTCTTAAAATTCTATCCGACTTCAAACTTAATAAAACCCCAGGAACCGATGGCTTTCAGGTAGAGTTTTATAAATATTTTTGGCGTGATATCAAAGACTTAGTTCTTGAAAGTATAAATTTCTCCATTAAAAAAAAGTGTATGTCATATGATCAAAGAAAGGGTGTCATCACTCTAGTACCCAAAAAGGATAAAGACAGAACTAATTTAAAAAATTGGAGGCCTATATCCCTTCTAAATTTTGACTATAAATTAGTGGCAAAGGTGTTAGCTAACAGAATCATTGACAGTTTACCAAAATTAATTGATCCTGATCAAACAGGTTATATAAAAGAAAGGTTTATTGGTGAAAATATCAGAACTATTTCAGACCTTATTGCATATACAAATTTGAAAAATATCCCAGGCTTGATTTTACTAGTAGACTTTGAAAAAGCTTTTGATACAGTTGAGTGGTATTACTTAGAAAAAGTTCTTAGTATATTTGGGTTTGGAAATAGTTTTAAGTCATGGGTCAAAATTTTATATACTGAATCAGATATTTCTAGCTGTATAATGAATGATGGATACACCTCAAATTTTTTCAATTTAAGTAGAGGAGTAAGACAAGGCTGCCCTCTATCACCATACTTATTCGTATTATGTGTAGAAATTTTAGCAATAGCAATAAGACAAAATAAAAACATAAGAGGTATCAAAATAGGTGAAACTGAATTTAAAATCAGTCAACTTGCTGATGATACAACTTGTTTTCTTAGTGATGAAGAGTCAGGTTATGAAGTTCTCAACATTATGCAAAGGTTTTATAAATTATCTGGACTAAAAATAAATTTGAATAAAACAGAAGCAATCTGGATAGGATCAAAAAGAAATTATAAACCAGGCACTCTGCCAGTAAAATGGTCCAGAGGGGAATTTTTCTCCTTAGGTGTTTGGTTCAAAAGTAAAAATGAAAATAACGCTGTCGACAAAAATTTAAAAACCAAATTAGAGGATTTAAAAGTAACCCTTAATCTTTGGAAAATGCGTAATCTATCACTTTTAGGGAAAATTTTAATTGTGAAAACATTAGCATTGTCAAAACTTGTATTCCTAGCCTCTGTCATTCCAATACCAGAAAACATAATTAATGTAGTACAAAAAGAAATAAATAAATTTATATGGAATTCGGAGATCCCTAAAATAAAATATACTATTAGCTGTCAAAAGTTAGCTGATGGTGGACTAAAAGCTCCAAATTTTGAAATTCAAGTTAAATCACTTCAAATAAATTGGATCAAAAGATTTTTTAGTGAGAGTGATGCAAAATGGAAAAAATTAATAAATGCTTTTTTTAGTAAAATAGAAATTACTGATCTTCTCTTAACAAGATGTAGCCTGCCAAGTTTTCCAGCAAAGTTACCTACCTTTTATTATAATATAATTACTTCATGGAAAATATTTAGAAATTGTATGAATGAAATCAGTATAAACCCACCCATTTTTACAGAATGCTTGTGGTTTAACAATTTTATATGCATCGACAATAAATCAATCTTTTTTTCTGAATGGTATAAAAATGGTATAATGTTTTTTAAAGATATTATTAACAATGATGGTTCTTTCTTAACCTTAGATGAGTTTTACGAAAAATTTAAATTTAAACCCTCTTTTCTTCAATACAACAGTCTTCTTTCCTCTATCCCAAATAACTGGAAAAAACATGTCAAAGACAAAACACATCCTCCCCATAGCGAAGGGAATATAATGCACTCCTTGTCTGTTCAAGGAAAACTTATACCATTAAGTGAATTAAAATGTAAAGATGCATATTGGATTTTAATTAACAGTTGTAAGGAAATTACTCTCTGTATTCAAAAATGGTCAGAAATATTTGAAGTAGAAATTCCAGTCTCTGATTATAAAAAGATATTTAATTTACCTTTTCAGTGTTGCACACAAACTAACGCACAATCTCTTCAGCTCAAAATATTACACAGAATCATAGTACACAACAAGTCGCTTTTTAATATGAAATTGATTCCAAGTCCGAACTGTAACACAGACAACTGTAATGAAATTGACACTATACATCATAGATATTTCCAATGTAAAAGCATACAAATTTTCTGGAAAGATCTAATTTATTGGTGGCAACAACATATAGAAAATGTCAATCACTTAACAATGCAAGATGTCATATTTGGTATTTACAAAGTAAAAAATGTTCCACTAAATTATTGTATTTTACTTGGAAAATGCTTTATACATCTAATTCATTCAAAATCTCCTGGCAAACAAATTGAGTTCATTGCTTTTAAAAATTTTCTAAGAAACAAACTTCATGCGAAAGAAAATTATCTTTGTTCGAAGAATCAAATGCACATATTTTACGAATTATGGCAGCCAATATTAGTTAACTTATAAACTGTAGTCTTTCAGTATTATATGGATTGTCTTGATTGTTTGAAGATTGCTGACCTCCGAAAGCTTGCTTAAAAATTAATAATATAACTGCAAATTTTATTTTGATATAAATTAATTAGGATTTGATAATACTTTTTACCTAAATTCCTAAATATTTGGATGTAAAATGTAGGCGGGATTCGGGCGTTAGCGTTCACAGTTCTTTAGTGAATTTATATCACTTTAACTTTGAATAATAATTGAAAATGAATTATATTAATCTGAGAACGCCATCTGAACAAAACGTAAATAAAATATTTCAAGGACCAATTTTGAATGACAAACATTTTTTTTAGAACAAAACAGTATTTTTTAAATACTGGGTTAGAATGCTTAAATATCATTTTTATATGTATAAAAAAATCTGTTTGTTTGATGCATACGCGGATCTAGAGGGGGTGGGGATCCAAGATTCAAATTTATATATTAAATTTACCGAAAATTAGCCTCGGACCCCCTCTCCCTCCGTCAAACACAATTATTCCTGGGACCCCCCCCCCCCACCTTGCAATTTTTTTTCCGATCCGAATCCGTGCATGCGATGGTGGATTCAAAACAACAGGTAAATAAAAGCCTAAGGCAAATCTTGCATGTGGATATTATTCTATAGAATAAAAGAAAGTTTTTACTCGATATTTTAGAGAAACAATTGATATTATATTAACATAAACGACAGTACACTTTTGTTTGCGTGCAATATTTTACAATTAAACTTGAAAAAAAAATTATTACATGTACTTATATCCACCTCCGTCATTTAAAAATAAATTAAATCCGCGCCAGATTTACCTATGGTCCTTAGAACGAGGAAGTATAAAACAAGTCTCGTAAATTCTCATTGAAATCTCTCTCATCGACATTCCAACCTACTTTGTCGTTAAATATTTATCACAGAAAACAGTAAGTATAGAACATTTACATGTAATATATATGCCAATGAATTTAAGAAATCTCGATTTCATCTATTTCATAATTATCTATAAGAACTTTGTTTCTATGGACACATAAAAGTATATTTTATTTAAGTGGGTCACCTTCTTAATACAGAGGCGTAGTCACAAACTTAAAAGTGGGGGGGCTCAAATCCAAGAAAGATGTAAAACGTGTAATATAAAGAAATTAAGATGTAAAACATGTAATATCAAGCCCCTGTCTAAGTTGAATGAGAGGACTTCAAATAGTGCATTTAAAGTTGATTGACATTCATCACAGGTATACCACAATCAGAATCTCCAATACTGCAGCTATCTTGTAGAAATTACTAATCTTGATGAGATTCGGAATGGCTAGAATATATTCTAAAGTACATATATGTAAACATAAAGAATACTTTTCAGATGCAAAACAAATTTATTAAACTTATACATGTAGGTTTGAAAATGAAGAGTCCTTAGATAATTCAATACTTAATTCTTGGAAACCAAACTGAAAGAGAACAGTCTTAATAAAACTATAGTTAATAGTTTCCAAAGTACAGTTTCCGACTTGGAATCTTCTGGATGAATGACTTTGCTATTTCTTTGATGTTGACTTGGTCTGTTCTCTCTTTGTGAACAAAGCAAGTCATACAGTGATTCAATCTTGCCTGCGTCATTGTACTTCGGAGGTAGGTTTTAATCCTCCTTAAGGACGAAAAAGATCTTTCTGGTGTGGCAGTTGTGACTGGAATGGTAAGATAAATTTGTACAAGCTTCGTAACTTCTGACAGAAGTTTCTTTGTGATAGGCTCCTTCATGTGTTGACAAATTGTATCTATCAAGGTAACTTTTTTGATTTCATTTTCACTGTCAACTTTGAAAATATCAGGCAACATTTTGAGCTGCTGTTCAAGCCTTGGAAAAGAAATATCATCTTTGTAAAGCATGGCAATTTCTTCAGACACAGAAAACAACTCTCCATTTGCTGCATTTAACAAAAGTGATTCGATTTCCTTGACGATGGTCATGTTTTTTTGTTCAAATCTGTTTTCAAGAGTGCCTACAGCTTGTTCTAATGCTTCAAAGAACTGCTGTTTAAAGTAATCCTTGGGATTGTCATATCTATGGGGATTGATTTCCGATGGAATTAACATTGACGCTAATTTATCTGATTGGAGTCTTTCATAATCAGGTTGACACGAATCACCCTGGACTCTTCGCAAATGTTTTAAACGTATGCTTACCACAGAGTCCTCATCGTTTATCTTCATTGCTGACAATAAATTGTCAAGTTCATTCATTGTTCTGAAATAAAATTCCAGGTGTTCAAATAGATTTAACTTGATTTTTGTTTTAGTTACAGTAACATTAATATTTCAATTTGTTAACTCCAGAATAGCGTGAATGAGTGGTCTTATACAACAGTTTCATCTATGATGTATTAATTCTATATCAATTTAATCATTTTGCTAATAACACAAAACAAAATAATCATAAAAACTTACTGATTGAAAGAGATGGTCAGACTGCAAGCATATAATCACTAATGAATCAGCAAATAATTAAAAAATCCAGAGGTTTGACAAATCTTACTTCACGGCCTATGTGTTAAACAAGAAATGAGATACAGCAAATAAATAATGACTTTTAGACGTCAGCACAAGGGGCAGCTTGTACCTCTCATGTAATTTTGTTAGATAACAGATGCTGAGTGAAACAGAAACGTCTTAACTTAGGTCAAATTTATGACCCGCACTCCCTATCCCAAACATGCAAACACAAGAGGTCTCGACAGATTTAATTACTATACATTACTATTACTTCAAGAGAAATGCTTACTCAGTTGTTGCTGAAAATAAAATAAATTTGCCATAAAATGAGAACTGTTATAATGGTTTAATATAATTTCAACATAGCTGTGATTTTGTTCGACATTAAGTGGGGGGGCACAGACATACTCTTGCCCCCCCATATCTGAAAGTGGGGGGGCTAGTGCCCCCGCTGCCCCCCCCTGTGACTACGCCTATGTAATATGTGTCACAAATTCAAGCGACCATCACCATCAAGAAAGCAAATGCATAGGCGTCGGAACAGGGGGGGGGGGCACTTTTATTTTTGCACCCCCCCCCTTCCTCTCCTTTTGATTTGCTTTCGACGCCGAAATGATTTATGACTCCTTCAGAAAAAAGCCTTCATCATGAAAGAATGACATTCTGATATAATTAAGCAATTTGAAACTATAATATTTCAAACTCTCTCGATTTATTAAATCCCATCTGCAAAGTTTAGAAAGCAAATGCAATGAAATGAAGGTGAATGTAGTTTTGGTTTCGTTTATTCTGTAGATCAAAGAGAAGTAACTCTGTTCATTCGAGTGTGGATCCAGGCTTTTTTTCGGGGGGGGGGGGGGGGTATTTTCAATAAATTGCGTACTTATTTCTGTATTGATTTAATTGCGTATTTATTTCTGTATTGATTTTGTTTTGAAAAAATGAGATCCGGGTGTAATTTTAATATATTGCGTATTCACTTTTTTACTTTTTATTCATTTTTTGAAATATAATGAGATCATAGATATAATGTACGCCAGTAATATGCTTATCATCAATAACCTTCACTTCCAAAAATAAAATCTTTTAGAGATGGCAATGTCTGCAGAAGATGAAATACAGGCGATGGCCCAGCACTATTTGGTTTGTGGCACTGAAGACTGTAAGAGGAACTGTCAGTTCTATTGCAATCCTTGTCACCAAAGATTGTGTGAAAGATGCAGAGATGAACATCAGAAGAGTCCAGATACCAAGGAACATGAAGTGGTCACATACAAACAACGCAAACCACAACTTCCAGAGGAGAAATGCAATCTCCATCCAAAACGAAATGTAGAAATTCTTTGTAAGGAATGTAATGTCCCTCTTTGCGCTAAATGTATCTTCATGAAAGAGCACACCGGTCATCAACTTGACGATCTGGAAGAAAAATACGCAGAAAAGGTCGCATTTTGCAGATCAGAAATCTCCAAAATCCAAGAGTATTACCTCTCAACATCACAAGGTTTAAAAAAAGAGATTAGAGAAGATGTCATGGAAATAAAGAAGACTATGGACAACATCAGAAATTCCATAAAGACTGAAGCGGAGTCTCTGAAAGAGCTGGTGGATAGGGTAACATCAGACAAATTGGAACAAGCCAATAAAATAGAAGAAACACTTCTCAAAACATTAAATTTACAGGAAAAAACTTATGAGGACTACACTGAATATCTTGAAAAACTTCTGAAGGAGTTTCACAGGTACAAGTCCATCACCAATTTCAGAGTTTTATTTTCTGAGGATTTTGATAAATTGAAAATCCAGTCCATACCAGAGACAACACAGCTTGTCCTACCAGTGTTTACTGCTGGCCAGTTCTACAAAGACGATGTTTCTAAGTTGCTTGGTAGCGTAAATTTTCCGAACACCAAACCTGATAATAGAACAATAAAACCCATGGAGACTGCCTCTACACAGTTGAAACTTACAGGGAAACAGACGAGACGAGACGTAGAGAAATTAGACATGAAACAAACACTGTCTCTGTCTTCCTCTGTCACCAAGGTCAAGGAGTACACGGTACCAGGTGTTGACAGGGTATATCATTTATCATTGGGTAAATCGGGCAGACTCTGGTGCAGTGATCATTATGGTAACCTTGTCCAAATAGATCTAGAAGGGAATCAGCTACAGAAGATACAAACCAGTGGTAAAGATGAGGGATACCACACAGTCACACCGACCGGGGACCTGCTCTACGCAGACAGAGACAACAAAGTTATCAATAGGATAAAACAGGATAATACGATCACTACATTTATTAAAACAGGAGACTGGGAACCAATCAGCATACACTCCTCCCACATCAACGGGGACGTACTGGTGGGGATGGAAAAAGGTGTAGAGGCTAAAGTCACCAGGTACAACAAGACAGGGAAAGAAATACAGAACATACAGAGGGACAACAACGGACAGGAACTGTATGAGTATCCACACTTCATCACAGAAAACATCAATGGTGATATCTGTACATCAAACTTTAACAAACGAGCTGTAGTGGTAGTGAATAAATCAGGACAACACAGATTCTCCTACACAGGTCGGGGGTCAGGGGTTTCCCCCGATGGTATCTGTACTGATCTCCTTGGTCACATCATTGTCTGTAACGGTTGTTTTGGAAATAATTCACTTGACATCATTGATCAGGACGGTCAGTTCTTGTCTCAACTACTCCCACCACAACAAGGGATACTTCCCTGTTGTGTGTGTGTTGATGATGAGAGCAATCTCCATGTGGGACAATTGTACACCAACACAGTGACAGTCTACAAGTATCTACAGTAAATCTTCAACGTAAAGATTTATGTCAGCCGTCATTCAACAGCTTTTGTATATAAGACATTTATTTTGTCTTCGATCTAAATCATTTGGAATGTTGTATCAACGTGCGTGTAGTAAAATGCATTTGCTATAACACTAAATAAACTGAAAACGAGAAAGCTACCCGAAGGGCTTTATGATCGATTTGATCACGCCCCGACCGAAATTATCACCTCATAATATTCAAAGAATGATTCCTTATTACTTATATTTATATAATTTTAGGCCATCGTACGATTAATAAGCAAACCCCGCCGGTGTAATGAAGTATAATGACCCCCGTAGAATAATGACCGGGAGTCATTTTTCTACGTAGAATAATGACCCCCCTAGCTGAAGAATAATTGGATTTTTCTGAAGAAAAGAGACCCAGGGGTTATTTTTCTTCATGTTAAACATGAAGAAAAATGACCCCCATAAAAAATTGACCCCCCCCCCCCGTAAACATGAATAGAAATTGGTTACACCGTATCCAAGATATGACTTTGAAGTTACTTTATTTTTCACTCTGTTCAACTGATTTTGAAGTTATAAACACCGATCTTGTAAATAAATCGCTGTATATAGTTTTTCTATCCGTAGCAAGCACATGCAAAACACTCTTACAATGCCACAAATTGATTGTTAACAGTTACGTTACTTCTCTCGTCGACAAACGGCGGGAAAAGACGCATATAAAGAAAAATTCATACACAATGAGGATATTGTGTGATAATTAACGAACAATCATGAAAGAATAATTGTTGTAATAATATAAGCAATATTCATTGGTGAATGAATTGTCAATCGAAGAATGATACATGAATATATCTTAATGGAAAAAGACTAAGGGGGCAGGTAACGTAGGAATATGGATACTTCTTATTTACATTTCTTGGGGAAAGTGATTTTTAAAAACAACCATTCTGAGTTAGTTTTGTTTTCTTCTACGTAATACATGAACATCAATATTCTAAACATTTGTTGTAATGTTGTATTTGTGATCATGGATAGACTTTATTCTTTTAGAGCAAATTTGTGAAGAGTACCTGACTATAGTAAATCTTAATATATAATAAACACTGATCGATTATAATAAGAAAAGATTGTTTCTAATAACGTTGATAAGAGGTTAGGGCCCATGTTAGGGGTTTATATCCCTCTTGATTTTGATCACACGGTCTTTATTGTATCCAACGTTACCAATGCTCATACAAACTATTGATGCATTAATCATCTTGATATTAACTAAACTTATTAAAGTATGCCGAGGATAAAGTAAAATATATTTTCTGTACGAGTACTCTCAGTACTTTGACGATTTTCCTTATTGGTCGTTCACCTCTACTGGCGTAATGGCTCTAACTTCAGCTTGGTTATTATGCATAACAGTAGAGTAAACTTTTCATAATTTTGGTTTCATCAATAATTCTGGGTGATGCGCTTGTATACCCATAAGTTTGTACTGCGAAAATCCTCAATGCAAGTATAATTCATGAACAATATGAAGAATATAGAAGATGCAACGGCGAAGCGCGAAGATGCGAAGACGAAAGTGCTAAGTTGCGAAGGCGAAGAAGTGATACTACTACCGCTTCTTCGTCTTTGCAACTTCGCACTCTCGCCTTCGAATCTTCTCGCTTTCGCTTTTTCAGCTCACCGAAACGAAGTCAATGGGAGCATATACTATACCCCCGGCGTCGGCGTCCGGAGCTGGTTAAAGTTTTAGTTGCAGCTCCTGTATCTAAGCTATTACTTGTTCTCTCTTCACCAAAGTTACATTGAGGATGCATCTGGACCTACTGAATCTGGTTCCTAACTTTCAGATGCTGGAGGAGGTTAAGGGTTTTGGAACAGGTTAAAGTTTTTGTTGCAGGTGCCTTAAATAGCAATATCTAAGTTACTGCTGGTCCGTACTTCACCAAAGTTGCATGGATGGTGTGTCTTATGATACTGATACACCAGACAAGCTTGAGTGCTGAATCTGAGCTATAGGTTTCAGATGCAGGAGGAGGTAAAGGTTTTTGGAGCTGGTGCCCTCTAATGATAATATCTTAGTTACTACTGGTCCTAACTTCATTAAACTTGTATGGATGATGCATCTTATTATAGTGATGCACCTGACAGGCTTGAATGCTGAATCAGAGCCATAGGTTTATGATTCTTGTTGAGGTTTAGTATTTTGGAACAGGTCACATGTTTTATAGCTAGATAGATAGCTTGCATAGTTGATTTAACTATATTATAAATGAAACGCAGAGGTTGCTTCAGATGCAAAGCCTGATCTCCATTATCAAGGATGCTAAAGAAATCTCCTACCTCACTCAAACTTGCTTGATAGATAGATGTAGTTGTTGTTAAATGATGTAACATGATCCCTATGATATTATGATATTATCAAATATCGTATCATACGATATTGTATAATATGATATTGGTTTATATGATATATAGAGAATAATACATACCCTTTTCCATATCACTGCTTGTATCAGTCCGAGACTCCAATATTGGTCGAGGGCTGATACAAGCTGTGATATGGAAAAGGGTATCTATTATTATATTTATTACATACTTAGTAATAAATTTAAAAAGAAAACCCATCAACTTGAACAAATTGATTATTCATATCATTTGAAAAAAGTCTGGACATGTACATGTATTTAATAAAAATATGAGTTCTTCTTGTTTTAACAAACATGAAGCTACAGAACGGAATTTCATCAGGCTTTACAAAGTTGACTGCTTTAAAACATTTGCTAGCATTTGAAGTTTTCAACTGCACTTAAAAATGTCGACTGTAACTGAAAATGTTTTATTTTTCGTCTGTAAACATGCAAAAATGCCGAAGCGAAAAAAGGCAGAGGAGTTCCGCAAGGGGTGTGATACGGATCCGTATCAGCCTTAGAGGGCTGATAACCTGTATCAGCCCCGGAGGCCGATACGGATTTTGTGATGTCATCTGTATCACATGTGCAAAAAACCTGTATCTATTACTAAGTATGTAATAAATTGTCATATCACATGGAATTATATTTTATGAGATTTTGTTGTATATTATTGTATCATATGATACAATGGGTATAGTATGATTGTATTATATAATATTTTACTTTATCCCATGATATTGTGTCATTTGATATGATACAATGTTTATCAAATTATATTGTATTTTATAATACAATATCATATTATGTATCAAATATGATACAGTATCATACAATACAATATCATACTATAATGTCTACATTCACTTTCTGTCCCTCTATTAAATTGCATTGGTTAATTTTAGTGATATTTACACACAACACAGAAGACTTAATCACCAAATCTGGTGCGTATGAATACATTCAGTATTTCTTCAGTATTTCTCAAAGAACAAGAACTGACTCTTCTCGCGACTTCAAACCGGATAACGACCTGATATTATACTTACGCTGATAAATATTTCATTGATGTAAATATATTTTGACAGTTAAATGAATTCAATTGATTAATTTCTTAGTATACCAAGAGTAAATTCATTAAATTACAAAAATAAAAATAAAATTGTGTTATTAGAATTTAAAACGCTGCGTACTATTTTTGTCAGCATATTGTGGCTGTTCCAGTGGCCATTCTGTTAATTTCGCATCACTTGTTTAATAAGACAGAGCCTTTAAAAAAAATTATATATACATGTTTAAAAAACGTTAATATAAGCATTGAATCATTATTTTTTGAAAGATGTGGTCTCATAACTGCAACAATGTGTGCAAGCAAATTTTCATAACGCGCTAGGGCGCGTTATACAATTTGTATGCACACACCGTTGCAGTTATGAGACCACATCTTTCAAACAATAATGATTAAATGCTTAATTATACAATATAATATGATATGTTTCAATGTTACGATGTATTATTGCAGTTTGATATTGTTTCATATAATACAATATTGTATTATGTTTTATAATATTGTATTGTTTGATCAAATACAATAATGTATAAGACAATACAATGTCATATCGTACGTTACAATATCATATCTCACAATATTTTACGGTATTTTATGGTATTATATGATATATATTGTAATTATGATAGGATGCAATTTTAATTTTATATTATTGTATGGATTAACATATGAACATATGATTATCATACAATTTTTTAACAGATGATATACGATGATATACGATATTGTTTCAAAACAGAATCCATGAATATCCAAGATCATAAAGGATGGTTTTCATATAATAAAGGTGGTCTCATAAAGGCGATGCCTCATAAAGGTGATGCCTCGTCTCGGTGAGCTTTGTAATCTGTGATTACCTTTGTTTTATAATTGCGGAGCTCTCCATCTTTTAAAGGGTTCCGAGGCATATTTTGGAAATCTTTTTTATTATAAAATTAATTAAATAAAATTAACCAGGGGGATGGGGTCCGGACTCCCCTTTTACTGCGTGAAATTATTAATATTTAATTCTCCGGGGTGGGGGCGGACCCCCTATCCCCCTCTAGATCCATGCATAAGCAAGGAGTGTCGCATAATGAAATAACATTGTTACTGTGTTTGGTCCACTGTAAAGAGACGGCTGGAAGTGGATTTGTACACATTATGGCGGACATTAAATTTTGTTCGGAGTAGCTATAGATAATGATTAGGCATAGCCAGCACTGGTAAACATATATGTTACATGTACACATTAAAATATTTATAAACATTCATAGTAAGCGCGATGGCCTAGCGCATGCGTACCGATAACAGCATGGATTAATCGGAAAACCTTGGCGAGTACAGTGCCTGTGAATGCAATAAAAAATGCGAAGGCGAAAGTGCGAAGATGCGAAGGCCAGAGTGCAAAGGTTGGGAAGGAGCGATAGAAGTATCGATCCTTCGCCTTCTCACTTTTGCACTTTAGGCATCATCTTCGCGCTTCGTCGTCGCATCTTCGCACCTTTGCTCTTTTGCACTATCGCCTTTGCAACTTCGCATCTTCGCCTTAAGGTCGAAGTGGCCCTATCGGAACACCATAGATATATGTAAATGTAATTGTTAAGATGACAATCATATCCTGATGCATATACGTCAATATCTTGTCATAACGGAAGGATTTTTTTTTTCTTAGATATACCTCTTCTTTCACTTTAAGTTTATTTGAATATGAATTATAATTTCTGTTACTTTATGGAAACTTTAGCGGTAAAATTTACAATAGTGTTAAGATTATTTCACAAATAATAAAAAAATATACTGAAAAACTTTAATCTACAAGGGGGTCATTATTCTACAGGGGTCACTTTTCTTCATGTGGAGTGTGCTCATTTTTATGAAAATGACACTTATTCTTCAGGCAAAGGGGTCATTTTTCTACGTAGAATAATGACCGGGGGGTCATTTTTCTGCGTAGAATAATGACCGGGGGGTCATTTTTCTACGTAGAAAAATGACCCCCGGTCATTATTCTACGGGGGTCATTATTCTTCATTACACCGGCGCCTCAATTTGGCGTCATTTGTATTATGGGTTATATAGTACAAAATCGATACGTAGTGTTATCAAAGACACTGGATAATGTAAATATATATTTTTAAAATACATTCATGCGGGATATGAAGGTAGCGACATTGCAGGAAAAATACATAACCCGCGTTAGCGGCCGGTTATGTAGATCTTTCCTGCAATGATCGCTACCTTCATAACCCGCATGAATCATCAAAGAAAGCATTTTATTATTATTTTATTATTTTATTATTTATATTTTAAACATCTTTCTTTTAACTTATTACTAAATTGATTATGAAAAGTCTCCTGTGAGACTTTGAGTCTGGCATCATCATGATTATTTTGTCCAGTCCGTGATTTTACTTTGGTCGCAGTAAGTTCAAACCAATCGATGAACAGGGCGTGTCAATTTCAGTCCTGTCACTTTCAGCCGCTGTAGATTTCGACTAATCGATAAATGGGGCGTGTATAGTTCAGTCTGGCTGTTTCTATACAGCTATGAATTAACTATAACTTTCCGTAAGAAACAGAGGAAATTATACTTGGTAGTTGTAAATATCGTACAGCGAGTCTTCCTCGCTCGGTCGTCCGAATTTTTTACCCATCGTAGTGTTTTATTTCATGACGAAAGGAATATGCTGATCGTTCAAATTTCAAATTAAACGCCTAGGCCATTGTAAAAGACCGTTCTACATGTATCATCTTGTTGGTAAGTTACAAAGTTAACCATTTAGTTAATGGTCAACAAATAACCCATCAGATCTGAAATAAAAAAATACTTGTAAACAGTTTGACTATAAAATTTGAATATTTTTCTATATCTTTGAATGAAGCTCTTCGCATAAAGGAGATAAATATTGTGTACAAAAAAAAACCCCACAACCATCCAGCCCTGAAACTGAATAGTTCATCCGGACTAGAGGAAAGAACCTCTGTTTGGTTTTTTTAAGGTCATTATCAAAAGTCTAATATTATCTCAAAATTAAACATTGCTAGTTTCATAGGATTTGTACTCATTCGATTACTTTTAAACTTAGTTTAAAGATCATACAAAATGCATTTTTCTGAATACTTTTTCTGATTTAACTATTGTCTTAACAATTCATGAATCATTTGTGCGTTAATGCGTTAAACATGATATATTTGACGTGAACTATATTTGGCGGAAAATAGGTTTTTTCAACGAGATGGCGTGGACTTGAATTGGCGTAACTATTCTTGAATGTTCCTTTTCTTATACATATATCCATGGCTTGATTTAGCAGATGCTACATTCCATCAAAGACGCTGAATAGAATACACAGTCATGTTTACTACGTTAATAGTATGTTGCATAAATAAAATCGTATATATATTTTTTTCCAATCGGAGTTTTGAACTTTAAAGTCACCTTCTTGTCAGAAGTGAGCATTTAGTTGTTATGGTTTTTGTTGCAATTTTTAATTCTAAGCAAAACAGGAAGCAGAACTTCCATTGAGACTTCTAATTCCTGGCATTTTTGTGGCTAGATTTTTTTAAAAGATTTATTAACAGTGATTTTGACTTTTTTTTCGGCTTTGGTTTTTAGTTGTTTTTATTAGGGGGGGGGGCTTCAACTCTTGTAAAAAAAATGTTGTACATGTAATGTAATTGTTATGCAATTTAATTAGATTAGGTGTTATGGTGTATGTTATGATGTTATTGCAACCAAAGTACCATACCCACGCACTAGAAGTTTACACACATCAATGTTTGGTGAAAGATTGTCTTATTCATTACTTCGGTGTTTGCTTTACTTGACAATATTAAAATGTTTGAAAAATTACAAGACCTATATATTACCACGTGCTATCATTCATTTGGGGTCGGGGTTCTAAACGCAAACACGGTTTATTTGCGAAAAAAAAATCGCCATTGGATCCCAAGACGACCCAATGGTCTGTCGTATCACTCAAAGATGACATTATCTTTCGAACTTGTTAGTCGAAAAAAGATAGATTGAAGCTTCACGGATATAAGAAGTAGTTTATCACTAAAATTGTTTGTTTTGAAATTTATCTTTTTTGACCGTTTAGCCCCTCCCCCTTTTCCCCTCGATTCCCCAAATTAATATGGGCTAGTTTCCATACATACTTTCATAGTTATAAGTCGCCTACTGTACGAGTGCTTGCGATCAATTGTTGTTTATTCTGGTAAATTGTCATAAATCAACATTTTGAAGTCAATTGGTAGAAAGCGTGTTTTAGAACTACTTAACTTGTTAATTTGTTAAACTGCTGGCTAAGTTTGTTTTGCTTTTTAAAGTTTAATAACCCCTGTATTGAATGTTGTCACGTTTTTATGGACCATAGTTCAAAGATTGTGTCAAGAAAATTGTTGTTTGCTTTCAAAAGCAGCACTTATTCCATTGTCTTTTGACATGATATTTTATTTTGTTTGCATAAAGATGTATATATTTATATATAAACTTAACCATGGACTTGCTTTACATTCAAAATCAACATATTTCAAGTTATTCGTTTTACAAAATGTTTCTTTCATACAATTTCTGGTAAAAAAAAAAAAAAGAAATACGAACAATGAACATTGATAAAATTATATGAAAATAATGAGAATTACTAGTAAATAAAATTTTCAGATATATTTAAAAGTTTAATATTTGTCAGTGTTGAATGTGAGGTATTGTGCGTGTATTCTTTATGTCATTTGCCTTAAATAAAGCTCGAATCTCCTCGCCTTTTTAATAATAATTTTAACGAAACCGGGATCCTTTTTTTTGGCATTTAATTGTTTATAGAAAATTCAAACAAATAGCACTTTCAATAAATACATGTACTCGTAGAATGCGTTATATATCTATACAAGCAATTGTTAAGGAGCTACATGAACACATAACTATGCGTATACCACGTAAACCGTTCCCACGACATAGAATTCACCCAATTCTACTTTGACTGAAACATAGTTATCGTTCTTTTGGTCCCAAAGGCATCGTGACGTCACCACCATGCTTTGGCTTCCTTTCTGAGCCGCAATCACAGAAGCGATTATTTTGTATCGAGTAATGTTCAGCTGCTTTACTCTTTCTTTGATGACATCACAGGCTAATTTGCATTTTCCCCCTAAAACCGAAGAATCGTAGGTTGTTATGGATTTTATATTTTCTTCTAGAACCTCCGATATAATGCTTCGTATAGACGATTCCCTGAATTTGGCATCGGGGCTCATTTTGTAGGTATTTTCATACTTGACATCTAGTTGCGGCAACTGGTCACCGGAAGTAGCCACGTTATGGCGGTCGTGGTCTTTGGTGGGGTGCTTGGCATGGCCTTTACTGGAAGAGATCGAATGCGAGGTATCCCTGTGTCAGAAAGTCCTCTGGCGACCCGTGTAAGCCGCATGCGCGGGACTCGTATTCGCGCCTTTCCCGTGTCCGTCGCCATAGTGAGGGGCCTTGTGGTGATCCTCGGGATGTGGGTGTTTATCCTTGTGGTAGTGGTGATGATCCTTCTTATCCTTCACTGTTTTGTGGTCACCTTTTTCCTTCATTATTGGGACTCTTGTTCTTTTTCCTTCTGGCAAATAAAAAAATGCAATTAATTACCTTTGAAAATAGATGTGTCCGTTAAGACCCTACTCCATGCTTCAATTTTAATTCTCTTAGATAATTTTTTTAATTAAAACTAGGGTTACATGTAAATTCTGTCCTATCAATGGGACAAAGCATTTCAACCATCTTGACACATAACTGATATTGATTACTCATATGAGGCTTATTATACCAGCATGTGTATGTCACTTCCTTTAAATAGTTAGAGTAAAATTGCTATTTTTAGGAACAACATAGAAAACTTCATCATGAAAGAGTTTGCGTGTAGAGAACGTGTCAGCATATGACTCCATAATTAAGACGTCAGTATTCTCCTACAATAATTTATCGATGGACATTTTGATTGACAACTGGATGGTAATCATCTAAAATTAATGTGACAAGGCGGAGAGGGATACTTATTTTCATTTATATGACTTGCATTTTTTGGAGTTGATATTAATCAATCCTTCTGTGCACTTATTTTGGCAAAATGGGAGTGATACAATGTATGAACCTTAAACACAATCTTATCATCAATATTCAGATATTTTGTTGTTGTCTTACATGTATGTATGCCAGAGTTGAATAAGATTTGTTCGCAGTCATTGTCATGTTTACCAAACTACGCGGCATTTCTACAGCGGTAGCGCTTGGGATCAAGCGCCGACTTTACAATCTACGGGTGTAATTATTTGTTTGTTAAAAAAACGTTTTGGATACAATTATTTTTAGAAATATTTCGATTACTGATGCATACTGAAGCATAATGCATCGTAAAGTTTGATGGCGTAATTCTTGTTTTTAAATATTACTCAATTTGATTCATAAAGGATTTTCCTTCTTTAGCTCGGAAATCTAGTCAGAAAAGCTCGAGAATTCCTATTTTGCGTACTTATTCAAACACAGCTAAGAAACTACTTGTCATGCTTTACTTACTGTTGATTTTAAAATACTTGTAAATGATAATCAATCGATCAACTGCACTCCCGACGGTACTTCAATACTTTGGTTTATTTAAGAGTCATCACAGTCTTTGGTAATGAACCAACTCTTTCTAACTATTGGTAGAAAGCGTGTTTTAGAACTACTTAACTTGTTAATTTGTTAAACTGCTGTGCTAAGTTTGTTTTGCTTTTTAAAGTTTAATAACCCCTGTATTGAATGTTGTCACGTTTTTATGGACCATAGTTCAAAGATTGTGTCAAGAAAATTGTTGTTTGCTTTCAAAAGCAAGAAATGATAGCTACGTCCTACGGAAAGTCCAAGGCCTTGTTAAAATGGTTAAAATATTATGTGGCGATTCAATCAGCCAATCAGAGAGAGAGAGATATTTACGCATGGAACAACTCTAACATCCCCGTGGCATTTAGGAAGAAAAAATAGTTGGATCACTGATGAGATCTAAATACTGATTAATTAACACATTTATACGTATTGACAAGTACAAGCAAATTACACACCGTTGAATCGTTGTATGGATAAGATACATGTACATAATCTAGATATATCCTCACCTGCACTTATCACATGAGTGACAGATCTACATGTACATACTGATTGACATATATTTTTTAATGCTGAAAAACTTAATCCCAAAAATTGGTTAACAGAAAGCCTTTTTAGACAAATGATACACAGTTAGCATTAGATATTGTGGACTCATTTCTGCAGGACCTTAAAGATTTTTTAGACAAAATTTATCAATTAAATGCTATTAATTGTCAATTTTTTGAAAATCATGCATGTTTTTGGGACTCCTTTGCTTTATAAATCGGTAAGACATATATTAAATTTTTTAAAATCTGTAAAGTAATGCGATTATAAATATAGCCCTATAAATAAATCAAAGGCCTGAAGGGCCACAATGGCGTCGAGTTAAAGTTAATTTGAAGAGTAAAAACCTAAATAATTTTTTAAACAAGTGAAAAGCTGTCAATGTGACAGCTAACTGGGTTTTCTTTTTATATGCGAACTGTATCCATAATCCATGTCAACCCATATCCAGTGAAATAAAGTACCCCATTGCAATATTTTGCTAAAAAAGACTTAGTTCAAAAGCTGGTATTTTTTTCACAAATAATCAGAAATAAAAATCCTAGAAATATGCACACCTCTGATACATGTATAATTGATCTGCAAAAGAACAACTTCTAAACTTGAAAACTGTAAGAAGAGTTATCCGTACAATGAGGGTACGCTATATGCAATATTTTGCCAAAAAATGACTAAATTCAAAAGCTGGTATTTTTTTCATAAATTATCAGTAACCAAAATCCAACAATAAGCACACCTCTGATATATGTATAACTGATCTGCAAAAGAAAAATTTCCTATCTTGAGAAATGTAGGAGGAGTTATCCGTACAATGAGGTTATATGCAATATTTTGCTAAAAATTGACTAACTTCAAAAGCTGGTATTTTTTTCACAAATTATCAGTAATCAAAATCCTAGCAATATGCACACCTCTGATATATGTATAATTGATCTGCAAAAGAACAACTTCTTATCTTTAAAACTGTAAGAGGATTTATCCGTACAATGAGGGTACGCTATATGCAATATTTTGCCAAAAATGACTAAGTTCAAAAGCTGGTATTTTTTTCACAAATTATCGAAAATCAAAATCCTAGCAATATGCATACCTCTGATATATGTTTAATTGATCTGCAAAAGAACAACTTCCTAGTTTAAAAACTGTAGGAGGACTTATCCGTACAATGAGGGTACCCTATATGCACTATTTTGCCAAAAAATGACCAAGTTCAAAAGCTGGTATTTTTTTCATAAATTATCGAAAATCAAAATCCTAGCAATATGCATACCTCTGATATATGTATAATTGATCTGCAAAAGAACTGTTCCTATTTTGAAAACTGTAGGAGGACTTATCTGTACAATGAGGGTACCCTATATGCAATATTTTGCCAAAAAATGACCATGTTCAAAAGCTGGTATTTTTTTCATAAATTATCGAAAATAAAAAATAAAAAAAAAATACATTAGTCAACTTTAATAAAAAAATAGAAAATGTTATTTATCACATAACTAATAAAATTACAATTCATTACAAATTTGCTCACCTCTTAAAAAGTTTTGAATTTTAATTGAAAATTTAAGTTTATAGAAATATCTTATGAGTTATAAAATTTTTATATTTTTTTCTCTATTTATATGGAAATAAATATTAAAATTATTTTTGTGTTTAATTCTATATATTGTATACTGCTGATAACCACTCTGTCTCTTATTATCAATTTCATCTAAAATTCACAAGGGTCCAAATGACACGGGCCGAAAATATCGGGGGTAGATAAAAGAAAGCACCCATTCACGTTGTTTACAAAGTGAAAGTAGTTCACTTAACTTTTGGTTGTAGATGTACTTATCGCTCGATTAGGAAGTTTTGTTTCTACAAGATCAAACATTTGTGCATTGTCAATTTTCGATATGGATACAAAATAATCTATTTTGCAGGCTAGTACATTTCATAACCAAATTGAGTATGTAAGCCCAGCTATCGCATGTCAATCTCCCATGCAGAGTTGTCTTTCGTTCCTCTCTCAGACACGTGAATGTATGAGCCGATGGTAGAGAGGGTGTCCGGTCAAGTCGTACACAGACCAACTCGTACACAGGTCAACTCGTATACAAAATTTTCCGCATAAAAAAAACGTAAGTCAACTCGTATACAGAAATTTCCGCATAAAAAACCGAAGTCAACTCGTATACAAAAAAAATCCCGATACAAAATCGAAAGTCAACTCGTATACAAAAATTCCCGTATATTTAACCGAAATTCAACTCGCATACATAAATCACTATAATTTGTAAGTCAACTCGTATACAAAAAGTTAGAAACAAAACGTAAAAAGTAATTTAAAAGTTACTTAAAACACTTGGTTTCTTGTAATAAATTTTCTTTATATATTGCTTCCGTAATTCAGCGTAAAAAGGACATGTTATCAACTATTACAAAGATTGCAAAATTCATACATGTATAATTGTGCATTATCATTAAACTCGGCAACGATGTGATATTACAACAAAAAAAAAATAACGATAATTAATTGTGTCAATCCAATCATTATTATTTGGTAATTATTTCTACACATCAAAACAATAATTGTTAAAACAACGCGGTGTTTCTTGCTTCTCCAAACGGATGACTTCTCAAAGGCTAATTAAGATACTCATTATTTTGTTTGAAAAAAATATATCCAACTTTCCGCTTTTATATGTCATTCCCCAAACTTCTCTCAACATGGTACGACACCTGTGTGTTTCCTGTCGACGAACTGTAAGTAATATACCATTGATTTATAAGTTAAAAATTTTGTTTATTTATATAATGAGTGAAAATTGAAAATAAAAGTCACATATGAAATTTCTATAAATAATTCTATATATATATGTGTGCAACTTTTGTAATATTCAATAAAAACATATTTAAAATTAGATAGACAGATATACGGCTAGCAATCTATTGCCTACTTAAAAAAGACATACTGGTTAATTAAACTAATTAAAATTGGAGCTGAATTTGAATTTTTCATATCAATATTTCATACCTATTTTATATGCGGAATTTTTTGTATACGAGTTGACTTTCGTTTTTTTATGCGGAAAATTTTGTATACGAGTTGACTTTCGTTTTTTTTATGCGGAAAATTTTGTATACGAGTTGACCTGTGTACGAGTTGGTCTGTGTACGACTTGACTGTAAATCGTAGAGAGTGATCGCATGTGTGTCGGTGCTAGTGTATTTATCCGCTGAAACCGAGACATATTGTTTTCAATAAAATGTGAACATTTTTAAAGACGGCAACCAATTCGAATCTGCAAACTTGTTTTGTTGACGTACAGTTCTGCTCGAAATTGAAGTATGTCATCTATTTTTCTTCAAACACATACGAAAACTTTGCACTCATTTGAGTTGTTTGGCTCCTAAAAATGTAACTTCCGGACGTACGATCCCTAGATGGCTTTCGAGCTTCGCTCGACGCCATAAAAATTAATTGACTTTTAAATGTACATGAATAACGAGTATGATTATACTTCCATCAGAGGTTAATATTTATCTCGATCATCTTCAACGCGTATGAGAGTTGCAATACATGTATTAGTTCAATCTCCCATGCAGAGTTGTCTTTCGTTCCTCTCTCAGAATGTATGAGCCGATGGTAGAGAGTGGTATTAGTTATCTAGTTAATTATAAAGTCAATAACTGCTTTCATTATATATTGTACAGTACCCAATCAATTTTCCTTTAATTCTACAGAGTGTGATTCGTTTTTCTGGATCACCACACTGTGGTTTACCAAATCCATATCACCCCTCTCTGAAACCGATGGAATTGTACACAATAAAAAAAACATTTGCTTTTTCATAGCGCATTTTAATTAATTGCATTGTGCAATAAGTAAACATTTAACATTTATTTAAAATGAATACCAGGTAGGTTTTTATAAAATAGTGAAATCATTCTTTTGATTCTTACAGTACATGTTCAGGCACGCAGCATCGGGGGGGGGGGGGGGGGCTGCCCCCCCCCCCCCCCACTTTCAAAAACGATGCTACATGCCTGATGTTCCACGCATACATGCAAACATACTAATTGGCAAACCAACTATCAATTCTATCCCTAGAGTTAAATTCCCAGAAAAGATTCCACCATATTTCATTACATGGTTTTTATTTAAATCTTACTGTATATAAAGCAACATGCTCAACTATAAATGGCTTGAAATTATGAAATTACATGTAAATACTTAATTTGATAACCTTTATTTCAAGTAGCATTTTGCCGGCTCTCTTGTTAATACCATGATTGCACAATAATTTATGTTTCTTGTGGTAATTCCTTACTTTTTTTCAAGTAATTACACATTTTTAGCCACATCAAGCTACATTTAGATGTTGCACAATTACTCCTAAAGTCCTTGCTGCAGAATAATGTTTTACAGTAAGCATGAGCAAAGAAAGATAACTCTATATGCAAGCCATTCAGATGTATTACTTTCAGTGACATAATATCTTTGAAATTGATATATTAAACCAATGCAATAAATGAAAAAATTTTGGGCAAAAGTGAAATAAACTCTAAAAGCTTCTAATTTAAATCTTAGAATTTCATCAATATACATTTACCCTCTTGCATTTCTACATAATTTGATATTAATAAAATACACAAAGCAGGTAAATACAAAATGTTACCGGTACTTTAGAAATAACAAGCATGCAACTACATGTACTAACTCACAATCTGAGATGTATCTGATCATTGATTCATTATCTATGGATAGCATTTTAGCAAAGATCAATCATTCTATGTAATAATCATTCAGAACTGACCTCCACTCATTGCATCAATTGTTTCCCTGTGGACAGGTAGTTTTTCAGAGCAGGGAAGTCAAATATTTCCTTCATATACTCCACATAATCCAAAACAGAGTCTATGACCTGAACACTGAACTCTTTACCATCAACAGTGTATGTAGAAAGACCAACTTTGGAGATATCAGCATTCAAATCGGGACAAATCTTGTACTGACTAATGCTTTTTGTTCTTTCAAATATTTTGTCTGTTACATTTTCTGGAGCTGGACCTATAACAAAATTAAAAAAAAAAAAAGGATTTCTTCAAAATGATCAATAAAATCCTGCAAGCACAAATTGTTAAAATTATGTCACCGGGTTAACAAGTGTCTGAGGTGTGTGACTGTCATTTAATACATTGGGTCTCAGTAGCTTAGTGTTTAGAGCGCTGAGACGTTTCGTCAGAGGCCCCGAGTTCAGGCCCCCATTGAGACTGACTTTTTACCATCTGTTACACATCTGTTAACCTGGTGACAAATGGTCACCTAATTTACAATGATCAATTTATCCTTTATATCTCTATATAAAATAAATTCATCAATCATCTTCCTCCTTTGATTTATATTCTTATTTTCCATATATATCGGTAATCAAAGTCAATCAGTGTATTAAATACCTAAGCTAAGTCAAAACTAATTTCAAACTTCTTGAAGAAAACTCAATCAGTTAATAGAGTTTTCATTCCAAACTTGAAGAGATACGGATACATAATTATTCTCTATGCAAGAGTACTTTTATCCCTTTTTCTGCACTACTGCTCTTATTAAACTTCATCCATAGTTTTAACTCAAGTCTTGAAGGTTAAATCATTCCAATATCTCACAGAGAAAGATATAAAATCTTTACCACACACAAATTGAAGTTCTAAATAAAATTTGAAAATTTATGTCATTTCAAGTTAATAACCGCAAATGGTTCATTTCTAATTTTGACTTCATTTGACTCTAACTCAAGGCTATGTAGAAAAAAAAATGCTTTGAGTTGAGATAATTCTTGATACATTGTGTTGCTATTAGAATGCATTACCTCCATTTTCAGTGTTGAACTTTATGCCAAAATCAGCATCTGGGCCCCCAGGATTGTGACTTGCAGTCAAAATAATTCCACCATTAGTCTTGTATTTACGGATGACACAGGATACTGCTGGCGTTGACATTAAACCATTCTGAGCAACTATTACTTTAGACACCTGAAGTAAAATGCCAGAGAAAATTGAGCAATATCTTAAATTACCAACCCATGCTATTCAAAGTTCATGAAGATTCTTATCTAAAAAAAATTAATATGGAGTAATGTATGCTTGCAGCTTATGTATAAAATATCAATGTGTTTCTGTATCTTCCAATTTTGACAAAATATAACTTTTCAATAAAGTCTTTTAGTAAAACAGTGCATTTTTATGCGAGCTAATTTTTCATTCATTTATATTTGATTTCAATTTACCTGACCTTTTGCAATTTAATAGATATCTATACAATTTAAAATAGTGAATAGCTCCAAATATACTAAGGTTCTTAAGAATGAATTTAATTTAATTTGAAAATAGTTCTGCAGCTTGTCAAGTATAACCAAGACATACCCCATTTGCTGCACACATTTTAATGATGAGCAATGTTGCCTCTTTCTCATAGTACCGTCCATCGCCTCCGATGACTAGAGTCGAACCCTCTATTTTACTTAACCCCCCTTCCAGTATACTCTGCACAAAATTTTCCGTGTAATTTTTTTGCAAGTAGACTTTGACAGCTTTCCTAAGTCCGCTTGTCCCCGGCTTCTGTCCCTCAATCGGGGAAGACGAAACTGCTGTTGATGAGTGTGACATTGCCGCATACAGTATCGTGGAAGCTGGCCTTGACAGTCACCTCTCTGCCGTCTGCAGGAAATGTGTCACGCAGTATAAATGTGAGCGTTAGAAGATAATCTTATTCCGGAATAAATTCTTCTCACCCCCTCAAATCAAAACAAACATTTTTAATTAACTAAAAAGGGATGCATTCTCTTAGAATGACAGACACGTAGCATCAGGGAAGGGGAGAGAGCCACCCCCCCCCCCGCCCACACAATCAAGAAAATAAATATTTGCCAATCTGCTAATGAGTGGGGGGGGGGGGTGTTAGTGGAACTTTCAAAGTATGTAAAACGTCTGTTTTACTGTCTATTTTGTTAACTTTCCTTTTATATTTTATATTTTACATGATCTAATGAAGGGGAGGGACAATTTTTTCAAAATTCAATTTTTTATAGGTTAATCTAAAAAATTTATTGGTGTTTGTTTTGGAAAAAAGTCACATGCATGAATCTAGAGGGTGTAGGGGAACCGGACTCCCTTAGAATTTTAAACTTATTTGATTCATTTTACTCACATTGAAAAATTATCAATAATCCCCCCCCCCTTGAAAAAAATATGAATCAGGTCATAAATTAGCATTGGCCAAACCCTATCACAATTTTAGACATCCTAAAATACTGTAAATAAACAAATAAATGAAGAAATATTTAATATTTGTATTAGCATTCGATTTGTTAAAGTGAAACTTCTTATATTTCAAACTCTAGAAAAATATCATCTGAAACAATTTTTTTTTTAAAATTAATGAAAATTATTTATTAAAAATTCGGCAACTCGATCAAAGCAATATGAGCTGTATTTTTTAGAATTTTATTTTGCTGCAAAAACCTGCTAGTATGATAAGTCTGCATATAACTTAAAATTTTATGATAAATGAGGTTTGAAAAAATCATTAATTTTTGTCAAAGGAAATATTTCTCTTCTAAGGAATATAAAGCAAATCAATTTTTGTACAGGACGACAATAATTCGATTTTGCTCCAAATAAGGCCTCTTAACGGCCTTTTCCACAAAAATATGGCTAACAGAAATTGAAAAACCATGATATTTTTGTCATTTTGTAGAAAAAAACATTTTAATAAAAAAAAAAAATCAACATGAAAAATGCACCTCATATTGCTTTAAAATATTAGCAATGATTGAGTCTCAAAAAATCCGACAAAAATAACGATCAAATTTTTGGGAATCAAAGCCGTTTGAAAATAGACGAGAGTATAAATATGTTCATTATGCTGATGTTTTTATAAATAATACTATTATTATTAATAATGCAACCAAATATTTGCGCGTCCTGTAAAGAAAACTGCATGGACACAACACGCCAGATGAAAAAATGATGGCCAAAATATTCTCTACTCTCACCTTGATAAGGACTGCGAACGATAGCATTGTCTATCCGCCTAACTAAAAGTCATTTTTTGATAATTGTCTAATTAAACTATTTTTTATGATAATGTAAGCAATTTTGTATATTCTCAGTTAATATAAATGATTTGGTCAAACAAAGAGAGATAACTTTGTATTTTGGGTTAAAACAGCTCATTTCATAATAGAAACTACTTTAGCATATCCAGGCACGTAGTGCTCATCGTTTTTGAAAAGGGGGGGGGGGGGGGCAGGCTCATCCAAAAAATCTTGACAATCAAAAGAAAGAAAAAGAAAAGAAAAAAAGGAAAAAGGTTACTTTCCAAACGTATAAGGACAAAACAGTATTTTTTAAACACTGGTTTAATATAATTTTTATATGTATATAAAAAAAAAAGATCTGTTTGTCGATGCATACGCGAATCTAGAGGGGGCGGGGATTCAAAATTCAAATTTATATATTAAATTTACCGAAAATTAGCCTCAACCCCCCCCCCCCCCCCCTCCGTCAAACACAATTATCCCTCGGAACCCCCCTTCCGCCACCGTACAATTTTTTTTTCGAATCCACGCATGCGATGGTGGATTCAAAACAACAGGTAAATAGAAGGCCTAAGGCAAATCGGTCCATATGGATATTATTCTATAGAATACAAGCAAGTTTTTACTCGATATTTTAGAGAAACAATTGATATTATATCAACATAAATGACAGTACCTTTTGTTTGCGTGCAATATTTTACAATTAAACTTTAAAAAAATGTATAACAAGTATTTACATCCACCCCGTCATTTAAAAATAAATTAAATCCGCGCCAGATTCACCTATGGTCCTTAGAACGAGGAAGTATAAAACAAGTCTCGTAAATCTCATTGAAATCTCTCTCATCGACATTCCCACCTACTTTGTCGTTAAATATTTATCCCAGGAAACAGTAAGTATAGAACATTTACATTTATCCCAATGAATTTAAGATATCTCGATCTCATGTATTCATAATAATTTATAAGAAACTTTGTTTCACATATATCTTTGGACACAAAAAGTATATTTTATTAAAGTGGGTCACCTTCTTAATATGTGTCACAATTCAAGCGACCATCACCATCAAGAAAGCAAATGCATAGGCGTCGGAACCGGGGGGGGGGGGGGGGCTTTTATCTTTGCAAAGCCCCCCCCCCCCCCCATTTCAATTTGCTTTCGACGCCACTGAAAATGGGAAGAGTGTTACTGAAATGATTTATGACTTCTTCAGAAAAGTGCATGACAAGCAAAGCTTTCATCATGAAAGAATGACATTCTGATATAATTAATCAAATCAAAACTATAATATTACAAACTCTGTCTATTTATTTAAACCCATCTGCAAAGTTTAGAAAGCAAATGCAATGAAATGAAGGTGAATGTAGTTTTGGTTTCGTTTATTCTGTAGATTAAAGAGAAGTAACTCGATTCATTCGAGTGTGGATCCAGGCTTTTTTTTCGGGGGGGGGGGGGGTAATGGTAATAAATTGCGTATTTATTTCTGTATTGATTTTGTTTTGAAATAATGAGATCCGGGGGTAATTTTAATATATGCGTATTTACTTTTTACTTGTTTTTTTTTTTTTCATTTTTTGAAATATAATGAGAACATAGATATAATGTACGCCGAGTAATATGCTTATCATCAATAACCAAAAATAAAATCTTTTAGAGATGGCAATGTCTGCAGAAGAAGAAATACCGGCGATGGCCCAACACTATTTGGTTTGTGGCACTGAAGACTGTAAGAGGAACTGTCAGTTCTATTGCAATCCTTGTCACCAAAGATTGTGTGAACGATGCAGAGACGAACATCAGAAGAGTCCAGATACCAAGGAACATGAAGTGGTTCCTTACAAACAACGCAAACCACAACTTCCAGAGGAGAAATGCAATCTCCATCCAAAAACGAAATGTAGATATCCTTTGTAAGGATTGTAATGTCCCTCTTTGCGCTAAGTGTATCTTCATGAAAGAGCACGCTGGCCATCAACTTGACGATCTGGAAGAAAAAATACGCGGAAAAGGTTCGCATTTTGCAGATCCGAAATATCCAAAATCCAAGAGTATTACCTCTCAACGTCACAAGGTTTAAAAAAAGAGATTAAAGAAGATGTCATGGTAATAAAGAAGATAATGGACGAGATCAGAAATTCCATAAGGGCTGAAGCTGACTCTTTAAAAGAATTAGTTGATAAGGTCACATCAGACAAATTGGAAGAAGCCAATAAAATAGAAGAAACACTTCTCAAAACATTAAATACACAGGAAAAAGCTTTTTTGATGATTTTGAAAATTTGAAAATCCAGTCTATACCAGAGACAACACAGCCTGTGCTACCAGTGTTTACTGCTGGCCAGTTCTGCAAAGACGATGTTTCTAAGTTGCTTGGTAGCGTAAATTTTCCGAACACCAATCCTGATAATAGAAGAATAAAACCCATGGAGAAAGCGTCTACACAGTTGAAACTTACAGGGAAACAGACGAGACGAGACGTAGAGAAATCTGACGTGAAACCAATACTGTCCTCTGTCTTCCTCTGTCACCAAGGTCAGGGAGTACACAGTACCAGGTGTTGGCAGTGTATATCATATATCATCGGGTAAAATCAGGCAAACTCTGGTTCAGTGATTGTGATGGTAACCTTGTCCAAACAGATTTACAGGGGAATCAGCTACAGAAGATAAAGACCAGTGGTAAACGTGGCTACCACACAGTCACACAGGACGGGGATCTGATCTATACAGACAGAAAGAACAAAGTCATCAATAGGATAAAACAGGATAATACAATCACTAAATTTATTAAACAGGAGACTGGGAACCAATCAGCATACACTCCTCTCACATCAACGGGGACATACTGGTGGGGACGAGAAAGGATGGAGAGGCTAAAGTCACCAGGTACAACAAGACGGGGAAAGAAATACAGAACATACAGAGGGACAACAAAGGACAGGAACTGTATGGTGATCAACGCTACATCACAGAAAACATCAATGGTGATATCTGTACATCAGATTATAACGAAGATGCTGTAGTGGTGGTGAATAAATCAGGACAACACAGGTTCTCCTACACAGGTCAGGGGTCACGGTTTTATCCCTTTGGTATCTGTACTGATCTCCTTGGTCACATCATTGTCTGTAACGGTTATCCTGGCAATAATTCACTTGACATCATTGATCAGGACGGTCAGTTCTTGTCTACACTAATCACACCACAACAAGGGATACAACCCTATGGTCTGTGTGTAGATGATGAGAGCCACCTCCATCTGGGACAATGGAACACCAACACAGTGACAGTCTTCAAGTATCTACAGTAAATCTTCAACGTAAAGATTTATGTCAGCCGTCATTCAACAGTATTTGTATATAAGACATTTATTTTGTCTTCGATCTAAATCATTGGGAACATGCGTGTAGTAAAATGCATTTGCTTTAACACTAAATAAACTGAAAACAAGAAAGCTACCACCAATGTTCATGAATACGCCCGCCATGGCGTGAATTTTTATGTATTTTTAAAGTACATTCATGCGGGATATGAAGGTAGCGACATTGCAGGAAAAATACATAACCCGCGTTAGCGGCCGCTTTTGTAAATTGTTCCTGCAATGAGCGCTAACTTCATAACCCGCATGAATCATCAAGGAAAGCATTTTATTATTTATATTTTAAACATCTTTCATTTAACTTATTACTAAATTGATTATGAAAAGTTAGTAAAATTCACTAAATTACTATTAACGTACATGTATAAGTAAGTTAGCTAAAAGAAACAGCCAAATCGTCTCCTGTGAGACTTTGAGTCTGGCATCACCATTATCATTTCGTCCAGTCCGTGATTTTACTTTGGTCGCTGTAAGTTCAAACCAATCGATGAACAGGGCGTGTCAATTTCAGTCCTGTCACTTTCAGCCGCTGTAGATTTCGACCAATCGATAAATGGGGCGTGTAGATTTCAGTCTGGCTGTTTCTATACATCTATGAATTAACTAAAACTTTCCGTAAGAAACAGAGGAAATTATACTTGCTACTTGTAAATATCGTACAGTGAGTCTTCCTCGCTCGGTCGTCCGAATGTTTGACCCATCGTAGTTTGTATAGTGTTTTATTTCATGACGAAAGGAATATGCTGATCGTTCAAATTTCAAATTAAACGCCGCGCCTAGGTCATTGTAAAAGACTGTTCTACATGTACCATCTTGTTGGTAAGTTACAAAGTTAACCATTTAGTTAGATGGTCAACAAATAACCCATCAGAAATAAAAAAAACCAGTTTGACTATAAAATTTGAATATTTGTCTATATCTTTGAATGAAGCTCTTCGCATAAAGGAGATAAATATTGCGTAAAAATGACCACAACCATCCATGCAGCCCTGAAACTGAATAGTTCATCCGGACTAGAGGAAAGAACCTCTGCTGGGGTTTTTTTAAGGTCATTATCAAAAGTCTAATATTATCTCAAAATTAAACATTGCTAGTTTCATTGGATTTGTATTCATTCGATTACTTTTAAACTTAGTTTAAAGATCAGACAAAATGCATTTTTCTGAATACTTTTTCTGATTTAACTTTTGTCTTAACAATTCGTGAATCATTTGTGCGTTAACGTTAAACATAATATATTTGACGAACTATATTTGGCGAAAAATAAGTTTTTTCAACGAGATGGCGTTGACTTGAATTGGCGTATTCTTGAATGTTCCTTTTCTTATACATATATCCATGGCTTGATTTAGCAGATGCTACATTCCACCAAAGACGCTGAATAGAATACACAGCAATGTGTACTACGTTAATAGTATGTTGCATAAATAAAATCGTAGATATATTTCTTCCAATCGGAGTTTTGAACTTTAAAGTCACCTTCTTGTCAGAAGTGAGCATTTAGTTGTTATGGTTTTTGTTGCAATTTTTAATTCCAAGCAAAACCGGAAGTAGAACTTCCATTGAGACTTCTAATTCCTGGCATTTTTGTGGGTAGATACTGTACCAAACATTGATGTGTGTAAACTACTAGTGCGTGGGTATGGTACTTTGGAAAGATTGTCTTATTCATTACTTCGGTGTTTGCTTTACTTGACAATATTAAAATGTTTGAAAAATTACAAGACCTATATATTACTACGTGCTATCATTCATTTGGGGTCGAGGTTCTAAACGCAATCACGGTTTATTTGCGAAAAAAAAATCGCCATTGGATCCCAAGACGACCCAATGGTCTGTCGTATCACTCAAAGATGACATTATCTTTCGAACTTGTGGGTCGAAAAAAGATAGATTGAGGCTTTACGGATATAAGAAGTAGTTTATCACTAAAGTTTGTTTTGAAATTTATCCTTTTTTTGCCGTTTACCCCCCCCCCCCCTTTCCCGTTTCTTTCCCCAAATTAATTTGGGCTAGTTTCCATACATACTCTGATAGTTATAAGTCGTCTACTGTACGAGTGCTTGAGATTAATTGTTGTTTATTCTAGTAAATTGTCATATATCAACATTTTGAAGTCAATTGGTAGAAAGCGTGTTTTAGAACTACTTAACTTGTTAATTTGTTAAACTTCTGTGCTAAGTTTGTTTTGCTTTTTAAAGTTTAATAACCCCTGTATTGAATGTTGTCCCGTTTTTATGGACCATAGTTCAAAGATTGTGTCAAGAAAATAGTTGTTTGCTTTCAAGAGCAGCACTTATTCCATTGCCTTTTGACATGATATTTTGTTTGCATGAAGATGTATATATTTATATTTAAAGTTAACCATGGACTTGTTTTACATTCAGAATCAACATATTTCAAGTTTTTCGTTTTACAAAATATTTCTCTTATACAATTTCTGGTAAAAAAGAAATACGAACAATGAACATTGATAAAATCATATGAAATTAGAGAGATTTTAATAAAAGTGTCAGATATAATTTAAAGTTTTATATTTGTCGTCGTAAAATGTGAGGAATTGTGCGTGTGTTCTTTATGTTATTTGCCTTAACTGAAGCTCGGATCTCCTCGGATCTCCTCGCCTTTTTTATGATAATAATTTTAACGAAACCAAGATACTTTTTGGCATTTTTTATAGAAAAATTCAAACAAATTAGCACTTTCAATAAATACATGTACATGTACTCGTAGGATGCGTTATATTTCGATACAAGCAATTGTTAAGGAGCTACATGAACACATTACTCTGCGTATACCACGTAAACCGTTCCTACGACATAGAATTCACCCAATTCTACTTTAACTGAAACATAGTTGTCGTTCTTTTGGTCCCAAAGGCATCGTGACGTCACTACCATACTTCGGCTTTTTTTCTGAGCCGCAATCACAGAAGCGATTATCTTGTACCGCGAAATGTTCAGCTGCTTTACTCTTTCTTTGATGACATCACAGGCTAATTTGCATTTTCCCCCTAAAACTGAAGAATCGTAGGTTGTTATGGATTTTATATTTTCTTCTAAAACCTCCGATATAATGCTTCGTATAGACGATTCCCTGAATTTGGCATCGGGACTCATTTCGTAGGTATTTTCATACTTGACATCTAGTTGTGGCAACTGGTCACCGGAAGTAGCCACGCTATGTCGGTCGTGGTCTTTAGTGGTGTGCTTGGCATGGCCTTTACTGGAAGAGATCGAATGCAAGGTATCCCGGTGTGAGAATGTCCTCTGGCGTCCCGTGTAAGCCGCATGCGCGTGACTCGGATTTGCCCCTTTTCCGTGTCCGTCCCCATGGTGAGGGGCCTTGTGGTGATCCTCGGGATGTGGGTGTTTATTCTTGTGGTGGTGGTGATGATCCTTCTTATCCTTCACTATTTTGTGGTCACCTTTTTCCTTCATTATTGGCACTGGGGATTCTTGTTCCTCTTCCTTCTGGTAAATAAAAAAAAATGCAATTAATTACTTTACAAAATAGATGTGTCCAAAATGCACTACTCCATGCTTCTACGGGCGTTATTTCTCTTAGATATTTTTAAATTGAAACTTTAATTGAAACTAGGGTTACATGTAAGTTTTGTCTTATCAAATGGGACAAAGCATTTCAACCATCTTGACACATAACTGATATTGATTACTCATATGAGGCTTATTATTCCAACATGTGTATGTCACGTGCTTTAAATAGTTAGAGTAAAATTGCCTATTTTTTATGAACAACATAGAAAACTTCATCATGACAGATTTTGCGTGTAGAGAACGTGTCAGCATATGACTCCATAATTAAGACGTCAGTATTCTCCTACAATAATTTATCTATGGACATTTTGATTGACAACTGGATGGTAATCATCTAAAATTAATGTGACAAGGCGGAGAGGGATACTTATTTTCATTTATATGACTTGCACTTTTTGGAGTTGATATTAATCAACCCTTCTGTGCACTTATTTTGGCAAAACGGGAGTGATACAATGTATGGACCTAAACACAATCTTATCATCAATACGTATAATTCAGATATTTTTTTTTGGTCTTACATGTATGTATGCCAGAGTTGAATAAGATTTGTTCGCAGTCATTGTCATGTTTACCAAACTACGCGGCATTTCTACAGCAGTAGCGCTTGGGATCAAGCGCCGACTATACAATATAAAGAACCAGTACGGGTGTAATTATTTGTTTGTTAACAAATGTTTTGGATACAATTATTTTTAGAAATATTTCGATTACTGATGCATAATGCATCGTAAAGTTTGATGGCGTAATTCTTTTTTAAAATATTACTCAACATGATTCATAAAGGATTTTCCTTCTATAGCTCGGAAATCTAGTCAGAAAAGCTCGAGAATTCCTATTTTGCGTAATTATTCAAACACAGCTAAGAAACTACGTGTCATGCTTTACTTACTGTTGATTTTAAAATACTAGTAAATGATAATCAATCGATCAACTGCACTCCCGACGGTACTTCAATACTTTGATTTATTTAAGAGTCATCACAGTCTTTGGTAATGAACCAACTCTTTCTAACTACTTTAACTTTTACCATTAAATGTAATCGTGCAAATCGTGCAAACTCTATTTTATGTTAATTTTGTTATAAATCGTTGTAACGGAGAACTGGTGTGCATGTACGCGTATGAGGCAACTAGTCTCACTTCAAATTACCTTTGTCTTTATTTTTAACTGTACATCAGAAAATATCTTCAAAGAAATAACGCCCATCTTTTAAACACGGCCTCTTTCCCTAATCGAATGGCGGACCGTTTCTAATCTGTTGTGAAAAAAATCCTTACACAAACATTCATTAGATTTGCCTTGTCAAAATATTCCTTCTTCTACGTCTTGCGTCATAAGATCGTCATTTATAAAGTACAAGCTTGACTATTTATGGAATTGCAAAACATCTTCACAAGAGTAGTTAGAACCATTATAACAGGAGCTTGGACTTTGGGTAGCAATGTGACGTATGCCTGTCTATTTCATTCCTGCCCACTCAGTGAAAGCTCATTGAAATCAACACGATTTGTCTGGCTTTTGAGCTAAGTCTACGCAATCGGTGCATATTTCATTTGAATCCAGCGTCATTTTTAACATGTTTTGACGCAAGAAATGATAGCTACGTCCTACGGAAAGTCCAAGGCCTTGTTAAAATGGTTAAAATATTATGTGGCGATTCAATCAGCCAATCAGAGAGAGAGAGATATCTACGCATGGAACAACTCTAACACCCCCGTGGCATTTAGGAACAAAAAAATAGTTGGATCACTGATGAGATCTATATACTGATTAATTAACACATTTATGCGTATTGACAAGTACAAGCAAATTACACACCATTGAATCATTGTATGGATAAGATACATGTACATAATCTAGATATATCCTCACCTGCACTTATCACATGAGTGACAGATCTACATGTACATACTGATTGACATATATTTTTTAATGCTGAAAATCTTAATCCCAAAAATTAGTTAACAGAAAGCCTTTTTAGACAAATGTGGATAGTTAGCATTAGATATTGTGGACTCATTTTTGCAGGACCTTAAAGATTTTTTAGACAAAACATATCAATTAAATGCTATTAATTGTCAATTTTTTGAAAATCATGCATGTTTTTAGGACTCCTTTGCTTTATTAGCCGGTAAGACATATACATATATTAAATTTTTTAAAATCTGTTAAGTCATGTGATTTCATGTAGCCATAGATATATTTACCTACCGGTATAAATAAAAAATTAATTGACTTGAATAACAAGTATGATTTTACTTCCATCAGAGGTTAATATTTATCATCTTCAACTCGAATGAGAGGTGCAATACATGTTATAGTTATCTAGTTATTAATAAAGTCAATAACTGCTTTTATTATATATTGTACAGTACCCATAAATTTTCTTTTCTTGATACTGTTTATTCTACAGAGTGTGATTCGATTTTCTGGATCACCACACTTGTACTGTGGTTTACCAAATCCATATCACCCACTCTCTGAATCTGATGGCATTGTATACAATAAAAAAATATTTGCTTTTTCACAGCGCATTTTAAAGAATTGCTTTGTGAAATAAGTAAACATTTAACATTTGTTTAAAAAAAGATACCAGGTAGGTTTTTATTAAATAGTGAAATCATTCTTTTGATTCTTACAGTACATGTTCCATGCATACATCTAATTGGCAAACCAACTATCAATTCTACCCCTTGAGTTAAATTCCCAGAAAAGATTCTACAATATTTCATTACCGGTACATGGTTTTTTTTAAAAATCTTACTGTATATAAAGCAACATGCTCAACTATAAATGGCTTGAAATTATGAAATTACATGTGAATACTTAATTTGATAACCTTTATTTCAAGTAACATTTTGCCGGCTCTCTTGTTACCATGATTGCACAATTATTTATGTTTCTTGTGGTAATTCCTTCCTTTTATTTCAAGTAATTACACATTTTTAGCCACATCAAGCTATATTTAGATGTTCTTCAAGCTAAATGCACAATTACTCCTAAAGGCCTTGCTGCAGAATATTGTTTTACAGTAAGCATGAGCAAAGAGAGATAACTCTATATGCAAGCCATCCAGATTTATTACTTTCAGTGACATAATATCTTTGAAATCGATATATCAGACCGATGCAATAAATGAAATATTTTTGGGCAAAAGTGAAATAAACTCTAAAAGCTTCTAATTTAAATTTTAGAATTTCATCAATATACATTTACCCTCTTGCATGTTCTACATAATTTGATATTCATAAAATACACTAAGCAGGTAAATAAGAAATGTTACTTTAGAAACAACAAGCATGCACTACATGTACTAACTCACAATCTGAGATATATCTGTTCATTTATTCATTATCTATGAATAGCATTTTAGCAAAGATCAATCATTTTAATAATGTAATAATCATTCAGAACTGACCTCCATTCATTGCATCAATAAGCACTTGTTTCCCTGTGGACAGGTAGTTTTTCAGACCAGGGAAGTCAAATATTTCCTTCATGTACTCCAAATAATCCAACACAGAGTCCAACACTGAACTCTTTACCATCAACCGTGTAAGTAGAAAGGCCAACTTTGGAGATATCAGCATTCAAATCGGGACAAATCTTGTACTGACTGATGCTTTTTGTTCTTTCAAATATTTTGTCTGTTACATTTTCTGGAGCTGGACCTATAGTAAAATTTTTAAAAAAATGGATTTCTTTAAAATGATGAATAAAATTCTGCAAGCATAAATTGTTAAAATTGTATGTCAACGAGTTAACAAGTGTCTGAGGTGTGTGACTGTCATTTAATACATTGGGTCTCAGTAGCTTAGTGTTAAGAGCGCCGACACGTTACGTCAGAGGCCCCGAGTTCGAGTCCCCTTTGAGACTGACTTTTTACCACCTGTTACACATCTGTTAACCTGGTGACAAATGGTCACCTAATTTACAATTACCAATTTATCCTTTATATCTCTATATAAAATAAATTCATCAATCTTCTAACTCCTCTGATTTATATTTTTATTAGCCCCCTACCGGTTTTCATTTTCCATATATCTATTCGGTAATCAAAGTCAATCAGTGTATTAAATACCTATTAAGCCAAGTCAAAACTAATTTCAAACTTCTTGAAGAAAACTCAATCAGTTAAGAGAGTTTTCATTCCAAACTTGAAGACATACGGATACATAATTATTTTCTATGAAAGAGTACTTTTATCCCTTTTTCTGCACTACTGTTCTTATTAACCTTCATCCAAAGTTTTAACTCAAGTCTTGAAGGTTAAATCATTCTAATATCTCACAGAGAAAAATATTAAAATCTTAACCACACACAAATTGAAGTTCTAAATAAAATTTGAAAAATTATGTCATTTCAGGTTTTAAACCGCAAATATTTCATTTTCTAATTTTGACTTCATTTGACTCTAACTCAAGGCTATGTAGAAAAAAAAATACTTTGAGTTGAGATAAGTCTTGGTACATTGTGTTGCTATTAGAATGCATTACCTCCATTTTCAGTATTGAACTTTATGCCAAAATCAGCAATCAGGATTGTGACTTGCAGTCAAAATAATTCCACCATTAGTTCTGTATTTACGAATGACACAGGATACTGCTGGTGTTGACATTAAACCATCCTGAGCAACTATTACTTTAGACACCTGAAGTAAAATGCCAGAGAAAATTGAGCAATATCTTACCAACCCATGCTATTCAAAGTTCATGAAGATTCTTATCTAAAAAAAAAAATTAATGGATTAATGTATGCTTTCAGCTTATATATAAAATTTCAAAGTGCTTCTGTATCTTCCAATTTTGACAAAATATAACTTTTCAAAATAGTCTTTTAGTAAAACAGTGCATTTTTATGCGAGCTAATTTTTCATTTATTAATATTTTGATTTCAATTTACCTAGCCTTTTGCAATATATATCTATACAATTAACGTTAAAAATTGTGAATAGCTCCCAATATACTAAGGCAAACAGTTCTGCAGATTGTCAAGTATAACCAAGACATACCCCATTTGCTGCACACATTTTAATGATGAGCAATGTTGCCTCCTTTTCATAGTATCGTCCATCGCCTCCGATGACTAGAGTCGAACCCTCTATTTTACTTAACCCCCCTTCCAGTATACTCTGCACAAAATTTCCCGTGTAATTTTTTTGCAAGTAGACTTTGACAGCTTTCCTTAGTCCGCTCGTCCCCGGCTTCTGTCCCTCTATCGGGGAAGATGAAACTGTAGTTGATGAGTATGACATTGCCGCATACAGTATCGTGGAAGCTGGCCTTGACAGTCACCTCTCTGCCGCCTGCAGGAAATGTGTCACGCAGTATAAATGTAAGCGTTTGAAGAGGACAAAAATGGATAATCTTATTCCGGAATAAATCCTTCTCACCCCCTCAAATCAAAACAAACATTTTTAATTAACTAAAGGGATGCATTCTCTTAGAATGACAGACACGTAGCATCAGGGAACGGGAGAGAGCCCCCCTCCCCCTCCCCCCCCCCCCCCCGCTCACACACTCAAGAAAATAAATATTTGCCAATCTGCTAATGAATGGGGGGGGGGGTTAGTGGTTTCAAAGTATGTAAAACGTCTGTTTTACCGTCAATTTTGTTAACTTTCCTTTTATATTTTACATGCTCTAATGAAGGGGAGGGGCAACTTCTTCAAAATTCAATTTTTTATAGGTTAATCTAAAAATTTTGATAATGTTTGTTGGGGAAAAAAGTCACATGCATGAATCTAGAGGGTGTAGGGGAACCGGACTCCCTAAGAATTTTAAACTTATTTGATCCAAATAAATGGAGTAAATTTACTCACATTGAAAAATTATCAATAATACCCCCCCCCCCCCGCAAAAATTATGAACCAGGTCATAAATTAGCATTGGCCAAACCCTATCACAATTCTAGAAATCCTACAATACTGTAAATAAACAAATTAATGAAATGAAGAAATATCTAATATTTGTATTAGCATTTGATTTGTTAAAGTGAAACTTCTTATATTTCAAACTCTAGAAAAATATCATCTGAAACAATTTTTTTTAAAAATGGATGAAAATTCTTTATAAAAATCCGGTAAATTGATTGAAGTATTAGTAATGATTTTAAAAAGTCTTTAAAAATCCGACCGGGTGCCTCACTTCAACGATACTTTATCTATTAGCCTATAATTATATTTTATCCTTAAAAATAAAAAATAACGATCAAATTTTTGGGAATCAAAACCGTTTGAAAATAGATGAGAGCTGGTATAAATATGTTCATTTATGCTGATATGATGAGATAGAGATATTCCAAAAAATCATCGATTGGTATATTAGAGGAAGATGGAATATTAGATATCCTAATTCCAAGCACTGAAAACTGCATGGACACAACACGCCTGATAAAAAAATGATGGCCAAAATATTCTGTACTCTCACCTTGATAAGGACTGCGAACGATAGCATTGTCTATCCGCCTAACTAAAAGTCATTTTTTGATAATTCTCTAATCAAATTTATTTTTTATGATAATGCATATTCTCATTAAATACATGTATAGATGATTTGGTCAAACAAAGAGAGAAAACTTTGTATTTTGGGTTAAAACAGTTCATTTCATAATAGAAACTAATTTAGCATATTCATACCAAAGAGTTTGCTGTTTCACGGGGGGAGGGGGGGGGGGCATATGTCTACAAACCAAAATACATTCCAAAAATGCGTTTTGATTTGTAACGTTTCAAAATTAATTAACAAATACGAATTTTCCCCACTCACAGGGACCAATTTTAATGAATTTTTTTAGACCTCCGAAAGCTTGCTTAAAAATTAATAATATAACTACAAATTTTATTTTGATATAAATTAATTAGGATTTGATAATACTTTTTAGTAGATAACTTTGTTTTTAAATATCTGGCAGAAATTCCTAAATATTTGGATGTAAAATGTAGGCGGGATACGGGCGATAGCGTTCACAGTTCTTTAGTGAATTTATATCACTTTAACTTTGAATAATAATTGAAAATGAATTATATTAATCTGAGAACGCCATCTGAACAAAACGTAAATAAAATTTTTCAAGAACCAATTTTGAATGACAAACATTTTTTTTAAAGAACAAAACAGTATTTTTTAAACACTGGGTTAGAATGCTTAAATATCATTTTTATATGTATAAAAAAATCTGTTTGTTCGATTCATACGCGGATCTAGAGGGGGTGGGGATCCAAGATTCAAATTTATATATTTTTACCGAAAATTAGCCTCGGACCCCCCCCCCCCCCCCCCCTCCGTCAAACACAATTATCCCTGGGACCCCCCCCCCCCTCCCCCCACCTTGCAATTTTTTTTTCCCAATCCGCGCATGCGATGGTGGATTCAAAACAACAGGTAAATAAAAGCCTAAGGCAAATCTTGCATGTGGATATTATTCTATAGAATAAAAGAAAGTTTTACTCGATATTTTAGAGAAACAATTGATATTATATTAACATAAACGACAGTACATTTTGTTTGTGTGCTATATTTTACAATTAAACTTGAAAAAAACCCACTTCATTACATGTACTTATATATCCACCTCCGTCATTTAAAAATAAATTAAATCCGCGCCAGATTTACCTATGGCTTCTTAGAACGAGGAAGTATAAAACAAGTCTCGTAAGTTCTCATTTAAATCTCTCTCATCGACATTCCAACCTATACTTTGTCGTTAAATATTTATCACAGGAAACAGTAAGTATAGAACATTTACATGTAATATATATGCCAATGAATTTAAGATACATGTATCTCGATCTCATGTATTTCATTATTATATCTATAAGAACTTTGTTTCACATATATCTATGGACACAAAAAAGGATATTTTATTAAAGTGGGTCACCTTCTTAAGGTCAAGATCTAGTAAATGATTCCAAAGTGTCTTTTTGTGATAGAACTATAATGAAGTCATAATTGATTTGAAGAATCGTTTTCCCGTACTTTACGACTCTAGAGGAATTATGTTATTAAACATTTTTTTTTACATTTTGTGTTAAATCATGCGAAAAGTAATCCCGATACCTATATTCAATTTGACATCATTTTAAAAAAGAAAGTCAAGAGCTTGTTTCATTCCGTTTTGGGGGAGACTGTAGGCATTCTAGATATATTTTATTGGTCAAATATGGACAAAACTTCGAAATTTGTTCCTCCTTTCCTTCATATTTAATTGAAAATGACAGTTTAAAACATGATTTTTCATTGTGTTTACCAAATATTTTAGCCCCGGTACACCCTTTCAAACAAAGCTATCGTTATGAAGCATCATTGAAAGAATTTATATGTTGAATTTCATAAACCTGTAGGCAACTTTCATCTACTAGATCTTGACCTTAATATGTGTAATAGCTAGAGTTCACAAATGAATTGCGGCTATCACCATCAAGAAAGCAAATGCTTAGGCGACGGAACCGGGGGGGGGGGGGGGGGTGCTCCCCCCAACATTTATTTTTGCAAAGTTTCACATGACCATAACCAAAGATCTTTTTTTTGGCTTGTCAGGAATTTTTTTTTATAAGTCTAGCCCCCCCCCCCCCATCCCATCCCCCGAAGAGTCTATTGTCTATTACTGAAATGATTTATGACTTCTTCAGAAAAGTGCATGAAATGCAAAGACTCCATCATGAAAGAATGACATTCGGATATAATTAAGCAAATTGATACTATAATATTGCATACTCTGTCGATTTATTTAAGTTTAGAAAGCAAATGCAACTAGATGCTGTCATTAGACAGTAATACCCGCACCAAGTGTTTGCCCCTAAATAACACTGTTTAGTACCAGTTTAATTAAAAATGAAGGCCACAAGCAAACTCCCGTAATACATTTAAGAATTATAATTTTCATAACTGAAGGATGAGATCCCTTAATCCCATATGATGATACACATGAGCAGCACTTTATGTGCAATTTGGGGTTGAACTGTTTGCAGTGAATTTTCAGTTTATCAATAATCTTAACATTTCATATCATAGAAAGTATAACGGTCTATATAATTATTACAAACAAAATTAAAAATTAAATTATGCCCCCTCCACGTGGCGGTTGCCGGTGTAACGAAGAATATTGACCCAGGTTGAAAATTGACCCGGGGGTCATTTTTTAACGTTGAATATTGACCCGGGGGGTCGTTTTTCAACGTTGAAAATTGAGACCAAAATCGTGAAATCTATACCCGGGGTCATTTTTCAACGGTATGAGAAAGATTTTTCTAAACTCTGATGACCTCGACCCGTTGAAAATTGATCCTGTTGAGAATTGACCCAAACCTCAGAGTTTTGATCTGAACTGGAACTTACTCTACACGGTTTAAATGTACAATCATGCACATATTTGAAAATTTCAGTTTTAAAATGTACATACTGTCCGATACATATGCGGACGTGGCTAATTTCGTTTAGGCTGATATGTCCAATTAATCATTTAGTTTTTAGATTTAAAATATGATTTCCATTTAATATTACAATACTATGTATAAAAGCTAAGAAGATGACCGTTTGCTTCGGAATGGAGCAGGCGAGTAGGGCTAAAATACTTTTTGACATAGATGACATGTTTTTCATTCCCTCATGTGACAGAATTTAAAGTTTAAACTTGTCACAATCTCTGATAAATATATCTAACAAACATATTGCCCGTTATCGTCACTTTTAAGGCAATTCAACAGAGCTCTATTCGACAGGCACCTGACGTTGTATATTTTTCTAATAATTGAAAATATATAACCTCTATACTGCTTTATTGGGTAAAGGGTATCTATATTTATATAAAGACAAAAGGATATAATGTCAGATACCTATGCTTAATTAATTTGAAGAAGTCAGAATATTTCACTGACAAAATAATAAATGATTGGTTGTCATATTTTTTATCCGTTTTCATATATACTTGGTTTTTTTTATACGTATAAATACAGCATATACATATTTACATGTACACATGTTTTTAATTTTGTACGACTTAAAAATAATTTTTCATAAACTTGTCTGATTAACTTTATTGAAGCACCATCCAATTTTCTGCATATACAGTCATGGTTCTTCTTTCTATTATTTTGAGTTTTCAATTCTATTATTTACCTGTGAATTAGAAACACAGGCAACTGACTTAATATATTTTCTCAAAATTAAAATCATATACCCTCTACAGCAAAAATGTTATCAATTAAAAAAGTAGGTTTGCATCTAAATATACAGTCGGAGGATTGTTGATCTAATTATATTAATGGTATATACATGAAAAGGTATGCGAAAAGTATACAACTGATAGATATGTTGTTTGGAGCAGCTGTATCAAGGGAAAATCCGAATTGCTTAAACATGTACAGATTGAAGCAACCAGGACAGTGACAGGGATCAGAGTTAATTCTTCTAAAATAATTTTATATAGTGAGCTCAATTTGGAAACCTCGAAATCTCGAAGGGATAACAATAAACTAATTATATTCTACAAGAATATAAATGGTTTAGCACCACAAGATATGTTAGATTGAATTCAATCATATGTTCCTACTGAACATGCATATAATCATAGATCGAATTAGCTTTTTTACTATCTACCACTATATACTTATTACAATGGCTTTGCTCCGTCTACATGTAAATTATGGAATAATCTTCATGCAGAAAAGAAAATTTCATCAACTCTATCTTTCTTTTTTAAGTCAAAACTTAAAAAACAAAATATACTTAGAGCTTACAAACCTTTCAGTTAAGACAATAGGAAATATTATTTTACGTCAATTACGGAATAAAGCTAGTAAAGCTTACTTATTTAAGGATTTTTTTTATCTGATGTGAGTCGATGTTTATACTGTGGGTCTGAATCTGAAGGAAATGTGATTTTCCCCCTGGATATCCAAGATACACTCAACAAAGAGACGAACTTTTTAAACAAGTTATTGACATTAGTGTACCATTTTATATGAACTATATACTTTATGGTAGTTCTGATTTTTCATATAGATAAAATTGTAAAATTGTTTTCCATGTTAGATCTCCAAAGCGTTTTTGATTCTCTTAAGGTACACTGTTTAAACCTATTTAAGTATTATACCTGTATATTTACTTAATATACAGTTCCCTTTTATTTGCTGTTCTTTTTAAACGGGCTGGATCATGAAAATCTCATTCTTATGTTTGTATCTCTGCAGGTATAAATGAAGGTGATATGTTTGTTAATATAGGTGTGAGTGAACATGTCTACCAACAATATGTCTTACAATCATATATGATAAATATTCAGATAATTATTTAATATTCAAGTACCTCATGTCTTATATACACATAATATACACATTTAACACGTTTTAATTGGCTGTGATAGGAAGGTCAATCATCTACACCAACGCTGCTGTATGATCTTCTACTACTTATTTCTATTTTTAAAAAATGCAATTTACCAATTTATTGACGAAAACAATTACTGTTAGTAAATTTATGATAAATTTTTGTGATCAAAGCAATTTAGAAACTTTAAAGCAAAATTCTACTTTCATCCTGTACAAAAATTAGGTTGCTAACTTGCTACAGATTCCATGAAGCAAATTTGTTAATGCCTAGAAAAATTAGCGATTTGATGATATTTAGTTAGATCAAAAGTTATTCTAACGGAACAAATAAAACAACCACAATCGGCTTTCAAGATATAGTTACTACAGCATTGTTCATGAAAGAGTACAATCATGTTAGCATATCATCATTTTGTAAACTGTTATTGGCTGGATGGGTGTGACTACAAAATTAAGTGACTGAGTGGGTGCAAACACAAAAATCTCAAAATGACATACTGTAATTTTTTTTTTATTTACACCCACTCAGAAAATTTACAATGAACAATATCAAAGTTTCAATTTACTGGTGAACGTAAAACCAAAATTAAATAATATGACGTATTGTAGTTTTTAAAAATTATTTATATTTGTACACTTCTCCAGCAAATTAAAAAAAAAGAGATTTACTGAATTGAATATTTTAACGTGTAACCATGTATTCTAATATTATTAGAAAACATACATTTCTTTAAAAATACATAGATATCACACACAGCAATTATACGCGAAAAGTGTATTATGAATAAAATAGTTATTACATGTACATATTTAAAGGGATACTATGTAAATTCAAAAAATAATTATTTAAGTCTAATTTTAACCCCCCCCCCTCGTTGAAACATGATGTAAATCTAAAGAATAAATATATAAAAACTGCTAATTTTTAATTAAATAAACTCAAGTTATAATATTGATTCGTTAATTTGTGCGCCTTCTTTGCTGTTGAATTTTGAACCGGTTTCATGATCAAAATTCCACGATGCGGGTCAATTTTCAACGGATTAGGGTCTTTATTCAACACCTTTGGTCTCAATATTCAACGTGGAAAAATGACCCCCGGGTCAATTTTCAACCCGGGTCAAAAATTCTTCGTTACACTGGTTTTAGATTTGCCTCTGTGTGCATACATATGTACATCATCGTGTGCACAGATGTAGAGAAGGGGTGGGGGTGAGGGATCCAGACCCCCCCCCCCCATGAAAATTCATTTATTACCAAAAATACACCTTATGGACCTCAATGCTCTTACAGACATGTAAACGCTCTAACCCACTGCGCTTCAATGTTAGGTAACATTATTTGGGGGGTAAATATTTAATTAATATTTAATATACTTTATTGTTTATCTCAATAGGAAGTATACATCACAATATGCAGGTGTCCTGCACCACCTTAAAGCTGTTATTTACCTAATAAAATGGTGCAAGTGGATTTGAAGAATAGGTCATACAAATACATGCATGTTACAAATAACTGATCTTTGTCTGAAGTTACGTACACAACACAGGTCTGCAGGTATCATTAGCGGGTACTAGTTTTACCCAGCTCTTCGATTAGATGGGTTTGCGTGTATACATACATGTCTGTGTTTTCCATATGCAGTAAAGGATTAGTTAAGATCAGCTAAAGGAATTCATTATTGTGTTTTAATTGGATTATCATTATGATGCTGACCAATATAGGTAAGCATAATACATGTAGTAGCAGTAGCACAATATAATGAGATGCCAGCATACATAAGTTCTACTTTCACTTTCTAAATGTGATCTCCCTTTGACAGCATACTGTATCATCATCTTTTAATATTTAAATAAGCTTATCATCGTTACCTATCCTATCGCATTTGTAAAGTTTCTATCATTTTAGTTGCAAAAGTTATTTTTTTTATTTGTCAGACTTGCACTATTGAGTTGACCCCATCTTGACCCTGTATAAACAATTTCTTATTAAATATGTGTATTACATGTAAGTAAGTGTACTAGACACTTAATTATCATTTTTATATGAGTTATAATAGGAAGGAAGGAGTATTTCTTTCTTAACGTATTATAATGCATCAAATACAATGTAGATCATGACCTTATGGGACTAGCTGTTCTGACCCCACAAAACAGGAAAATACAAAATATCCTCTAATGTCATTATGATGCATCAAATGGTGTAAAGTACATTAATGACCCCCAGGTGTTGTCTTTAACTCGCTTTGCCCAAGTAAGTGCATAGGAGAGTTGATTAAAATCAACTCCCAATAAAGTATTTTATCTTATTCATATGTTACAGTAGTGTTTGATCCATGTGGGTAATTCCTAGCGTAATGATGTCACGTACTGCTTTATTTAGGAGACTTTACAATTGCCCCAAATACAATGTAGGTCTTGACCTTATGGGACTGTTTTGACCCCACGAAACAGGAAAATATGGTGTAAAGTACATTAATTAATGACCCCCAGGTGTTGTCTTTAACCCCCCCCCCTCTTTATGAAATAGGAAATGATGTATATTTTGTTAACTTTCAGATCCTCATCCCTAAACCATATAATTTATTCTTGCTCTTTGTGTCATTGCGCGTCAAATTGTATATAGGTTATGCAACCTTGGAGACACTCCGACATTCTAGAACTAGAAATAATAAAGTATTTTATCTTATTCATATGTAGTGTTTGATCCATGTGGGTAATTCCTAGCCTAATGATGACACTGTTTTGTTTTGGAGACTTTACAATTGCCCAAAATAGGCGAATGCACATATACATATAACATTTTGTTAATAAATCTTAAAAATTGAATTAAGCAATTTCAAAATGTTAATGTGCATCAGGAGAGAAAAAGCAATCAGATTTCAAAAATTAAAATTTGCTACTGCACACATGTAAGAATGTATTAAGAAGACTGAATCTTAAGAACCAGGTTAGATTGGGAGGGGGGGGGGTGAATGTTGAGGATAAACATCTATAATTTGAATCATTTATTGTTATTAATTTTAATTAACTTGTCAATGAATACTAGTTATTGATCCCAAGGAAGAAATATGACCTCTGATCATATCTCAATAGATCATTTGTCAATTATGCAAGGTGTATTTGTACCGGGTAATGTTTTTTAAGAATAACATTTTTTACCAGTTTATAAAAGTTTTTAGACACCCAAATTATATTTTGATTTAATAGATCATTCGACAATTAAGGGGGGGGGGAGGGTCGGTTTATATTTGAGTTTGTTTGGGGGTGGGGGTTCCAAGTCATATATTTGACAATTTTTTAATGTAATTTAAAATAAGACTAAGCCTTACTACAGTCATGAACATGAATAGTATAGAACAAAACACAAACTAATACATGTATATATACATAGGAAGTATTACAAAACATAGATGATTGATCTATATCTGGGTTCTTAAATTGAATCATATATCATGTTCATATTATATTATTGTTTCTTTGTTCAAGGCATTTTACATGGTATGTAGGTCATGATCCCAAGTGCTCTTCCTGAAATTATCAAATATCATAAAAACCATTGAGATCCCAACCTTAATCCAAAGATATTATTCCTCCTTAGGTCATGGCGCATCAGATCATTATGGCATGTAAGTCATGACCCTAACAGGTGTCAAAAGGGTGTGGGGTCTTAACATTGAACCTTGTAGGAAGAATTGTAGACACTATTTTAAATGGTAACTTGATAAGATAATAATATAGGGTTTTCATAATCATATATTGACTGTTACTGGCAATATTTAGGGTTAATTAGATCTGACCCCTGGGGTCATCCCCACCCCCAGGAATTTGAAATTACCATATATCTTAGAAACTGTTATAATCATGACTCCTAAACCATATATATTCATGTTTCTGATATCAAGGGGCATCAAATGTTATGTAGGTCATGGGCCCTGTGGGTGGTCCTGACCATACTTGCCAACTAACCCGATTTCGTCGGGTCACACCCGATTTTTCGACCCTTCACCCGATTATTTTTTATGACCCGGCGGGTCATGCTTTTCACCCGATTTTTGTCGAACAACCCGAAAATCTCCCGATTTCCGGATTTGGTTCGTAAATTACGTTGCGCGTGTGACTTCCAGTTATAAACCCAAGCTGAGCTTGGATTTACGTAACGCGTAAACAATGCCGATGGCTAGAACAGACACATTAAGTGTAATTATTATCGTGAGTTGTTTTGACTAACCGAAAGTTTAAATCATTAAGTGTGATGGCTTTCAATAAGAAAAGGTCTTCATCGGGGCCAGCGGAATCAAAACCAACAAAAAGAAAACGATATTTTTGTACCTATCAACATATCTTGGAAAATGAATCCCCATAGGTAAAACAAAGTAATCGTGTACAAAACGAGGCTTTTGTGTTCTATGTAACGCACATTTGAATATTGGATTGTGTGCCCAAAATGATCTGACATTCAAAAACGCTAAATCATGTATAGAATGCTTTTTAATACACAAAAGTTTTCCAAGTCACTTACAACTTTCATGCCATCATTTACAGAGTTCAAAGGCAAGGTTTATGTAGCAGAAACTCTTTTTGCATTTTTTTTTTAGCTGAACACAACCTACCATTTCCTGTGTCAGATCACTTTACAAAATTCAAAATCAGAAACTGTTAGTTAAAATGCTTCTTTGCAATAAAGTATTACACATTAGTTATTAAACATATTTCTATTGTATATACCTATGAAGTGCATGGTAAATATGTCGTGAATGTCGTTACGCGCTATGACCAGATTTTTTACTTTCCAAATCTGGTCATGACCAGATTTTCACATGTTGGAGGTTGGCAAGTATGGTCCTGACCCCCTCAAACAGCAAGTCCCTTAATATCTTCAAAACAGTTGAGATCCCCACCCTTAAACCATATATATTCTTGCTCCTTGTGTCAAGGGGCATCAAACGGTATGTAGGTCATGGGCCCCGGGGGTGGTCATGACCCCCCTCGAACAGGAAGGACATGAATATCTCGAAAACGGTTGAGATCCCCACCTCTTAACCATACATATTCTTGATCCTTAAAGGGCATCAAAAGATTTGAAGGTAATCGGCCTCATGGTTAAATTTAATTTTTCAAAACCGTAATGCACATCTACATTGATCTATGGAACAGTTCCTATCATATCCCAAGATATGATGTGTCTATCCATTAAATCATAAAAGGAGTTCTAGGATCTATGTTGTTTAGAAGTGAATAAACGTCAATTTTCTGCTACTTTTTGACTCCCTGGATGAAATTTAGATTTTTAAAACCTTACTGCACATCTATAGAACAGTCCCTATCATATCCCAAGATATGATGTGTCTATCCATTAAATCATAAGAGGAGTTCTGGGATCTATGGGGTTTTTTTGAGTGATAAACGTCAATTTTCTGCTACTATTTGACTCCCTGGATGAAATTTAGATTTTTAAAATCTTATTGCACATCTATAGGACAGCCCTAATTATATCCCAAGAGATGACGTAGCTACCCCAAAAGTTGTAAGAGGAGTTCTGGGAACCATACTTTTTTTTGCAAAAAAACGTCATTTTTTGTTGCCCACTGATCTCCTTAATAAAAAAAAAAATTCTGGAACCTGATCACACTTCAATATGACACCCCCAATCATATTCTAGAAGATCATTTGGCTACTGTGAAAAGAAAATTACGTTTTTGAAACCAGTTTTTTGTTAAAAAAAAACGTCATTTTTTAGCAATTAATTGACCCCCAGGACAAAATTGAAAATTCCGAAACCTTATTGCGCATCTATAGGATACCCTAAAACATATTCCAAGAGATCATTTGTCTACTGTTGAAAATGTAGGAGGAGTTCGAGGAAGAAGGTTTTTTGTGAAAAAACGTCATTTTTTACCAATTATTTGACCCCCAGGATTACCAGAGAATTTTTGAAACCTTTTTACAAAACAACATGACACCCCAAATCAAACTTTAAGAGTTCAGATTGCTGGTTTATAAGATGTAAGAGCAGTTTGAGAAAGTAAAACGTGACAGACGGACGGACAGACGGAACAGAGTAACAACAATATACCCGAACTTTCTTTAGAAAGTGCGGGTATAATGATGTAGTGTTCTGTAGATCAAAGAGAAGTAACTCTGTTCATTCGAGTGTGAAACCAGGCTTTTTCTGGGGGAGGGGCTAATTTTAATAAATTGCGTATTTATTTCTGTATTAATTATGTTTTGAAATAATGAGATCCGAGTGTGATTTTGATATATTGCGTATTCACTTTTGTACTTATTTTTTTTTTTCAGAAATATAATGAGATCATAGATATAAAGTACACCAGTAATATGCTTATCATCAATATTAAGCTTCATTTCCAAAAATAAAAAAAAAATCTTTTAGAGATGGCAATGTCTGCAGAAGAAGAAATACCGGCGATGGCCCAACACTATTTGGTTTGTGGCACTGAAGACTGTAAGAGGAATTGTCAGTTCTATTGCAATCCTTGTCACCAAAGATTGTGTGAAAGATGCAGAGATGAACATCAGAAGAGTCCAGATACCAAGGACCATGAAGTGGTTCCTTACAAACAACGCAAACCACAACTTCCAGAGGAGAAATGCAATCTCCATCCAAAACGAAATGTAGAAATTCTTTGTAAGGAATGCAATGTCCCTCTTTGCGCTAAGTGTATCTTCATGAAAGAGCACACTGGTCATCAACTTGACGATCTGGAAGAAAAATACGCGGAAAAGGTCGCATTTTGCAGATCCGAAATCTCCAAAATCCAGGAGTATTACCTCTCAACATCACAAGGTTTAAAAAAAGAGATAAAAGAAGATGTCATGGAAATAAAGAAGACTATGGACGAGATAAGAAATTCCATAAAGGCTGAAGCGCAGTCTCTGAAAGAGCTTGTGGATAGGGTCACATCAGACAAATTGGAACAAGCAAATATAATGGAAGAATCACTTCTCAAGACACTAAAATCGCAGGAAAAAACTTATGAGGACTACACTGATTATCTTGAAAAACTTCTAAAGGAGTTTCACAGCTACAAATCCATAACCAATTTCAGAGTTTTATTTTCTGATGATTTTGAAAATTTAAAAATCCAATCTATACCAGAGACAGCACAACCAGTTTTACCAGTGTTTACTGCCGGTCATTTATACAAAGACGATGTTTCTAAGTTGCTTGGTAGCGTAAATTTTCCGAACACCAAACCTGATAATAGAAGAATAAAACCCATGGAGAATGCCTCAACACAGTTAAAACTTACAGGGAAACAGACGAGACGAGACGTAGAAAAATCAGACGTGAAACAAACACTGTCTCTGTCTTCCTCTGTCACCAAGGTCAGGGAGTACACAGTACCAGGTGTTGACAATGTACATCATATATCACTAGGTAAATCAGGCAGACTCTGGGCCAGTGATGATGTCGGTAACCTTGTCAAAACAGATTTACAGGGGAATCAGCTACAGAAGATACAAACCAGTGGTGGAGATGAAGGCTACCACACAGTCACACAGGACGGGGACCTGCTCTATACAGACAGAGAGTACAAAGTCATTAATAGGATAAAACAAGATAATACGATCACTGAATTTATTAAAACAGGGGACTGGAAACCACTCAGCATACACTCCTCTCACATCAACGGGGACATACTGGTGGGGATGATAAAGGATGGAGAGGCTAAAGTCACCAGGTACAACAAGACAGGAGAAGAAATACAGAACATACAGAGGGACAACAGAGGACAGGGACTGTATAATTATCCACACTACATCACAGAAAACATCAATGGTGATATCTGTACATCAGACTTTAACAAGGAAGCTGTAGTGGTAGTAAATAAATCAGGACAACACAGATTTTACTACACAGGTCAAGGGTCAAAGTTTTACCCCTATGGTATCTGTACTGATCTCCTTGGTCACATCATTGTCTGTAACGGTTATGCTGGCAATAATTCACTTGACATCATTGATCAGGACGGTCGTTTCTTGTCTCTACTACTCACACCACAACAAGGGATACATCCCCGTGGTGTATGTGTCGATGACGAGAACAATCTCCATGTGGAACAATATATCACCAACACAGTGACAGTGTACAAGTATCTACAGTAAATCTTCAACGTAAAGATTTATGTCAGCCGTCATTCAACAGCATTTGTATATAAGACATTTATTTTGTCTTCGATCTGAATCATTGGGAATGTTTTATCAACATGCGTGTAGTAAAATGCATTTGCTATAACACTAAATAAACTGAAAACAAGAAAACTACCACCAATGTTCATGAATACGCCTGCCATGGCGTGAATTTTTGTATATTTTTAAAGTACATTCATGCGGGATATGAAGGTAGCGACATTGCAGGAAAAATACATAACCCGCGTTAGCGGCCGGTTATGTAAATTTTTCCTGCAATGATTGCTACCTTCATAACCCGCATGAATCATCAAAGAAAGCATTTTATTATTTATATTTTAAACATCTTTCTTTTAACTTATTACTAAATTGATTATGAAAAGTTAGTAAAATTCACTAAATTACTATTAACGTACATATATAAGTAAGTAAGCTAAAAGAAACAGCCAAATCGTCTCCTGTGAAACTTTGAGTCTGGCATCATCATGATCATTTCGTCCAGTCCGTGATTTTACTTTGGTCGCTGTAAGTTCAAACCAATCGATGAACAGGGCGTGTCAATTTCAGTCCCGTCACTTTCAGCCGCTGTAGATTTCGACCAATCGATAAATGGGGCGTGTAGATTTCAGTCTGGCTGTTTCTATACAGCAACTTTCCGTAAGAAACAGAGGAAATTATACTTGGTAGTTGTAAATATCGTACAGTGAGTCTTCCTCGCTCGTCGTCCGAGTGTTTGAACCATCGTAGTTTGTAGTGTTTTATTTGATGACGAAAGGAATATGCTGATCGTTCAAATTTCAAATTAAACGCCTAATTCATTGTAAAAGACTGTTCCACATGTATCATCTTGTTCGTAAGTTACAAAGTTAACCATTTAGTTAGATGGTCAACAAAAAACCCATCAGATTTGAAGTAAAAAAAAAACCAAACAGTTGGACTATAAAATTTGAATATTTTTCTATATCTTTGAATGAAGCTCTTCTCATAAAGGAGATAAATATTGCGTACAAAAAAAAACCCACGACCATCCAGCCCTGAAACTGAACAGTTCATCCGGACTAGAGGAAAGAACCTCTGCTGTTTTTTTTAAGGTCATTATCAAAAGTCTAATATTATCTCAAAATTAAACATTGCTAGTTTCATAGGATTTGTATTCATTCGATTACTTTTAAACTTAGTTTAAAGATCAGACAAAATGCATTTTTCTGAATACTTTTTCTGATTTAACTATTGTCTTAACAATTCGTGAATCATTTGCGCGTTAATGCGTTAAACATAATATATTTGACGTGAACTATATTTGGCGGAAAATAAGTTTTTTCAACGAGATGGCGTGGACTTGAATTGGCGAATTCTTGAATGTTCCATATATCCATGGCTTGATTTAGCAGATGCTACATTCCACCAAAGACGCTGAATAGAATACACAGCCATGTGTACTACGTTAATAGTATGTTGCATTAATAAAATCGTAGATATATTTCTTCCAATCGCAGTTTTGAACTTTTAAAGTCACTTTCTTGTCAGAAGTGAACATTTAGTTTTTATGGTTTTTGTTGCAAATTTTTAATTCCAAGCAAAACCGTAAAAAGAACTTCCATTGGGACTTCTAATTCCTGGCATTTTTGTGGCTAGATTTTTTAAAAGATTTTTTAACAGTGATTTTGATTTTTTTTTTTTCGGCTTTGGTTTTTTGGTTGTTTTTATAAGGGGGGCTTCAACTCTTGTAAAAAAAAATGTTGTAGATGTTGTAGAAACACCGATTACTTCGGTGTTTGCTTTACTTGACAATATTAAAATGTTTGAACAATTACAAGACCTATATATTACTACGTGCTATCATTCATTTGGGGTCGAGGTTCTAAACGCAAACACGGTTTATTTGCGAAAAAAAAAAATCGCCATTGGATCCCAAGACGACCCAATGGTCTGTCTTATCACTCAAAGATGACATATCTTTCGAACTTGTTAGTCGAAAAAAGATAGGTTGAGGCTTTACGGATATAAGAAGTAGTTTATCACTAAAATTGTTGTTTTGAAATTTGTCTTTTTTGGCCGTTTTGTCCCCCCTTTCCCCCTCCATTCCCTAAATTAATTTGGGCTAGTTTCCATACATACTCTCATAGTTATAAGTCGCCTACTGTACGGGTGCTTGCGATCAATTGTTGTTTATTCTAGTAAATTGTCATAAATCAACATTTTGAAGTCAATTGGTAGAAAGCGTGTTTTAGAGCTACTTAACTTGTTAATTTGTTAAAATTCGGTGCTAAGTTTGTTTTGCTTTTTAAAGTTTAATAACCCCTGTATTGAATGTTGTCCCGTTTTTATGGACCATAGTTCAAAGATTGTGTCAAAAAAATTGTTGTTTGCTTTCAAGAGCAGCACTTATTCCATTGCCTTTTGACATGATATTTTGTTTGCATGAAGATGTATATATTTATATTTAAACTTAACAATAGACTTGTTTTACATTCAGAATCAACATATTTCAAGTTTTTCGTTTTACAAAATATTTCTCTTATACAATTTCTGGTAAAAAAGAAATACGAACAATGAACATTGATAAAATCATATGAAATTAGAGAGATTTTAATAAAAGTGTCAGATATCATTTTAAGTTTTATATTTGTCGTCGTAAAATGTGAGGAATTGTGCGTGTGTTCTTTATGTTATTTGCCTTAACTGAAGCTCGGATCTCCTCGGATCTCCTCGCCTTTTTTATGATAATAATTTTAACGAAACCAAGATACTTTTTGGCATTTTTTATAGAAAAATTCAAACAAATTAGCACTTTCAATAAATACATGTACTCGAAAGATGCGTTATATTTCTGTACAAGCAATTGTTAAGGAGCTACATGAACACATTACTCTGCGTATACCACGTAAACCGTTCCTACGACATAGAATTCACCCAATTCTACTTTAACTGAAAAATAGTTATCGTTCTTTTGGTCCCAAAGACATCGTGACGTCACCACCATGCTTTGGCTTCCTTTCTGAGCCGCAATCACAGAAGCGATTATCTTGTACCGAGTAATGTTCAGCTGCTTTACTCTTTCTTTGACGACATCACAGGCTAATTTGCATTTCCCCCCTAAAACTGAAGAATCGTAGGTTGTTATGGATTTGATTTTTTCTTCTAAGACCTCCGATATAATGCTTCGTATAGACGATTTCCTGAATTTGACATCGGGGCTCATTTTGTAGGTATTTTCATACTTGACATCTAGTTGCGGCAACTGGTCACCGGAAGTAGCCACGCTATGGCGGTCGTGGTCTTTGGTGGACACAGACCACAATTATTTTTCCCTCTTATTCCTTTATACAAAAATAAATCATATAAAAAATTCCACCGGCTCAGATGAGTTCAAATACAGCATACCTATAGAATGACACTAGTCCAACAACATATCCAAACTACAGGAAAATCAATCGAGAGGGGACTGAGATATGGCCCCTAAAATAACCCCTACCATGAAAAAATCACTTTCACTTGGGAATTTGTGTAAACATTGGCCTCTTTACACCATTTCTATTGCGCCTGTAAAGATAATTTTTCTAAAATTTTTCTTGCCTGTATTTCTTTTTAAACCTTCTTTCCACCCATGCCATAAAAGGAACCAAATTCGACCATTTAGTACCCCTAGGAATTTTTGAAATAATACATACATTTTTAGAATGGAACTACTTGCCTGGTCAATGAGCACGGGGTAAAAATAGTGGTATGTGACCTAATAGGACACAGACCACAATTATTTTTCCCTCTTATTCCTTTATACAAAAATAAATCATATAAAAAATTCCACCGGCTCAAATGAGTTCAAATACAGCATACCTATAGAATGACACTAGTCCAACAACATATCCAAACTACAGGAAAATCAATCGAGAGGGGACTGAGATATGGCCCCTAAAATAACCCCTACCATGAAAAATTCACTTTCACTTTGGAATTTGTGTAAACATTGACCTCTTTACACCCTTTCTATTGCGCCTGAAAAGATAATTTTTCTAAATTTTTTCCTGCCTGTATTTTTTTCAAACCTTCTTCTTTCCATCCATGCCATAAAAGGAACCAAATTCGACCATTTAGTACCCCTAGGAATTTTTGAAATAATACATACATTTTTAGAATGGAACTACTTGCATGGTCAATGAGCACGGGGTAAAATTAGTGGTATGTGACCACATGAGTGACAGATCTACATGTACATACTGATTGACATATATTTTTTAATGCTGAAAAACTTAATCCCAAAAATAAGTTAACAGAAAGCCTTTTTAGACAAATGATATACAGTAAGCATTAAATATTGTGGACTCATTTTGGCATGACCTTAAAGATTTTTTTTATACAAAATTTATCAATTTAATTCTAATAAATGTCTTATTTTTGAAAATAATGCATGTTTTTGGGACTCCTTTGCTTTATAAATCGGTAAGACATATATTAAATAAAGTAATGTGATTATAAATATAGCCCTATAAATCAAAAATTAATTGACTTTTAAATGTACATGAATAACAAGTATGATTTTACTTCCATCAGAGGTTAATATTTATCTCGATCATCTTCAACGCGTATGAGAGTTGCAATACATGTATACTGCCCCCCCCCCCACTTTTTCTTGCAGCAACACATTTTTTAAAATTAACATATAAAAAATTGAATCATCACGGAGTTGCCCCCCCCCCCCCCCCCCCCCACTTTTTTTGGGGCATTGAAAAAATCAATATGAAAATAAGGGAACTAGGATTGAAATTGAAGCTATATACTACGCCAGCCCCCCCCCCTTTTTTTTTTTGCTTGTCAAGATTTTTTGGATGAGTCTTCCCCCCCCCCCCCCCCCCACTTTTAAAAACGATGCTACGTGCCTGATGTTCCACGCATACATGCAAACATACTAATTGGCAAACCAACTATCAATTCTATCTCTTGAGTTATAAATTCCCAGAAAATATTCCACCATATTTCATTACATGGTTTTTATTTAAATCTTACTGTATATAAAGCAACATGCTCAACTTTAAATGGCTTGAAATTATGAAATTACATGTAAATACTTAATTTGATAACCTTTATTTCAAGTAACATTTTGTCGACTCTCTTGTTACCATGATTGCACAATTATTTATGTTTCTTGTGGTAATTCCTTCCTTTTTTTTTCAAGTAAATACACATTTTTAGCCACATTAAGCCATTTAGATGTTCTTCAATCTAAATGCACAATTACTCAAGTCCTTGCTGCAGAATATTGTTTTAGAGTAAGCATGAGCAAAGAGAGATAACTCTATATGCAAGCCATCCAGATGTATTTCTTTCAGTGACATAATATCATCAGACCAATGCAATAAATGAAAAAATTTTGGGCAAAAGTGAAATAAACTCTAAAAGCATCTGATTTAAATTTTAGAATTTCATCAATATACATTTACCCTCTTGCATGTTCTACGTAATTTGATATTCATAAAACACACTAAGCAGGTAAATAAAAAATATTACTTTAGAAACAACAAGCATGCAACTACATATGTACATGTACTAACTCACAATCTGAGATATACGGTATCTGTTCATTTATTCATTGTCTATGAATAGCATTTTAGCAAAGAACAATCATTCTAATAATGTAATAATCATTCAGAACTGACCTCCATTCATTGCATCAATAAGCACTTGTTTCCCTGTGGACAGGTAGTTTTTCAGAGCAGGGAAGTCAAATATTTCCTTCATGTACTCCACATAATCCAACACAGAGTCTATGACCTGAACACTGAACTCTTTACCATCAACCGTGTATGTAGAGAGACCAACTTTGGAGATATCAGCATTCAAATCGGGACAAATCTTGTACTGACTGATGCTTTTTGTTCTTTCAAATATTTTGTCTGTTACATTTCCTGGAGCTGGACCTATAATAAAATTTTTAAAAAATAGGATTTCTTTAAAATGATCAATAAAATTCTGCAAGCATAAATTGTTAAAATTATGTCACCGGGTTAACAAGTGTCTGAGGTGTGTAACTGTCATTTAATACATTGGGTCTCAGAAGCTTAGTGTTTAGAGCGCCGAGACATTTCGTCAGAGGCCCTGAGTTCGAGTCCCCTTTGAGACTTGACTTTTTACCACCTGTTACACACCTGTTAACCTGGTGACAAATGGTCACCTAATTTACAATTACCAATTTATCCTTTATATCTCTATATAAACTAAATCTATCAATCTTCTACCTCCTCTGATTTATATTTTTATTAGTCCCCTACCGGTTTTCATTTTCCATATATCTATTTGGTAATCAAAGTCAATCAGTGTATTAAATACCTAAGCCAAGTCAAAACTAATTTCAATCTTCTTGAAAACTAAATCAGTTAAGAGAGTTTTCATTCCAAACTTGAAGACATACGGATACATAATTATTCTCTACGCAAGAGTACTTTTTATCCCTTTTTCTGCACTACTGTTCTTATTAAACTTCATCCATATTTTTAACTCAAGTCTTGAATCACTGAACTATTCTTTATTCAGCACAAACTCTATAGTAACTATTAGTTTTGATTCAATGCAATTGTCAAAACAGACTGCTCTCTCTCTCTCTCTCTCTCTCTCTCTCTCTCTCTCTCAGAGAGATGCTAGCTGTCTCCAGTTTCAGACAACACAAGAAAAATATTAGAAATAGAACGTTTAAACGTGATCTAGAACAACATTCCATTGTTAAGCAATTATCCACGAGTTCTTAAGTGTTTGCTATTTTAAGACATTTCTCCTTAACATGAAGTATATTTACATGTACTTTATTGCCAAAATTTCAAGTAGGTAAAAAATAAATTCACTGCAACTGTGACAAAATAAGTCAATGGGAAATTCCAAATTGATATACTAGTATATCCATAGTTAAAGCTAATACGTCTTAACTATTAGTTAATCTAAGACATTGTAAATATCAGGGGTGACCAATAAACTACCTATCAACATTCTAAAGAACAATTAGTTCAGAAGTACCTATACTTCTGTCAAAAGTCAATCACAGATAACAGAAGAACTATGACACTGACACTTTCTCTCTTTACCCATTATTATAGAAACAGAATTCAGCCCCCCCCCCCCCAATCTTATCATTGACCCAGCAGGGGATGAACTTTCTACAAGTCAAACTCACAGCACATAATTATCATAGCCTGTTAAAGAATGATTGCCAAGAAAAACCAAAGACAATCATTTCCAACAGCATTAGGGGGTACATTCTTATTTTCTCTATCCCAGTGAGATCGGTATAATTGCTCTTGTCTCCAAACCATGTGGAGCAGCGGGTATAATTATTTTTCTGCTGCCAGAGTTCAGTAAATGATTATCTTCCAGGCATTCTGACACACAAACCAGGGTCATATGATGATAAATAAAAATCTCTTTGATGATAAATTAAACTGAGGCTAGAGTTTACATGTATATGCCTCCGAGCTCTGTAACCTGGAGAATAAGTGGCTACACGGGACTTGTGTTTAATTCATCAGATAATTATCTTCTAGACTAATGAATAAAGCACTTGGCAGTTCTCATCAAAAATTGAGGTACAAGTGAACTTTCTTTCATTAAACAATTTTTTTTCCACACATTATGAGATAATAAATAGTAATATTTTATCAAGGGGTTCAAATATACACATATATCAAAACCTACAACCCATCACACAAGCCACAAATATTTGCATATAGCCATATGCAGTTCTCAAATTCATATTTCATAGATGCATTTGTGCATTAAATATGTTAAATCACTATTGTCTTCATGCATTATTTTTGTTTTCTTGGGCTGGTATATTCATAGTTAATGTTTTAATTAATTAACAAGGGTAACCTGCTGTTCTTTAAACTTTTCTTTTAAATTTTTTTTTATATTTAAGAATATAGATACCAGGCATATAAAAATAGAAATATATTCAGGTAGATTTCTTGCAATACCGGTACATGGGGAAATGGGGAAAAATAAGCGAGAAATCACCATACTCCTAGCTGAAGATTTTTCAAGCATACATGGAAGATCAAGTCTGTTTAAATACAATGAAAATAAATTCACTCAAACAATTATGTCTATATAAGTATTATTTTTAATGATAGAAAACTATTTGTAATAAATTAGGTCAATTTATATTTCCAGTGCTGGGCTCAAAATCAGTTTGGTGACTTTGTTCTATTCATAAATTTTTTTTTTTTTGTAGGGAACAAGTTTTCACTTTGTTCATGTTTTAAACAAGTTTTACAGTATCTATATTGTAAAACAACTCCTCCTTAGTACTACATATCATGATATGCACTTCTTAAAAAATGATTGAAGAAAAAATGCTTTTTACAGTGTATTTGTACATGTATCATTTACTATGAAGAACACTCTAATTGGAACCTTGTGTAGTATGCTGTTTATTTTAGATGCATATTGTAGAACAACTCTTACTCAAGTCCACATAACTTTAAAACTGCTGTATGGGAAATTTAAACTAAACTATTTTCTATATGTATCACACTATGAAGAACTTGCCAAACCTTGTATAGAAGTTTCGACCATAGCTCTGCCAGTGCTTTTTTATGCATTCCTCCACACTGCAGTTCTGATTGGCTAGGACGGACAACCAGGCTAGGACCGCCCATAAGCCGTCCTTTTCACGAATGTGGTCTGAACCGGTTCCAAAGCTCTCCTCCCCACAAAGGGACAGGCGACCAGCATCCATCAAGTTTCCAAAGAATTTCCATCCTGTCGGAACCTCAAAACAAGTTTGATTCTTGGCTTTAGCCACTCTGAAATAAATAAAAGCAATAGGTTTCATATTCAAACAACTGATACTAAAAGTACTTTATTAGAAGATAAAATTCATATAAAAATTTTATTCAAACATTTTGTACTGGGGATAACAAAAACATTTTCTCTCTCTCTCTCTCCTCTCTCTCTCTCTTGCTCTTTCTCTCTCTCTCATGACCAATATTTCTGGACACCTCTGCCTTATCACTGACCTGTCTACTGCTCCACTTGTTGGCATACTCCGGGCGTAACCTTTGACCCCAGTCTCTTTGAAATATGGAATACATTCTAGATAATGTGCTAAAACAGCCAAAGAATCTGATGGCGTCACGAAGAAGGCATTCTTTCCCAGGATCATGTTCCTGTCCTGTAATATCAGAGCATCGTAATTAATTTCTACAGTGTAATTAGTGAATTATGGATCAGTACAGGTGTTGACAGTCATTAAAATGTGAACACGCGGTTTCTCCTAAATTCATTTCTTTGATGACACAAGAACATATGCAAGTTGGCACCACCAAAGAATTTGCACTTTTATAATTTTTTATTGGCATCGCTGGAAAAACAGACATTCTGATTAATGGAAACATTAAACTTTCAAAAAAGAAAACATTAAAAAAAATGAGGAAATAAAAATGCATTCTAGTGTTATAAACTTTCATAAAAATGTTTGCAATGCTTAATGCTTAACCTTTAACCAGCATATTCATTCTAACCCCCCCCCCCCCAAGCTACTTAAAGATTAAAATAAGCCTACTCCATCTCCATCAAATGCAGCACCAAAGTCATAATGCCCCTTGGCCATCTCTGTCACTAAGTCGGCAGCATAAGTCAGATTGGGGTCGGGATGTTTGCCCCCAAAGTCCTCTAGAGGGGTGCAGTTGACCACACTGTTCTGTGGGGCCCCAAGCTCCTCACAGATCACCTTCTTGGCATATGGACCCATAACTGTAATTATTTAAGTAAAATCAATCAAACAGAGATACTTTTTGTATAAATAATAATACCAACTAAATGTACCTTATAGTAATACGTGTATCATAAAGAGTTATACAACATAATTAAAACCAGCCTGAGTGCTAATTGTTTCACTAGGAAAATGCTCTCTATATCTCAAACAGGTATGTCAATAAGTTTTTGTATAATGTATCATAAAATTCCACACAATTGCAGCACAAAAATTTGACATCTTTTTACCAATAGCTATCCTCAGTGCTTCCTAAGTTAATGAGAATAAATTGGGGTTCTATATTTTTGCTTTCTATCAAAACCTGATTACATGAACTTGTTGGTTAAAGCTGTTTTACTATTAAATAACAATCTTGAACAGAAATATTTTTATTACTCAATGACAGTTCACGATTTTCAAAATTCAAGTTTTATGTACAAGCATGTTCACCCAATATTACATTTTGCTTATTGTAAAAAAAAATATTAAATGTTGACATTATAGACTCAAATTTCTGTCCGGTCATGAAGTTTGTGTTTAGACTTAACTAATTGGCTGAAAACTTCTACAGATCATATCATTAATCTGAAGACTTAAGCATCATTTTACAGTACCAATCCATTCTGTATCACAAAAACAGTGTGAAACGTGAGGTATAGAAAACAAGATTAAAATGTCAGTGTCTCCAGCATCAACACCATATTGGTCAACAACAAGAGATCATGTTTCATCTGTACAATATACCCAGTACATCTCAACTCAATCAAGTACTAAAGAACTTACAGGCCTGGGTGCAAAGGTACTACATGTATTTATTGGTGTACTATTGTTTTTTGGTTGTTGTTTTTTTTTGGGGGGGTATGGATTTTTTTTTTTGTGATAGGAACAAGGGCAACAGAAACCTCAGTCTACCTATTACAAAACTAAATGCATGAGTACTGTTTTCTTTTTAATTTGCTAGACTCTGAGCATAGGATGTGTAATACTCAAGAAGGAAAGGTGGGTGGGGTGGGTGGGGTGGGTGGGTGAAGGTTTTCAGAGTAAAGCATTTTACATTAGCTGCTACGAAGACCAATAGGAAAATTTCTGTCACACACATAACTGGTGATATGTATATCTCATACTTGTGAGGTCATTTTTCTTCTGGTTTTTCCATACTACATGTACATACGCTGGAGTAAACTGTTACTCAACCGCCATGTATAATGCACAGTAACAGTCTTGTACCCACAGTACGTCGAATATTATGTGGCGATTCAATCAGCCAATCAGAGAGAGAGAGAGATATTTACGCATGGAACAACTCTAACATCCCCGTGGCATTTAGGAAGAAAAAATAGTTGGATCACTGATGAGATCTTCATACTGATTAATTAACACATTTATACGTATTGACAAGTACAAGCAAATTACACACCATTGAATCATTGTATGGATAAGATACATGTACATAATCTAGATATATCCTCACCTGCACTCATTACATGAGTGACAGATCTACATGTACATACTGATTGACATATATTTTTTAATGCTGAAAAACCTAATCCCAAAAATAAGTTAACATAAAGCCTTTTTAGACAAATGATAATCAGTAAGCATTAAATATTGTGGACTCATTTTTGCAGGACCTTACAGATTTTTTAGACAAAATTTATCAATTAAATGCTATTAATTGTCCAAGTTTTGAAAATCAAGCATGTTTTTAGGAATCCTTTGCTTTATTAGTCAGTAATTTTTTAGAATCTGTAAAGTCATGTGATTACATGTAGCCCTATAAATCAAAAATTAATTGAATTTTAACTTAAATATACATGAATAACAAGTATGATTTTACTTCCATCAGAGGTTAATATTTATCTCGATCATCTTCAACTCGTATGAGAGTTGCAATACATGTAACAGTTATCTAGTTATTAATAAAGTCAATAACTGCTTTTATTATATACTGTACAGTACCCATCAATTTTTCTTTCTTGATACTGTTAATTCTACAGAGTGATCCATTATTCCAGATCACCACACTGTGGTTTACCAGATCCATATCACCCCCCTCTGAAACTGATGACTTTTTAATAGCGCATTTTAAAGGAGTCTGTATAAAAAAAATGCTTTGTGCAATAAGTAAACATTTCACATTGGTTTAAAAAAAGATACCAGGTAGGTATTTATTAAATAGTGCAAACATTTTTTTTTATTCTTACTGTATACATGCAAGCACACTAATTGGCAACCCAACTATCAATTCTATCCCTTGAGTTAAATTCCCAGAAAAGATTCCACCATATTTCATTACATGGTTTTCATTTAAATCTTACTGTATATAAAGCAACATGCTCAACTTTAAATAGCTTGAAATTATGAAATTACATGTAATTACTTAATTTGATAACCTTTATTTCATTCAAGTAACATTTTGCCGGCTCTCTTGTTACCATGATTGCACAATTATTTATGTTTCTTGTGGTAATTCCTTACTTTTTTTCAAGTAAATACACATTTTTAGCCACATTAAGCTACATTTAGATGTTCTTCAATCCAAATGCACAAATATTGTTTTACAGTAAGCATGAGCAAAGAGAGATAACTCTATGTGCAAAGCCATCCAGATGTATTACTTTCAATGACATATATATCTTTGAAATCGATATATTAGACCAATGCAATAAATGAAATATTTTTGGGCAAAAGTGAATAAAACTCTAAAAGCTTCTAATTTAAATCTTAGAATTTCATCGATATACATTTACCCTCTTGCATTTCTACATAATTTGATATTAATTAAATACACTTAGCAGGTAAATAAAAAATGTTACTTTTATAGAAACAACAAGCATGCATGATGCAACTACATGTACTAACTCACAATCTGAGATATATCTGTTGATTGATTCATTATCTATGGATAGCATTTTAGCAAAGAACAATCATTCTATGTAATACTCATTCAGAACTGACCTCCATTCATTGCATCAATAAGCACTTGTTTCCCTGTGGACAGGTAGTTTTTCAGAGCAGGGAAGTCGAATATTTCCTTCATATACTCCACATAATCCAACACAGAGTCTATGACCTGAACACTGAACACTTTACTATCAACAGTGTATGTAGAAAGACCAACTTTGGAGATATCAGCATTCAAATCGGGACAAATCTTGTACTGACTGATGCTTTTTGTTCTTTCAAATATTTTGTCTGTTACATTTTCTGGAGCTGGACCTATAATAAAATTTTAAAAAAAATAGGATTTCTTTAAAATGATCAATAAAATTCTGCAAGCATAAATTGTTAAAATTATGTCACCGGGTTAACAATAGTCTGAGGTGTGCGACTGTCATTTAATACATTGGGTCTCAGTAGCTTAGTGTTTAGAGCGCCGACACGTTACGTCAGAGGCCCTGAGTTCGAGTCCCCTTTGAGACTGACTTTTTACCACCTGTTACACATCTGTTAACCTCGTGACAAATGGTCACCTAATTTACAATTATCAATTTATCCTTTATATCTCTATATAAAATAAATTCATCAATCTTCTACCTCCTCTGATTTATATTTTTATTTTCCATATAGATATCGGTAATCAAAGTCAATCAGTGTAATAAATACCTAAGCCAAGTCAAAACTAATTTCAAACTTCTTGAAAACTCAATCAGTTAAGAGTTTTCATTTCAAACTTGAAGACATACGGATACATAATTATTCTCTATGCAAGAGTACTTTTATCCCTTTTTCTGCACTACTGTTCTTATTAAACTTCATCCATATTTTTAACTCAAGTCTTGATGGTTAAATCATTCTAATATCTCACAGAGAAAAATATTAAAATCTTAACCACACACAAATTGAAGTTCTAAATAAAATTTGAAAAATTATGTCATTTCAAGCTTTAAACCGCAAATATTTCATTTTCTAATTTTGACTTCATTTGACTCTAACTCAATGCTATGTAGAAAAAAAAAAATACTTTGAGTTGAGATAAGTCTTGGTACATTGTGTTGCTATTAGAATGCATTACCTCCATTTTCAGTATTGAACTTTATGCCAAAATCAGCATCTGGGCCCCCAGGATTGTGACTTGCAGTCAAAATAATTCCACCATTAGTTTTGTATTTACGAATGACACAGGATACTGCTGGTGTTGACATTAAACCATTCTGAGCAACTATTACTTTAGACACCTGAAGTAAAATGCCAGAGAAAATTGAGCAATATCTTACCAACCCATGCTATTCAAAGTTCATGAAGATTCTTATCTAAAAAAAAAAATTAATGGATTAATGTATGCTTGCAGCTTATATATAAAATTTCAAAGTGCTTCTGTATCTTCCAATTTTGACAAAATATAACTTTTCAAAATAGTCTTTTAGTAAAACAGTGCATTTTTATGCGAGCTAATTTTTCATTTATTAATATTTTGATTTCAATTTACCTAGCCTTTTGCAATATATATCTATACAATATACGTTAAAAATTGTGAATAGCTCCCAATATACTAAGGCAAATAGTTCTGCAGATTGTCAAGTATAACCAAGACATACCCCATTTGCTGCACACATTTTAATGATGAGCAATGTTGCCTCCTTTTCATAGTATCGTCCATCGCCTCCGATGACTAGAGTCGAACCCTCTATTTTACTTAACCCCCCTTCCAGTATACTCTGCACAAAATTTTCCGTGTAATTTTTTTGCAAGTAGACTTTGACAGCTTTCCTTAGTCCGCTCGTCCCCGGCTTCTGTCCCTCTATCGGGGAAGATGAAACTGTAGTTGATGAGTATGACATTGCCGCATACAGTATTGTGGAAGCTGGCCTTGACAGTCACCTCTCTGCCGCCTGCAGGAAATGTGTCACGCAGTATAAATGTAAGCGTTTGAAGAGGACAAAAATGGATAATCTTATTCCGGAATAAATCCTTCTCACCCCCTCAAATCAAAACAAACATTTTTAATTAACTAAAGGGATGCATTCTCTTAGAATGACAGACACGTAGCATCAGGGAACGGGAGAGAGCCCCCTCCCCCCCCCCCCGCTCACACACTCAAGAAAATAAATATTTGCCAATCTGCTAATGAATGGGGGGGGGGGGTTAGTGGTTTCAAAGTATGTAAAACGTCTGTTTTACCGTCAATTTTGTTAACTTTCCTTTTATATTTTACATGCTCTAATGAAGGGGAGGGGCAACTTCTTCAAAATTCAATTTTTTATAGGTTAATCTAAAAATTTTGATAATGTTTGTTGGGGAAAAAAGTCACATGCATGAATCTAGAGGGTGTAGGGGAACCGGACTCCCTAAGAATTTTAAACTTATTTGATCCAAATAAATGGAGTAAATTTACTCACATTGAAAAATTATCAATAATACCCCCCCCCCCCCGCAAAAATTATGAACCAGGTCATAAATTAGCATTGGCCAAACCCTATCACAATTCTAGAAATCCTACAATACTGTAAATAAACAAATTAATGAAGAAATATCTAATATTTGTATTAGCATTTGATTTGTTAAAGTGAAACTTCTTATATTTCAAACTCTAGAAAAATATCATCTGAAACAATTTTTTTTTTAAAATGGATGAAAATTCTTTATAAAAATCCGGTAAATTGATTGAAATATTAGTAATGATTTTAAAAAGTCTTTAAAAATCCGACCGAGTGCCCCACTTCAACGATACTTTATCTATTAGCCTATAATTATATTTTATCCTTAAAAATAAAAAATAACGATCAAATTTTTGGGAATCAAAACCGTTTGAAAATAGATGAGAGCTAGTATAAATATGTTCATTTATGCTGATATGATGAGATAGAGATATTCCAAAAAATCATCGATTGGTATATTAGAGGAAGATGGAATATTAGATATCCTAATTCCAAGCACTGAAAACTGCATGGACACAACACGCCTGATGAAAAAATGATGGCCAAAATATTCTGTACTCTCACCTTGATAAGGACTGCGAACGATAGCATTGTCTATCCGCCTAACTAAAAGTCATTTTTGATAATTCTCTAATTAAATTTATTTTTTATGATAATGTAAACATTTATACATATTCTCATTAAATACATGTATAAATGATTTGGTCAAACAAAGAGAGAAAACTTTGTATTTTGGGTTAAAACAGTTCATAATAGAAACTAATTTAGCATATTCATACCAAAGAGTTTGCTGTTTCACGGGGGGGGGGGATTTGTCTACAAACCAAAATACATTCCAAAAATGCGTTTTGATTTGTAACGTTTCAAAATTAATTAACAAATACGAATTTTCCCCACTCACAGGGACCAATTTTAATGATTTTTTTAGACCTCCGAAAGCTTTTAATATAACTACAAATTTTATTTTGATATAAATTAATTAGGATTTGATAATACTGTTTATAGTAGATAATATTGTTTTTAAATATCTGGCAGAAATTCCTAAATATTTGGATGTAAAATGTAGGCGGGATACGGGCGTTAGCGTTCACAGTTCTTTACTGATTTATATCACTTTAACTTTGAATAATAATTGAAAATGAATTCAATTAATCTGAGAACGCCATCTGAACAAAACGTAAATAAAATATTTCAAGAACCAATTTTGAATGACAAACATTTTTTTAAAGAACAAAACAGTAGTTTTTAAACACTGGGTAAGAATGATATCATTTTTATATGTATAAAAAAAATCTGTTTGTCGATGCATACGCGGATCTAGAGGGGATGGGGATCCAAGATTCAAATTTATATATTAAATTTACCGAAAATTAGCCTCGGACCCCCTCCCCCTCCGTCAAACACAATTATCCCTGGGAACCCCCCTTCCCCCACCTTGCAATTTTTTTCCGAATCCGCGCATGCGATGGTGGATTCAAAACAACAGGTAAATAAAAGCCTCAGGCAAATCTTGCATGTGGATATTATTCTATAGAATAAAAGAAAGTTTTTACTCGATATTTTAGAGATACAATTGATATTATATCAACATAAACGACAGTACATTTTGTTTGCGTGCAATATTTTACATTTAAACTTAAAAATTAAATAAATTATTACATGTACTTATATCCACCTCCGTCATTTAAAAATAAATTAAATCCGCGCCAGATTTACCTTGCTTCTTAGAACGAGGAAGTATAAAACAAGTCTCGTAAATTCTCATTCAAATCTCTCTCATCGACATTCCAACCTATACTTTGTCGTTAAATATTTATCACAGGAAACAGTAAGTATAGAACATTTACATGTAATATATGCAAATGAATTTAAGAAATCTCGATCTCATCTATTTCAAAATTATCTATAAGAACTTTGTTTCACATATATCTATGGACACAAAAAAGTATTTTTATTTAAGTGGGTCACCTTCTTAATATGTGTCACAAATTCAAGCGGCCATCACCATCAAGAAGCAAATGCATAGGCGTCGGAACCGGGGGGGGGGGGCACTTTTATTTTTGCACCCCCCCCCTCCTCCTTTCAATTTGCTTTCGACGCCACTGAAAATGGGAAGAGTCTATTACTGAAATGATTTATGACTCCTTCAAAAAAGTGCATGACAAGCAAAGCCTTCATCATGAAAGAATGACATTCTGATATAATTAAGCAAATTGAAACTATAATATTTCAAACTCTCTCGATTTATTAAATCCCATCTGCAAAGTTTAGAAAGCAAATGCAATGAAATGAAGGTGAATGTAGTTTTGGTTTCGTTTATTCTGTAGATCAAAGAGAAGTAACTCTGTTTATTCGAGTGTGGAACCAGGCTTTTTTTTCGGGGGGGGGGGGTAATTTTAATAAATTGCGTATTTATTTCTGTATTGATTTTGTTTTGAAATAATGAGATCCGGGTGAAATTTTAATATACTGCGTATTCACTTTTTTTCATTTTTTGAAATATAATGAGATCATAGATATAATGTCCGCCAGTAACATGCTTATCATCAATAACCTTCACTTCCAAAAATAAAATCTTTTAGAGATGGCAATGTCTGCAGAAGAAGAAATACCGGCGATGGCCCAGCATTATTTGGTTTGTGGCACTGAAGACTGTAAGAGGAACTGTCAGTTCTATTGCAATCCTTGTCACCAAAGATTGTGTGAACGATGCAGAGACGAACATCAGGAGAGTCCAGATACCAAGGACCATGAAGTGGTTCCTTACAAACAACGCAAACCACAACTTCCAGAGGAGAAATGCAATATCCATCCAAAACGAAATGTAGAAATCCTTTGTAAGGAATGTAATGTCCCTCTTTGCGCTAAGTGTATCTTCATGAAAGAGCACACCGGTCATCAACTTGACGATCTGGAAGAAAAATACGCAGAAAAGGTCGCATTTTGCAGATCAGAAATCTCGAAAATCCAAGAGTATTACCTCTCAACATCACAAGGTTTAAAAAAAGAGATTAAAGAAGATGTCATGGAAATAAAGAAGACTATGGACGACATCAGAAATTCCATAAAGGCTGAAGCGGAGTCTCTGAAAGAGCTGGTGGATAGGGTAACATCAGACAAATTGGAACAAGCCAATAAAATAGAAGAAACACTTCTCAAAACATTAAATTTACAGGAAAAAACTTATGAGGACTACACTGAATATCTTGAAAAACTTCTGAAGGAGTTTCACAGGTACAAGTCCATCACCAATTTCAGAGTTTTATTTTCTGAGGATTTTGATAAATTGAAAATCCAGTCAATACCAGAGACAACACAGCTTGTCCTACCAGTGTTTACTGCTGGCCAGTTCTACAAAGACGATGTTTCTAAGTTTCTTGGTAGTGTAAATTTTCCAAACATCAAACCTGATAATAGAAGAATAAAACCCATGGAGAATGCCTCTACACAGTTAAAACTTACAGGGAAACAGACGAGACGAGACAAAGAGAAATCAGACGTGAAACCAACACTGTCTCTGTCTTCCTCTGTCACCAAGGTCAGGGAGTACACAGTACCAGGTGTTGGCAGTGTATATCATATATCACTAGGTAAATCAGGCAGACTCTGGTTCAGTGATTGTTATGGTAACCTTGTCCAAACAGATTTACAGGGGAATCAGGTACAGAAGATAAAGACCAGTGGTGAAAATGGCTACCACACAGTCACACAGGACGGGGATCTGATCTATACAGACAGAAAGAACAAAGTCATCAATAGGATAAAACAGGATAATACAATCACTGAATTCATTAAAACAGGGGACTGGGAACCACTCAGCATACACTCCTCCCACATCAACGGGGACATACTGGTGGGGATGATAAAGGATAAAGAGGCTAAAGACACCAGGTACAACAAGACAGGAAAAGAAATACAGAACATACAAAGAGACAACAAAGAACAGGAACTGTATAAGTATCCACACTACATCACAGAAAACATCAATGGTGATGTCTGTACATCAGACTTTAACAAGGAAGCTGTAGTGGTAGTGAATAAATCAGGACAACACAGATTTTACTGCACAGGTCAAGGGTCAAAGTTTTTCCCCTATGTTATCTGCAATAATCTCCTTGGTCACATCATTGTCTGTAACGGTTATCCTGGTAATAATACACTTGACATCATTGATCAGGACGGTCAGTTCTTGTCTCTACTACTCACACCACAACAAGGGATACGTCCCTTTAGTGTGTGTGTAGATAATAAGAGCCACCTCCATGTGGGACAATTTTTTCAAACAGTGACAGTGTACAAGTATCTACTGTAAATCTTAAACATAAAGATTTATGTCAGCCGTCATTCAACAGTATTTGTATATATAAGACATTTATTTTTCTTAGATCTAAATCATTTGGAATGTTGTATCAACATGCGTGTAGTAAAATACATTTGCTGTAACACTAAATAAACTGAAAACAAGAAAGCTACCACCAATGTTCATACGCCCGTCATGGCGTGAATTTTTTAAATATTTTTAAAGTAAATTCATGCGGGATATGAAGGTAGCGACATTGCGATAAAAACAAATAAACTGCGTTAGCGGCCGGTTTAATATGTAAATTTTTCCTGCATTGATCGCTACCTTCATAATCCGCATGAAGCATCAAAGAAAGCAGTTTATTATATATATTTTAAACATCTTTCTTTTAACTTATTACTAAATTGATGATGAAAAGTTAGTAAAATTCACTAAATTACTATTAACGTACATGTATAAGTAAGTAAGCTAAAAGAAACAGCTAAATCGTCTCCTGTGAGACTTTGAGTCTGGCATCATCATGATTATTTCGTCCAGTCCGTGATTTTACTTTGATCGCTGTAAATTCAAACCAGTCGATGAACAGGGCGTGTCAATTTCAGTCCTGTCACTTTCAGCCTCTGTAGATTTCGACCAATCGATAAATGGGGCGTGCATATTTCAGTCTGGCTGTTTCTATACAGCTATGAATTAAAACCATTTTAACAAGAGCTTGGACTTTGGGTAGTTGTGTCAAACAGCAATGTGACGTAAGCCTGTCTATTTCACTGCTGGCCACTCAGCCCTGGCTCTTTTAAAATCAACAAGATTTGTCTGGCTTTTGAGCTAAGACTACGCAATCGGTGCATATTTCGCTTGAAACCACGGCATTTTGAACTTGTTTTGACACAAGAAATAGATAGCTATGTCCAATCGAAAGTCCAAGCTCTTGTTAAAATGGTTCTAACTATAACTTTCCGTAAGAAACAGAGGAAATTATACTTGGTAGTTGTAAATATCGTACAGCGAGTCTTCCTCGCTCGGTCGTCCGAATTTTTTACCCATCGTAGTTTGTAGTGTTTTATTTCATGACGAAAGGAATATGCTGATCGTTCAAATTTCAAATTTCAAATTAAACGCCTAGGCCATTGTAAAAGACCGTTCTACATGTATCATCTTGTTGGTAAGTTACAAAGTTAACCATTTAGTTAATGGTCAACAAATAACCCATCAGATCTGAAATAAAAAAAATACAAACAGTTTGACTATAAAATTTGAATATTTTTCTATATCTTTGAATGAAGCTCTTCGCATAAAGGAGATAAATATTGTGTACAAAAAAAAAACCCACAACCATCCAGCCCTGAAACTGAATAGTTCATCCGGACTAGAGGAAAGAACCTCTGTTTGGTTTTTTTAAGGTCATTATCAAAAGTCTAATATTATCTCAAAATTAAACATTGCTAGTTTCATAGGATTTGTACTCATTCGATTACTTTTAAACTTAGTTTAAAGATCATACAAAATGCATTTTTCTGAATACTTTTTCTGATTTAACTATTGTCTTAACAATTCATTAATCATTTGTGCGTTAATGCGTTAAACATGATATATTTGACGTGAACTATATTTGGCGGAAAATAGGTTTTTTCAACGAGAAGGCGTGGACTTGAATTGGCGTAACTATTCTTGAATGTTCCTTTTCTTATACATATATCCATGGCTTGATTTAGCAGATGCTACATTCCATCAAAGACGCTGAATAGAATACACAGTCATGTTTACTACGTTAATAGTATGTTGCATAAATAAAATCGTAGATATATTTCTTCCAATCGGAGTTTTGAACTTTAAAGTCACCTTCTTGTCAGAAGTGAGCATTTAGTTGTTATGGTTTTTGTTGCAATTTTTAATTCCAAGCAAAACCGGAAGCAGAACTTCCATTGAGACTTCTAATTCCTGGCATTTTTGTGGCTAGATTTTTTTAAAAGATTTATTAACAGTGATTTTGACTTTTTTTTCGGCTTTGGTTTTTAGTTGTTTTTATTGGGGGGGGGGGCTTCAACTCTTGTAAAAAATGGTGTACATGTAATGTAATTGTTATGCAATTTAATTAGATTAGGTGTTATGGTGTATGTTATGATGTTATTGCAACCAAAGTACCATACCCACGCACTAGAAGTTTACACACATCAATGTTTGATTGTCTGGCTAGTCACGTGACGCTGAGCCGTGAGGACGCGTTTGTTCCACGCTCCGTGTTTTTGGCAATTTTTGAGGGATTTAAAGGCTTTTGGCTGAATCTCCTTCGCAGATTTTGTATATATTGTGTTTGTGTATATAATATTTCTTTGAATCATCATTTTCATTCACTTTTGGATTTATTTCGACCGGGTTTCTAAAATAACCTGTGTACAACATTGTGATTTGTGTTCAGCGCATCGATCACCGAATGTGTTGTGAGTGAAACTCTCTTACCTAACGGGAATCAAACGGTTACATTTAATGTCCTTTAAAAATGGAGTTACTGAAACCTATTTATTTTAAGGACAAAGAGATCCACGGGATTATAACAAATGAAGCTAATCGTGTTTCTGACTATGAACTCTCTGTAGCAACAAGTAAAGTTGTGAATGATATTCAATGCATTCAAAAAGACAGAGGTCTTTGGCGGGTCTATGTCAAATCGTCCAACAGCAGATCAAAACTTCTACAGGAAGGTTTTGATATCAGAAATAGGCACATTAGTGTATATGACACCAACCCCTTCTCCGCAGGTACCAATGAACCGTCTGAGCAGGTGCTCAAAATTACGGTCAAAGGAGTCCCTCTGTCTGTAGATGATGATGAAATCATGAAAATGCTAAAACAGTTTGATCTAAATTTCACCAGTGGCTTAAAGTATGAAAATATTAGACACCCCGAAACAAGAAAAATGACAGGAATTTTGAACGGTAATCGCTTCATCTATGTTAGCGCTCTGCCGGACGGCAAATTTCTGCCCCGTCAATGCAAATGCGCAGGGTTGCAGTGTTTCATATATCACTACGGTCAACCTTCAAATAAACGCACCCCTCTTTGTACTAACTGCTGGGAGGCTACCCACTATAGAAGAGACTGCCCTAACTCGTCCAGATGTAAGGTCTGTAAGAAGGGCGGACACTCCCCGGGTGATGATACGTGTGACCACTACACAGCACCTTTAGCCAAAGTTGTACCTTTTGCGGGGGCTTCTGATACCCTATCCAATTTTTTCCCATGTGAAATAAAAGCATTTGGTGTTACTCACAAATCGTCGGAACACGCGTTTCAATACGTGAAAGCTGTACGAAGTGGCGATATTCCCAAAGCAAACGCAATTCAGTCTGCGACTACTGCATTAGATGCAAAAAAAATTGGAAAAACCATCTCGAACTCTACAAGTTTTGAATCTGAAAAATTAGCTTTGATGACAGAAATAATAGAAGCGAAATTTGACCAGGTATCTGCGTTCCGTGAGGCTTTGCGTAAAGCAAAAAAATCAACAATCTTCGTTGAGGCAACCTACGATGATTTTTGGGCGTCCGGTATTGACAAAGAGGGAACGATCCACACCCATCCCACTGCCTGGCCCGGTCAAAACAAGTTAGGGGAAATCCTGACCAACGTCGCTACATCTCATTCTAACGACAATCGAACCACTCAGCGCTCGAATTCAGCACCGCGAATGTCCAAAGAGGGCTCCCAGCGGGCCATCTCCAGTATGCTCAGCGAGCTCAGAGCCCCGAGAAAACGCGATTGCTCCGGTACACGGAAAAATTCACCAAAGTCACACAAACAAGCTAACAGTGATGGCTAACATTTCATGTGAACCTTTACAAATAGTGTCAATCCGACTATCTGATCACTTGAAAAAATGGCCTTACAAGAGGATACCTGTGTGGACTGTTGCATAGGTATACATATTTACTATTTATTGTTATCTTAAACAACAACTATGGCTATGCTTAAATTTATTTCAATAAATACACGAGGTTTAAACTCTAAGGAAAAAAGAGATAAATTTTACAGTTGGATAATTGATACAAATATCGATGTTATTTTGATTCAAGAAACGCATTTTGTAGAAAAAAACGCTTTTCAATACGACTATGCTTGGAATGGAAAATCTATACACTGCTTTTCTGACTCACCTTTTAGTAGAGGCGTATCTATTTTGTTTAAAAAGGGGTTAGATATTGATATAAAAAATATACATAAGACCAGTGATGGTAGAAAAATATTGGTCAATTTTAATATTGGTGATATCTCCTATAGTTTAGTTAATATTTATGCACCGAACAAAGAAACCTGCAGAATTGATTTTTTGAAAGGAATGAAAAGATTTATCATTAAGAATTCTATAAACACAGAAAATATTATCTTATGTGGAGATTTTAACTGTCATCTTGATGGGGAAAATACTGATAAAAGTTCAAAAATATTGAGCAACATTATTGTCAGTTTACATTTAAATGACTTATGGAAAGATAAGTATGTAAATAGCAGTGGTTACACCTGGTGCGATGCAAACAATATACCAAAAAGCCGTATAGATTATATCTTTATAAGTACATCTTTGTTGATAAAAATAAAACAAATAAGTATTCGTAGAATTCCCGGTACTCATAACAACGGGACCAGAATGTCTGACCATAGAGCAATAAAATTTCATCTATCTGTATATGATAATGAACGGGGAAAGGGGTATTGGAAACTAAATACGTCACTTTTAGGAAGTAATGAATATAAACGTCAAGTCAACAAAATAATCACAGATATAAGTAAAAAAGAAGGTTCTTCTATTGAGAAATGGGAGTCTCTAAAAATATCAATTAAAGATTTTTCTATAGCTTTTTCCATCAAACGCCAAAAAACATATAAACAAATAGTATTCCAAATTGAACAAGAAATTTCCGAAATTGAAAATTCTAACCATAAAGCAATAGATATGAACAGAAAACGTGAATTAGAAAATCAGCTAAACAATCTATATGATAAAAAAGCACAAGGGGCACAAATTCGTTCGAGAGCAAAATGGGTTAGTGATGGTGAAAAAAATACAAAATATTTTCTTAGTTTAGAAAAGAAGCACCAAACACAAAATGTTATCCACGAAGTTTTAAATGAAAATAGTCTTCTCACCGAAGATGACGATATTCTTGGTGCAATGTGTGACTACTATGAAAACCTGTATAGTTCAAAACTAATATCAAATGAAGACATCGACTTATATTTAAAAAATTGCAAAGTAAATACACTATCTGAAACTGATAAAAACATTTGTGATACATTTCCGTCAATAAATGAGTGTAAAGAAACCGTTATGAATTTAAAATCAAATAAGTCCCCGGGCCTAGATGGTATACCCAATGAATTTTATCAATGTTTCTGGCACCAACTATCCTCCTTATTTTATAACATGTTAAAAGAAATCTTTTTGAACGGAAAAATGACATTTTCTCAAAGACTTGCAGTTATCTCCCTTATACATAAAAAAGGAAGTAAAAATGATTTGAAAAATTACCGACCGATTAGTCTTACTAATACAGATTACAAAATCATAGCATTTATTTTTGCACGTAGATTACAAACCTTTATTTCAAAGCAAATTGGTAATGAGCAAACAGCTTATATAAAAGGCCGATATATAGGTATTAATGCCCGTTTCATTTTAGATATTTTTGAATATTGTGAAAATTTTAACAAAGAGGGGATCTTGCTATTTTTAGACTTTGAAAAAGCTTTTGATTCAGTAGAATGGAATTTTTTATTTAAAACACTAGAAAAATTCGACTTCGGGGAAAACTTTCTAAATTGGATAAAAATTTTATATCAAAGCCCAATATTCAGATTAAAGAATAACGGATGGATTTCAAAAACATGCGAGATGAAAAGGGGAATAAGACAAGGCTGTCCAATATCAGCCATTCTATATCTTTTTGTTGCCGAAATTTTATCTGAAAAAATAAAGAATAATGAAAATATACAAGGCTTTAAAGCTAACTTCATGGAAAAAGAAGTAAAAAATATACAACATGCCGACGACATGACATTAACTCTACATAATATTGAATCACTTAAGCATGCTTTAGAAACAATAAACAAGTTCTGTATTCATGCAGGATCTAAGGTTAACATTAGTAAAACTGAATGTATTGTGCTTGGTCCTTTCAAAAACATGTTTACAGAAATCGAGGGTATATCAGTCACGAACAAAGCAGTAAAATGTTTAGGAATTCATGTAGGTCATGATAAAATTGAATGTTATAATAAAAATTGGATGAAAATTTTTCATGATATAGATACTTTATTCGAATCTTGGAAAAGAAGAAAATTAACATTATTTGGGAAATGCACCGTAATAAACTCTTTAGCACTATCAAAACTCATATATGTTGCAAGTATTTTGGAAATTCCCGATGAAGACTATATCAAAAGTATTAATAAGTTGATATATAATTTCATTTGGAATAAAACTGATAGGATTAAAAGAAATACGTTAATTGGTCACGTAAAAGAAGGCGGACTAGGTATTACTGACGTCGAATCTAAGATTAATGCATTAAAAGCCTCATGGGTCCCCAGATTAAAACAAACAAAACATTGTATTAAAAGTTATGTAAATAGTTATTGCACTCCAATCAACATAGACATAAACTATTTAATTAATACAACTGAAAATAAAATTGAAAATTATGAAATATTAAAAACTATGCCGCTATTTTATAAACAAGCTTTTGCATGTTTTAACACATGCAAAGACTTACAAAACAAACTAAGCCCTGAAACATTTTTGAAGCAACCGATATGGTCAAACCTGATGTTTTTATACAAAGGGAAAACAATATTTTTCAAAACTTGGCTTAAAAGTAATATTTTATTTGTTAAAGACTTATACTCTGAGGCGGGAACTTTAAAATCGCCCGAGGAAATAGCAGACATATTAATAAACAAAAATAACTGGTTGTGCGAATATAAGATAATTAAAACAATATTCAAGAATTATGAAAACAAATTAGATCTTAGAGTTTGCCAGTATATGAATCAAGTACAATTATATTCCCCTTCGTACAATCAATACTCAACTAAAGATTTCTATAATCATTTTATAAAGAAGAAATTTCAAAAACCAACCATGCAATCAAAATACAATAAAGAATTTGATATTCTCAAAAGCGATTGGGAAAATATTTATATGAATAAAATCGTTTTGTTACAAGACAAAAAGATTTCGGAATTTAATTATAAATTGTTAAATAATTTACTTTCAAATAATTATTTTGTGAGTAAGATAAATAAAAATTGTGATTATATGTGTAAAATATGTACAGAAAAAATTGAAAATTCACACCACCTTATTTTTGAGTGTGTGAATGTACAACATACATGGAAGATAGTGAGCAATATTTTTGGTTTTGATGTTAAATGGAAACACATAGTTATTGGTTTTTACTCTGTAAGAAATGAAACCACTGCCATGTATAATTTACTTTTATCTTTTGTTGCATTAAAAATTTACAAATATAAGATGTTTTGTAGACTAGAAAATATTGTAGAAACATCAGAAGGAATCGTATGTAATTTGAAATTATGCATTCAGAAATACTTAGAAATTCTACATTGTATCGGAAATACTAGATATTATTCATTCTTCAAAATGCTCTTGGATAAATTGTAGATAATTTTATGTTGCCATGGGTGACCTGGCCCGTGGTTTTTCACATAAATAGGGAGGTAAAAAGAGACTGTGATGACGATGGATCTACCTCCCTACAAAACGCTTTTCTTATTACAACCTATCAACTTCAATATTTCTGTACACTTCTCTTTATTCAGATCAATCAATAATAATATTATCTTTGTAAAAAAAAAAAATAACAGTGATTTGTATAAAATATTATTGTAACTTTATATATATATATATACATATGGTACTTAGTCAGATATAATAGCTGTTATTACTACTACTATTACTCTTATTATTATTATTATTATTATTATTGTCACTAATATATTAATTATTATATATTTGTTACTACAAATACATTTGAATATTGTATTAACATGTACTTTTGTAAATAAATTATAAGTAAATAAAAAAAAAAAAAAAAAAAAAAAAAAAAAAAAAAAAAAAAAAATGTTTGATTGTCTTATTCATTACTTCGGTGTTTGCTTTACTTGACAATATTAAAATGTTTGAAAAATTACAAGACCTATATATTACTACGTGCTATCATTCATTTGGGGTCGAGGTTCTAAACGCAAACATGGTTTATTTGCGAAAAAAAAATCGCCATTGGATCCCAAGACGATGGTCTGTCTTATCACTCAAAGATGACATTATCTTTCGAACTTGTTAGTCGAAAAAAGATAGATTGAGGCTTCACGGATATAAGAAGTAGTTTATCACTAAAATTGTCTGTTTTGAAATTTGTATTTTCGCCGTTTACCACCCTCCCCCGGCCCTTCCATTCCCCAAATTAATTTGGACTAGTTTCAATACATATTTTCATAGTAATAAGTCGCCTAATGCACGAGTGCTTGCGATCAATTGTTGTTTATTCTAGTAAATTGTCATATATCAACATTTTGAAGTCAATTGGTAGAAAGCGTGTTTTAGAACTACTTAACTTGTTAATTTGTTAAACTTCTGTGCTAAGTTTGTTTTGCTTTTTAAAGTTTAATAACCCCTGTATTGAATGTTGTCACGTTTTTATGGACCATAGTTCAAAGATTGTGTCAAGACAATTGTTGTTTGCTTTCAAAAGCAGCACTTATTCCATTGCCTTTTGACATGATATTTTATTTTGTTTGCATAAAGATGTATATGTTTATATTTAAACTTAACCATGGACTTGCTTTACATTCAAAATCAACATATTTCAAGTTATTCGTTTTACAAAATGTTTCTTTCATACAATTTCTGGTAAAAAAAAAAAAAAAGAAATACGAACAATGAACATTGATAAAATTATATGAAAATAAAGAGAATTACTAGTAAATAAAATTTTCAGATATATTTAAAAGTTTTATATTTGTCAGTGTTGAATGTGAGGTATTGTGCGTGTATTCTTTATGTCATTTGCCTTAAATAAAGCTAGAATCTCCTCGCCTTTTTAATAATAATTTTAACGAAACCGGGATCCTTTTTTTTTGGCATTTAATTGTTTATAGAAAATTCAAACAAATAGCACTTTCAATAAATACATGTACTCGTAGAATGCGTTATATATCTATACAAGCAATTGTTAAGGAGCTACATGAACACATTACTCTGCGTATACCACGTAAACCGTTCCTACGACATAGAATTCACCCAATTCTACTTTGACTGAAACATAGTTATCGTTCATTTGGTCCCAAAGGCATCGTGACGTCACCACCATGCTTTGGCTTCCTTTCTGAGCCGCAATCACAGAAGCGATTATTTTGTATCGAGTAATGTTCAGCTGCTTTACTCTTTCTTTGATGACATCACAGGCTAATTTGCATTTCCCCCCTAAAACTGAAGAATCGTAGGTTGTTATGGATTTTATATTTTCTTCTAAAACCTCCGATATAATGCTTCGTATAGACGATTCCCTGAATTTGGCATCGGGGCTCATTTTGTAGGTATTTTCATACTTGACATCTAGTTGTGGCAACTGGTCACCGGAAGTAGCCACGCTATGTCGGTCGTGGTCTTTAGTGGGGTGCTTGGCATGGCCTTTACTGGAAGAGATCGAATGCGAGGTATCCCGGTGTGAGAATGTTCTCTGGCGTCCCGTGTAAGCCGCATGCGCAGGACTCGTATTTGCCCCTTTTCCGTGTCCGTCGCCATGGTGAGGGGCCTTGTGGTGATCCTCGGGATGTGGGTGTTTATCCTTGTGGTGGTGATGATCCTTCTTATCCTTCACTGTTTTGTGATCACCTTTTTCCTTCATTATTGGCACTGGGGATTCTTGTTCCTCTTCCTTCTGGTAAATTTTAAAAAAAAATGCAATTTATTACCTTTACTAAATAGATGTGTCCAAAATGCACTACTCCATGCTTCTACGGGCGTTATTTCTCTTAGGTATTTTTTAATTGAAACTAGGGTTACATGTAAGTTTGGTCTTATCAAATGGGACAAAGCATTTCAACCATCTTGACACATAACTGATATTGATTACTCATATGAGGCTTATTATTCCAACATGTGTATGTCACGTGCTTTAAATAGTTAGAGTAAAATTGCCTATTTTTTATGAACAACATAGAAAACTTCATCATGACAGATTTTGCGTGTAGAGAACGTGTCAGCATATGACTCCATAATTAAGACGTCAGTATTCTCCTACAATAATTTATCGATGGACATTTTGATTGACAACTGGATGGTAATCATCTAAAATTAATGTGACAAGGCGGAGAGGGATACTTATTTTCATTTATATGACTTGCACTTTTTGGGGTTGATATTAATCAACCCTTCTGTGCACTTATTTTGGCAAAACGGGAGTGATTCAATGTATGGACCTAAACACAATCTTATCATCAATACGTATAATTCAGATATTTTTTTGTTGTCTTACATGTATGTATGCCAGAGTTGAATAAGATTTGTTCGCAGTCATTGCCATGTTTACCAAACTACGCGGCATTTTTACAGCGGTAGCGCTTGGGATCAAGCGCCGACTTTACAATCTACGGGTGTAATTATTTGTTTGTTAAAAAACGTTTTGGATACAATTATTTTAAGAAATATTTCGATTACTGATGCATAATGCATCGTAAAGTTTGATGGCGTAATTCTTTTTTATAAATATTACTCAACATGATTCATAAAGGGTTTTCCTTCTATAGCTCGGAAATCTAGTCAGAAAAGCTCGAGAATTCCTATTTTGCGTAATTATTCAAACACAGCTAAGAAACTACTTATCATGCTAAATTACTTACTGTCGATTTTAAAATACTAGTATATGATAATAAATCGATCAACTGCACTCCCGACGGTACTTCAATACTTTGATTTATATAAGAGTCATCACAGTCTTTGGTAATGAACCAACTCTTTCTAACTACTTTAACTTTTACCATTAAATGTAATCGTGCAAATCGTGCAAACTCTATTTTATGTTAATTTTGTTATAAATCGTTGTAACGGAGAACTGATGTGCATGTACGCGTATGAGGCAACTAGTCTCACTTCAAATTACCTTTGTCTTTATTTTTAACTGTACATCAGAAAATATCTTCAAAGAAATAACGCCCATCTTTTAAACACGGCCTCTTTCCCTAATCGAATGGCGGACCGTTTCTAATATGTTGTTCATTAGATCTGCCTTGTCAAAATATTCCTTCTTCTACGTCTTGCGTCATTAGATCGTTATTGATAAAGTACAAGCTTGACTATTTATGGAATTGCAAAACATCTTCACAAGAGTAGTTAGAACCATTATAACAGGAGCTTGGACTTTGGGTAGTTGTGTCAAACAGCAATGTGACGTATGCTTGTCTATTTCATTGCTGCCCACTCAGTGAAAGCTCATTGAAATCAACACGATTTGTCTGACTTTTGAGCTAAGTCTACGCAATTGGTGCATATTTCACCTGAATCCAGCGTCATTTTTAACATGTTTTGATGCAAGAAATGATAGCTACGTCCTACGTCAAATATTATGTGGCGATTCAATCAGCCCAGCAGAGAGAGAGATATATTTACGCATGGAACAACTCTAACATCCCCGTGGCATTTAGGAAGAAAAAATAGTTGGATCACTGATGAGATCTATATACTGATTAATTAATACATTTATACGTATTGACAAGTACAAGCAAATTACACACCACTGAATCATTGTATGGATAAGTTACATGTACATTATCTAGATATATCCTCACCTGCACTTATCACATGAGTGACAGATCTACATGTACATACTGATTGACATATATTTTTTAATGCTGAAAATCTTAATCCCAAAAATAAGTGAACATAAAGCCTTTTTAGACAAATGATACACAGTTAGCATTAGATATTGTGGACTCATTTTTGCAGGACCTTAAAGATTTTTTAGACACAATTTATCAATTAAATGCTATTAATTGTCAATTTTTTGAAAATCATGCATGTTTTTGGGACTCCTTTGCTTTTTAAATCGGTAAGACATATATTAATTTTTTTAAAATCGGTAAAGTAATGTGATTATAAATATAGCCCTATAAATCAAAAATTAATTGACTTTTAAATATACATGAATAACAAGTATGATTTTACTTCCATCAGAGGTTAATATTTATCTCGATCATCTTCAACGCGTATGAGAGTTGCAATACATGTATTAGTTACCTAGTTAATTATAAAGTCAATAACTGCTTTTATTATATATTGTACAGTACCCAATCAATTTTCCTTTCTTGATACTGTTAATTCTACAGAGTGTGATTCGATTTTCTGGATCACCACACTGTGGTTTTCCAAATCTATATCGCCCCTCTCTGAAACCGATGGCATTGTACACAATAAAAAAAACATTTTGCTTTTTCCTTGCGCATTTCAAAGAATTGCTTTGTGCAATAAGTAAACATTTAACATTGGTCTAAAAAAGATGGGTTTTTATTAAATGGTGTAATCATTCTTTTCATTCTTACTGTACATGTTCCATGCATACATGCAAACACACTAACTGGTAAACCAACTATCAATTCTATCCCTTCAGTTAAATTCCCAGAAAATATTCCACCATTTTTCATTACATGGTTTTCATTTAAATCTTACTGTATATAAAGCAACATGCTCAACTTTGAATGGCTTGAAATTATGAAATTACATGTAAATACTTAATTTGATAACCTTTATTTCAAGTAACATTTTGTCGACTCTCTTGTTACCATGATTGCACAATTATTTATGTTTCTTGTGGTAATTCCTTCCTTTTTTTCAAGTAAATACACATTTTTAGCCACATTAAGCTACATTTAGATGTTCTTCAATCTAAATGCACAATTACTCAAGTCCTTGCTGCAGAATATTGTTTTACAGTAAGCATGAGCAAAGAGAGATAACTCTATATGCAAGCCATCCAGATGTATTCCTTTCAGTGACATAATATCATCAGACCAATGCAATAAATGAAAAAAATTTGGGCAAAAGTGAAATTAACTCTAAAAGCATCTGATTTAAATTTTAGAATTTCATCAATATACATTTACCCTCTTGCATGTTCTACGTAATTTGATATTCATAAAACACACTAAGCAGGTAAATAAAAAATATTACTTCAGAAACAACAAGCATGCAACTACATATGTACATGTACTAACTCACAATCTGAGATATACGGTATCTGTTCATTTATTCATTGTCTATGAATAGCATTTTAGCAAAGAACAATCATTCTAATAATGTAATAATCATTCAGAACTGACCTCCATTCATTGCATCAATAAGCACTTGTTTCCCTGTGGACAGGTAGTTTTTCAGAGCAGGGAAGTCGAATATTTCCTTCATGTACTCCACATAATCCAACACAGAGTCTATGACCTGAACACTGAACTCTTTACCATCAACCGTGTAAGTAGAAAGGCCAACTTTGGAGATATCAGCATTCAAATCGGGACAAATCTTGTACTGATTGATGCTTATTGTTCTTTCAAATATTTTGTCTGTTACATTTTCTGGAGCTGGACCTATAATAAAATTTAAAAAAAAAATAGGATTTCTTTTAAATGATCAATAAAATTATGCAAGCATAAATTGTTAAAATTATGTCACCGGGTTAGCAAGTGTCTGAGGTGTGTGACTGTCATTTAATACATTGGGTCTCAGTAGCTTAGTGTTTAGAGCGCCGAGACGTTTCGTCAGAGGCCCTGAGTTCGAGTCCCCTTTGAGACTTGACTTTTTACCACCTGTTACACATCTGTTAACCTGGTGACAAATGGTCACCTAATTTACAATTACCAATTTATCCTTTATATCTCTATATAAAATAAATTTATCAATCTTCTACCTCCTCTGATTAATATTTTTATTAGTCCCCTACCGGTTTTCATTTTCCATATATCTATTCGGTAATCAAAGTCAATCAGTGTATTAAATTCCTATTAAGCCAAGTCAAAACTAATTTCAAACTTCTTGAAGAAAACTCAATCAGTTAAGAGAGTTTTCATTCCAAACTTGAAGACATATGGATACATAATTATTCTCTATGCAAGAGTACTTTTATTCTTTTTGCTGTATTACTGCTCTTATTAAACTTCATCCACAGTTTTAACTCAAGTCTTGTTGGTTAAATCATTCTAATTTCTCACAGAGAAAAATATTAAAATCTTAACCACACACAAATTGAAGTTCTAAATAAAATTTGAAAAATTATGTCATTTCAAGCTTTAAACCGCAAATATTTCATTTTCTAATTTTGACTTCATTTGACTCTAACTCAATGCTATGTAGAGAAAAAAAATACTTTGAGTTGAGATAAGTCTTGGTACATTGTGTTGCTATTAGAATGCATTACCTCCATTTTCAGTATTGAACTTTATGCCAAAATCAGCATCTGGGCCCCCAGGATTGTGACTTGCAGTCAAAATAATTCCACCATTAGTTTTGTATTTACGAATGACACAGGATACTGCTGGTGTTGACATTAAACCATTCTGAGCAACTATTACTTTAGACACCTGAAGTAAAATGCCAGAGAAAATTGAGCAATATCTTACCAACCCATGCTATTCAAAGTTCATGAAGATTCTTATCTAAAAAAAAAAATTTATGGATTAATGTATGCTTGCAGCTTATATATAAAATTTCAAAGTGCTTCTGTATCTTCCAATTTTGACAAAATATAACTTTTCAAAATAATCTTTTAGTAAAACAGTGCATTTTTATGCGAGCTAATTTTTCATTTATTAATATTTTGATTTCAATTTACCTAGCCTTTTGCAATATATATCTATACAATTAACGTTAAAAATTGTGAATAGCTCCCAATATACTAAGGCAAACAGTTCTGCAGATTGTCAAGTATAACCAAGACATACCCCATTTGCTGCACACATTTTAATGATGAGCAATGTTGCCTCCTTTTCATAGTATCGTCCATCGCCTCCGATGACTAGAGTCGAACCCTCTATTTTACTTAACCCCCCCTTCCAGTATGGTATTTTTTTTTTGCAAGTAGACTTTGACAGCTTTCCTTAGTCCGCTCGTCCCCGGCTTCTGTCCCTCTATCGGGGAAGATGAAACTGTAGTTGATGAGTATGACATTGCCGCATACAGTATCGTGGAAGCTGGCCTTGACAGTCACCTCTCTGCCGCCTGCAGGAAATGTGTCACGCAGTATAAATGTAAGCGTTTGAAGAGGACAAAAATAGATAATCTTATTCCGGAATAAATCCTTCTCACCCCCTCAAATCAAAACAAACATTTTTAATTAACTAAAGGGATGCATTCTCTTAGAATGACAGACACGTAGCATCAGGGAACGGGAGAGAGCCCCCCTCCCCCTCCCCCCGCTCACACACTCAAGAAAATAAATATTTGCCAATCTGCTAATGAATGGGGGGGGGGGGGGTTAGTGGTTTCAAAGTATGTAAAACGTCTGTTTTACCGTCAATTTTGTTAACTTTCCTTTTATATTTTACATGCTCTAATGAAGGGGAGGGGCAACTTCTTCAAAATTCAATTTTTTATAGGTTAATCTAAAAATTTTGATAATGTTTGTTGGGGAAAAAAGTCACATGCATGAATCTAGAGGGTGTAGGGGAACCGGACTCCCTAAGAATTTTAAACTTGTTTGATCCAAATAAATGGAGTAAATTTACTCACATTGAAAAATTATCAATAATACCCCCCCCCCCCGCAAAAATTATGAACCAGGTCATAAATTAGCATTAGCCAAACCCTATCACAATTCTAGAAATCCTACAATACTGTAAATAAACAAATTAATGAAATGAAGAAATATCTAATATTTGTATTAGCATTTGATTTGTTAAAGTGAAACTTCTTATATTTCAAACTCTAGAAAAATATCATCTGAAACAATTTTTTTTAAAAAATGGATGAAAATTCTTTATAAAAATCCGGTAAATTGATTGAAGTATTAGTAATGATTTTAAAAAGTCTTTAAAAATCCGACCGGGTGCCTCACTTCAACGATACTTTATCTATTAGCCTATAATTATATTTTATCCTTAAAAATAAAAAATAACGATCAAATTTTTGGGAATCAAAACCGTTTGAAAATAGATGAGAGCTGGTATAAATATGTTCATTTATGCTGATATGATGAGATAGAGATATTCCAAAAAATCATCGATTGGTATATTAGAGGAAGATGGAATATTAGATATCCTAATTCCAAGCACTGAAAACTGCATGGACACAACACGCCTGATGAAAAAATGATGGCCAAAATATTCTGTACTCTCACCTTGATAAGGACTGCGAACGATAGCATTGTCTATCCGCCTAACTAAAAGTCATTTTTTGATAATTCTCTAATCAAATTTATTTTTTATGATAATGCATATTCTCATTAAATACATGTATAGATGATTTGGTCAAACAAAGAGAGAAAACTTTGTATTTTGGGTTAAAACAGTTCATTTCATAATAGAAACTAATTTAGCATATTCATACCAAAGAGTTTGCTGTTTCACGGGGGGAGGGGGGGGGCATATGTCTACAAACCAAAATACATTCCAAAAATGCGTTTTGATTTGTAACGTTTCAAAATTAATTAACAAATACGAATTTTCCCCACTCACAGGGACCAATTTTAATGAATTTTTTTAGACCTCCGAAAGCTTGCTTAAAAATTAATAATATAACTACAAATTTTATTTTGATATAAATTAATTAGGATTTGATAATACTTTTTAGTAGATAACTTTGTTTTTAAATATCTGGCAGAAATTCCTAAATATTTGGATGTAAAATGTAGGCGGGATACGGGCGATAGCGTTCACAGTTCTTTAGTGAATTTATATCACTTTAACTTTGAATAATAATTGAAAATGAATTATATTAATCTGAGAACGCCATCTGAACAAAACGTAAATAAAATTTTTCAAGAACCAATTTTGAATGACAAACATTTTTTTTAAAGAACAAAACAGTATTTTTTAAACACTGGGTTAGAATGCTTAAATATCATTTTTATATGTATAAAAAAATCTGTTTGTTCGATTCATACGCGGATCTAGAGGGGGTGGGGATCCAAGATTCAAATTTATATATTTTTACCGAAAATTAGCCTCGGACCCCCCCCCCCCCCCCTCCGTCAAACACAATTATCCCTGGGACCCCCCCCCCCCCTCCCCCCACTTTGCAATTTTTTTTTCCGAATCCGCGCATGCGATGGTGGATTCAAAACAACAGGTAAATAAAAGCCTAAGGCAAATCTTGCATGTGGATATTATTCTATAGAATAAAATAAAGTTTTACTCGATATTTTAGAGAAACAATTGATATCATATTAACATAAACGACAGTACATTTTGTTTGTGTGCTATATTTTACAATTAAACTTGAAAAAAAACCCACTTCATTACATGTACTTATATATCCACCTCCGTCATTTAGAAATAAATTAAATCCGCGCCAGATTTACCTATGGCTTCTTAGAACGAAGTCTCGTAAGTTCTCATTTAAATCTCTCTCATCGACATTCCAACCTATACTTTGTCGTTAAATATTTATCACAGGAAACAGTAAGTATAGAACATTTACATGTAATATATGCCAATGAATTTAAGATACATGTATCTCGATCTCATGTATTTCATAATTATATCTATAAGAACTTTGTTTCACATATATCTATGGACACAAAAAAGGATATTTTATTAAAGTGGGTCACCTTCTTAAGGTCAAGATCTAGTAAATGATTCCAAAGTGTCTATTTGTGATAGAATTATTATGAAGTCACAATTGATTTGAAGAATCGTTTTCCCGTACTTTACGGCTCTAGAGGAATTATGTAATTAAACATTTTTTTTTACATTTTGTGTTAAATCATGCGAAAAGTAATCCCGATACCTATATTCAATTTGACATCATTTTAAAAAGAAAGTCAAGAGCTTGTTTCATTCCGTTTTGGGGGAGAGTGTAGGCATTCTAGATATATTTTATTGGTCAAAAATGGACAAAACTTCGAAATTTGTTCCCCCTTTCCTTCAAATTTAATTGAAACTGACAGTTTAAAACATTATTTTTCATTGTGTTTACCGATTATTTTAGCCCCGGTACACGCTTTAACAAAGCTATCGTTATGAAGCATCATTGAAAGAATTTATATGTTGAATTTCATAAACCTGTAGGCAACTTTCATCTACTAGATCTTGACCTTAATATGTGTAATAGCTAGAGTTCACAAATGAATTGCGACTATCACCTTTAAGAAAGCAAATGCTGAGGCGACGGAACCGGGAGGGGGGGGGTGGCCTCCCCTAAACATTTATTTTTGCAAAGTTTCACATGACCATAACCAAATATCTTTTTCTTGGCTTGTCAAGATTTTTTTTTATAAGTCTATCCCCCCCCCCACACCCCCCCCCCCCCCCCCCCCACTTTTCAATTTTGCTTCCGACGCCACTAAAATGGGAAGTGTCTATTGTCTATTACTGAAATGATTTATGACTTCTTCAGAAAAGTGCATGACAAGCAAAGACTCCATCATGAAAGAATGACATTCGGATATAATTAAGCAAATTGATACTATAATATTGCATACTCTGTCGATTTATTAAAGTTTAGAAAGCAAATGCAATGAAATGAATGTGAATGTAGTGTTCTGTAGATCAAAGAGAAGTAACTCTGTTCATTCGAGTGCGAAACCAGGCTTTTTCTAGGGGAGGGGCTAATTTTAATAAACTGCGTATTTATTTCTGTATTAATTATGTTTTGAAATAATGAGATCCGAGTGTAATTTTAATATATGGCGTATTAACTTTTTTACTTATTTTTTTTTTCAGAAATATAATGAGATCATAGATATAAAGTAGGCCAGTAATATGCTTATCAGCAATAACCTTCACTTCCAAAAATAAAATCTTTCAGAGATGGCAATGTCTGCAGAAGAAGAAATACAGGCGATGGCCCAACACTATTTGGTTTGTGGCACTGAAGACTGTAAGAGGAACTGTCAGTTCTATTGCAATCCTTGTCACCAAAGATTGTGTAAACGATGCAGAGACGAACATCAGAAGAGTCAAGATACCAAGGACCATGAAGTGGTCCCTTACAAACAACGCAAACCACAACTTCCAGAGGAGAAATGCAATCTCCATCCAAAACGAAATGTAGAAATTCTTTGTAAGGAATGTAATGTCCCTCTTTGCGCTAAGTGTATCTTCATGAAAGAGCACACTGGTCATCAACTTGACGATCTGGAAGAAAAATACGCGGAAAAGGTCGCATTTTGCAGATCAGAAATATCCAAAATCCAGGAGTATTACCTCTCAACATCACAAGGTTTAAAAAAAGAGATTAAAGAAGATGTCATGGCAATAAAAAATACTATGGACGACATCAGAAATTCCATAAGGGCTGAAGCGGAGTCTCTGAAAGAGCTTGTGGATAGGGTCACATCAGACAAATTGGAACAAGCGAATATAATGGAAGAATCACTTCTCAAGACACTAAAATCACAGGAAAAAACTTATGAGGATTACACTGAATATCTTGAAAAACTTCTGAAGGAGTTTCACAGCTACAAGTCCATAGACAATATCAGAGTTTTATTTTCTGATGATTTTGAAAATTTAAAAATCCAATCTATACCAGAGACAACACAACCAGTTTTACCAGTTTTTACTGCCGGCCATTTCTACAAAGACGAAGTTTCCAAGTTGCTTGGTAGTGTAAATTTTCCAAACATCAAACCTGATAATAGAAGAATAAAACCCATGGAGAAAGCCTCTACACAGTTAAAACTTACAGGGAAACAGACGAGACGAGACGTAGAGAAATCAGACGTGAAACCAACACTGTCTCTGTCTTCCTCTGTCACCAAGGTCAGGGAGTACACAGTACCAGGTGTTGGCAGTGTATATCATATATCACTGGGTAAATCAGGCAGACTCTGGGCCAGTGATGCTATCGGTAACCTTGTCCAAACAGATCTACAGGGGAATCAGCTACAGAAGATAAAAACCAATGGTGGAGATGAAGGCTACCACACAGTCACACAGGACGGGGATCTGATCTATACAGACAGAAAGAACAAAGTCATCAATAGGATAAAACAGAATAATACAATCACTAAATTTATTAAAACAGGAGACTGGGAACCAATCAGCATACACTCCTCTCACATCAACGGGGACATACTGGTGGGGATGAGAAAGGGTGGAGAGGCTAAAGTCACCAGGTACAACAAGACAGGGAAAGAAATACAGAACATACAGAGGGGCAACAAAGGACGGGAACTGTATAGTGATCCACACTATATCACAGAAAACATCAATGGTGATATCTGTACATCAGACTTTAACAACCGAGCTGTAGTGGTAGTGAATAAATCAGGACAACACAGATTCTCATACACAGGTCAGGGGTCAGGGTTTAATCCCTTTGGTATCTGTACTGATCGCCTTGGTCACATCATTGTCTGTAACGGTTATCCTCGCAATAATGCATTTGACATCCTTGATCAGGACGGTCAGTTCTTGTCTCTACTACTCACACTACAACAAGGGATACAACCCTATGGTGTGTGTGTGGATGATGAGAACAATCTCCATGTGGGACAATTGTACACCACCAAAGTGACAGTCTACAAGTATCTACAGTAAATCTTCAACGTAAAGATTTATAACAGCCGTCATTCAACAGCATTTGTATATAATTAAGACATTTATTTTGTCTTCGATCTGAATCATTGGGAATGTTGTATCAACGTGCGTGTAGTAAAATGCATTTGCTATAACACTAAATAAACTGAAAACAAGAAAGCTACCACCAATGTTCATGAATACGCCCGCCATGGCGTGAATTTTTATATATTTTTAAAGTACATTCCTGCGGGATATGAAGGATGCAACATTGCAGGAGAAATACATAACCAGCGTTAGCGGCCGGTTATGTAATTTTTTTCATTCTGGCTGTTTCTATACAGCTATGAATTTACTATAACTCTCCGTAAGAAACAGAGGAAATTATACTTGGTAGTTGTAAATATCGTACAGTGAGTCTTCCTCGCTCGGTCGTCCGAATGTTTGACCCATCGTAGTTTGTAGTGTTTTATTTCATGACGAAAGGAATATGCTGATCGTTCAAATTTCAAATTTCAAATTAAACGCCTAGGTCATTGTAAAAGACTGTTCTACATGTACCATCTTGTTGGTAAGTTACAAAGTTAACCATTTAGTTAGATGGTCAACAAAAAACCCATCAGATCAGAAATAAAAAAAAAACCAAACAGTTTGACTATAAAATTTGAATATTTTTCTATATCTTTGAATGAAGCTCTTCGCATAAAGGAGATAAATATTGCGTAAAAATGACCACAACCATCCAGCCCTGAAACTGAATAGTTCATCCGGGCTAGAGGAAAGAACCTCTGCTGTTTTTTTAAGGTCATTATCAAAAGTCTAATATTATCTCAAACTTAAACATTGCTAGTTTCATAGGATTTGTATTCATTCGATTACTTTTAAACTTAGTTTAATGATCAGACAAAATGCATTTTTGTGAATACTTTTTCTGATTTAACTATTGTCTTAATAATTCGTGAATCATTTGTGCGTTAATGCGTTAAACATGATACATTTGACGTGAACTATATTTGGCGGAAAATAAGTTTTTTCAACAAGATGGCATGGACTTGAATTGGCGTATTCTTGAATGTTCCTTTTCATATACATATATCCATGGCTTGATTTAGCAGATGCTACATTCCACAAAAGACGCTGAATAGAATACACAGCCATGTGTACTACGCAGGCACGTAGCATCGTTTTTGAAAGTGGGGGGGGGGGGGGCCAGACCCATCCAAAAAATCTTGACAAGCAAAAAAAAAAAAAAAAAAAAAATGGGAAATTTAAAGTTTCCAAAAATCTTCAAAATCCTAATCCGTGGGGGGGGGGGGGGGGGGGGGGGGGGGAGACTCAACTATGCTTCCAAAAAAATTCTTCCCTTCCAAAATTTTTTTCCCTCCAAATCATGAAATTCCTAATCCGTGGGGAGGGGGGGGGGGGGAGGGGGGGCGGTAACTCCAATTTGACTACTCATTTCATTATTTTCATATCAATTTTTTACTACCTTCCAAAAAAGTGGGGGGGGGGCCAACTCCATTATAATTCATTTTTTTATATGTAAATTTTAAAAAATTTGTTGCTGCAAGAAAAAGTGGGGGGGCCCCCCCTGGCCCCCCCTGATGCTACGTGCCTGCTACGTTAATAGTACCGGTGTTATATAGTGCCTTTTCCCCCTAGCAATCTTTCCCCCCGGAAAAATGGCTATATAGCAGTTCTTCCCCCCGGAAAAATGGCTATATAGCGATTTTTCCCCCACGGAAATTTGACTATATAGTGGGTTTTCCCCCTTTTTATAGCCAGATTACCCCCACGGAAAACCTACTATATAGTGGATTTTCCCCCATTTTTACTTTCCGGCCATGTTTATCGTGACAATAATTTGCAATAACTGATATGATATTAATTTCTCACAAAAAGGATAATTATGGCATTTATTAATGCATAGAATAAAATACAAGGTTTTTCAACCCCAAATATGAACTAAGGCATGCGCCTTCATAACATGCATATGTCATCATCGTTTATTTTGCCTGTTCTCACCCCTTTTTTGAACACCTTTTACATTGATTTCGGAATACCTCGAATCTTTTTCATCTAATCGATGCTTATCTAGTTTTGACTTCGACGTTATGAGCACGTGGGAACACATTTGAATGAAAATACGCCGGTTTGGAAATTTAATTTTCCAATGTATTACCATCAATGTATAAGCTTCTCCTAGGGAACTAACTGACCAATCTTGTAGATTTTGTAGAGGAAGGGAATAAAAAGTGGAAATGTATTACTCCCTTCGTCCAAAAGGCTATCAATTTTAAATTAATACCGTTAGAATTGACGATCTTAAAAACAATTATATATTTCTTCTTCTAAATATCAAACGGGAGACAGGATGCAATGATATGATGAGAAACTGAAATGTTTTAGTTTTACTTTGATTGATGGGGCTCTAAATCATGGTTAAGGGGTATTTTAATTATGTATTAAAAGCATGTCTAAAGTTAGTGTTTACCATTTCGTTTTAAAGTTACGCATATTCATATTTTTAAGCACATTTCTACGAAACGCGAGATATTATGATGTAAACATTTAAAAAAAACAATGAAATGTCTTCACAACCAGAACAAAATCGGTATCTTTGCTGGTTACTTTGGAAAATGTGAAATGGAGCCTAAACTAACTTTACGTTTATATTGTCATTCACTATTTGCTAATTTTTCCACTTTTAAGTTTGCAACGTGATTTATAAATATACAATATTAAAAACGATGCTATATTAATCAAGATATAGGATTCAATTACCTAAAAAATTTATACTATTTGTTTCATATTTTTGCAATAAAGATTTACTTGTGTACCATATTATTTCTTCGAACAATTAAACGAGGGTGATTAAAAAAAAAAAAAAACCACCAACACATATATTGTGATGAGCTGACTTTTTTTTTAAAAATATAAGCTTGTTCTTCTAATCAACTAGCAAGTAAAAAAGTCGTATATGCACTTAGGTTGGTTATTTATTTTTGATTTTCAGTTTCTCCTTTTATGAATAAAAGTTCATTGATTTAATTATCTAATTATTATTTATATCATTAGTCATCTTATGAATTGATTAAATGTTTTGAAGAATAATGAATTTTACCCGCGTACCTTTTTAAAAAATTTTGTTCGTAAATTTATAAAAAAAAAAAAAAACAAGAGGCCAATTGGCCTTAACGGTCACCTGAGTAGCATATATCCCATACACAAACTTGTCATGGAGTCTATGCATCTAATTAATTAGGTTTCATACTGGAGTAGAAAAATCATAAATTTGTAATGACGACCACATTTCAAAAAGAACTGTGAAACTAAACTAAACTAAAAGATCTGGTCTACAAAATCATGAATTCAGTTTTCCTTTCAGGTGTGTGGGAGTAAAGAAGATAATTTTTTAACATTATATGCATTAACATCTATACATCCATTTTGGCCCTGCCCCAGAGTCAAAACCCATCTTTGAGGGGACATGAAAATTAAAATTTCAGTAGAGGACTTCCCGGTAAACATAATTATTAGTCAGTGTTTTTTTTTATACCGATGTGTGAGAATAGAGAAGAAGATTTTTAAACATTATATGCATTAACACTATATTGCCCCCCCCCTCCTCATGTCATGAACCCCTGACCCAGGGGCCATAAATTTCACAATTTAGGTGAAGGAGATTGGGGATATCATAACCATGTATTCAGTTTTTTCCCCACATGTGTGGGAGTAGAGAAGAAGATTTTTTAAGATTTAAAACATTTTCACTATTTGGCCATATTGGCCCCACCCTAGAGCCTGAACACCTGACCCAGGGGTCATAAATTTCACAATTTAGGTAGAGGGCCTCATGGACATCATAACCATGCATTTAGTTTTTAACAAATATATATGGGAGTAGAGAAGATTATTTTCTCAGATTTAAAACATTTTCACTATTTGGCCATATTGGCCCCACCCTAGAGCCTGAACCCCTGACCGAGGGGTCATGAATTTCACAATTTAAGTAGAGGGCTTCATGTACATCATAACCATGCATTTAGTTTTCAAACTATATATATGGGAGTAGAGAAGATGATTTTCTAAGATTTAAAACATTTTTACTATTTGGTCCTATTGGCACCACCCTAGAGCCTGAACCCCTGACCCAGGGGTCATGAATTTCACAATTTTGATAGAGGGCCTCATGGACATCATAATCATGCATTTAGTTTTTAACAAATACCGGTATATATGGGAGTAGAGAAGAAGATTTTCTAAGATTTAATACATTTTTACTATATGAACATATTGGCCCCACCCTAGAACCTGAACCCCTGACCAAGGGGTCATGAATTTCACAATTAGGTTGAGGGGTTCATGGACATTATAACCATGCATTTAGTTTTTAACAAATATATATGATAGTAAAGAAGAAGATTTTCTAAGATTTAATACATTTTTACTATTTGGCCATATTGGCCCCACCCTAGAGCCTGAACCCTTTACCTAGGGGTCATGAATTTCACAATTAAGGAAGAGGGCTTCATGGACATCATAATCATGCATCTAGTTTTCAAAAAATATATATGGTAGTAGAGAAGAAGATTTTCCAAGATTTAAAACATTTTTACTATATGGTCATATTGGCCCCACCCTAGAGCCAGAACCCCTGACCCAGGGGCGATAAATTTCACAATTTTGGTAGAGGGCTTCATGGACATCATAACCATGAAACCAGTTTTTTCCTCACATGCGTGGGAGTAGAGAAGAAGATTTTTGAAAATTTGGCTTTTTTGCATATTTGTCCCCGCCCGTGGCACCCCAGGGGTGGTAGAGCCATGAATTTCACAATTTAGATTCTTCTTACCATAGAGATGCTTCACACCAAAAATGGTAACGATTGACCTGGTAGTTTTCAAGAAGAAGTTAAAATTGTAAAATTGTTAACGCACGACGCACAACGCACGACGCACGACGCACAACGCACGACGACGGACGAAGACCAATTGCAATAGGTCACCTGAGTGACTCAGGTGACCTAAAAAGCAGCAGAATCAAAGGTAATTTTCAATCATTTTGATAAAGAAATATATGAGTGATTGTGTATTTTTAAATGATGTTTTTACTTTTAAATGACCGTAAAAATATGTTCATGTGGTCATCTATAGTTTTTGAGATATGGGGCCCTAAAATACATATTCTTTATAATTGGATTTCAAACATGGGGCTCGAAAACAACAAAGGCTCCTACCCTGCATGGGGGCTTAAATTTTCGGTGTCATCTACTAGTGGTATACCACTATCACTGTGGAAATATGGTTAATTGGTCTCCTCTAGAATTAGAGATTCGGGTCCCCACTTATAGAACACTATTCAATCATTATAATGGGGTTTTAGACATCGGGCCCTGAAACATCAAGGGCCCCTACCCAGAGGGCTGAAATTTTCAGAGTCATCTTCAAGTGGTAAACCATATATAAATATATGGTGATATGGTCATTTCTAGTTTATGAGACATTGGACCCTAAAGAATATGCACTATAATTATTATAATAGGATTTTAAAAATCGGGCTCTGAAACATCGGAAACAAAATTTCTCTAAAACACAGGTTTAGCCTGGATGAAATTTTCACAAAAAGACAAACAGTCTGATAAATTTATCAAGAAATTCTTAAAACATTCTCGTTTAATACAATTTCAGAACACAGAACTATGCATATAAGTGTATAACTTGTAAAACTTTTTTCAATAAATTACCTAAATTAAGTTCTATGTGTAATTCCATTACACACATGTTCAACTTTCAGCATTGTCTATAAAAATGATAAATCGGCAAAACGAAACTTAACCTGTACAGATGAATGCAGATATACATGTATGCAACCTGGGAGTGTAGAAACATTGATTTTAATCCCTACTGGATTTCCATAAATATTTTTTATAAAATCTGAACCAAAAACGTGAGGGAGAAACCCTACTATGGGGGAAAAGCTACTATATAGTAACTTCCCCCCCCCCCGGTGGGGGGGGGGGGGGGGGGGGAAGGCTACTATATAGTAGGTTTTCCGGGGGGAAAGCTACTATGGGGGAAAAACTGCTATACAACACCGGTATGTTGCATGAATAAAATCGTAGATACATTTCTTCCAATCGGAGTTTTGAACTTTAAAGTCACCTTCTTGTCAGAAGTGAGCATTTAGTTTTCATGGATTTTGTTGCAATTTTTAATTCCAAGCAAAACCGGAAGCAGAACTTCCATTGAGACTTCTAATTCCTGGCATTTTTGTGGCTAGATTTTTTTTAAAGATTTATTAACAGTGATTTTGATTTTTTTGGTTTTTGGTTGTTTTTATAAGGGGGGGGACAACTCTTGTAAAAAAAATGTTGTACATGTAATGTAATTGTTATGCAATTTAATTAGATTAGGTGTTATGGTGTATGTTATGATGTTATTGCAACCAAAGTACCATACCCACGCACTAGAAGTTTACACCCATCAATGTTTGGTGAAAGATTGTCTTCGGTGTTTGCTTTACTTGACAATATTAAAATGTTTGAAAAATTACAAGACCTATATATTACTACGTGCTATCATTCATTTGAAGTCGAAGTTCTAAACGCAAACAAGGTTTATTTGCGAAAAAAAATCGCCATTGGATCCCAAGACGACCCAATGGTCTGTCTTATCACTCAAAGATGTCATTATCTTTCGAACTTGTTAGTCGAAAAAAGATAGATTGAGGCTTCACGGATATAAGAAGTAGTTTATCACTAAAATTGTCTGTTTTGAAATTTGTCTTTTTAGCCGTTTACCCCCCTCCCCCGGCCCTTCCATTCCCCAAATTAATTTGGGCTAGTTTCAATACATATTTTCATAGAAATAAGTCGCCTAATGCACGAGTGCTTGCGATCAATTGTTGTTTATTCTAGTAAATTGTCATAAATCAACATTTTGAAGTCAATTGGTAGAAAGCGTGTTTTAGAACTACTTAACTTGTTAATTTGTTAAACTTCTGTGCTAAGTTTGTTTTGCTTTTTAAAGTTTAATAACCCCTGTATTGAATGTTGTCACGTTTTTATGGACCATAGTTCAAAGACTGTGTCAAGAAAATTGTTGTTAGCTTTAAGAGCAGCCCTCATTCCATTGCCTTTTGACATGATTTTTTATTTTGTTTGCATGAAGATGTATATGTTTATATTTAAACTTAACCATGGACTTGTTTTACATTCAGAATCAACATATTTGAAGTTATTCGTTTTACAAAATGTTTCTTTTATACAATTTCTGGTAAAAAAGAATACGAACAATTAACATTGATAAAATTATATGAAAATAAAGAGAATTAATAAATTTTTCAGATATATTTAAAAGTTTTATATTTGTCGTCGTTTAATGTGAGGTGATATGCGTCGTGTGTTCTTTATGTCATTTGCCTTAAATAAAGCTCGGATCTCCTCGCCTTTTTATAATAATTTTAACGAAACCGGGATCCTTTTTTGGCATTTTTATAGAAAATTCAAACAAATAGCACATTCAATCAATACATGTACTCGTAGAATGCGTTATATATCTATACAAGCAATTGTCAAGGAGCTACATGAACAAATTACTCTGCATATACCACGTATACCGTTCCTACGACAGAGAATTCACCCAATTCTACTTTAACTGAAACATAGTTATCGTTCTTTGGTCCCAAAGGCATCGTGACGTCACTACCATGCTTTGGCTTCCTTTCTGAGCCGCAATCACAGAAGCGATTATCTTGTATCGCGTAATGTTCAGCTGCTTTACTCTTTCTTTGATGACATCACAGGCTAATTTGCATTTCCCCCCTAAAACTGAAGAATCGTAGGCTGTTATGGATTTGATATTTTCTTCTAAAACCTCCAATAAAATGCTTCGTATAGACGATTCCCTGAATTTGGCATCGGGGCTCATTTTGTAGGTATTTTCATACTTGACATCTAGTTGTGGCAACTGGTCACCGGAAGTAGCCACGCTATGGCGGTCGTGGTCTTTGGTGGGGTGCTTGGCATGACCTTTACTGGAAGAGATCGAATGCGAGGTATCCCGGTGTGAGAAAGTCCTCTGGCGTCGCGTGTAAGCCGCATGCGCGGGACTCGTATTCGCGCCTTTCCCGTGCCTGTCGCCATGGTGAGGGACCTTGTGGTGATCCTCGGGATGTGGGTGTTTATCCTTGTGGTGGTGGTGATGATCCTTCTTATCCTTCACTATTTTGTGGTCACCCTTTTCCTTCATTATTGGCACTGGGGATTCTTGTTCCTCTTCCTTCTGGTAAATAAAAAAAAATGCAATTAATTACCTTTACAAAGTAGATGTGTCCAAAATGCACTACTCCATGCTTCTACGGGCGTTATTTTTCTTAGATATTTTTTAATTGAAACTTTAATTGAAACTAGGGTTACATGTAAGTTTTGTCTTATCATATGGGACAAAGCATTTCAACCATCTTGACATATAACTGATATTGTTTACTTATATGAGGCTTATTATACCATCATGTGTATGTCACGAGCTTTAAATAGTTAGAGTAAAATTGCCTATTTTTTATGAACAACATAGAAAACTTCATCATGACAGATTTTGCGTGTAAAGAACGTGTCAGCATATGACTCCATAATTAAGACGTCAGTATTCTCCTACAATAATTTATTGATGGACATTTTGATTGACAACTGGATTGTAATCATCTAAAATTAATGTGACAAGGCGGAGAGGGATACTTATTTTCATTTATATGACTTGCATTTTTGGAGTTGATATTAGTCAACCCTTCTGTGCACTTATTTTGGCAAAATGGGACCTAAACACAATCTTATCATCAATACGTATAATTCAGAATTTTTTTTGTTGTCTTACATGTATGTATGCCAGAGTTGAATAAGATTTGTTCGCAGTCATTGTCATGTTTACCAAACTACGCGGCATTTCTACAGCGGTAGCGCTTGGGATCAAGCGCCGACTTTACAATCTACCGGTGTAATTATTTGTTTGTTAAAAAACGTTTTGGATACAATTATTTTTAGAAATATTTCGATTACTGATGCATACTGATGCATAATGCATCGTAAAGTTTGATGGTGTAATTCTTTTTTTAAATATTACTCAACATGATTCATAAAGGATTTTCCTTCTATAGCTCGGAAATCTAGTCAGAAAAGCTCGAGAATTCCTATTTTGCGTAATTATTCAAACACAGCTAAGAAACTACTTGTCATGCTTTACTTACTGTTGATTTTAAAATACTAGTAAATGACAATCAATCGATCAACTGCACTCCCGACGGTACTTCAATACTTTGATTTATTTCAGAGTCATCACAGTCTTTGGTAATGAACCAACTCTTTCTAACTACTTTAACTTTTACCATTAAATGTAATCGTGCAAATCGTGCAAACTCTATTTTATGTTAATTTTGTTATAAATCGTTGTAACGGAGAACTGGTGTGCATGTACGCGTATGTACTAGTCTCACTTCAAATTACCTTTGTCTTTATTTTTAACTGTACATCAGAAAATATCTTCAAAAAATAACGCCCATCTTTTAAACACGGCCTCTTTCCCTAATCGAATGGCGGACCGTTTCTAATCTGTTGTGAAAAAAATCCTTACACAAACATTCATTAGATCTGCCTTGTCAATATAGGTGTCATAACAGTATTTCTGGGGTCCACGTGATATTAATTAAATTGCGTCATTTTATACATTTTCATACATCACTTGTCAATTTAAAACCAAAAAATCACTGAATATCAAAACACCGTGTAAATGCATACAGTATAACTTTGATCATATTTTCATAAATCAGTGGCCACCGTGTACACAGTGGTGTTAAAAAATCGCTCATAACTTTCTGAAATGAGTAGATATCTTCATAATTTTTTTTTAGTCACACAACAAAATGAATATTAATCAATTTATCAATGTTGATTTTGCGATAACAAAAAATGAGTTATATTGCAGGGAAACGGGTTTGCTGTGTTAAAAATTGTTTTACCTGTGCTTTAAGTGTTGAATCAGTGTGTTTAGACAAAAAATGACAAACAATGGGGTTTTGTAGCCAGCAGCACGCTTATTTTGTTTTTAATGATGCATGCAAAATTAGCCCACATTTCCTCTGAAATGTTCTACTGCCTCAAAACAATGACCCATTTATAATAGATCGGACCGTCTAAACTGCCCGGAAAATTCTCAGCAGATCAAATAGGATGTAGTATTCATCGTCGTAAGCAACAAAATCTTCTACGGGGTGTGAGTTTCAAATAAAATCGGTTGTTTAGGCCCTTGTGTTACAGTAAGAAATTCTCAAATTATGTCCAAAATTGAGAAATATTGATATGAAAGCGGAAAACAGCTGAGACGCATCACTCATGTAAGTTAGATTAGAACCAGACCATGCTATTTTGGACAAAGGTTCTCACTATTTTCATAAACTGTATGAAATAATGACGTTTTCTCTACCCCACCCCCAGAGGCAGGGTCATCGAATATGTGCTGACTTAATTTCTGGGGTCCACGTGATATTAATTAAATTGCGTCATTTTATACATTTTCATACATCACTTGTCAATTTAAAACCAAAAAATCACTGAATATCAAAACACCGTGTAAATGCATACAGTATAACTTTGATCATATTTTCATAAATCAGTGGCCACCGTGTACACAGTGGTGTTAAAAAATCGCTCATAACTTTCTGAAATGAGTAGATATCTTCATAATTTTTTTTTAGTCACACAACAAAATGAGTATTAATCAATTTATTAATGTTGATTTTGCGATAACAAAAAATGAGTTATATTGCAGGTGTCATAACAGTATTTCACTGAAGGTTCACGTCAAAACATGGCTGAGCCAAAATAATTCCCGAATTTTCCTTTGAATTCGGGGCGTTTCCGCACGCGACAGGAGCTGGGTTTTTTTATGAGCTGAAAAACAATGTGTAAGAGGTCTAACTATCCCATTTTTGTAATAATGCGCGGTCATTTGAATTTTTGATGCGTGTTGTTTCCGGAGGGGGGTGAAAAAGCCCGGGCTTGATTTTCAAGCACATGTGTAACTTCGAGGTAAACAAAGTCTCACGCCTTGCTGGATGCACGTGTGTATTTTGCTAGAAAATTGTAAATGAAGCGTTGTTTAAAAAGATGTCAAGGGGATTTTTTCCAGAAGTTCGTTTTGAATTTTTAATCTGTATGTAAAGTTGTGCAATTTTGGTAAGAATATATAGTAAAATTTAATACTGTAGTGACACCTGTATAGTCCTTTTTCTACGTCTTGCGTCATAAGATCGTTATTTAATGCTGCCCCCCCCCCCCCCAACTTTTTCTTGCAGCAACACATTTTTTTAAATTTACATATAAAAAAATTAATCATAACGGAGTTGCCCCCCCCCCCCCCACTTTTTTGGGAGCATTGAAAAAATTAATATGAAAATAAGGGAACTAGGATTGAAATTGAAGCTATATACTACGCCAGCCCCCCCCCCCCCCCTTTTTCTGCTTGTCAAGATTTTTGGATGAGTCTTGCCCCCCCCCCCTTTCAAAAACGATGCTACATGCCTGATGTTCCAAGCATACATGCAAACATACTAATTGGCAAACCAACTATCAATTCTATCTCTTGAGTTATAAATTCCCAGAAAAGATTGAACAATATTTCATTACATGGTTTTTATTTAAATCTTACTGTATATAAAGCAACATGCTCAACTATAAATGGCTTGAAATTATGAAATTACATGTAAATACTTAATTTGATAACCTTTATTTCAAGTAACATTTTGCCCGTGTAACTAAGAATTTTGACCTGGGTTGAAAATTGACCCGGGGGTCATTTTTCAACGTTGAATATTGAGACCAATGGTGTTAAATAAAGACCCTAATACGTTGAAAACTGACCCGCATCGTGGAATTTTGATCATGAAACCGGTTCAAAATTCAACAGCGAAGAAGCACAAATTAACGAATCAATATTATAACTTGAGTGAGTTATTTAATTAATAATTATCATTTTTACTATTTATTCTTTCGATTTACATGTACATGTTCCAACGGGGGGGGGGGGGGGTACAATTGAGACTTAAATGATGATTTTTTTTAAATTACATATTATCCCTTTAAATTTGTAATAACTATTTTATTCATGATAAACTTTTCTCGTATTATTGCTGTTTTGTGTGATATCTATATATCTTTTTAAAATATATATGTTTTTAAGAATATTTGTATACATGGTTACACGTTAAACTACTCAGTTCAGTAGAACTCCTTTTTTTAATTCGCTGGAGAAGAGTACAAATATAAATAATTTAAAAAAAAATTACAATATGTCATACTGTTCAATTTTGGTTTTACGTTCACCCAGTAGATTGAAACTTTGATATTGTTCATTGTAAATTTTCTGGGTTGGTGTGAATACAAAATTTATAGTATGTCGTATTGAGATTTTCGTGTTTTCACCCACTCAGTTTGTTAAAACTGAGACTATCTGAATATTGTATTCACACCCATCCAGCCAAGAACAGTTTACAAAATTATGATATGCTAACATGTACTCTTTCATGAACAATGCTGTAGTAACTATATCTTGAAAGCCGATATTTTTTTTAGTGTTTCATTTGTTCCGTTAGGATAACTTCTAATGTAACTAAATATCATCAAATCGCTAATTTTTCTAGGCATAAACAATTCTACTTCATGGAATCTGTAGCAAGTTAGCAACCTATTTTCGTACAGGATGACAATAAAATAATTTTGCTTTGATAGTTTCTAAATTGCTTTAATCACAAAAAAATGAACATAAATTTACTAACAGTATTTGTTTTTGTCATTAAATTGGTAAATTGCATTTTTTGAATAGAAATATGTAGTAGAAGATCATACAGCAACATTGGGGTATATGGTTGACCTTCCTACCACAGTCACCTCCATCATTAATTTAATTTAAACGTGTTTTATTGAACGGAATGTTCAAATTATTAAATGGATTGGATAACAGTCTTATCCTATGTACACCCCATCAAGCATACAAAGTCAAGCAGAAATTATCTATGGTCATAAGAATATAATATTACAAGTATACAGAATATCATTGATATTATGTGTATATAAGACAGGGGATACTTGAATATTAAATAATTATCTGATTATATACCATCTATGATTGTAAGACATATTGTTGGTAGACATGTTCACTCACACCTACATTAACAAACCTATCACCATCATTTATACTTACAGAGATACAAACATAAGAATGAGGTTTTCATGATCCAGCCCATTTGAAAAGAACAGTACATAAAAGGGAACTATATATATTAAGTAAATATGCATGTATAATACTTAAATAGGTTTAAACAGTGTAAGTTAAGAAAATCAAAACGCCTGGGAACTCTAATATAAATATAAACATAGGAAACAATTTTACAATTGTATCTTAATAAAAATTCAGAACTACCATAACGTATATAGTTCATATAAAAAGGTACACTAATGTCAAAAAGTTCGTCTCTTTGTTGAGTGTATCTTAAACATCTAGGGGAAAATCACATTTCCTTAAGATTCAGACACAGTGTAAACATCAACTCTCATCAGTTAAAAAATCCTTAAATAAGTAAGCTTTACTAGCTTTATTCCGTAATTGACGTCAAATAATATTTCCTATTTCCTTAACTGGAGTGTTTGTAAGCTCTATGTATATTTTGTTTTTTAAGTTTTGACTTAAAGAAAGATGAAGTTGATGAAATTTTCTTTTCTGCATGAGGATTATTCCATAATTTACGTGTAGAAGGAGCAAAGCTATTGTAATAAGTATATAGTGGTAGATAGTAAAAAAGCTAAGAAAATATGATTGAATTCAATCTAACGTATCTTGTGGTGCTAAACCATTTATAATCTTGTAGAATATAATTAGTTTATGTTTATCCCTTCGAGATTGTAAGGTTTCCAAATTAAGCTCACTATATAAAATGATTTTAGAAGAATTAACTCTGATCCCTGTCACTGTCCTGGTTGCTTCAATGTGTATATGTTTAAGCAATTCGGAGTTTCCCTCGATACAGCTGCTCCACACAACATCACCATATTCCAATCTAGGTCTGATAAAAGACGAATTTTAACAAGTGTTTACATGTATCTATCAATTGTGTGCTTGAATAATCTGAATATATTCAACTTTTTGCATGCCTTTCCATGTATACCATTAATATAATTAGATCAACCATCCTCCGACTGTAAATATAGATGCAAACCTACTTTTTTTAATTGATAACATTTTTGCTGTAGAGTGTATATGTTTTTAATTTTGAGAAAATATATTACGCCAGTTGCCTGTGTTTCTAATTTACAGGTAAAGAATGGAGTTGAAAACTCAAAATATAGAAATAAATTGCATTTTTAAAAAGAACTATGACTCTGCATATGCAGAAAATTAAATGGTGCTTCAATAAATTTAATCTGACAAGTTTATGAAAAATTATTGTTAAGTCGTAAAAAAAAAATTAAAACATGAAAACATGTATAAATATGTATATGCTGTGTATATATGTATAATACAGTATATATAAAAAAGGATAAAAATTAATTATTTTGTCAGGGAAATATTCTGACTTTTTTAAAGTTAAGCATAGGTATATGACATTATATCCTTTTATCTTAATATAAATTATATACCCTTTACCCAATAAAACAGTATAGAGGTTATATATTTTCAATTATTAGAAAAATATACAACGTCAGGTGCCTGTTGAATAGAGCTCTGTTGAATTGCCTGAAAAGTGACGGTAATGGGCCATACATTTATTAGATATATTTATCAGAGATTATGACAAGTTTAAATTTTAAATTCTGTTACACGAGGGAATGAAAACCAATTCTATGTCAAAATGTGTTCTAGCCCTACTCGCCCGTTCCATTCAGAAGCAACGGTCATCTTCTTAGCTTTATTTACATAGTATTGTAATAATAAATGGATATCATATTTTCAGTCTCAAAATTAAATGTTTAATCGGACATATCAACCTAAAAGAAATCAGCCACGTCCGCATATATATCGGACAGTATAAACTTTTTAAAACTGATACTTTCAAATATGTACATGATTGTACATTTAAATCGTGTAGAGTAAGTTCCAGTTCAGATCAAAACTCTGAGGTTGGGGTCAATTCTCAACAGGATCAATTTTCAACGTGTCGAGGTCATCAGAGTTTAGAAAAATCTTTCTCATACCGTTGAAAAATGACCCCGGGTATAAATTTCACGATTTTGGTCTCAATTTTCAACGTTGAAAAATGACCCCCGGGTCAATATTTAACGTTGAAAAATGACCCCCGGGTCCATTTTCAACCCGGATCAATATTCTTCGTTACACCGGCTCTCTTATGACCATGATTGCACAATTATTCATGTTTCTTGTGGTAATTCCTTCCTTTTTTTTCAAGTAGAAAAATAGGATTTCTTTAAAATGATCAATAAAATCCTGCAAGCATAAATTGTTAAAATTATGTCACCGGGTTAACAAGTGTCTGAGGTGTATGACTGTCATTTAATACATTGGGTCTCAGAAGCTTAGTGTTTAGAGCGCCGACACGTTACGCCAGAGGCCCCGAGTTCGAGTCCCCTTTGAGACCTGACTTTTTACCACCTGTTACACATCTGTTAACCTGGTGACAAATGGTCAATTTACAATTATCAATTTATCCTTTATATCTCTATATAAAATAAATTTATCAATCTTCTACCTCCTCTGATTTATATTTTTATTTTCCATATATATCGGTAATCAAAGTCAATCAGTGTATTAAATACCTAAGCCAAGTCAAAACTAATTTCAAACTCCTTGAAAACTCAATCAGTTAAGAGTTTTCATTTCAAACTTGAAGACATACTGATACATAATTATTCTCTATGCAAGAGTACTTTTATCCCTTTTTCTGCACTACTGTTCTTATTAAACTTCATCCATATTTTTAACTCAAGTCTTGATGGTTAAAATCATTCTAATATCTCACAGAGAAAAATATTAAAATCTTAACCACACACAAATTGAAGTTCTAAATAAAATTTGAAAATTTATGTCATTTCAAGTTTTAAACCGCAAATAGTTCATTTTCTAATTTTGACTTCATTTGACTCTTACTCAAAGCTATGTAGACAAAAATACTTTTGAGTTGAGATAAGTCTTGGTACATTGTGTTGCTATTAGAATGCATTACCTCCATTTTCAGTATTGAACTTTATGCCAAAATCAGCATCTGGGCCCCCAGGATTGTGACTTGCAGTCAAAATAATTCCACCATTAGTTTTGTATATACGAATGACACAGGATACTGCTGGTGTTGACATTAAACCATTCTGAGCAACTATTACTTTAGACACCTGAAGTAAAATGCCAGAGAAAATTGAGCAATATCTTACCAACCCATGCTATTCAAAGTTCATGAAGATTCTTATCTAAAAAAAAAATAATGGATTAATGTATGCATACTTGCCAACCTCCAACATGTGAAAATCTGGTCATGACCAGATTTGGAAAGTAAAAAATCTGGTCATAGCACGTAACGACATTCACAACATATTTATCATGCATTTCATTGGTATATACAATAGAAATATGTGTTAAAACTTATGTGTAATACTTTATTGCAAAGAAGCATTTTAACTAACAGTTGCTGATTTTGAATTTTGTAAAGTGATCTGACACAGAAAATGGTAGGTTGTGTTCAGCTGAAAAAAAATGCAAAAAGAGTTTCTGCTACATTAACCTTGCTTTTGAACTCTGTAAATGATGGCATGAAAGTTATAAGTGACTTGGAAGCCTTTTGTGTATTAAAAAGCATTCTATACATTACTTAGCGTTTTTGGATGTTTAGTCAAATCATTTTGGGCACAAAATCCAATATTCAAATGTGCGATACATAGAATGCAAAAGCCTCGTTTTGTACTCGATTACTTTGTTTTACCTATGGGAATTTATTTTCCCAGATATGTTGATAGGTACAAAAATATCATTTTCTTTTTGTTGGTTTTGATTCCGCTGGCCCTGATGAAGACCTTTTCTTATTTGAAGCCATCATACTTAATGATTTAAACCTTCGCTTAGTCAAAACAACTCACGATAATAATTACACTTAATGTGTCTGTTATAGCCATCGGCATTGTTTACGCGTTTGGTAAATCCAAGCTCAACTTGGGTTCATAACTGGACGTCAAACGCGCAACGTAATTTACGAACCAAATCCGGAAATAGGGAGATTTTCGACAAAAATCGGCCGAAAAGCATGACCCGTCGGGTCATAAAAAATAATCGGGTGAAGGGTTGAAAAATCGGGTGTGACCCGATGAAATCGGGTGTGACCCGATGAAATCGGGTCAGTTGGTAATGTATGCTTGCAGCTTATACATGTATATAAAATATCAAAGTGCTTCTGTATCTTCCAATTTTGACAAAATATAACTTTTAAAATAGTCTTTTAGTAAACCAGTGCATTTTTATGCGAGCTTATTTTACATTTATTTATATTTGATTTCAATTTACCTAGCCTTTTGCAATATATTATATTTATATCTATACAATTAACGTTAAAAAATGTGAACAGCTCCCAATATACTAAGGCAAATAGTTCTGCAGCTTGTCAAGTATAACCAAGACATACCCCATTTGCTGCACACATTTTAATGATGAGCAATGTTGCCTCCTTTTCATAGTATCGTCCATCGCCTCCGATGACTAGAGTCGAACCCTCTATTTTACTTAACCCCCCTTCCAGTATACTCTGCACAAAATTTTCCGTGTAATATTTTTGCAAGTAGACTTTGACATGTACAGCTTTCCTTAGTCCGCTCGTCCCCGGCTTCTGTCCCTCTATCGGGGAAGATGAAACTGTTGTTGATGAGTATGACATTGCCGCATACAGTATCGTGGAAGCTGGCCTTGACAGGTGTCATAACAGTATTTCACTGAAGGTTCAAAACATGGCTGAGCCAAAATAATTCCCGAATTTTCCTTTGAATTCGGGGCGGTTCCGCTCGAGACAGGAGCTGATTTTTTGTATGAGATGAAAAACAATGTGTAAGAGGTCTAACTATCCCAGTTTTGTAATAATGCGAGGTCATTTGAATTTTTGATGCGCGTTGTTTCTGGAGGGGGGTGAAAAGTCCCGGGCTTGAGTGTAACTTCGATGTAAACAAAGTCGCACGCCTTGCTGGATGCACGTGTGTATTTTGCTAGAAACTTGTAAATGAAGCGTTGTTTAAAAAGATGTCAAGAGGATTTTTTCCAGAAGTTCGTTTTGAATTTTTAATCTGTATGTAAAGTTGTGCAATTTTGGTAAGAATATATAGTAGAATTTAATACTGTAGTGCAACCTGCAGTCACCTGCCGTCTGCAGGAAATGTGTCACGCAGTGTAAATGTAAGCGTTTGAAGAGAACAAAAATGGATAATCTTATTCCGGAATAAATCCTTCTCTCCCCCTCAAATCAAAACAAGCATTTTCAATTAACTAAAGGGATGCATTCTCTTAGAATGACAGACACGTAGCATCAGGGAACGGGAGAGAGCCCCCCCCCCGCTCACACACTCGAGAAAATAAATATTTGCCAATCTTCTAATGAACGGGGGGGGGGGGGGGGGGGGGGGGGTTAGTGGTTTCAAAGTATGTAAAACGTCTGTTTTACCGTCAATTTTGTTAACTTTCCTTTTATATTTTACATTTTACATGCTCTAATGAAGGGAAGGGGCAACTTCTTCAAAATTCAATTTTTATAGGTTAATCTAAAATTTTTAATAATGTTTGTTGTGGAAAAAAGTCACATGCATGAATCTAGAGGGTGTAGGGGAACCGGACTCCCTTAAAATTTTAAACTTATTTGATTCATTTTACTCACATTGAAAAATTATCAATAATACCCCCCCCCCCCGGCAAAAATTATGAACCAGGTCATAAATTAGCATTGGCCAAACCCTATCACAATTCTAGAAATCCTAAAGTACTGTAAATAAACAATAAATGAAAAAATATCTAATATTTGTATTAGCATTCGATTTGTTAAAGTGAAACTTCTTATATTTCAAACTCTAGAAAAATATCATCTCAAACAAAATATTTAAAAAATGGATGAAAATTCTTTATAAAAATCCGGTAACTCGACTGAAATATTAGCAATGATTAAGTCTCAAAAAATCCGACCGGGTGCCCACTTCAATGATACTTTATCTATTAGCCTATAATTATATTGTATCCTTAAAAATAAAAATTTGGGAATCAAAGCCGTTAGATGAGAGTATAAATATGTTCATTTATGCTGATACGATGTTTCTATAAAGATAGAGATATTCCAAAAAATTGTCGATTGGTATATTAGAGGAAGGTGGAATATTAGATATTCTAATTTCAAGCACTGAAAACTTCATGGACACAACACGCCGGATGAAAAAATGATGGCCAAAATATTCTGTACCCTCGCCTTGAAAATATGCCTACAAACCAAAATACATTCCAAAAATGCATTTTGCTTGGTAACGTTTCAAAATTAATTAACAAATACGAATTAAAGTGAAAATTTACTTTAACATCCAACGTAAGCATGTGATAATAAAAGTTTTTTAGCACATGTCGGCCGCTAAATAATATTTTCCCCGCTCACAGGGACCAATTTTAATGAATTTTTTTAGACCCTCCGAAAGCAAACCCTTTGCTTAAAAATTAATAATATAACTACAAATTTTATTTTGATTTAAATTAATTATGATTTGATAATACTTTTTAGTAGATAACTTTGTTTTTAAATACTAAGTATCTGGCAGAAATTCCGAAATATTTGGATGTAAAATGTAGGCGGGATACGGGCGTTAGCGTTCACAGTTCTTTACTGAATTTATATCAGTTTAACTTTGAATAATAATTGAAAATGAATTATATTAATCTGAGAACGCCATCTGAACAAAACGTAAATAAAATATTTCAAGAACCAATTTTGAATGACAAACATTTTTTTTAAAGAACAAAACAGTATTTTTTAAACACTGGGTTAGAATGCTTAAATATCATTTTTATATGTATAAAAAAAAATATGTTTGTCGATGCATACGCGGATCTAGAGGGGGTGGGGATTTAAAATTCAAATTTATATATTAAATTTACCGAAAATTAGCCTCGACCCCCACCCCCCCCCCCCCTGTCAAACACAAATATCCCTCGGAACCCCCCTCCCGCCACCGTACAATTTTTTTCTGAATCCACGCATGCGATGGTGGATTCAAAACAACAGGTAAATAAAAGCCTAAGGCAAATCTTGAATGTGGATATTATTCTATAGAATGAAATAAAGTTTTACTCGATATTTTAGAGAAACAATTGATATTATATTAACATAAACGACAGTACATTTTGTTTGTGTGCTATATTTTACAATTAAACTTGAAAAAAAACACTTCATTACATGTACTTATATATCCACCTCCGTCATTTAAAAATAAATTAAATCCGCGCCAGATTTACCTATGGCTTCTTAGAACGAGGAAGTATAAAACAAGTCTCGTAAGTTCTCATTTAAATCTCTCTCATCGACATTCCAACCTATACTTTGTCGTTAAATATTTATCACAGGAAACAGTAAGTATAGAACATTTACATGTAATATATGCCAATGAATTTAAGATACATGTATCTCGATCTCATGTATTTCATAATTATATCTATAAGAACTTTGTTTCACATATATCTATGGACACAAAAAAGGATATTTTATTAAAGTGGGTCACCTTCTTAAGGTCAAGATCTAGTAAATGATTCCAAAGTGTCTTTTTGTGATAGAATTATTATGAAGTCACAATTGATTTGAAGAATCGTTTTCCCGTACTTTACGGCTCTAGAGGAATTATGTAATTAAACATTTTTTTTTACATTTTGTGTTAAATCATGCGAAAAGTAATCCCGATACCTATATTCAATTTGACATCATTTTAAAAAGAAAGTCAAGAGCTTGTTTCATTCCGTTTTGGGGGAGACTGTAGGCATTCTAGATATATTTTATTGGTCAAAAATGGACAAAACTTCGAAATTTGTTCCCCCTTTCCTTCAAATTTAATTGAAACTGACAGTTTAAAACATTATTTTTCATTGTGTTTACCGATTATTTTAGCCCCGGTACACGCTTCAACAAAGCTATCGTTATGAAGCATTATTGAAAGAATTTATATGTTGAATTTCATAAACCTGTAGGCAACTTTCATCTACTAGATCTTGACCTTAATATGTGTAAAATATTTATCACAGGAAACAGTAAGTATAGAACATTTACATGTAATATATGCCAATGACTTTAAGAAATCTCGATCTCATCTATTTCATAATTATCTATAAGAACTTTGTTTCACATATATCTATGGACTCAAAAAAGTATATTTAATTTAAGTGGGTCACCTTCTTAATATGTGTCACAAATTCAAGCGACCATCACCATCAAGAAAGCAAATGCATAGGCGTCGGAACCGGGGGGGGGGACTTTTATTTTTGCAAAGCCCCCCCCCCCTTTCAATTTGCTTTCGACGCCACTGAAAATGGGAAGAGTCTATTACTGAAATGATTTATGACGCCTTCGGAAAAGTGCATGACAAGCAAAGCCTTCATCATGAAAGAATGACATTCTGATATAACTAAGCAAATTGAAACTATAATATTTCAAACTCTCTCGATTTATTAAACCCCATCTGCAAAGTTTAGAAAGCAAATGCAATGAAATGAAGGTGAATGTAGTTTTGGTTTCATTCTGTAGATTAAAGAGAAGTAACTCGGTTCATTCGAGTGTGGATCCAGGCTTTTTTTCGGGGGGGGGGGGGGTAATTTTAATAAATTGCATATTTATTGTGTATTGATTTTGTTTTGAAATAATGAAATCCGGGTGTAATTTTAATATATTGCGTATTCACTTTTTTACTTTTTTTTTTCATTTTTTGAGATCATAGATATAATGTACGCCAGTAATATGCTTATCATCAATAACCTTCACTTCCAAAAATAAAATCTTTTAGAGATGGCAATGTCTGCAGAAGAAGAAATACCGGCGATGGCCCAGCACTATTTGGTTTGTGGCATTGAAGACTGTAAGAGTAATTGTCAGTTCTATTGCAATCCTTGTCACCAAAGATTGTGTGAACGATGCAGAGATGAACATCAGGAGAGTCCTGATACCAAGAACCATCAAGTGTTCCCTTACAAACAACGCAAACCAAAACTTCCAGAGGAGATATGCATTCTCCATCCAAAACGAAATGTAGAAATTCTATGTAAGGAATGTAATGTCCCTCTTTGCGCTAAGTGTATCTTCATGAAAGAGCACACTGGTCATCAACTTGACGATCTGGAAGAAAAATACGCGGAAAAGGTCGCATTTTGCAGAACAGAAATATCCAAAATCCAGGAGTATTACCTCTCAACATCACAAGGTTTAAAAAAAGAGATTAAAGAAGATGTCATGGCAATAAAAAATACTATGGACGACATCAGAAATTCCATAAGGGCTGAAGCTGACTCTTTAAAAGAATTAGTTGATAAGGTCACATCAGACAAATTGGAACAAGCCAATAAAATAGAAGAAACACTTCTCAAAACATTAAATACACAGGAAAAAACTTATGAGGATTACACTGAATATCTTGAAAAACTTCTAAGGGAGTTACACAGCTACAAGTCCGTAGCTAATTTTAGAATTGTATTTTCTGATGATTTTGAAAATTTGAAAATCCAGTCTATACCAGAGACAACACAGCCTGTGCTACCAGTGTTTACTGCTGGCCAGTTCTACAAAGACGATGTTTCTAAGTTGCTTGGTAGCGTAAATTTTCCGAACACCAAACCTGATAATAGAAGAATAAAACTCATGGAGACTGCCTCTACACAGTTGAAACTTACAGGGAAACAGACGAGACGAGACGTAGAGAAATCTGCCATGAAACAAACACTGTCTCTGTCTTCCTCTGTCACCAAGGTCAAGGAGTACACAGTACCAGGTGTTAACAGGGTATGTCATATATCATCGGGTAATTCAGGCAGACTCTGGGCCAGTGATGCTATCGGTAACCTTGTCCAAACAGATCTACAGGGGAATCCGCTACAGCAAAAAAAAACCAGTGGTGGATCTGAAGGCTACCACACAGTCACACAGGACGGGGATCTGATCTATACAGACAGAAAGAACAAAGTCATCAATAGGATAAAACAGGATAATACAATGACTGAATTCATTAAAACAGGAGACTGGGAACCAATCAGCATACACTCCTCTCACATCAACGGGGACATACTGGTGGGGATGATAAAGGATGGAGAGGTTAAAGTCACCAGGTACAACAAGACAGGGAAAGAAATACAGAACATACAGAGAGACAACAAAGGACAGGAGTTGTATAGTGAACCACACTACATCACAGAAAACATCAATGGTGATATCTGTACATCAGACTATAACAAGCAAGCTGTAGTGGTAGTGAATAAATCAGGACAACACAGGTTCTCCTACACAGGTCAGGGGTCAATGTTTATTCCCTATGGTATCTGTACTGATCTCCTCGGTCACATCATTGTCTGTAACGGTTATCCTGGCAATAATTCACTTCACATCATTGATCAGGACGGTCAGTTCTTGTCTCTACTACTCACACCACAACAAGGGATACGTCCCTTTGGTGTGTGTGTAGATGATGAGAACAATCTCCATGTGGGACAATTTAACACCACCAAAGTGACAGTGTACAAGTATCTACAGTAAATCTTCAACGTAAAGATTTATGTCAGCCGTCATTCAACAGTATTTGTATATAAGACATTTATTTTGTCTTCGATCTAAATCATTGGGAACGTGCGTGTAGTAAAATGCATTTGCTATAACACTAAATAAACTGCAATGATCGCTACCTTCAAAACCCGCATGAATTATCAAAGAAAGTAGTTTATTATTTATATTTTAAACATCTTTCTTTTAACTTATTACTAAATTGATTATGAAAAGTTAGTAAAATTCACTAAATTACTATTAACGTACATGTATAAGTAAGTAAGCTAAAAGAAACAGCTAAATCGTCTCCTGTGAGACTTTGAGTCTGGCATCATCATGATTATTTCGTCCAGTCTGTGATTTTACTTTGGTCGCTGTAAGTTCAAACCAGTCGATGAACAGGGCGTGTCAATTTCAGTCCTGTCACTTTCAGCCTCTGTAGATTTCGACCAATCGATAAATGGGGCGTGCATATTTCAGTCTGGCTGTTTCTATACAGCTATGAATTAAAACCATTTTAACAAGAGCTTGGACTTTGGGTAGTTGTGTCAAACAGCAATGTGACGTAAGCCTGTCTATTTCACTGCTGGCCACTCAGCCCTGGCTCTTTTAAAATCAACAAGATTTGTCTGGCTTTTGAGCTAAGACTACGCAATCGGTGCATATTTCGCTTGAAACCACGGCATTTTTAACTTGTTTTGACACAAGAAATAGATATCTATGTCCAATCGAAAGTCCAAGCTCTTGTTAAAATGGTTCTAACTATAACTTTCCGTAAGAAACAGAGGAAATTATACTTGGTAGTTGTAAATATCGTACAGTGAGTCTTCCTCGCTCGGTCATCCGAAGGTTTGACCCATCGTAGTTTGTAGTGTTTTATTTGATGACGAAAGGATTCGAATATGCTGATCAATCAAATTTCAAATTAAACGGCTAGGTCATTGTAAAAGACTGTTCTACATGTATCATCTTGTTGGTAAGTTACACCATTTAGTTAGATGGTCAACAAAAAACCCATCAGATCTGAAATACAAAAAACCAAACAGTTTGACTATAAAATTTGAATATTTTTCTATATCTTTGAATGAAGCTCTTCGCATAAAGTAGATAAATATTGCGTAAAAATGACCACAACCATCCAGCCCTGAAACTGAATAGTTCATCCGGACTATAGAGGAAAGAACACCTGCTATTTTTTAGGTCATTATCAAAAGTCTAATATTATCTCAAAATTAAACATTGCTAGTTTCATAGGATTTGTATTCGTTCGATTACTTTTAAACTTAGTTTAAAGATCAAACAAAATGCATTTTTCTGAATTCTTTTCTGATTTAACTATTGTCTTAACAATTCGTGAATCATTTGTGCGTTAATGCCTTAAACATAATATATTTGACATGAACTATATTTTGCGGAAAATAAGTTTTTTCAACGAGATGGCGTGGAATTGAATTGGCGTATTCTTGAATGTTCCTTTTCTTAAACCCCTGTCACACCTGAGCTGCGTCCTCACGGCGATCCCGCTGCGTCCCTAAATAATGTAAAACGTCAAGGTAAACGCAGTAGAGTCTCATACAGCGCCGTAAGAACGCAACGGCATCTTCGTCCGTCGCGGATGGATCGCCTTGAACATTGAAGAACGCCATGCGACGGCGCGCACTTTGAACATGCACAAAGTAGATATATTTCTTCCAATCGGAGTTTTGAACTTTAAAGCCACCTTCTTGTCAGAAGTGAGCATTTAATTTTTATGGTTTTTGTTGCAATTTTTAATTCCAAGCAAAACCGGAAGCAGAACTTCCATTGAAACTTCTAATTCCTTGCATTTTTGTGGCTAGATTTTTTTAAAGATTTATTAACAGTGATTTTTTTCGGCTTTGGTTTTTGGTTGTTTTTATAAGGGGGGGGGGGGCTTCAACTCTTGTAAAAAAAAATGTTGTACATGTAATGTAATTGTTATGCAATTTAATTAGATTAGGTGATATGGTGTATGTTATGATGTTATTGCAACCAAAGTACCATACCCACGCACTAGAAGTTTACACACATCAATGTTTGGTGAAAGATTGTCTTATTCATTACTTCGGTGTTTGCTTTACTTGACAATATTAAAATGTTTGAAAAATTACAAGACCTATATATTACTACGTGCTATCATTCATTTGAAGTCGAGGTTCTAAACGCAAACACGGTTTATTTGCGAAAAAAAAAATCGCCATTGGATCCCAAGACGACCCAATGGTCTGTCGTATCACTCAATGATGACATTATCTTTCGAACTTGTCAGTCGAAAAAAGATAGATTGAGGCTTCACGGATATAAGAAGTAGTTTATCACTAAAATTGTTTGTTTTGTAATTTATCTTTTTTGGCCATTTAGCCCCCCCCCCCTTTTTCCCCCTCCATTCCCCAAATTAATTTGGGCTAGTTTCCTTACATACTCTCATAGTTATAAGTCGCCTACTGTACGAGTGCTTGCGATCAATTGTTGTTTATTCTGGTAAATTGTCATAAATCAACATTTTGAAGTCAATTGGTAGAAAGCGTGTTTTAGAACTACTTAACTTGTTAATTTGTTAAACTTCTGAGCTAAGTTTGTTTTGCTTTTTAAAGTTTAATAACCCCTGTATTGAATGTTGTCCCGTTTTTATGGACCATAGTTCAAAGATTGTGTCAAGAAAATTGTTGTTTGCTTTCAAAAGCAGCACTTATTCCATTGCCTTTTGACATGATATCTTATTTTGTTTGCATAAAGATGTATATATTTATATATAAACTTAACCATGGACTTGTTTTACATTCAGAATCAACATATTTCAAGTTATTCGTTTTACAAAATGTTTCTTTTATACAATTTCTGGTAAAAAAAAAAAAGAAATATGAACAATGAACGTTTATAAAATTGTATGAAAATATAAAGAGAATTAAATAAAATTTTCAGATATATTTAAAAGTTTTATATTTGTCATCGTTTAATGTGAGGTACTGTGTGTGTATTCTATATGTCATTTGCCTTAAATAAAGCTCAAATCTCCTCGCCTTTTTTTATTATAATTTTAACGAAACCGGGATCCTTTTTTTGGCATTTTATAGAAAATTCAAACAAATAGCACTTTCAATAAATACAAGTACTCGTAGAATGCGTTATATGTCTATGCAAGCAATTGTTAAGGAGCTACATGAACACATTACTCTGCGTATACCACGTAAACCGTTCCTACGACATAGAATTCACCCAATTCTACTTTAACTGAAACATAGTTATCGTTCTTTTGGTCCCAAAGGCATCGTGACGTCACTACCATACTTTGGCTTCCTTTCTGAGCCGCAATCACAGAAGCGATTATCTTGTACCGAGTAATGTTCAGCTGCTTTACTCTTTCTTTGATGACATCACAGGCTAATTTGCATTTTCCCCCTAAAACTGGAGAATCGTAGGTTGTTATGGATTTGATATTTTCTTCTAAAACCTCCGATATAATGCTTCGTATAGACGATTCCCTGAATTTGGCATCGGGGCTCATTTTGTAGGTATTTTCATACTTGACATCTAGTTGTGGCAACTGGTCACCGGAAGTAGCCACGCTATGGCGGTCGTGGTCTTTAGTGGGGTGCTTGGCATGGCCTTTACTGGAAGAGATCGAATGCGAGGTATCCCTGTGTGAGAAAGTCCTCTGGCGTCCCGTGTAAGCCGCATGCGCGGGACTCGTATTTGCCCCTTTTCCGTGTCCGTCGCCATGGTGAGGGGCCTTGTGGTGATCCTCGGGATGTGGGTGTTTATCCTTGTGGTGGTGGTGATGATCCTTCTTATCCTTCACTGTTTTGTGGTCACCTTTTTCCTTCATTATTGGCACTGGGGATTCTTGTTCCTCTTCCTTCTGGTAAATTTTTAAAAAAATGCAATTAATAACCTTTACAAAATAGATGTGTCCAAAATGCACTACTCCATGCTTCTACGGGCGTTATTTCTCTTAGATATTTTTTAATTGAAACTTTAATTGAAACTAGGGTTAAATGTAAGTTCTGTCTTATCAAATGAGACAATGAATTTCAACCATCTTGACACATAACTGATATTGATTACTTATATGAGGCTTATTATACCAGCATGTGTATGTCACGTGCTTTAAATAGTTAGGGTAAAATTGCCCATTTTTTATGAACAACATAGAAAACTTCATCATGACAGATTTTGCGTGCAGAAAACGTGTCAGCATATGACTCCATAATTAAGACGTCAGTATTCTCCTACAATAATTTATCTATGGACATTTTGATTGACAACCGGATGGTAATCATCTAAAATTAATGTGACAAGGCGGAGAGGGATACTTATTTTCATTTATATGACTTGCACTTTTTGGGGTTGATATTAATCAACCCTTCTGTGCACTTATTTTGGCAAAACGGGAGTGATACAATGTATGGACCTAAACACAATCTTATCATCAATACGTATAATTCAGATATTTTTTGTTGTCTTACATGTATGTATGCCAGAGTTGAATAAGATTTGTTCGCAGTCACTGTCATGTTTACCAAGCTACGCGGCATTTCTACAGCGGTAGCGCTTGGGATCAAGCGCCGACTTTACAATCTAAAGAACCAGTACGGGTGTAATTATTTGTTTGTTAAAAAATGTTTTGGATACAATTATTTTTAGAAATATTCCGATTACTGATGCATAATGCATCGTAAAGTTTGATGGCGTAATTCTTTTTTAAAGTATTACTCAACATGATTCATAAAGGGTTTTCCTTCTATAGGTCGGAAATCTAGTCAGAAAAGCTCGTGAATTCATATTTTGCGTAATTATTCAAGCACAGCTAAAAAAACAACTACTTGTCATGCTAAATTACTTACTGTCGATTTTAAAATACTAGTAAATGATAATCAATCGATTAACTGCACTCCCGACGGTACTTCAATACTTTGATTTATATAAGAGTCATCACAGTCTTTGGTAATGAACCAACTCTTTCTAACTACTTTAACTTTTACCATTAAATGTAATCGTGCAAATCTTGCAATCTCTATTCTATGTTAATTTTGTTATAAATCGTTGTAACGGAGAACTGGTGTGCATGTACACGTATGAGGCAACTAGTCTCACTACAAATTACTTTTGTCTTTATTTTTAACTGTACATTAGAAAATATCTTCAAAGAAATAACGCCGATCTTTTAAACAAGGCCTTTTCCCCTAATCGAATGGCGGACCGTTTCTAATCTGTTGTGAAAAAAATCCTTACACAAACATTCATTATTTAACTTTCATGATCTGCCTTGTCAAAATATTCCTTCTTCTACGTCTTGCGTCATAAGATCGTTATCTAAAAAACATAAGCTTGACTACTTATGGAATTGCAAAACATCTTCACAAAAGCAGTTAAGTAGTCAACATGCAATATCCCTATCTCTTTTTAGGTGGCAATTTCGAACAAAGGGAATGGAGGGGTTTTCGTTAGTTCGTTAACTATTTGCGCTCTCGTTACCTAAGGAAACGGCAATTTACTTTAAAAAATGGCTAAATCATCTGCTCATATGTCTAAGTCATTGAAACTTCTTCTCATGTACTTAAGTTCTGCTCAATTTATAGTAATTGTTAAGCATTCATTTTCCCACAACTTTGATAATAAATGGTTGTAGATTTAAAATGTGTAATAGGTTTGGTCATCAAATTGTATATCGCCGTGAATAGACATATTACCGGTATATGAAAATATGAATACCGAAATAAATTATCCTGATCAAAAGTTTAGAATTGTTCGGTTGCTATTTTCATTCTTTAACTTCATATTTTGTTCCATGTAGTCAGTCGTTAGTGATTTTATAAATACCATTAGTTACTATTTATCTACAATAATAAATAAACCGTCGTTTTATCAAATAAATGACAAATTATTATCAATACATACAGGTAATTATTCATTTCGGGGGGGGGGGGGGGGTTTGTAGGGGGGGGGTGATTTTGAATTATCGATTTCTGATTTGTATTTACCCACTTACTTGCTCATTTTTTATTCTTCTTGTCCTTCCCGTTTTAGGTCGAGGTGTTTTAATTCGTGATCGTGTTAGCGACATTGAAATATCCCTCATATCCAAAAACACTATCCTTATTTTAAAAAAAACAACCCACTATTCCGGATGTCTATCCTCTGATAAACACGAACGGAATGCTCAAACGTCGTAAAGGTTTCGGGTTTCTTCGAGTGGTCGTATTTGCAAATGGATTTCTCCTTTTTCCCAACAACCCCTGTTTGACCCGAGAGCTTACTAGTACATTGTTCAGTTGCTAGTCGCTATCTGTCAGTTTAAATGCAATCACACTTGTTGAAATGCACAGACAATACACAATTGACCACTGAACTAACATTTGTATAAAAAATTCCTTGGAATTACGAGAAAAAAGAGGTACTCCTAAGACCCTTTTTTATTCGTATATCATGTCGATTTAAATGATCAGAATAAAAGTCGATTTGAGTGAAGTTTAAATAAGCATTAAACACCTGCTTGATAACTTTACTTTTAAAACAAAAATCGACCCCAAAAATCGCATCTAGAGTGATCTTGACGTTTAGGAGAACGTGGAAATGCAAATATCTTTGGCAAATATTTGATTTTTCAGATACACAACTCATTGAATCAATATCTTGAAAACGGCCAAACAATGGTTTCTTTTGGTTTCAAGGAGACGTTTTAAAATTTTTTTGAAAGGGACTGTCTTGGAGTACAGTATAGTCAACTTGTAAGTGTCTGTACTTCCGTGCTTTGCAAAATCACTAAAGAAAAAAATTGGTCCAGGTCAAAAACTTGTATTTACTGACAGAAAGATGTTACTTTTTGTTAAACTTTTTTATCACACATTAATTTGGGAAAAATAGTTTAGCTTATTCTTAAACCTGTATTAAGTAATGCAATGCCATCAACATATATGTCAATGTTTATAGCCTTTGCTTGGTATCGAGTAAAAAGAAAGGTTCGTGTTGGCCCCGAATTTCCAGGCAACAGTCCATATCTTAAGTACTGTTTAGCTTTTATGGGGATTTTTCTTAAAACTGTTTGGGCTTGTGCGATATTTTAACTACGAGTTAATGACAACATGCGTCAAGTTTTGTTAGAAGCGGTTGTCACATTTCTGAAAAACAGGTCCTTTAAATCGTTCCAAACTTTGTGTAGCGGTTCTCTAAATTTTAGAAATCAGTGTGAAATCGATACTTGGGGGTTATCAATCTCGCTTATCGCTTTTGATCTTCTATTGATTAAAACATTATTGATATATCCCTCCTCGTTTTAAATTCTCCTATAAGGACTCTAAACTTTGTAAACTTTGATTTGAAAAGGTCGCTAAACGATGTGCTAAGAATCCAATTAAAATTTAAATTTTACATTAAAAAAATATAATTTCCAGCGATCAATAGGGGTCTTTGTTCGTTCGTGTCATATTGTTTTAGTTTGAAAGGGTTTGGTGGTGTATATTGAATTTCTAAGTACGTATTTTATAACACGCATTGTGTCTATGCATTTTATTGCGATAAAATGAATAATTTATGGCATGCTTGATACAAGGACAACTTGAATGACAATGTCGTATCCAGAAGAACGGAACTTAACTGTAACTTGTAGTTCTCTCTCTCTCTCTCTCTCTCTCTCTCTCTCTCTCTCTCTCTCTCTCTCTCAAACAAACAAGGGTAAATAATGTCAGTATTACGGTACATACTTGTACATGTATATATACTTGACTCATTAGCGATTTTTTTACTATAAAAAAAATTAATAGAAGACATTGCGCATAACAAAATATCTTTAAATCGAAAAGTATAATAAAAGTAAGAAGAAGAGTATAAAATTTGAACCCAAGACGTGCTAATCTACGATGCTTTCGCTTCTATATATAGGCAATGTTAAGGGAGGAATTGGTGAAATCAAAATCCCTTCATTAGTAAATAACCATAAACAAATACAGAGAATGTTGTAACGAAAAAAACAAAATGATTATGGTAAATGTATAGATAAAATCATTTATATAATTATGTACAGTATTGTTTTCCTTTATACGATGTTTGCATAAAAATCGAATCGTTTGAGTGATCAATGAATGTACATGTATATTGATTTTGTCAATATGAAAATTTCCGGACAAGTTTTAGGCAAGTCTAGTCTTGGATAAAATTTAAAAAGAGTGTTTTTTTTTAACTTTATATGTCCCAGGGTTTTTATCGTGTAGTACTTCGATGGCAGACAAATGTGTTGATAGATGTACATGTAGTATGAAAATACACGCAGGGAGGGTAATCTATTTTTTGTGTTTGAAATTTCGAGTCGATAACGATATTCCTGTGATGAGAAAAATGCCAATTTTTCTTTCTAAGAATACTACGAGTACAAATAATACAATATATGTTTTGTTATTTTTCAAAATACTTTTTTTAAAACGCCAACTCAAATGAGAGGAAGAAGTTGATGTTTTGCGGGACTCTTTTCATTTTGCCACAAAACTTTGTGTTTCAAACCGTTTTTTATTTGTGGCTTTTTTCTTTTTGGGGGAAGCGGGGGGGGGGGCGGGGGTGGGGGCGGCTCGGTTTGGGATTCTTGGGGGGGGGGGGGGGTAACATCACTTTTTTAATTACTTAAAGTATTTCTTCTTGAAAATATCGATAACCCCCCCCCCCTTTCCAAAAAAAAACATCCGGTGACAAACATTTAATTAGTTTTTAGAATGATTGACATTTTAAAATATCATATTGACAAATTAAAATTGTAAATTGGTTGATCTGTCATTTTTAACTAGTAGGAATAGGGTGCAATTCATAAGTTTCAAATCAAATTAACACCAGTTCAGCCTGTAAGTATATTTACCTCTGATTGTTGTTGTTTTAAACTAAATATTTTTTAAGAAGCATTTTAAAATATATAATATACTACCTTTAGGTCACTATAAACTTTTGTCAGGTCTAACATTTATTGTGCTCTCATAAATCATTCTGTCAACTTTTCCGATCGTGATTGGTTTTTGAATCAATATTTGATGCATTATTGGTGTAATACTACATCGAAATATTTAAAACAGGAAAAACTTTGGTGCGGACTTTTTCACTGATTTTTTTTCTATTGCTAAAATTATTTTTCATTTTCTAATACATTTACTATTTATTGGCAGAGCTGAGGGAACACATTGTGAACCTTCGTGTGTAGTCAGACAGTGAGGATAACGCATACAAACCAGGTGAATCCTTTTTGTAATTTTTTTATATTTTCAGATTAATTTGAAAAAATTATTAAAACTTACGTTTTGACAGCAAAATTCACAACAAACTGTTAAGAAGGCAATGGGACGACGTGCTTTATAACGTCGTCAGTACCTTATTCCCCGAAAAAACCTCAGCTTGATTCTCTAAGCCCCAAAACTTCAGCAAAATTACCCCTAGAAGCATGTAATCGTTGCCGTTGCTTAAGAAATTAATCAGAGCTAATCCTGAAAAGACCCACTTTAAATAAATTTCAAAGCTCGATAGGGAGGCCCTAAGTCAAGTATCGATCAATTCGTTATCATGCCGTCGGTGAAGAAACATTGCATGTGGTTGTATTCTCAGCGGAGAGAGACCAAGAAACAAGGCATTATTTTCCAATGTTTCCAAACAAGTCATATCGCTGGGCTCTGATTACATTCCTTTTACCTGCCATTGGCAAATGTTTGTCCAGTTGCTCAACAAAGTAGTTTCTGAATAAAATGTAAACGTAACTGTTAAGGAATTTGATTGAATTACTGGAGTGCATTTCCTGCTGGCACATCGAAAAATATTTTATTTTTTATTTTAAGAGAACAGATGAGAATCTGAATTGATTTTTACTTTCCGAGATACTGCAAAACTGCCTTTCCGGGAAAATGAATCTTTATTCTGCAAACATGGAAACCTGTCTTTAAAAGATTGCATCGTCGACGATTCTTATTTGATAAGTTGATTTTGATACTACATGAACAAGTGATGTAAAACTGCTTTTATATTGAAAGAAGTTTAATTCTTAAAAAACTTTTGCCTATAAAACATATTATATTTTATTTGTTTATCATTATTTTTCGGGGAAAGATTCTCTCTGACATCCCCCCTCCCCATCTTAAAAAACGATTCTACGTGCTTGAACATTAATGAGAAAAATGTTAAATTAATTCTCTCGATCCGGTCAGTGCAATAAGATACACGTATATGTTGGTCGTAGCCACCAGTCCGCTCCCCATCCATTGATCTTAAACGAGGACTAAAATAAAGGAGAGTCAGTTGTATATACATGTATGTAAACTTCGTTGCATATTACGTGCATAAAATTGAAAGACTCATTTCGTTCTGCGAATTCCGGACCATGGCTTGCGACGATAGGTTATCAGTGAGATTTAGTATTTTCGTGTTCGTATGAAGGAAGCGCACACCAGTCTAAGACGTGCTAGTTAGTACACGTGCGCGTCTTTGTGCACTGATCTAGCAGTTCCATGCGTGGACCCAGAACACTTTTGCCGGGGGGGGGGGGGGGGGGGGTACGACGGCTATTTGAGTTTGACCCCCCCCCCCCCCGACCCTACCCTACCCTCACCTCTAGATCCGCGCATGAGTTCCAAATTCGATAGTTTGAAAATCCAGTGCAGTGGAATGGAGTTTAACCTGGATCACATTCTGACCGATATGATTTATGTACATGTAAATGAAAGTGAGACTCATATCAGAAGTGAGGTCGTCCAAGCTGTGTAGTTGGTGAAAATAGAAAGGATTTGTAAATATCTTTCTGATTTTTTTCTGCAATGCTAGATACCTTAACAATGGGATAATAATATATAAAGATTAAGAGAAATAATCATTTCTGAGAGCAAAAACAAAATAATTTTTCAATATTAATTTGAAATTGTAAAATTCTGAATTATTAATGTGATTTCACGAATAACCCTGCGACCGAGATGTCAAAATATAAACTCATTTCATGTACGACTTGGTCATCTCAAGTCAGCTGATTGTTATTTTTGGAAGTGCTTCCACTTATTAATATTATTTGACAAAGTCTAACTTAGGGACGTAAATACCATAACTATCATATTTGCATATTGATAATTTAGATCACAAGGACTATGACCTAAAAAGCATATGAGAACAAACTTACTCTAATCCATACAGATACCATTTCTTTTGTAGTTTAGTATTTTTTTTATAGCTACAGCTATAGTGTATTTGAGCTTTTCCTAAAATTGGAGAATGGAAGGTCCTTGTGGTATGGATCCTTCTCGGGGTAAGATATTTGTTTTGGGAGTTATTGGACAGCTGTTGGACAAGTAATTAAGCTGCACTGATAAAAGTCGCATGCATTTGGAATATTTTTAATACAATTAAATATTTAAATATCCAGGTGTAAGAAGTTGGCTGAACATTAATAGTTTTTAAGATACCTGTAACACAATTATAAAAAATAAACTCTGTGTCACAGTTTGATAATTCAGGAGTACATTGTAAACATGGAATAATAAGTCATTTTACTCTCAAATTACAAGTAACAATTTTGCAAAATGTATATTTTGTGCATTTTCAGCACCTTACAGGTTTCTCGTCCTTTTCTTCAACTGTATGCTGACATTCGGTAGTTATTTCTGTTTTGACATGCCAAGTGTTTTGCAAGACGATTTTACCAACAGTGAAGTGAGTATATGGACTCATTTTTGAAAGAGAATTTTTTTTTAATTATTCAGTTATTTCTGTTTTGTTTTGCAAGACAAGTTTACCAACAGTGAAGTGAGTATAAACTCATTTTTGAAAGAAAAAAAATTAAAATTTAGTTATTGATAAATATATAATGATGTAGATTATAACTGTTTCTTATGTGTGCAATATAGGAAGTTAATAGATTTGGAACTATTTACCGGTATTTCATCTATAACAGAACTGTACCAATGTTACCGCTGGAAACGTGAGCCACCAAGTCTGTGACTGCGATGGCTGCCTGGGAATGTCCGACGATGACTACAATCTGCTTTATGCTATTTACGCCTGGACGTTAGTATTTGCATCTTTCAGCATTCAACTAGTTTAAAGAAGAAATATGATAATAAGGACGCAAGATAACAATTAATGTTGTTATTTAATAAAGTGCAACTTGGAATGACCTTAATTTTCCTAATTTTTATTATTGATTGTAAAATAGCAATTTCCTGACCAGTAACTGTCTATCTAATAATCTCGAATTGATATATATTTCATCTCCTCAAAAGTCTTATCATTTTGATGTTTTGGTATATTTATATTAAGGAAATTTTCAGAAAAAAGATTCCTTTATCTATATAAACAAGATTTGATGTTATTTTGCATTGTTTTCATTACAGAAATGCTTTGGTGGTTATAGGAGCAGGATTTTTAATCGATAAATTGGGAAACAGATGTGAGTCGACTCTTTTTTTCAGCAGTAAAATAATCATAACTGTATGTGCACCCATGCAGCCATGTTTCCGTTTTCAAAAGAAAATTACAATTTGATATACAAAATGAAAAGAGCAATCATGCTTTATAGATTCAAAATGAATTTTCTGAAACAAGGCTCGATCAACATGTACATTGATAAAAAGATGTATAAAATTATTTATTGATCAACCACATGTATATAGTAGTATAAAATTTGAACATGCACAATCTAAAGATAATTGTAATTTGTCAATTGATTTCAATTACAGTGGGCGTTTTCCTGTTTTCTTTCCTGTGCGTTTTGGGGTCATGTACATTTGCTGCTGGTGCTTTCCTTAAGGGGACATCCTATTTGCTGCCAGTCATGTTGCTTGGAAGATTATTATTCGGATCAGGCAATGGCTCCTTAACAAGTAAACAGTTCTTTGATTTATTTATTTTTAATCTTATTTTCAAAAGCGCATACTAGTACATGTAGTAGATGTCTTATGACTTTTGAAATGGCTTGAAAATTAAATTACTTTGATTGCATTGACTAAATTTCAACCTTGTATTGAAAAAATCAGTATCATTGCAGATAAAGTTACAGATTACTTTAATTTATAGATAATTTTGAGCAGAAATGAGATGTCACAATCAAAACTTTTTCTCTTCAGTTGTACAGAACAGAATTACAGCATATTGGTTCAAAAACAAAGAGCTGGCCCTAGCATTTGGAATCACTCTGGCCTTTTCTAGACTCGGGAGTGTTCTGAATTTCTTCCTTACACAGAGTTTTAAAGATGTGCATGGTTTACCATGGACTTTATGGGGAGGTAATTCAATTTTTGTTTTTCCAAAGACATTAAATGAACAACATATTGAATTACAGTAACATATTTATTACATGTAAAACTACATTTGGGTTGATGTGTCTTAAAATTTTTTACAAATTTTACAAAATTATAATTAACATTATAATTAAAAAATTCTATAGTTTATAATTTAAGGCCCAAATTGACTTCCTTCATTTAGCAGAAAACAGCACCTTAAGTAACCCCTAAAAAAAAGATAGTGTAGATATTGAACTGGGTTTGAACCTTAGTCCTAAACCTTTGTTTTAAAATGTTCTAATCGTGGTGTTTAACATATATATATACAGAAGACATTGTATTGATTGTATAGAAACATACATATATATACTAATTAAATGTTCATGTCTGTCCTAGCTCTTTCAATCATCCAACTCTTTCCCTCTTGTATATGTTTATTGAATGTTTTATGTACAATGGATGTTGTATGTACAATCTTCATGTTGCCCCTTGAGGGCCTTTAATTGGTAAATAATGAAATTGAATTGAATTGTACCAGTTAGCAACCAAGTCAAATTTTATTATTTATTTCAGTTGAACCTAAAACCTCAAATATTTACATGACCTACCATTATGATGGCAAATATCCTCACCCAGTGCATTACTAACTCGATATCTTTGTTATCACTATGATAGGAGCCATGCTGTGTGGACTTGGTTTTATCTGTGCCCTTGTGGTCAGCTTCCTTGACAAGATGGGGGTCAGGGCCTTGGGGGATGAAGATAACCTCAAAATGCAGTCCAAGAAGCTGGTAGGTCAAAACAGGGCTTTCATTAAAGAGCGACAGGAGGCAATTTATTGCTGTTTAAATTTCAAGAATCAGAATTTGCCACAACCTTTAAACTAAAATAGTGTTTGAAAAACAAACTGTATGCAAGAACCATAAATCCCCTCTTCAGATGGTTAAATTCATCTCTTTACTTCTTAATGATTAAAAGTCCCTTTAAAAGCGAGTTTTCCAGAACATTACTTATACTGTATGAGATCTCTCACCTAATATGGTCAATATACAAATAAAAAAAATGTCAAAAATTTCAATGTTAACTTAAGATATTGAGTTTTTGTACAAATAGGCACTTAAAATACATGCATTGTAGACATTTATAGAATGTTTTGTAAAAAAAAGTAGTAAGTAAATTAGTCCATGTCACATTGTTTTTCATTTCTATCTCTCTTTTAAAGAAAGTAACAGACATCAAGCATTTCTCCCTGTCTTACTGGTTGTTGGCCCTGGCAATTATGTTCTTCTACAATGGAGTTTTTCCCTTTGTGGCAGATGCTAGGTAAGATTTGATAATGCTTTTCTTGGTACACATTTGATTATTTGGCTATTTCAGTTCATATGATAGAATGTTGTAACTTGGTGAAAGGAATAAGTCTATTGCTTATATTCAACTACAATATTTCAGAGTCTGCTCTTTTATTATTATTTTTTTATCAATTTGTGTAAATATGTAAAAAGAGATCTATTACATTTGTAGTTTAAGAGTGCTAGGGTAATCATGGAAATTTCACTTTTCAAAGAAATTTAATATTCTGATCCAGTTTAATGTGACATAATTCATAAGCAAAATTTGGATACATTTATGCAAAGTTCAGTGATTCACTATTGCTTTTTCCAGAAAGTAGAAGTTTTTATATATTATACTGACACTGCTTTGTTGCTTAGATAAGACTTGGTTTGTTACAGTAAATTCATTCACTTAAAATACCATATGGATCCAAAAGTCAGTGCTTACATAGCTGGGGCAGTTTATGATGTTTCTATGGTGCTGTCACCCTTTCTAGGAGGCATTATTGTGAGTACAATATGTAACATACAATGTTTTATTACAGAAATGAAAAAGAAAAAAGAAATATTTTACCATGCCTATTTCAACAGAAGAGCAGTTTCGCTATAGCTTATTTTAAATTGTTGTATCCAATAAATCATGTATTGACTCAGGACTTAATTATTGCCCCTGTTGTATTTTTGTAGGATGTTATTGGGAAGCGGGGCATTCTGGCCCTCCTTTGTTCCCTGCTGACCATTCCACTGTTCGGACTTCTAGCCTTCACCACTGTCTACCCCCTCGTCTGTACCCTGTGGCTGGGAGTCACCTACTCCTTTGCTGCTGTGAGTCCTGGTTTTAATATTTACTTGGAGAATGTGAATTTGCTTTGCTCCTGTGACCATGAGGATTTTTTTTGTTTAAGGAGAGTGATTATTCTTTGGGAGTCCTAGATTTAATTATATGTATATTAAGGGAGGAAATGATTGATGTGCATAAAATTATATAACACATTAGATACCTCGCTGTTAAAAATTTATTATGCCTTTTGTTCGTATGGCTCAAAAGTTTTCATGTGGTTTCAATGGGACAATCTCCAGCTTCTTTATATGCATGTGTCCTATAAATTTTTACATTGTAAAAAAATTAGTATTTTGTATAAGATGATTTGTTCTCATTTCAGGCTAGCTTGTGGCCCTCCATTCCGCTCGTTGTTTCCCAAGCAACTGTTGGAACAGCCATGGGACTGACCACGTCTATACAGATGATTGGAATTGGAATCTCCAATCTTATCGTGGGCCAGATCCTTGGAAAGAATGACAAGTCAGTGCACCTCAAATAAAACTTTGGAATCATCATTGTTTGTGGGGGACCAATGTTTGTGGCTTTCATGGATAATTCTTGCCCACGAATTTACATCCCCAAGAATATATATACAAGCATTTGTTAAATACCTATTAAAATAATCCTTAACTTTCTACCAACGAAATTACGACCTCAAGAACCAGGACAATTTTGGCTGCCCACGAACATTGACCCCCACGAATAAAAATGATTCTGCAGTATATTGTGACATTAAGCATCAGTTATAAAGCTATTGAAGAGTTTATTTTACATTACTGTAAGGATGTAACAAACTAGTTCCCTTCTATATTCCAGAGACCAGGATGCAGATCAGACACTGAGGAGATGGAAGTTTGTGATGATATTCTTGTTGGCCAATTCCTTAGCTTGTGTGGCCACAACCACTTTTCTGAACATTAACGACAAAAGGAAGGTATGTTCAGTGTACTTTATTTGGCCCTTTCTAAAGAAATGTTTTTTTAACTGGGTTGATTATCTGAGGAAGGTTATAACCTAGAAATCACATGAATTGAGTGGTTTATATACAGTGTACCAATGCTTGGATTTACATCTCCATGTACATATATCTAGTGGAAGTGTTCTAGTTTCATTTTCTTTCTTTCCCAGGGTGGCATATTGAACATCAGTAGAAAAGAGAGGCAGCAACAAGAGTTTGAGAAATCCATAAAGCAGAAGGATGAAGACGAGGAAGAAAAGCCATTGTTAGGAAGGCGGGAACACAGAATTAATTAGTGGCACTCATAGTTATGATTATGAGTGAAGCTCTGAGAAGTGGGGTGTTATATTTATTTTAAAAAAAGCCGTACAGATCTAAAGATTATATTATTTTGTAGGGGAAAAGGGACGGAAATAACAGAGGAGTGAATACTCTATGCCTGTATTTTGTATAAGAATTGTTCTTTTTGGTTTATCAATCTTAAACATGGAAGAGCAGTAAAAGAAAACGAACAATAGATTTATTGAAATGTAGGCAAGGTTTTGATTTTCTTTTGGCCAAAAATTGCATGAGACAATTGAAATTGGGGAAAATTTTTCCCAATTTGTTTTTTTTCAATGATCATATTGAAAACCTTTATAATTACATACTTTTATTTGTATTATGATAGCCTATAATAACACATTCTCATAACTTGCAAAGACAATAATTGGTTAACAAAAAATGCAGGAATAAATGGTGATTTTTTGTCAAATTTCCTAGATATAATAAGTTCAAACTTTAATGGTTTTAAATGCTGTACAGTAAATACCGATATACAAAGCATTGATTAGTATTAATATGCAATTTAATAGAAAGAACATTAAATAAGGATGTCATGTCGTTTACCAGTATGCAATCTTACTTTTAAATGTTTTTTATTTTGTCATTACATTGTATGAATAATTATGAAAGGAACTCATTTCATCATTAGGGTTGAAATTGTATTTTTGTCAAATTGCATTGGATTTAAATGTACAAGCTTAAAGGAAAGTGTCAATTATATGTTTATTTATGTAACTAACTACACACATCTTGGTGCAGTGTAAATGTTCACACATGTGTTGAGTACTTGTAATATGTACTAGTATAACTATTGTTAATTTCATTCATAAATGTGCCAAAAGAATATTATTAAAAAGTGTTTTGTGTATACCCATGTGTAGATTGAAACTTTGAAATTATATAACTGTAGGATGTGAACGTGTATGTAGGTTGTATCTGTCTGTCCCATCAATAAAGGATATATTTTTACTTAAACAAGTTTTTTTCTGATTTGCAGTAAATACTTCTTGTGCCTTACCAAGAATGTGGGCGCTTAAGATGTACTTTCGGCAGGAATCTGGGCGCACAAGAAGAGTGAAAATTTCATCAATTAATTTTTAATATTTTTCGAATTATAACCGTTATTTGGTATCTGTTGGATGTGGAATGAGTGGAAAAATATTTGAAATGCAAAAGGTTTTATCATAATATGGGTCTAAATATAGCAACACGATGCAATTCATGCAAAATCCTACTTATTAACCACTGTTTTTAAATGATTTTGTTGTTTCTGGGTCTTCTCTCCACAAATTTGAAACGTGTGAAGATAACATATTTCAACATAAAAAATGTCGCTTTTTAAAAAAAGATGGAGAGATGACCCAGAGATGACTAATTATGTACTTTTTCAAATTATTTTTTGAAGGATAAAAAACAAAGTCCATTGATATGACAATGTTGTTTCAAACAGTACTTTATACAGCCAACTGACAAGTCTCGCATGGTGCAGTGGTTTCGTCCTGGATTAGTGAATACAAACATTCAGTGTTTTGGGTTCAAATCCAACTGGTGGTCTTTTAAGAAAAACTTTTTTGTTTTAAATGTTTGTTATTATAACCTGATGTTGAATTATAGTATACCGGTATATTTTTTAAATTTGTTGTTATTGATTTCTAGATCTGCTGTATGAACAATATTTTCCTTTTTTATTACTAGTTTTTTTTGGATATACACAATATAACTTCATTAAAATATGTTTGCATTAACATTTCCAACTAGTTATTGGTTTACCTCTCATTGCCATTTTTTGAAAGCTTGTGAGTTTTTTAATAACCGGAATAGCCATGTACTTCGACACTCAACATAATATATTTCTGTTGAAACCTGTACATAGCCTTTCGAGGTTATAGACATTTAAATCCCAGTTGATTCGAGTCGAGGATTCCTGCAAACTTACCGTCTTGTGCGCTCACTTTCTTTCCTCTAAAAAAAAATCAACCCGAGTCTGATACTTATCTTATAAAGCCATTGAGCTTTATTGGATTTGATCATGCACACCCTGACCAAAATTCTCAACTCATAGTACTGTCTCATAGAATGATTCCTTATTCCTCCAAAAGATAAATAAAAATATGCAACTGCATTGTGTGTAACATGCATGTATATTTTCTTTCTTTCTTCATTGAAAGTGAGGGGGTTGATTACGTTATGGTGTATGTATAGGGCATATCAGATTCTAAAATTGTCAAAAAACTTTATATTTTGTAAATATTGTCATAAAGATGTCGACAACATAATAACTACGCATATTAAGATAGAAGACACAATTTTAATTAAGGAATAAGGAATTATTCTTTGAGTATTACGAGGTGATCAGTACATGTATAAATAAAGGGCTTATGATAGATTTTATCACGCCGTGACCGTAGTAATACTATTTAACTCATAATTTTAAAAAAAATGATTTCTTATTACTTATATAGTATTCAGTAATTATTGACGTTCCTTCCGTTACTAGTAAGTATTCCCAATTAAAACCGCCTGCGCCTCAACATAACGTCATGTGCGTAAATGTAATTAATGAAGTCATTGATTCATACGTTACATACCAGTATTTGATTCGTTGTATTATCAGAGACAAAGACTCTGGGAAATGTCAATGTTTTCGGATAGTATCATTCTTGCGACAGAAATTAATTTTAAGGACGTTTTCGAAACCTTCAGATTGTTACGTACCTATTTTTTCGAATTATACAATGAAATTATTATTTACTATTAGTATGCCTACACATTTTTTACCTTTTACAATTTTGATAATTAGCCCTTCATGCGCTAGCACTCGTAATAAGAAATCTGTATGAAAATATTAGGTAAAAATCATGGTAAAACTCGGACCATTTAAAAAAGTTTTTAATTTTTTAACTGAACCATAGAATATGACTGAAATAATCATGGTAATTCTCTTTATCTTGATTTAATTGGTACATGTAAGTTATAAGAAGTTAGAATTAAAATATATGATAGAAAGATAGATAGATAGATAGATAGATAGATAGATAGATAGATAGATAATAGATAGATAGATAGATAGATAGATAGATAGATAGATAGATAGATAGATAGATAGATAGATAGATAGATAGATAGATAGATAGATCGGCATGCGGGCAGACAAAGACAGAGATACAGATAGAAAGGTGTTGCTAATATTAGTGTAAATCTCATCAGAAACGATATTTTGATAAAATGGGGAGCACTTATTAGAAAATGACGAGTATTTATAATACTTTTTGATTGAGAACAACGCAAAGAAAAAAATACAAACAATACATCTATCATGAAAGAACTGTGATCAACCATGTTTATCTACCTTTAACAACGAGGAAGTATAAAACAAGTCTCGTAAAGTCTCGTCGAGATTTATATCTTTATCAACATTCCAACGCCGGACAACGCCGATGCAATACAGTTACAAAAGATTTGAACGGTAAGTTTTTATCCAATACCTGTACGATATAGTTGAAGTTTGAAAGAAATAAGTTCAATAGTTAAAGGACCCATCAACGAAACAGATCAGAAAATCTGATATGATATTGAAAACTTTGTAGATCTATTTATAAGTTTATTAACAACTCGATCAATAGGTAAGTACATGTATATGATAAGAACATTCATTTTGCATTTAAAATTCAATTCAAAAGTCATCATGCATTGGTGAAACCTTTCGTTTATGCATGTCAAATGACAACATATTAGAAGAACGAATAAAGAGTACAAAGCGAAACCATTTTTTAAAAATTCGTGCATGGTTGAATAAACTTGTTGTATTTGAATCACGGTAGTTTGACACTACCAAGTTCATATAGAATAAAACAGGTTGACTTTTGACAGACACATCAGATAGAATACCGGTACACATATAGATTTACCTGCATTTGCGTGATATGAGACTCATCTGACTTACCTCTGCGTTTATGAAATGACCCCCCCCCCCCCACACACACACAAACATTCTCATGATATACATATGCAATATTTGTGGTAAGAAAAATCATAATTATAGTTATATCTAACATCTCTTTTTTATTTGAGTAACTAAATGTTGTGATAATCGAAGATATCACAATGCTTTCTTATAGAGATGGCAATGTCTGAAGAAGAAATACCTGACACAGCCCAGCACTACTTGGTGTGTGGTACTGAAGACTGTAAGAAGAACTGTCAGTTTTACTGCAATCCTTGTCACCGAGAACTTTGTGAACAATGCAGAGACAAACATCAAAAGAATCCAGATACCGAGAATCATGAAGTGGTCCATTACAAACAACGCAGACCACAACTTCCAGAAGTGAAATGCAAGCTACATCCTACACGAAATGTAGAAATTCTTTGTAAAGAATGCAATATTCCTCTATGTCCTAAGTGTATTTTCTTAGAAGAACACTCTGGTCATAAATTCGACGACTTGGAAGAGGGTTATGCGCAGAAGGTTAAACTGTGCCGAAATGAAATCACCAAAATCAAAGAGTATTTTCTCTTGACATCAACTGAATTAAAAACGGAAATAAAGGGAGATAAAACAAGAATAGAGGAAACAATGAACGACATCAGGAAGTCCATAAATGCTGAAGCTGAGTCTTTAAAAGACTTGGTAGATAAAGTGACCTCAGATAAGTTAACACAAGCAAATACAATAGAGGATTCACTGAAAAAGTCATTAGAATCCCAGGAAACAATCTTTGATGATTACATTGCGTACATTGATCAACTTATTAAAGATTTTCACAGCTACTTGTCCTCAAGCAATTTCGAAGTTTTGTTTTCTGAAGATTTTGAGAATTTGAAAATCCAGTCAATACCAGAGACAACACAGCCAGTGCTACCAGTGTACACTGATGGTCAGTTCTGCAAAGATGATGTCACTAAGTTACTTGGCAGCATCAATTGTCCGAACACTATACCTGATAAAAGAAAAATAAAATCGATAGAGACTGTCTCTACACAATTGAAACCTACAGGCAATGAGATGATACGCGACAGAGAGAAATCTAACGTGAAAAAAACACTGTCTCTGTCTTCCTCTGTCAGCAAGGTTAGGGAGTACACGGTACCAGGTGTTAACAGGGTAAATCATATATCACTGGGTAAATCAGGCAGACTCTGGGCCAGTGAAAAAAAAGGTAACCTTGTCCAATCAGATCTACAGGGGAATCAGCTAAAGGAGATACAAACCAATGGTGGATATGGCTACCACACAGTCACACAGGATGGGGATCTCATCTATACAGACACACACAACAAAGTCATCAATAAAATAAAACAGGATAATACAGCCACTGAATTCATTAAAACAGAAGAATGGGAACCAATCAGCATACACTCCTCCCACATCAATGGGGACATACTGGTAGGGATGAGAAAGGATAAAGAGGCAAAAATCACCAGGTACAACAGGACAGGGGAAGAAATACAGAACATACAGAGGGACAACAAAGGACAGGACATGTATGGTGATCCACACTACATCACAGAAAACATCAATGGTGATGTCTGTACATCAGACTTGAACAAACATGCTGTAGTGGTGGTGAATAAATCAGGGCAACACAGGTTCTCCTACACAGGTCAGAGGTCACGGTTTTTTCCCTATGGTATCTGTACTGATCTCCTAGGTCACATCCTGATATGTGATTCATATACTAAAACTAATACAGTTCATCTTCTTGATCAAGATGGTCAGTTCTTATCCTTTTTACTCCCAGAGCGAGTGAAATCCATTAGTGTCTGTGTGGATAATGAAAACAATCTCTATGTGGGACATTATGATACCAAAAAAGTGAAAGTGTACAATTATCTACAGTAATTTCATGTGTCTGCAGTCAAACGTGAAGAACAAAAACTTAACACAAATGTATACATTTTCTTACTATTTTATACATATTCATTGTACATACCTGTGTACCGGGTAATAATATTTTGCAATAGTATTTTTCACATTTATGAAAATGCATGTAGTGCCTTTGAATACTGTCTTAATAAAAAAAATCCGCTATAATGCATTTAACATTGTATTATACGGTTCATATGCTAGTAAACATGTACCTTTATACATAAAATTTGAAGGTCTCTTCAATACTTCTATATTGATTAAAAGAACCTTTAATCAAAACAGAAATAAATGATATCAAAATATGTTGGCATTCAGATCCACAACGAGAAAGAAAATAAATAATCGAAATATAGAATGATAAAAAATGGAGACTGCCCCTGTACAGATTACCAAAGTGACAGAACTTTTGATATGAACTGAACACTAGTATGACTAGACAGTAAGAAAACATTTATTTTGAGCGTTGTGATAAAGCGTGTGGGGGTGGGGGTTGCATGTAAAATAACTTGTAAAGTAAATTTAGGCTATAGTTTTTGAACTATATAACCGATGAATTGAGGCAATCTACTGTGACCAAGAAAGGACCACGTTTTGTGTTTAACCTTCTACAGAAACAAACATGGAAGACATTCCGGGTGTCCCACTATAGGACTAAACAAGAAGAGCTAGAGATCCACGAGCCGCATCGCTAACCTGAGCAATAACTTACAATTTAATTCCGATTCACAAAATATAGTAGCTATCCTTCCCTCATTCTCCGCAAAGATAGCATTTACTAGACTTTGACCCGTGCGTGCACGGGTTGACATTGCATATCGGATATTGTCATCACGAAGACAAAAGTTAGTACTTACATGTAGTTGAAATGTATATTTGTTTTTTTTATACTTTCTCTCATAAGAAATCATTAATATATATGAGCAGAATATATAGCAAAAGTCCAATGAAAATTTACCCGTATTTGTTTTGTCATTTCTGAGTTTATTCATGCAGATGTGATATTGTGGAAACATAAACTAAAGATCCCGTTAGGTCAATGTATTGCGCAAGCGCAAGATTGTAAAATCCAAAAAACCCAGGCGATTTCCGGGATTTTTTGAGGAATTTTCGTTGATTATTAATTAGCGAAGCTTAACTGAGAAAAAATAAAAACAAATTGGTAATCTTCAAGTACCAATGATGTTTAAAATATATAAAACAAAATACAGTATTCTTCCGATTTCTCGGTATTAAAGACTAAAAATTCGAGTCTATTATTTTAATATAGTAGTATAGATGTCACAGTGGGGCCACATGAAGAGGAGATAGTTTTTACATTAAATTATATAACTCTTTTTTCATTTGAAGAAAATGGAAGCTTTTGATTGTGAAAGTAGAGGAAAAATTGAAAGAAATTTAAGAACCAATATTAAATCATACTGTTGCTCCTGCGATCACACAGATGGCATTATATCAATTATAGATGTTATAAGATATACTAAGTGTATTCACCATTTGGGTCACTGAGGCAGAACTACTGTGCCACTGTGTAGCAGCAAGCTAGTTTAATACATAGGCGGTTTAATTCTGCGATGTGTATTCATCATTATGTAATTTGTATTTTAATATCATTATGTGATGTGCTTTTCTCTTTGTATGAAATCGGTAATGGGCAAAACGTCAAAAGAAGTGTTAAAAGTGTTTAAATTATTATTGGATAAATTATTTAGACAGAAAACGAAAATGAAAGAAGTTTTAAGAAAATTAGGATTATTGAGTTTAATTTTGCGTTTTACCGAAGAAAGAGAATACACCAGATTTGGTGACCAAGAAAGGACCAATATACTTGATCATTGATACTAGTAATTAAAGTAGAGACACGTCTAAAACGATGCAAAATGACCCCCCCCCCCCCCCCCACACACACACACAAACCAAAACATAAAAAAATAAAAACAAAAGACCCATCCCCTTGCTTTTGTAACTTTAAAATACAATCCTAGATTCGGGAAAATAAAACAGAAATTAGTTAATAACTGGCACATTTGAATTCTTATTAAAGACAAAAACTGCAATTAAGGATTGTGTCATATAAACGCAATAAAAATTTGGCCGATATGCTCACTTACTCTCTGGTTAATTAAATAATCTGTACAACAGGGCCCGGTTTTTCGAAAGGTGGTTAACTCTAACACCGTGTTAACTCTGTGTTAAACTCGGTGTTAAAGTTAACCACATGGTTAAACGTTTTTCAAAAGCGTGTTAGAGTTTAACCATGCGTTAACTCTGTGTTAACTTTAATCCACCCCCAGTACCTTGGTTAAATATTTAACACAGTGATTAAATATGGCCGCCGGTGTAATGTTTTAGTCACTTCAACTGAAAAAGTTGGTCAACGAAGCATTTTCCAAAATTTTAAAATTTTAAAAAATCTTACATGTGATTAAAACTACGGAAAAGCAACCGGCTTGACATGAAAAGTTGCAGTAATCTGTGTGCTATATTTATGGAAGAAGGATTTTGCATACGATTCATTCCCCTTATGTTAAAGGATCCCTTCATTGGAAAAGGCTGACAGCAGAAAAAGGTATGTTTTTCCTTTTTTAACCTTCACATTGGTTATATTGTTGTTGTCACTTAACACATTCAACAAAAATTTCCAAAATTATTAGTGAAATGGTTACTGTAAGTACAAAAACATTGTACAATTTTCCTTGAATTTTTAAAACATCAATGAGAAAAGAATTTTAGCTTCTTGATAGATAAATATTGAGTGAACATGTTAGCATAATTTTATTTTCAATGTTGGTTACTGCATATTAAGATTTATCTCCCTTTTGACAAAATGCAAGTGTGGATCATGATTATTTTTAAAACATTTAAATAAATGTTATGTTCAGTCAAGCAATAGAAAAATACTAAAACTATCCGTTTGGAGTTATTGATATAATTTTGGGTACATGTATTTCATATTATATCCTCCTTTTCCAGGCAGGTAGCATTAACCCCCCTCCCAGGTTAGGATATTGAAGATTTTGGAAAATCTTTTCTTCTTCTTCTTTTTTTTTGCTTGTCAAGATTTTTTGGATGAGCCAGCCCCCCTTCCACTTTCAAAAACACTGCTGCATGCCTGTTGTTTTTTTTTTAATTAAATTTCTTAAGAATAATTGCAGTAACATCTTTTGAAGCATTTAATTTCTAAAACTCTATATAGTTTTATTGATTTATTAAATTAATTGATATTTAAATTTGACCTTATTTATTTCATTTCACTGGGAAGATCCCTATCATGATGCACATATTTTAAGTTTATATATTTCATATGTATTTTACATTATTAATAAATATATTTCTGACAATTTTTAAGTATCTTTATAATTAAAAAAATCATTTGTTCTGTTTTTTTAAATATAAGAATTATTAATTTGAAGATTTGAAAGACGGAGAACATGGCACGTGTGAAAAAAGTATTCTGCTGGCCGGGTGACACTTACTATGCTTGGTACCTAATTCTACCAAAGCCATATGTACAAATAGGCTCCTGATGAAAGTAGATTAGCAGATTAAAAGTAGAATAGAACTGTAGAATATGAACAAAAAATTTAAACAAAAATCATAAAAATCGCATCACACTGCCGAAACACTAGATTAGTGTCGAGTTCATTGGCGGATTCCAAAGGGGGGAGGGGGTAAATGCCCCCTTTCTCTGGGACAAATATGTTTTTTCAATCTTTTTAAATGTTTGTTTAAAGGCTATTTTCCCCATCTGTAATCTATATTCTATAATTATCTTAGATAAATGCTTTGAAATCGCTTATTAAGTAGAGTTTCGCACAACATACCCTTATTTTATTTTTTATAAACAAAGAATTTTTGATATTTTATCAGGATAAAGTACTTTCCTTCATCATCCGATGTTTATTTCACCGAGTAAAAATGTGGAAAATTAAAAATAAAAAAATAAAGCAGTATCGCAAAAACACAAATTTATGTGATTATACACTAGGTATTTTCTTCTCTATTTCTTAAGAAAACTCGTAGTTCTTGTAGAACTTGTAGTTCATTTAAACAATAAAATGCTTTCTTTTGTGATTCATAGGGGATATGAAGATGGCGACATTGCAGAAAAAATGCATAACCCGCGGTAGTTTTCTTTTTGATGAATAAGATGTTAACTAGAACTGAATTTTAAAGATAGTGATTTTCATCAACTCCACTCCACCCCTTTTCCATATTGCTGGATCCGCCTCTGGAGTCAAGTGAGGTGGGTGGCTGATGAGAGCCACTCTCATTGAAAGAAATCAAGTCTGTGTCAATGAGACTTTTACATCATTAGATCATTTACGTTTGCGCCCGTAAAGTTTGCAAACAAGATTAATATCTTCCAAACCAGTTTTGACTTTTGCAGCTGGATCTTTGTCTGCCATCTTTAAACTTTAAAAGTTGTCACGTGACATTAATCATCATAACGAAAATTGCACACCACATAAGGATGTTTGTACATACCATTAAGATATTTTCACGTTTCCACAATAAAATATACACATGCACATGTATTTGTTTGTTATTGAGTTTTTCTGTCTAAATATATACTGCCTATACTTAGTTTACAGGCTAACTGTGCTGAGGTTGTTACTACTCAGACAGTTCATCTTAGCGAGGCAGGGTCTGATCAGGACCTTTCTCGTTCTTCTGATAAACATCAAACATACACCCTGCTTTGAAAAAAATCAATGTTGAGTTGATCCTATTTTGGCGCTTATAATTTGATGGTAAAAAGGAAAAGCCATGACGTCGCGCACGATACTGGCTCCGGGGCCATAAAAGTTAGACGAGCTCACTTTTGATCTCAGTCTCACTTTTACAAAAGGAATATATAGTGGAAAAGTGAGACTGAGATCAGAAGTGAGCTCGTCTAACTTTTATGGCCCCGGGGCCTGGTGTTACTTAACGTTACGCTTATAACGTCAAACGACGCACAAACGTAACGTCGCATTTTAAAGAAACTCAACTTCTTAATAGCCGTGAATTTTGAAACTAAAATATTCATATCTCCTGTATCTCCAGATTTGCACTGCAAGCAAGTTATGAATTAATGCACAAACATTGCCAGTAATATGGTAGTAAATGTACTTAAAATAAGATCACAATATGCACGCCTGTAACTCAGGCAATATTTAAGAAATATAAGTAATAACTTTAAAAAGTGTATATCTTCATTTAAATAACTCAATCATAGTTTATGAAACAACAGAAAATTTCAAGCTGCATGGTATAAACTATAAATTTGATCTGCGAATTCAAAACATTCCACATTCGATATTGCACTTTTATCCCAGACAATACAGCTAAATGCACAGTTACATGTATTTGGATAATATAATTATACAATCATGAAAAATTATATTCTGGTATATTATTCTATTTACTAGGTTTTACAATCTTTGAAGTTTATGTATACGATCATGTACAATTCATTTTTAAGACATAATAATGTCGTTTATTGCATGCAATATGTTTAAATGGACACATTCGTCCAAAACTATATTGGCCCGAGCATCTTTCTGAACAGATATAAACTACTGCACTGGCTGGCACTGCGGCTCTTCTCCTGGGTATAAGTTTGTATGACAGAAGATTCTTGTTATTTATTAAGGTCTTCCGTTTCCAACGGAAGACCTTATTGTTTTCGTTAGGTTTCTTTTGACCTATTATTTTTCTTGTTTTTTTTCCTGCACCAAATTTTTTAAAACCGAATATTTCAAAAACGATTCGACAGGTTTTCTCAAAAATTTCACAGATACAAGACAGTAACTATAGCTATGCATACGAATCTTTTCGAATATGACGTCACTTCCGTTCGTCAACGTCGTTAAGTTTACTTTTTTTAAAAATTCATTTTGTCCAGCGAATATTCAAATAATGGTTGAAGATAGAAACTTGAAATTTTCAGCGATGATAGATCTACCTTTGGAAGGATGCCCTTAGGTTAAATGGTTAACGTCCGTCACTTCCGGTCGTCACCGGAAGGAAAGACAAAAAATCGATTTTTTCAACTTTTTCCTTTTTTGATATTTTTCTGTAGGGTTGATAGAGACCCTTTCGCTGATTCAGAATATGTAATTTGTTTTAAAATCGATCAAGGCATTCTCGAGAAAGTAAGCCTCAAAGTTCTGAAGTGAGAGTCTGAGTAGCTCAGTCGATAGAGTTGTGGACATGGCCCAGGCGACCCGGGTTCAAGCCCTGAGTGCCGCAATTTTTTTTTACTATTTTTAGCTTAGGTCTACGATTTGATCTTTGAATTAATAAGTTTGATCTAATCTATTAAAAAATCGGACGGAAGACCCATTCGTTGCTCGCAACGAGATCGTGTCTAGTATTGTCGTAGTAATGTCCTGTGATGACTTTAATACCAGCTGGAAGAGTTGAGCCCCAAGCGTCGGTGCTTTCGCTGTTTAATGTTTGAATTGCTTCCTGAACTTTTAGCAAGAAATAGTCATGGTCTGGGTCATCCGCATATACGGCAATTACCTGTCCTTTGGATACCATTTCGGACAAGGGCACCTCTTCGTCATCTTCTTCAACATCATATGTGTTGTTTGTCTCCTTGACCATTTCATGGTGTTGAACTTGCCCAATTCTTTGAACATTTACACATTCGTGATAAATTTGTAAACTGCATTTTTCACAAAAACAGGACAGTTCGCGTATAATGATATGGGGAGACGAGTTATCAACGATGACTTGATGGAAAGATCTGGGACCCGTTTCTCAAAAAGGCGTAAATTTGGGCCTAAGTTAGTCCGACAAACAAAGTTACGCCAATATTGAGTCGGGTCTTAGTTGCGTTTCTGAAAGAGGCGTAAGTTAGGGTTTAAATGTCGAAGAACTAAGATATCTCCGCTGAGTACTAATCATGCGCACATCGTATTTTGTTTTGCTTTGAGGCTATGATTATTGTGGTGGATCAATTTTTGGATTCATAGTACATTTACTCGAAAGTACCAAGTTATACTACACCACAGAATGTTCAAGTTAAAATTGTCCATAACAGTTTATGTTAATTAAAAAAAGAATAAATGCCTATACGCTTCTTGGCATAATGAAAGAAGATGGGTGAATAAGGCGTGTAAAATGCCCATAGGAGGAATAATTAGATTCTGCAAAATTAAAATATCATTAAATCTGATACTTTTAAAAAAAATAATTAAAAACAATGTATTTTTAACGTAACATCGGTTTGTAATCCTTTAATATTTTAAATACTTGCAATAGGTTGATTTAAACTGGCGAAATAGTCATGTTGTATATTTGATTTGATAAAATGAAATATATCATAAATGACACAAAACCTCCAAATAGTGTCATTTTTATAGCTTCAATGCATTTTCTTTTATAGAGTGGGTCTGAGCTCCATATTTTTGTCATAGTCTTAATGCGGTTTAATGGAATTTAAATCGATTTTAATCAACAAAAATGTGGAGAGATGACCCACTATACTTTAAAAATGTCATTTTGTAGCCCAACAATTAAACGTTTTGAAAAAATGATGCAAGTCCGTAAATTCGTGGCCAACGTCTCATATAGCATTTAAACAACGCACTTTGTTGTGGATGAAATGGCTAAGTGCTTAGAGCACCAGACATTACTTTATAGAACTTGGGTTTTTAGGTTATTGGTTCATTCCACCAAAACTTAAGGATTAATTTTTTTTTTATCGTTTTTTGAAATATTTCAAACTGAATATACATGTAGTTGCAAATTACCTTTTGTAAACTTATATTAAAACATATCAAATATATTTAATTGAAAAAAATGTTAAATTTAAAGTTGTACTTTACGACTAAACCAAATGGGCAGTTGCGCCATCTTATTCCCCCATCTTCTTTAGAGAAAATACAGTTGATATGAAAGGGGCAGACATAAGAGGTTGCAGAAACCAAATACATGACAGTTGAATTCATCGCAGATGATATTGAAGCACAATTGTGCTGAATTGATCATGTACGAAACAATGCACAGAAATTAACTCCAATATTCGTGAAAAATTGAAATATTAGAATTCAGGGGCAGAGTACAGTAGAAATGCCTGCTTAGTCTGCGGAATGATCAGTCATGCTTCATATAGATATTTAGACACTTTCAGCTGCTGGGATAAGGCTGTATACTTTTTTTAATTAAATCACTGAATTATTTATAGATAATAATATGGCTATGATTTAAACAGCAACCCACTGAAATCGAAAATATCAATTTAATATATGAATAATATATGAACCTTGTCCATGTCGACAAACAGAAAGAAAGAAAAATTCTATTCTCTGTATTGTAGGAATTTAGACAGAATGTAGACAATGACATGGAATCAATTCTTGGTTTTCTGCTATTCAAATGATAAAAGTTTTGAAAGATATTTTCTATAATTAACAACACGATAAATAACAATATATGAGACCAGAGTCTCCTGTACCCTTTTTTCCCCTGTTTTTGGTTTAATTAATTGCTTGTTTTGTTTTGGGGGTTTTTTTTTGGGGGGGGGGTGTTGAAAGTAATATATATACTGTATACAAGGAATTAATTGCCCCCGTTTAATTTTCACCCATTTCACCCGATGTCAGCTGGCGATTTTAAGAATTGAAGAATTTCAATGCCTAATATTATTATAAGTAACTTGAAACACAACTGTGACTCGGAGAATTATCGACGAGGCGAAACTGTTTGCAAGTGTAGAAGGGTGAAGATTATACAGGACGACAGTACTCCAGTATACAGTATCTTGATTTAAATATAGATATAAAAGCAATAATCTAAGAAACCCCTCCCTATTTGAAGAAAGTTTAATGGAAAAGAAATCTTAAAAATCCCCTATCCCCCTCCCCCGGATAAGATATTTAGGGCGGTTTTAGATCTAACAAGTACGTTTGAGTCCTAATTCTTCCTATCTGCTTTGAGATATTGGGGGTATACATTTGTATATATAGTAAGTATGGCTAGCTAATTAGATTTGTAAATAATGCAAACGTGTTGTAAAATTTTTCGTAATATAGGCAAGAAACATACAAATACACACAAGCACAAATTACAACTGTAAACGTTTTGAGATGCTAATATTAAAGATGTATTCTCAATGTATTGAAATCAGTTTCGTTTCATGGGTTCAAATTTTATTAGAAAGATTAAAATGATCTCAGACTTCGCTTACTGAGTATTGATTTAAAAATCAATTATCAATCCATGCTAGTATACATCAATACGATGTATAAACTCGGAGTTATTGTTGTGAAATACATGTATTATTATATAAGAATTATAGCATCTTTTTAATTATTGTGTCTATATAAGTTATCGGGGTATACCGAGTAGTAATGTATATGACATACGTTTAGTGAATTGAGCCCATTATTTATCTAATTGATTTAATCTTAATATATTTAGAAAAAGGAAAGTTATCGAACAATAGGTTTTGGTTGGTTTTTTTTTTATAAAAAAGTTATATGTACATGAGCAAATATCTCAATAAATGCGAATGTTTCCTTAATAACATATAAAAAAATCCCAAAATTAAAAATCTCTGTTTATTTTGCCTTAGAAACAAAACGCTCGCCATTTTTGTGTACAGACTAGGGACTTACGCCTACCCATTAGCAGGCGTAGATTTAAACCCAAATTTAGTCCCAACTAAGTTTCCGTCTTTTTTTGAAACGCAACTTAGTCTGGTTTTGAGGTTTAGTCCCTGATTTAGTCCGGACTAAGCTTACGCCTGGACGTAGGCCTTTTTGAGAAACGGGCCCCTGGGGCCCGTTTCTCAAAAAGGCGTAAATCTGTGCCTAAGTTAGTCCGACTAACAAAGTTACGCCAATATTTAGTCGGGTCTAAGTTGCGTTTCTGAAAGTGGCGTAAGTTAGGGTTTAAATGTCGAAAACCTTAGACATATCCGCTGAGGACTAAGCATGCGCATATCGTATTTTGTTTTGCTTTGAGGCTATGATTATATGTGATGGATCAATTTTCCAATTCATAGTACATGTAGTACCCGAAAGTACGCATGTCATACTTTACCACTGAATCTGCATAGTTCAAGCTGACATTTTATATTAATAAAAGTAGAACAAATGCCTATACACTTCTTATCATAATGAAATTTTTGAGAAAAACAGTTGATATGAAAGCGGCATATATAAGAGGTTTCAGAAACCAAATATGTGACAATTAAATGCATTGTAGATGATACTGAGGCACAATCTTACATATTAATTTTTAAAATTATATTTATAGAATACAGGGAAAAGGTACAGTGGATATGCCCAAATACGTCTGCAGAATGAGAAGTATGCTTCATAGACACTGTAGTTCTTTAGACATTTTCAGATGCTGGGATAAGGCTTGATTCTTTTTTATCAATTCACTATATTATTATTTATAGAAAATAATATGACCATGAGTATAACAGCAACCAACTGAAATCGAAAATATCTTACTGTATAAATAATATTACATGAACCTTGTCCATCCTCTGTTCCAATATTGAAAGAATGTAGACAATGAAATGGAAACGATTCTTGATTTTCTGCGATTCAAATGATAAATAAATAGTTTTGAAAGATATTAATAGTCAACAATTAACAAGACAAGAATTATCAACATTTGAGGCCGAGGTCTCCCCAACTCCCTTTCCTGTATTTTAATCGATCGATTGTTTTGTTCTGGTTTCTTCGGGGGGGGGGGGGGGGGGTGAAAGTAATATACACTATAAACAGCTGGGAATAATTCGCCCTATTTAATTTTCAATCATTTCACCCTTGTTGTCAGCGGACAAATTTCTATTGATTTTCAATATCTAATATTAAGTAACTTAAGTAACAGCTGTGACTGGGCGAAGTCACGGCAGAGTGAAACTGTCTGCAAGTGTAGAAGGACGGAAATTGCACGGGACGAAAATAACCCTCTAAGCAGTATCTTGATTAAAATAAAGATATAAAAGCAGTTATCTAAGAACATCCTTCCTATTTAAAGAAAGTTTTATAAATAAAAGGTTTTTACAAGTTTAATGGAAAAGGCATCTTAAAAAAAATCCCCTATCCCCTTCCGGATAAGACATTTTGCATCTTTGCGATTTTAACAAGTGCATTTGAGTTTTACTTTTTTCCCTATCTGCTTTGGGTTATTAGGGTGGGGGTGTGTACAATTGTTTATATAATAAGTATGATAAATGCAAGATAGTTAATTAAATTTGTAAATAATGCACACTGTTGTAAAATTGCTAAAACAATGCTTTTGTATTGCAAGTCGACAACTTTGAAATAAAAAAAATACCTTAATATACGTACATCTTAAATATGATGAAACAAAACTATTATGCATATGAATTCAAGTAATTTAAGATCAATTCAATTAAATGAGTACAAATAAACAATGCATATGAATATGCACGAAGATCATTGATAGTACATGTGCCCCATACCTATTTTAAAAGAATTACGATCGATGTTAAATATGAACGCAATTAATCACTTCATCCTAGAATTAATAAGATTAATGAATTTGATTTCCAAAAATTCAAGATGTGCATGTGAAATTTTAAAATATTCGATAACCTTGACAAACGCTTGTCAACAGATCTAAAATTGATGCACACTCTGCACGCTTCTTAAACATATTTTTAAGTAATAATTTAACAAACAAAAATTGATTGTATCTAAATACAAGTTCATAAACATTCCAAAATACATGTAGCTTTCATACGGTTTTGTAAAGATACTAGGAGTAAAAATATGAAAATGAGAATGCATACGTGTTGTAAAGTTTTCAGTAATACATGTATACATGTAGGTAAAGAACAAACAACCACACACAAGGACAAATTACAAATGTAAACGTTTTGAGTTGCTCCTATTCATAATTTTGAAATCAGTTTCGTTTCATATGTTCAAATTTGATTAGAAACATTAAATTCTAGTTCATGCTTACTGCGTATTGATTAAAAAAATCAATAATCTATTCGTACTTATATACATCTATCTTATTGGGGAATACATGTTTAATTTAGAAGTAAAGCATCTTTTTAATTATTGTGTTTATATCATTTATCGGGGTATACCCATTCTTCACACTTTAGGTAAATTTCATTACGAGTAGTAATGTATATTACATACGTTTGATAAGGTGAGCCCATTATTTATCCAATTGATTTAATCTTAATTTATTTAGAAATAGAAACAGTTATTGAACAATAGGTATTTTTTAAAGTTTTACGGACATGTACAAATATTTAAATAAATGTGAATGTTTTCTTAAATAACACATAAAACAAACCAAAAAATAAAATTCTCTGTATATTTTGCCTTAGAAACAAAACACTCGCCATTTTTGTGCACAGACTAAGGACTTACGCCTACCCATTAGCAGGCGTAGATTTAAACCCAAATTTAGTCCCGATTAAGTTTCCGCCTTTTTGTGAAACACAACTTAGTCTGGTTTTGAGGTTTAGTCCCTGATATAGACCGGACTAAGCTTACGCCTGGACGTAGGCCTTTTTGAGAAACGGGCCCCTGATGTTTGAAATTGGTTTGAAACTTAAATTGCCTTCTCTTGGGATGAAACCAATAAAACGGAAAAGCCGTCTCCGGCAAACAGATTTTGTCCGCGTCAAATTCGAAACAGCAAATTCATACAGATCCCGGGCATTTTGTATATGGGCTTGTCCATGCAAAACTGCCAGATCTGCCTGTCTTTTTAACAGTCCTTCAGCAGCATCTTGAGGTCCTACATTATAAACACAATCATGTTATAATACAAAAATATTAAATTTTATCTGAAACAAAAACGCTCATATAGTAAATGCAAAATAAACTTCAACGCGACATGAATGAATTAAGTAACGAACGTTTTACTTCTTTATCTTGTAAAAATGAAAGTAGTGATCAACAAGTGGCATAATTAATGTATAAAACAATTCTGTTTTCATAAGAAAATGCTAATAGAATAGCTACCATTTACAAGTTTAAAGTACTTAGTTCGATCTGATGGACACTGTATTTGTATCCTTAAGAAGAAAGTGTGCAGAAAATATACATGTAAATACCTTTAGCATGTGCAGTCTCAAAATAATTTCTGGTAAAATGTTTGAAACCGAAATCCCGACTGGAGTTGCTGATATCCCCAAAGCAATGTCGACTCTTATATTGGGCTGCACATCCATCTGTGAACTCGTGCATGGTGTCAACCGGGTAGGAAATGGATGCCAAGTACTCGGATATTGTTTTACGAACTTCATGGACGAAATACTGGTCATGCTGTTGATCATCGCTAATAACAAAAAAATGTTCAGTGATTATTTCTGGGTTCTGCCCAGTGCTCTCCACTCCATCAATGTCGGGTAGTGCATGGCGATGTATAATCGTAACGTGAACAGAGACTTCAGTTTTTTGAAAGTAAGCACTTTGAAGTTGTTTTAATTCTGTGCAGCGGTAATTTTCAGAAAAGTCATGAACACAGATGCAGTGGTTGAGTGGAAGATTAGATGAAAGTTCTTGAAATTGGTTGTTTTGCCAAGTAGCTCGGTGTTGATGGAATGGAAACGATTTTAACCAGAACGAGTTTCTTTGTTGTTTTATTGCCCTTCACTTTGATTTTATTTTTTTCAAATTTTTCCCACTTGACTGTTTCGTCTGTCTCCGCGTCTCCAGTTTCTTCTGGTAATAAGTATAGTTTGTGGATACCACATTCTGCACACTGTCGCTTCATGCATTGCAAAGTAGGATTTATACACAATGTGACATCCACCACATCGCTTATGGACTCGAATACTTGGACGTCAATTCCAATGTCATTTGCATTTGTTTTGATTATCTTTTTCCGAAAGTCCATACATGATTTGAAGGCACTCTTTATTTCAACATGATATCTACAACAGCATGTGTGTCTGTCCTTTGGGCGGGCCTGTGTAACAAAATAGGGCTTGCAATTTTCAAAGGACCTTTGACAAATTTTGATATCAGGATTTTCGCTTATGAAATCCAGGTAAACTTCAGTTTGGGTCTTTTCTAAAATATACACTGCGTGGCTCGTGTATAATTTGGGTCCAATTCTTTCTCGCTTGATATCTGCTTTCGCGGGCATGTTAAGGCTTCCCGATGCGATATGTAGAAAGTCACTTGTCTGTACTTCATACGATATGACGTCATAATTAACTTTGACGTCACGATCTGCATTCCTGTCGATAGTTCTCAGGGAATGTATCTTAACGTTAAAAGTGAATTATATCAAACCAGTATAATACCGCATGTTTCCTTTATATAGATGTTGCAGTTAATTCTAGACGTACAGAATTCATTCATATTAAAAACCAGTATCAAATAATCGGCAGTTTTAAAGCTTCGTTTTAAGTAAAAGACTATTTATAAACTAGTGGTTTGGAGACTCTCCCTGCTACGTGCATGTAAAACCAGCTTGGCACAGGTGAAAGATCAACACAATTTTAGAATATTTTACGTAAAAATGGTAGAGAATATAAGTACCAATGTGAATCGTGCTGCGGAAACCTACGGATTTACCCCATTTTTTGTAAATCGCTTTTGATTAGTAAAAATGTGCATTATTTTGATGATTTTGTGGAATGTTTCAACAATATCTTCTATAAACGAAATATCTATTTCTTTCCCAAGCAAGAACTTCAAAGTTTATGACTTAACAAAGGATTTTTCTTAAAAATATGTATGATTTAATGTCATTAATCACCTGCGCCGATGCGTTTTAACTAGATCATTTGCAATATTAGGATTCGCCTGTCACGTGATTACGAAGTACATATGACGTCACAAAAATGCATCAAATATAATGTTTAACATCGATGTCAATAAATGTAACATAGATTTAAAGAAATACTCCCGGTAAAATTATTTTTGCCATGATTCAAATAATATCGTTTTCCAGCCGTATTTTAGCATCGGGACGCCTTAACAATGCTGCGTTATTTCCAGTCGGTTGGGAGATACCTGGACGCAGCAAAAAGTCGTACGCAAGTTGTTTAGTTTCCGTTGAAATCGCGTCAGTGTGCGTTTTTCTAAACGTGTAAGTCCAACAAGATCTTTCAGTTTTCAATACAGTGGTGCGAATTGTGTTTCCCTTACTTATTCGTCTAACTGGTAAACCAAGTTTTTTAGCTAGATTTTTTCGACATCTGCTTTGGGTCACTTGTTCACCACTTATTGTTGCAACAAGCACGTTCATAGACGTAACTGAGTCTTTCAATCTTTCCATTTTGCAGCTATCAATTGTTGTTTTTAAATCTTGCAGAACCGCTTTTTCTGTTGATTTTATTACTTTGTTCTTCTGGTGATAATACGACATCAGAATCAATTAAAATTTTTGTCGTTGGAGAGTTTGAATTTTTCAAATATGCTGCCAGTGTAGCTGACCGCTTCTTTGGTGATTGGGGTAACGAATCCTTTAATTTTTTTAATGCTCTGTGTTTACTTGTTCTGTTTTTAAAAACACGTCTTTATCATTTCATTTGAATTTTTCGTGTTCGCAGAGAGCTCGACGTTTTTATTCCTCGCTAAATTTCTATATTTTCTTTTTCGTTTTGTTTCCTTCTCTCTCGTTTCAGCTTGTTTTGCTCTGTACATGCGCTTTCTAGTTGCATCAGAAGTTTGTTTATACTCAGTCTGTTTGACAGTTTTGTTTTTATGATACGATGCTAGCTTTTGTTGTCGTCGTTTTTGAAGTTTCTTATTTCTATAAAACTCTAATCTTTCTCGTGGGGACATTTTCGTATCCATGGTATCATTGTCATTCTTCTGAAAACTGCAACAGATAAAAACAATTAAAGACCCTGTAGATTTGTAAAATCCTAAGCACAAATACCAGTACCGAGACAAATGGGTCGCCATTCAGGTTTTCAAGGATAATCCTCATTTCCTATCAATGTATTTATCTAATTAATACAATAATGAATAAAACACGAATGCTTTATTTAAAAATATAATTCTGTAAAGTTCTATTAGAAAATAGCGGGCTGGCGTCGTTTTTGAAAGTGGGGCTAGACTTTTTGACAAAAGAAAAAAAAGTTGGAGGGGGGATCTCTATGTTTATTCATTTTTACATGTAAATTTACTAAAGATTGCTGTGAGAAAAATTGGAAGGGCCCCCCCCCCCCCCCCCCGATGCTACGTGACCTCTAGCAGATTTTGTATGACCGCTAATGTCCGCTTTTAAATTACTTTAAGATTTATCACGCGTGTAGGATATTATTTTTAAACGGATGGATCGGTCTATAAAGATCTTGACTAAAATGGTATAAAGAGAATATGGGTAGAGTGTTAGGATTTGATAACATTACGTCTTTGCATCATCTAATTTTTTTAATCAAGTTAGTCCAGATTAGAAAAAAACGGGTATTTGGCAGAAAATGTTATTGTTGCTATATAATAAAAAAAAATTACGAAAAGGACACGCATCAAAACTTATATAATAATTATTTATCAACCAACGTTTTTCGTTTGGACGTTATCAGTTTTAAATATATCAACGTCACGTCACAGTCACGGAGCGTCAAACATAAATGGGACATTTATTTGGACATTAAATACTTTCTGTTTTCCTTAAACTAATATGGGGATTCATAAAATTTTGATATGTCTCTGTAGCAAATTTTATGTACTGTTGTCTGTTGTACTTATTTTAATAATTGCGATTGTATATTGCTTGAAATTTTGCACTAAAATCATTAAATTGCTTAAAAAGTGCAGTATTTTTTAGATTGGGACATTTCACTGGACAACTTAAAAATCAACCTGCCTTAACCCTTTAACCCCCATTGACGCATTTGGACGCACTTTGATAATACATGTATTAAAAGTTTAATTACTCGCTTATTTTATATCGTATGATAAAGAACTAGATATCAAAAGAAAATACAAATCCTCAGGAAAACAGAAGTAATTAAAGAAAAATGATTAATAACTTAAAAAATAAATCATAGTTAAGATTTAAAATAATATTTAGCTCTTCATTTTGAATGCGCATTGTCGGACAAGGGCGGCTTCTACAGCTCGAAAGCGCCGAATTAAATAAAAAAATCCCTGTAATTATTAAGTAAACAAGTAATACACCACTTTTTATACATCCTTAATATTATTTATACATGTTTCATGTGATTTTTTTAGAAGAACAAAATTATAAACAGGGTTCAATAGTAGTACGTTGTTGTACATATATTTTTTATAGTTTTCATCAACGCGGTATAGGCTAGTATCAATTGCATTACGTATTTATATTTGTATATAAAACTAAAATGGACCAAGATAGTAACTGCTTCTTATAATCATATATATTTTGTCAACATTTTATAAAATACGAAGTCTTTTGCCGAGATCACAACAAGCTGAATTTATCTCCCTTTTCCGTTACTACGCTACAATGTAAACATTGAACAAGCGCGGGATTTCCGAGTTCGACAGTAGAAATGGAGAACAGTTCATCGGATGACGATAGCGATACCTTGTCTGAGGGTTCAGATCTCCAGCTATATAGTGAACATGAATTTTCATCGGACACAGACAGTGACGATGATACACAGCAGACAGAGTCATCAATGGAGCCTGACAGCCAACAAACAGAAGCAACTGATGATGACTTCTGGTCTTACGATCTCCACCCAGTGGACATAGCACCATTTACTGAACAAGTAGGCCCATATCATACTTTACTGCCTGACGATGACTTGTTGAAGTATTTTTATCTTATGATAAACGAAGATTTCTTTGAAACCGCGGCTCAGGAGACGAACAGATATGCAGAACAGGAAATGACTCGCAAAGGTTCCCGCGATTCGATTTGGTACCCCACAACTTGCCCAGAAATGAAAGCTTTCTTTGGACTGAATATCATCATGGGAATAAATCAGTTACCTCGCATCGATATGTACTGGTCGGAAAACCCATTTGTTGGTAAGTAAAATATATGATTTGCATTGCATATATTGCAAGAAATTCACTAAGCTACAGGCACGTAGCATCGGGGGGGGGGGGGGGGGGGGGGCACTTTTTTTCGCAGCAACTAATTTTTTAAAATTTACAAATAAAAATTGAATTATCATGGAGTTGCCCCCCCCCCCCCACTTTTTTGGGAGCATGTAAAATATTAATATGAAAATAAGGAAATAGGATTGAAATTGAAGTTATATACCCCCCCCCCCCCCCCCCCCCCCCCCCCCCCCCCCCCGGATTAGGATTTTGAAGATTTTGGGAAAGTCATAAATTCCTTTTTTTTTGGCTTGTCAAGATTTCCACACACACTTTCAAAAACAATGCTACGTGCCTGAGCTAAGCCGCTTGTACGATATAAAATACACAAAATTATATTGAAAAAAAATAGAATAACAAAAACCACAAAAACAACCTGCCACACAGAAATAGAAAATTTAAATAATATACCCCCTCAGAATTAATATTTTTGGTTTTCATTTCTCCCAGGAAATGAAGGCTTCAAGAAATGCATGACAAGAACAAGGTTTGAAAAATTGCTGCAGTATCTGCACATAAATGACAACCAGGCTCAAGCACCTGCTGGATCACCCAATTATGACAGGTATCATACGTGGTTTTGCTTTGGTTTATACAAAACTAATTTTTTTGTGAGGGAACTTGATATATTTTCGTTTGCTATTATTAATTTTTTGTAAAGATTGTAAAGACACATTGGTAAAAAAAAAAATTAGCAAACAGAAAAGCATGTGCTAAAATATTCACATTGAACGAATACTGGAAACAATTTTTATATCATTCAGTTCCTTTGGTAATAAAACTTGGTCCCCCAGTATGAGTGATTGCAACCGACACGTGCATTGCACAGGGAGAAAAGTAAAAAAAAAACCCTGATGAAATGTAAACTGGATCATTTTATCTTGAAGTTGTTTGAAAGTAATATAAACTGTATTTGGTTTTGATTTTCATAGCTTACTTCTATTCACATACCATTTTACTTAGAAAATAACATGAACAACCAGATGTAAATGACATGTCCTAAGTCACAATCAGTGGTTCAGTATTAGTAGAGTGTTGGCATGTCAAGTTTTGGACCATGGTTAGAGTTTTGACTGAAACCGAAATATCAAAACTAGAATACAAAACTACTATCTCAGTGAACAATTATATTACATGTATACACAGATGCAGAAATTCTGTTTGCCAGGGAAGGGGTGGGTGGGTTCCAAGATCTATTTTTTGTGACGGTACTTTACTATGTGAACTATATAACTTTGAATTTTTCGAAGGGAGTGAGGGCTTGCAGTTGAAATCCTCCACCACCACCCCCCCCCCCTTCCCCAAATACATTTTAGAATACATGTTTTATTACATTTCAGACTTCATAAAATCAGACCACTTATCGACATGACAAGAGGAAATTTCCAGAAGTTTTACAAACCAGGGAAGTGTCAGAGTATAGATGAAGGAATGATAAGGTACATGTCATGGCATTTCATCCTTGCTCTTTTTCTATCCGCTTTCTAAATGCAACTTGTTAGCATTATGCTAGTGAGAGCTGCTTGGGTCCTGGCCTGAGTTGATTTCCAGTCAAGCCATATATTTTCATTATATTTATATGTTCATTATTCGTTTCCTACTACATTACTTTATCCAGTATGTATAGATTTGCCTATATTATGATTCAATTCTCATATTCTTACAGGTACAAGGGACATCATTATGCACAGCAGTACACGCCAGGAAAACCAATAAAGCGCGGTCTAAAGGTATTTCAATATTTATAACTTTTGTAATCTTCATATCCTTTTTTTCAAAACCTTGGATTCCCTAAGTGATCATTATTTTTTTTTAAAATATTTTAAAAGTTTTATTTTAAAAAAACCCAGAAAGTTTACTGACAATACATACAGTAATGAAACCGAATTATATCATTATTTTAAAAAAATAATTTTAAGAGTTTTATTTAAAAAAAAACAGAAAGTTTACTGACACTTTTTATGTGAAATTGAAAAATATTGAAACGTTAAATTTTATAAATGTTATGACATGGAAACTTTATTTTCATGTAGATATGGATGAGATGTGAACCAAGTGGCTACACCAATGATTACAGAGTGTATCTTGGTAAACATGATTCAATGTGTGGCCCATCACTAGGGGAACGAGTCGTCAAACATTTATGCAAGCCATTGAAGTGGAAAGGTCATCATGTGTTCTTCGATAGGTAAATTAATTATTGTCAGAATGTCTGTCTGTTTATATGCAAGTGAAATGACTTTTTATGAACAAAGGTTATAAGAATTTCAGAGTTTATGCACCATAAATTTGCTGTGACACAGGATTGGTTTTATCAGTTCTGTGTTTTATTTAATTTTTATTTTTGGGGAAGGGGGAGGGGGTAACTTTTTCTAGAGATGCATGAAATGCTGGAATGCAACTTCATTTATTTGCAGTAAATGTGACACATTTATGTTCTTGTCTCATGAAATAGAAAACTTTAGTATACTACTAGCTACTAAATCTATACTAGTATGTCTCTGCTATATTGACAATTATGTAAACCAATGGCAAAAGTTTTGAATTACGATCTTGACCGTGTTCATACTACTCCATTTTTAGTGGATTATTGTTTACATTCTATCCTGTCATAGTTGCTCGAGACTGAAATGGGAATTGGTAAAATATTGTCTCTGATTATTAAATTAAGCTTGATGTCTCATTTTCAAATGACTGATTTATAAAAGGAACATATAATTACGTCTCTCTTGCATGCTGTCATATTTTTAACAACTTTAAAAAAAATCAGAATCAGTGCAACAGTCATACGACTTTCTTGATCTTATTTTATTAACCGTGTTTTCCAACGGAAAAATCCGGTTATTAAAATGGTGAAAATGGTAGGCGGGCGGGCGGCTGCCAAAAGGGTACCCTTATTGTACAGATAACTCCTCCTACAGTTTTCAAGATAGGAAGTTGTTCTTTTGCAGATCAATTGTAAATATATCAGAGGTGTGCATTTTGCTAGGATTTTGATTTCTGATCATTCATGAAAAAAATACCAGCTTTTGAACTTGATCATTTTTTGGCAAAATATTGCATAGGGTACCCTTATTATACGGATAACTCCTCCTACAGTTCTCAAGATAGGAAGTTGTTCTTTTGCAGATTAATTGTACATATATCAGAGGTGTGCATATTGCTAAGATTTTGATTTCTTATAATTTATGAAAAAAATACCAGCTTTTGAATTAGTCATTTTTTGGCAAAAAATTGCATCTGGGGTATTCCATTTCACTGGATACATGTTGACACGGATTATTGATACAGTTCACATAAATGAAAACCTGGTTTGCTGTCACCTTGACAGTTTTTCACTTGTTAAAATTTTGAAATAAAGATGGCATGGGACACTTCCATGTTGTGACGTATTGTTTATTGAAATAAACAATAAAACCAAGTGTAATTATAAATGTAGTTTCTTTCCCAATATTGTCAACTATAATAGCGTAGCGCAGTGAGTTAGAGGGATTGCTACGAATCTGAAAGTCATGAGGTTGAATCCTGCTTGGGATTTTACAATTTTTACCTCAGTCTCAGAATATTTTTAAAAGCTATATTTTGGTTAAATATTGTAAAATTTGAAAAAATTAAACCGGTGAAAGTATTTCAATTATAAGGAATTTATTCCACAATAATATTGAAAGATGCCCCATACCACCTTAAGTTCATTATATTGTTGGTTTTCTTTTCCTTCAGATATTTCACTTCTATTCCTCTTCTCCAAACTCTTGAATCCTACGGTGTATATGGTTGTGGGACTATAATGGCAAACAGGAAAGGGTTTCCCTCACAGCTGAAGAACCCACACCTTCCTGAGAGAGGAGATGCTGAACAGATGCAACATAATAACCTTGTTGCCACCGTATGGAATGATGCTAAACCTGTGTGTAGTTTTTATGTGGTAAAATAGATGTTGTATTTGTAAAAGTCTAGGTTCCGTGCTTATCTGTTTTACGTGAATAAAAAAAACAACGATTATTTGCGAGAGTAAACATGTTTTCAAATGATTTCAAAAGACAGTTTTATTTAATTTTTCATATAAATTTAATCTCAGGTTCACATTGCATCTACAACATCTGACCCTCTCGGAGATGGCCCAGCTCAAAGAAGAGTTCGGGGTGGTGGTGTTATCATCATTCAGCGCCCGCCTGCAGTTGAGCACTACCAACAACACTACTATGGAGTAGACAGGACACAGCAATACAGATCCAAGTGTCCAGTTGGCCGTCCATCCAAAAAGTTTTGGAAGTATCTGGTCAACTATATTTTTGAAATTTCTCTGATCAACACATTCCTTCTTTGGATTGAAACCCCAGGAACAAGAAAACCAACAAAACATTTCTCTATGGTTGACTGCAACTTGTCTATCGCGGAGAAACTTATTGGTGATTTCTCTAGCAGAAAGCGGGCACCTTCATGTGGAAGGGGAGTTGCAGGTATTAGTGTTGCTCACATCAACCGGCACATCAGCACGAAGTTGACAAGACCGCGTGGAAGATGCAAACAGTGCAAGAAGAATGGCAGAAGAAGTGACACATTTTTTGGTTGTAGCATTTGTAATGTACATCTGTGTAGAGGAGCTTGTTTTCAGGCCTATCACACTTATCATCACTTGCTTATGGAATAGGTGTATATATCATGTAATATCTGTTTATAATTGCATGTTTTGTTAAAATAATATGTGTCTACTTTATTTGGTGGCTTCAAGCACCTATCTAATCCACTCATATGGTTTGCATTTTTTCAAATGTGTTTTTGTCGTGTACCTGTGTACCATGTATTTTTAAAACCTTCTAAATATGTTATTGAAAAGAAATAAACTATTCATCACTGTGTGTTGGTAACTGTTGCCATGACAACCATTTTAATTTTAATGTATTTAATATTTCTATTGTATACCAAAGCTGAATTCTTTATTCATTGATTTTCTTGAAAAATTGATAAAGCTTCTTGGTTTCTTCCTTTTGAATTTTGTTGTATTCATTATGAAATAATTTCATTGAGATACCTTGTGGTCTTGTTGCTATGGTAACAATTGTTTCTGCATTTTCAAGGATGTATAATTAGAAAAAAAAAATATATCGTCGGTAACATTATATACCACATTGTAGACTGTTATTGCCTTTTCTGGGTCACTAAAGACACATTTTGAAACTTTATTACAATTGTTTGTTGTTACTTTTATTTTGATCAGAAAATGCCAAATGTTGCGCAAAGCAACATAAAAAAAAGTTGTTTCAAATTGTTTTGATTAGAATTCCAGCTGTTTAATAATACTTTACAATGTATTTTTCTGTAGAATATTCTGTATATTACTTAATCGTTCAATATGGTATCAAAATATTTCACTATTCTATGAAAAATCTATGAAAAAATATTATTTTATGATTTAAGTCCAAAACGTTGCCATGGCAACCGCATATTTGATTTTTTTAAATCAAATTTAAAATCTGCAAAAAAATGTCTTTCATTTCATATCTAGTTATTTGAGTAAAAAAATAGCCAGTATTAAGTTAAATTCAATTTGTTATGTTATAACTTTATTTTCGTAAATTGTGAAAAGTTCTGGGGGTTAAAGGGTTAAAAATATTGTTATTATAGAATAATAGTCGTTTGTATCTTATTATACAATACGTGTGCAATATATCTGTATCAAAAATAAGCAACTTACCTTCGTTTTAGACATAATATTGATGACTGAAATGTCAGTCTATCTGAATCTTCAAAAAACGGGACACCGAGTACTTCGCCATTTCAAAGGCTGCAATATTATATCTATCAACCGAACATTTGAAATGATTATGACATCATACTTTGATATGGATGTTACAGTTATATTCCAAATGTCATGCTGTTTGGCGCAAAATTGATTGTTTTATCAACCTGTGCATAAAGCGCAAAGCTACTGAATGTAACGCAGGACATCCATATATCACGTCAACCAGATAATTAAGACGTGTCATTCCTCAAAAAGTATGTAAAATTCATTTTATTTAAGATATTTTCATTATTTACAAATTTCCCTTGCCATTGATACCCAACACTTTTATATTTTCCTTTTAACGGCTCTTGCTCAACCCCTCAAAATAATCTTTAATAGCATAGGTAAAAGAGACAGCAGTGTAAGTACTTTTCGAACACTAAATCTTTTTAATATTAAGACGCACACTAAAGTGCGATCTATCGAAAATGACATTATATGTAATGACATCTGATGGAACAACGATGCTAAATTCTGTACTCTTATTTATGATTCCATCTTTTTGATTGGGTTTATACATTCAGATGGGACCGTTTACATAATATTTCAATATTATTTAGCAAAAATATTCTAAAAACATGACACAATAGATTTAATACTTATTTTTGGCAAAATAAAATGCCCCAAATGTCACCAGCAACAATATTAAGATAGTAATTTTTTTTTTTTTTAAAGCTTTAAATAATTTTAGACAACCGAATACACGGATATTTACAAAAGACTCAAGGCATTACATATCTAGCTCTGATCAAAGAACCCCTATTTCGACATAAATTTATGGTAGTTTCGCCCATTTTAATACAAGATAGATTCTCGATTCCTTATATAGGATAAGTGGGACAAAAACACTCACAAAGAAAAAAGAAAGACTTGCTCTACCTAATTTATAACGTAGTTGTAAGATAAGAAAATTCGACCAGTATAATAATCGATGTATTTCGTCAGATATTGTATAACCTTGTTGTAATCGTTTACACAAATAGGTGAAGGAATTGAAGACATGGCTAAAGAAAATATGTCGAAGTTAGGCATACACCGTATCAGATGCCAAAAAGTTTTATTAAAAACGTTTAAAAAATTGGATTTGATAGGAACAAACAAACTTACCCTTCCCCCACCCATCCCCCTCACACACACACACACACACACACACACACACACACACACACACACACACACACACACACACACAAGCCACGTTTGTGGAAAGGCTTTAAGCCCGATCCAGCTTTCAAAAGCTTATGGCTATGAATATCTGTATGTTTTGGATTTTTTAAAAGAATGATTTTGTTCTGATACAAGACAAATGTAAAAATTGTTCTAATGGACAGACATACAACACAACTAATGTTTTACATCGCTAGCAATGGTAGAAGTTATCTCAAAAACCTTTATGTCTTGAAGGACATTATATTTTACCTTTAAAAAGATAACGCACGATAACAAATCTTTAACACTTAATGTCACATAAATTTCCACTTTAATCGACCAAGTTGTACCTTGTATTAAGCGTCTTGTCTATCACAATTTCAGACTCTGACAAGACCTGCAGAGGCAAATGATTATATGGTAAAAGTAAGTAAAATTATTTTAGTTTTTCATATATTTCATTTTTGCAAAATTTCCTTGTAACCTATCAATTTTAAGATTAACTTTAAAGTGAATCAATTAAGAAGTAAGATTTCAAATCAACATCTTGGGTATTGTCTTGTAACAAACAATGTCTGTGATATCATGAGGAAGAAAGCATCATCCTAGACCATATTTCAGAGTTCAACAACTTAGTTTTTATTTATTAGTAATACATAAGTAGTTCGAGTGTTAGTGATTTTAGAATTTCCAGTTAAAGAAGGATATGTTCAATTCAAACGATCCCTCATAAATGTACATTGTAGAAACTAACCACTGAGCAAAACATATTTGAGCAGCCTTCTCTTCCTATATACTTTTCAGGAAACTGGATTGTCCACTTACACGTTCTATAGCCCTAATTCAACGCCTTCTCTTGAAACAAAATCATTAACTTAACTTAACTCTCTATTGACCTATAAAAAGATTTTCGTTTCGCTTTACGTTAAGCAACATATGAGTTTACCTATCACAGTGTTAGATATTTGACAACACTCGGTCTACTGAATCATATCAAAATATCTATATTACTTGGAAAGGAATAGCAAGATGATAAAAAATCTGATTTTCATTTACGAATCTAAAATCTCTAACTTTGATTATTTCTGAAAAAAGTAATTGATTTTTAAAAATCTTGAAATTTCATTCCCAATGAAGTTTGTCTTTAACGAGACCGGGTCTCATTTTCTCTTTCTTGAAGTTTTACTTCAGTGTCAATTATTTTTAGATTAAAGATATTTTATTTATTATCCCGATTTCTTAGGAGTTGTACCGAAAGTTGTCAATTTTACTATTGAGCAAAATGGAGAATTGTTGTATATGCGCAAAATGTTCACCTTTTTTCTATAGTTTTTGTATTTCTGCCCTAGGGTTTTCCTGTATGAAAACTTTTGTAGAAATTTTGACAACCTGCTTTGGTCCAGCAATTATATCAAAGTTGATTTTTTTCAATTTACGATATACATTGGCAAAAAAAATCATTATTAGAAAAATAATTTCAATTGCTTAATATATATTTCTTATGATGTCATGTAAAAAAAAAATCCTAACTAAAAACCTTTGTCTGCTTCACATTTTTTTCTCCGGCTTTATGCATAGTTTACATTGCAGGAAAACGATGTTGTCGTAAGCGCCGTTAAATCATTTTATCAGATTAAGTATATGTTTTCACAAATTCTCGATTTACGAACGTAACAAGGAATCTTAACTTTGAATAAAAACAAGATGCAAAAGAAAGTGAATGCACCTTCAACTCCTTGAAAATAAAAAGCTGCGTAAAACCATGCGCACTCGAACTGTACTCAACCTCGTTAAAACAGTTGATTGTGCTTAAAATGATGATAAATTATTGACGAAAATCTAATAGTGATATCAAGACTTTTGAAAATGAGACTAACCGAATCCCAAAATTTATCGCGTCCAAATGTGATAATAACTCTTTATTGAGTATGTCCTAGATTTCTGAATTTTTAAAAACGTGTTGGTTTTAGAAGCCTAAAAATTATCATATTGAAATTTTACTTGGACCATTTAAACTAAATAAACAGTTTATGGCTAGAATACCATCAACTTCCATCTCCATTTTACATTTATCTAGACAATAGGTCTTTGTTAAGTCACTTCTTCGCACTAAAATTTGTTACTTGAAGAAGTTTTATTTTATTGGTAATTGATATATTTTCATATGCAAATAAAAGATTCTGAAAATGATTGCCAACAAGTCAACAACTGATTTACTGATAATGTTGGTAACTGATGCATTTAATAACGCCTTACTTAAATTTTTTTATTGTTTTATTCTCATGGAATTTTGTATTCTTTTAAATTGAAGATCAGAATTTAAGTTTTATTTCATTTTATTACATTTTAAAACATGTATATTAAAATGAAAATTTAAGATGAACAAACTATAAAAACTATTTGATATTACAGAATAATGCAATAATACTAAATGCAATTTCAGATTTTACAATGTCTGAAGAAGAGATACCCAAAACAGACAAACACTATTCGGTATGTGATATTGAAAAGTGCAAAAATTACTGCCAATTTTACTGCATTCCTTGCCACTTACAATTGTGTGAACAATGCTCATATGATCATTGGAACAGTCTGGAAAGCAAGAAGCATGAATTGGCTTTCTACCCACTATGCACACGACAACTCCCTGAAGAGAAATGCAAGCTCCATCCAACTCGAAATCTATACATTCTTTGTAAACATTGCAATTGTCCTCTATGTACTAAGTGCATGCTCATGGAAGATCATTCCTCTCATCAAATGGATGATTTGGAAAACCATTATTTGAAAAAGATTGCATTTTGCCAAATAGAAATCTCGAAAATCCAGGAGTATTTCCTTCCAACCTCAGAAGGCTTGAAAAAGGATATAGATGACGATATAAAAAAATTAAAAGATGTAATGATTGACATCAGGAATTCTATAAAGGCTGAAGCTGAGTCTCTGAAAAAGCTGGTAGATATAGTGGCGTTAGAAAAAGTGGAACAAGCCGTTAAGATAGAAGACTCACTCCTCAATGCGTTAACATCACAGAAAACAACTTATGATGAATACATTGCAGACCTTGAGAATGTTGCCCAAGAGTTTCATAGCTACATGTCCTCAACCAATGTCAGAGATTTTTTTCCTGATCAATTTGCAAATTTGAAAATTGAGGCAATACCAGAGGCAATTCAATTAGCCCTTCCATCCTTTACTAATGGTAATTTCAAACACGACGATGTCTTTAAGCTTCTTGGCGATGTAAAAGTTAACAACAATGAACAGGTAAAAAGGAAAATAAAATCTCAGTTGTTCTCTGTCACCAAGGTAAAAGAGTGTACGGTACCAGGCGTTGACAGTGCATTTCATGTATCAATTGATAAAACAGGCAGACTATGGGTCAGTGATGATGACAATAAACTGGTCCAAATAGATTTACAAGGGAATCAGTTACAGAAAGAACAAACAAGTGGTAGCCATGGTTACCATACAGTTACAAAAGATAATGATCTGTTATATACAGTATTATACGATAATGTCATCACTCGGGTAACTCTCGGTTACGAAAAAAAAAATTTGATTGAGACAGGAGGCTGGGCACCAATCAGCATATACGCATCTCAAATAAATGGGGACATTCTAGTAGGGATGATAAAAGTTATCGAGGTTAAAGTCACCAGGTACAACACAACAGGGCAAGAAATACAGAATATACAGAAGGACAACAAAGGACATGAAATGTATAATAAGCCACACTACATAACAGAAAATATCAATGGCGATATCTGTACATCAGATATTAAAAGACAAGCTGTAGTAGTGGTGGATAAATCAGGACATCACAGGTTCTCATACACAGGTCAGGGGTCGGAGTTTCGTCCCTATGGTATCTGTGTTGATTTCCTCGGTCACATCATTGTTTGTGATGGTATCAATAACACAATTGACATCCTTGATCAGGACGGTCAGTTCTTGTCTCTTCTCCTGACACAACGAGAGCTACAATGTCCCCGCAGTGTATGTGTATGTGTAGATGTTGACAAATCTATTTATATTGGACAATGTGACACAAACATAGTGTCAGTATTCAAATATCTGTAGTAACAAAAGTAAACCTGTAAATTTAACATAAAGATACATTTCTTTTAAGCTTTCATAATTATACAGCACAAGCTGAATAAACGCTTTCTTTGAACATTAAAAATAAATTCAATATCTTATTTTCTTTAAGGTAGCTGGCGGGTTTGCATTCGTCATTAAATTGGACGATTCTTGTGGCCGTTTTGTGCATATTGGTTCAAGACGTCATAACGGAAACATCTCATGATTTCCAGCTTCGCTTTCATTACGTTAAATGCTAGGAGTAATTTTAAAAAATAATTATTAATTTTATGTTTGGTTTAAATTATATATGTGATTTTTCACAAGTAGAAAATGGAAACAATCACATTTTATCATAATAACATAGATAATCCGGAAGTATTGAAGCTATTTTTCCAGTCTAATAGTATCTTAAACTGTACATAAAACTAATAAATATCAGTGGTGTATTCTCAAACGAGAGAGAGAGAGAGAGAGAGAGAGAGAGAGAGAGAGAGAAGAAGGGGGTCTGTAAAATGTCTTCTAGTTTGGCGATAAATTCTTTAACAAAGAACAAAGAAACATTATGACACTACAATACAAGGATAAACTATATACTATATCATGTAACCATGCATCCAAAGCATGCGAATATCACCCGATTTCGAAATTTGAGAATTTTTACAGTAATAGTTTACAAGATAATGTGAAAATCTGAAACCGGATTATATTGCACATGCTGACAAATCTGTAACACCTCCTTCCCTAGCCTCTTGATTATAAATATGAAACTTATTATGCTCGATCTGCGTCCTCTGATTTGGAATAAGAGGGGAAAAATTGAGGTTTATTCAAGTTAATGTTTTTTTATGATATCAAATAAACGGATCTATTTTAATTTCTCTTGAAATTTCTTTATAATAAATTAACAATATGATTTTTTACATTGAAAATAATAAAAAATAAATAAGAATATAAAATTATAGTTATTTACAGACCAATAAAATCCGGAGGTACACAGAGCCCCCCCCCCCCCCCCCCCCCCCCAATTATGACAATAATATAATAAATCACTTTTTAAAAATATTTGTAATTATGCTGAAGTAAGTTTATAATGATAGACGCTCTACTCACTTTAAGGTGCCTCACTAGACCTTGAAAAGTTCTCAAATCAGCAGAAAATTACTTGATTATGATAGAATGCATGATGGATAAGAAGTATATATGTCAAATAGGCGAAAAAATGTGCAATTTTAGTTAAAAAATGATATTTTTAAATATTTCATTCAGTAAACATAAACAAAAGCCCAAGGTGGATTCGAACTCATGACCTGCAGTTCACAAGCCTGATACTGAGCTATGACGATATACATCTAAATCGATTGATACAGTTCAACAAAACATTTAGATCGCCATCTTGCGACGTAATGTCTTAAAAAGTATAAGTCTCGGTGTAGTGTAATACCTTAAATCGAAAAATCACTTTAACTGTAACAAAGTTTATTTAATTGTATGAATGTGTACATATACGACGTATATAAATGTTTTCTCACTTTCTCATTTCTGTAGTTTTGTGGACTATATTTATGTAAAAAGATGAATATTTGCTATCATTTAACCTTATATGAGGAAAAGTTTCATATTTAAAAGTTTAAAGTTTATTTCTTGAAGTAAATGTTATCACTAAGTTGGTGCTGCAGGTTAGAATTTCTTTTGACGCCGTACTTCACCGTCAAATACGGAAAAACAAAAATTGGTAAAATAATAAAAAACATGAAATTAATAGCAAAAAATCTAGCAATTACATATATACATTTTGTTTATATAAAACATTTGTAAATCATTTTTTCTTTACGCATAGAAACATTTTATTGATTCGTCTTATTTGTTTAAAAGTTATTTGCAATTTCCCAAAATAACTCCATCCATAGAATAAGGAGGAAAAGTGAGCAAAGTTGATAAAAATTTTACATAATGAACTGTGAATCCTAAAAAACAATAGGACAAATTTTCAGGGTATGTGAGATTTTTTATGGGGTAAACACGCCACCCACCTTAAGGAAAACGGGATTAAGTCTTTATTTGATTAATCAGTTCTTTGTAAAGGTTAATTGTGGCTCAAACAAACAGGTTTTAGTTAACATTCTCTAAATAGTACCGGTGTGTCGATCTCCAGAACATAAAATAATGTACAAATTTTCCTCCGATATATCAATATAACTATGTCAAAGCAGACGGCATTGCAGTTGACTATAAATCTGAGGCAGCCAAAGGACTGTGTAGACAATGACAAAATAATATAAGACTTAAAAAACGACACCATTTTACAGAGGACATAAAATGAAAGTTAACGTTTATTTAATTTTCAAACAATTGAAAGCAAGTTTTCATTAAGTGTTTATATGTGTTCTTTATGTTCATATCACTGTGAATTTACGAAAATTTGCAGAAGTCGCAAATCATTCAGCAAATTAGAAAACAAACAACAAATTAACCTACCAAATTCTGTTGACATAATAAAGTTGTTTTAAACTTTTCAACTCTATCAATATCAATGATAGAGATTATATATTTTACGTACTTCTTTTTTATTCCCAGGAGCAATAAAAGGTGCTTGTTTAACGTTAACATCTTTTTTTCTGGACATATCAAACACTTTGTTACATTTTCTTTAATTTTTGTTTGAAATATTATATATAACTTTTATCTTTATTTATTTTTCTTTATTCCAGAAAATACTTTCTAGAATGTAGAGTACTTTTATTAAATTTCTTTTAAAATACGTTTGTAGGGTATGAAATGGATGCAAAAAGTTTCATAATTATATTTCAATCCAACAAAACGCTCTAATCAAGTAAAAGACAAACCAAAAACCCCACAACTTTGTAAATGATTCACAGAAATCAGAGAAATTAACTCAAGGAGTTAATTATAAAATTACGAAAAGCTACGATATTCCTACAATTTTATGTCAATTAACTTTAAACATCCAGTATCAAAATCTTTCGAATTAGCTAACCTTAGAAACTACTTTCATTCATTAACTTTGAATTTCTTAACTTTTATATCAATCTTTTATAATATAAAGTATGTAAATACTATAAAGTAGTTGTATTTCTTCTTATAAATTAAACAATAAAATCTTTTCTTTTCTGGTTCGTGGTGGTACGCACTTGCAAGGTATTGAGTAGTAAAAATTTATATGGTTCTTTTTCAGCAATGATCACTGTACCTTGTGCGAATCACACACACTCACACACACACACACTTCAGTCATTCATACTGTAGTTATTGAAAGTGCACAAATTATCATTGTTGCCACTGTGAATGTTACCTAGAAGCAACAGCAAATTCTCAAAAACAGCATGTGAAAAGTCCACACTATTTGGAATTCTGACGCCAGTCAGTGCGGATGTTAGCGCGAAGGGGTCATTGGTGTGGGAAGAAGCCGGAGTACCCGGAGAGAACCCACGTTCAAGCGCGTGACCGCCATACCCTATCACATACAACAACTGTCGATCACGGGGACCGAAATCGGGTCGCAGCGGTGAGAAGCAAGTGTATTGTCCACTACGCTACTGGGACCCAATGGTCCTCTCCTCTGAACTTAATCGACTAATTCTTCAAAAGATTGATTTTAAATGATAGATGTACCACCTAGCAATGGACATAGACATAAGAGGAGCCATGTGATTAAGTGATAATTTTTTGGATACATTTAATTATAACCTCTCAGCATTATTAGCGATAGCAACTACGTTAGTCTATATTTCTGGAATACGCATGCTCGACTTTACGGTCTGGTATTCTGGGAAAACTTCAATAGATAGACTGTACGATGACCATTTCGTTTCACCATAAAAATAGATATGATTCAAATTCAGAAGTTTCTTAATTTATTGTGTAACATACACCTAAAAGTTCAAGAAAAACTTTGGTCATAATGTGCCAAGATTGTAGATATCAACTGATAAAACCTAGCTTTCCTTCCCAGCCATGATAATCACTGCATGCCCGTAGCCCCCCTCCTCCCTCTACACCCATCCCCCCCCAAAAAAAAACCCCAAAAAAACAAAAAACAAACGTAAAGATATCATTTCATAGTATGTTAGAGAGAGAGAGAGAGAGAGAGAGAGAGAGAGAGAGAGAGAGAGAGAGAGAGAGAGAGAATAAGCGACTGATACATTGCATGCAGCACCACACTGATATAATTATTTAATTTTTCGTTTTTTCCTTTTTGAGAAAAAAGCTCGATTGAAACGACATAAAAGCGGGAAATGTTTACGTCGAAGCACAAATAGAGATGATTTCTCACTGGTCAATTTGTTTTGAGTTTATCACAATCGCAACTTTTTTGGCCTTTCCGACAGATTTTGGAAATGTTAAAATACATTCGAGGTGTTTTTCTGAGCTCTGCCGAATAGCCCAGGGAGCTCTGATTGGAGTCATACTGAAAATTTCAAGCAAAGAAACGACAATTTCAGCAAAATAACCCAGTTGATTACGAACCTACCTTTGTGTAGATAAAAATGGCTACAGCGCTAGCTCACCAATCTTTTTTAAAAGATAAGCTTGTGCACCCCTACGCCAATCATTAACAATCATATTATTAACACTTGCACGACTTCCGGTTTTTTTTAAACTGATACTCCTTTTTTGATAGTTGAAATTTAATAGACAGAATAGAGAGCAAGAATGTAATTTATAGGCAGTTATTTTTGTATCGCGCTCTTTATGCAAAAAAAAAAAAAACAACAGTAAATAAATACGTTTTATGAGGCTGACATATCAACAAGAAAATGATATGCTGCATCTTTCGATGAATGTCACTTTCAAACTTTTTTCATTAACTTTATAGGATGACAATTAATCTAAAATATTTTATGTTGACGGATTACTTTTCATGCAATACGCTCTAGACCAAGTATACACTGAACTTGTTTGATCATCATTAGGTTGTGTCAGCAGTTTTTGCACAGAACTCAATCTTGCAGAGAGAAAATTTTAGATGTCAGTTTATGCAGCTAGTAAGTTTTGCTTGTTTATATTATAGCTTAGGCAACACCGGTAAATCCGGCGATGCCGTTTAATGGAAAGCACCCTGATAATAGTCGTATCTTAGACAACAATGTTGTAAAATCTCCAGGGATCAAAAGCGCATTGCAGATTTTTTGCTTAATGTCACGAAAATAGTTTTACAATTGCTCAAAAGCAAGGAGGCCGACTTAAGTTTTCGTTGCGCATGTTTTTGCACATTCTAGTACATGTATAATACGGTCGGTCTATACGTCTTATGAAATATCATTTATAGAACTGAACACATTAAACAAATTACAGTTAAAAATATTTAGATTTTCAATGGAAATTTTTATTTTTTAAACGATTTTCCCGTCCGGTGCGGCAGGAAAGCGTTGCCATTGCGTTTTATGCCTTATGTTAAAATGAAGCTTTGTAGGAGTACGTTATAATAAATAACATATAAGAAAAAGTAAAAATTGTACGCCGTAGAAATTTTGTACACAGAATGATGTTATCCTCGAGAATATCATCCTTATTTTTTTAATGAATTTATTATACCAATCTTCATTCGTAATGTTCTAAATATAATGGCACAATTTTGTGCATTTTAATATTTTGAGATGGCCCCAAATAAAAACCAGACGGTAGAATTTAATATGTTTTACACACAAGGTAGGAAATGATTTTACTAATCATATATAACAATTTAGGAAACAAAGTTATTGTAGTAATTTTTTAATCTGCGGAAAATGACAGTTTCCTATAGATTTCTATCGTAAATGTACCTCTAATTTGAGATGGTCCCTCAATAAAACCAGATGGTTGATTTTCTTGAAACTTCGCAAAAAACTGGACTTTCTTTAAATGACATAAGGGTAAAAAATAAACAGTTTTGCTATTGTAATTTTTCCGCAAAAAAAAAACCGGTCTCCTTAAATATTTTACCACTATAAATTATAGATGAAATGAGTCTGCAGCTCAGATGCTTACAGAGACTGTTACATCTAGGGCATTTTCGTTTTAATCAACAAAATACATCTCTTTAAGAACGATTAAATAAATAACACTATGAATTATCATAATTACTGATATTGCCGATTAAAAAGGTCAGGTATCTAGCTTCACTAACAGACCGTTGAATTTGGATACGGGCTCAACATTTCTGTCTGTAATATTTCGCATCTGTTCAGTATTTCGATACACTCGCTGGTACTAAGAATCAGATAACAGTAATTGTGCTTTCTCCGGATAGAAATGATAAGCTAGAGAAATATGGCATTCTTACTAGCCCGGGGCAGTAGGTAAGCAATGCAAAAAAGAGGACTCTGGTTGAAACATGCATTCCAGTCAAAGGCAATATCTTTCAATATTTCGCACCCATATGCATGAAGGAATCGGAGTTGAATAATCGAAATTTGCCCTGGTACTCTGAAAGCTTCGGGCGCCTTTTTGAAATAAGACGGGGCAAGGTGTACACCATTCCTATTATTCTTAGCCAGAGTACCTTAACTAAAACGTCAGCATATATTGTCTACATCTGGTACGAAATAAGCTGTAGATGTTTGAAAGATGGTACAATTGCAACATGGCCTATTATCAACGTCTATAACATCAAGCAATTCTAAGGGTCGAATGTTATCTATGTCAAGTGCAATTAAAGAATAAAAGCATTTATTTATCTAACTTAGAAAAATAATTTCTAAACATTTCACTCTTTTAGATCTTATTTGAATTCTTACAAGAATTAAAATAAGAATCAGGATATTTATTTTAATTGTCCTGTTTTTGAAATTAAAATAATGTAGACAAATAACATAAAAATGTATGTTAATTTTAAAAGAAATCAAATCCAACTTACCTGTAGAAGTCCATTATTGAAATAATGGTCAAAAAAGCTGTTCATTCTTTAAAATGATGCGCAGTGCTCAACTTGATGGATAATTGTAGCTAAAATTATTATTTTATTAGATGGCTACAGGAAAGCAATACATTTTTTACAAACGCAAAATTTCACCTTAATTGACACAGATAGCGGCAGCACGGTAGAGTATTGTATTGTTTATTGGCTAAATTCAAATGAATTATAAGCTGTTGAAACATATGTACATAATTATAAATATATAATGCTACACTCTATCCAATCAAAATCAAACAGTTCGCTATTGACGTTAAACAATATTCTAAAAAAATATTATTCATACATGTACATTCATAGGAGGAGAGACCCTATAAATCAATAAATCAAATGATTATAATAATGATAATAATGATAATAATAGTAATATTAATAATAATAGTGATAGTAATAATACATCAGTTGGATGTACTAGTTATCCGACATCCCGTTTTTTACCTGCCTCACGCAGAAACATTGCGAGATGGCACAATTGTTTGCGATTATGAATGGCAAGGAGTTGAACTAACTTAAACATTGAAGGACGAGACCAGTAATATTTTTTTAAATACAATACCCGTAGACTTTTATAAAATGGACAGATAAGCATGAAATGGAATTCATCCTCGACTTCACCTAAATTACAATATTTACAGATACGCATCGATCTGACAGTTCCATTATAACGGCCTTGCTCTACCAAAAGCATATGCGATGACAGTCTATATTTTGTTAAAAGGACAACAAGGTTTTCCGGAATATTTTTACTCAAATAAAATTGTAACGAAAAAGTGTCAGGCAGATACTTGTACAATAAACAATTAGAGGATGACTCGAAAAATGCGTCTCTTTCCTGAATAAAAAAATCAGACAACCTCTGCTTTACAATTTTTAAGAAAACATTAGTGTTAGCCACATTTTGTGAAAGCCAGACTTCATGCATACCCAGAGATACTAATAATTCTCTGACATTAAAACACCATGTATTTGGTATCAACTGTGAGACCATTTCCTCATATACATTGCGTAATATACAATTTTCTGTTTTAATCAATTTCAACCAATACTTAATAATACGCAATTTACGTATAATACTCATAGGTAGACGACCTAACTCTGAATAAACCATAAAGTTTGCCGTACATTTTTTAACTTTCAAAATTCTTTTACAAAAATTTGTGTGAACTCGTTCTATTTCATCACCAGAATGAAAACCCCATATCTCGGAGCCATAGTTAAGAACGCTAGATACATAGGTGTCAAAAATGCTTAATTTAGTCTCAATATTTAAATAAGTTTCATTACATAGTTTTAGAATACCAAACATACATTTCCTACCCTGCATTGCAATTGTTTTCTGTGTAACATTAAAATTCCCATTAAAATTCAAATTGATTCCTAAATAATTGAAACAATTAACAACCTCAACATGCTTTTGGTCATAGGTCCAAAAATCATTTTTACACATTCTACCCGCATGTCGAAAAACAACTATTTTTGTTTTATCTGTGTTCACACCAATATTCCAATCATTACTAAATTGATACAATTGATTCAACATACCCTGTAGACTCCCCCTTGAATTAGCTATTAACACAGTATCATCAGCATACATTAAAAGAAAAAGCGAAAGGTCTCTGAAGTCAACAGGTTCACAACAACTTCGAATAAGATCCATTTCAAAATCATTAATATATAATGAAAAAAGAAAAGGCGACAAAGCCTCTCCTTGCATAAGTCCAGTTGTTGACGAAAAATAATTTGACAGTTCAGACTTATATCTGACACATGATTTTAACTCACAATAAATATGCTTAATAATACTTAACAACTTTCCCGTGACTCCATTTGTAGCAAGTTTGTATAATAACTTGTTTCTATTCACACTATCAAACGCTTTTCTGTAATCAACAAAACAACAATATAATTTCTTTTTCTTTTTCAAATATAAAGATACTAAACTAGTAAGTGCAAAAATGGCATCTGTGGTACTATGACCTGGCTTAAACCCAAACTGCGCATCGCTTATGATACCATTGTCGTCAGACCAGCGAAGTAATCTGTAGTTCAACACTGTGGTAAATATTTTTGCCAGATTACTAACAAGAGTTATTCCCCTGTAATTGTTAACATCATTGGTGTTACCTTTTTTAAGAAGTGGAATTATTACACCTATAGACCAGCTCCTTGGGAAAGTACCTGCATCCAAAATTTTATTAAAAAGTCTAACTAAAACTGGTAAAAAAAACTCTTTAAATTTAACAAAATATTCATTTAACAGGTGATCTGTTCCGGCAGCTTTACCACATTTTAATTTTTTTAATACTGAAAGTAATTCCTCCTCATCTATGGCTTTATCTAATTCACTAAAAACAGTATCAGTACTCCTCTGCTCAAAAAATGGACTTTCAATGTCTACAATATTTTCATCTACATTACAAACACTCTTAAAATATTGATAAAAAGCATCTAAATCTAAAGAGCTTTTAATTGTTTTTCTTTTCTTGAAAATCTTGTAAAACTGTTTTGGATTGTGCTTTCTTAAATAGTTGAGTTTATTACCTTCGTGTCTGACAAACCTATTTCTAGTTCCAAGTACATGCTTTTTGTAGACACGTTTGTTTTCACATAAAGTGATACGATTTTGAACAGACCTTTCCCAATTAAAAATACGTAAGGAGCTTTTATAAACTTTACGGAGTTCTTTACACTTGTCATCGAACCATGGCTTATTACTACTGGAAGAGTAAATGTTGTATTTGTTTACTACATCTTTAAGAATAAAATTTCACAAGTAATCCTCTTGATCACAATTACATGCTCCCAAAAATAACATTAGAACGTAAACTTGGCTCCAATAACTAAAGAAAAGACTAGTTCAAATTTTTAAAAAAATATCAACATTGTCAACAGCTTTACCTGATAGTGTCTATTCTTAAAACAAAAGAGATAATGTTTTATGTTGGATATTAGCCTTAAACTGTCCAATCTATGAAAGGCCTTAATCAGTTCTTTTTCTCACAGAATGGACAGTTTTTGTCTTTTACAGAAAATAATTCAGGAAAATAACACACATGAATATTTACTCATTTTTATCAGATTTTGGGATCGATTATCTACCCTTAACGAAGAGGAAGTATAAAACAAGTCTCGTAAAGTCTCGTTGATATCTTTATCTTATTGACATACAAACGTCTGACAACACCCATTCAATACAAATAGAGTTTTCCAACTGCGGTTTTATGATAGACCTGTACAATTTTTCACATATATCTAAGGTAAGTCGATGTCAAACATATATATGAGAGAGCACCTTAATATATTTCTAAAATAAAGAACATTTTCCAAGTTGAATATAAATTAATTATTAAAATACCGATTGAAGATCGATATGCATTCGTCAAACGACCAATTAGCACCCTTTCATTTGTATGGCTTAAACGGCAGCGTATAAATGCGTATATTTATGTATAGTGTAAACGGAGGCAAATTAAATATTTTATCGTAAGTAAATTTCATGCACGTTACAAGATGAATCAAGCTTATTTGAGTTTAATTCGTTGGATTTAACTCTTTAATAAGAATTACTGTAGAATCATCAGATTTTGTGATGGCTCAATTTTCGTGGTAATCGTGGGTAGCCCCCCCCCCCCCCCCCCCCCCCCCCCCATTTACATCCTCAATAAATTTAAATCATTCCACAGTAGACTTCTCGTGCATTTGCATAAGAGATTCCTCTGACTCTAACCTCGCCTTTATGATCTGACGTTCCCTTCGTAAATTTCATGTTGTAAAAGGGGTCAGATAAGTATTTTTGTTTTTTAAAATATAAAATTAATGTTAATGTATTGTTGTTAACAGATTCCAATTTTTATACGTTTTCCTTACTTGTGAAACTTTTAACTAATGTCAAAGACTTCATCATGATCTCAGGCCAGTTACTTTCAAATCAGTTCAGAACTATAGCTTTCATTTAGAATTGAGCAAAAGCAATTCTAAAATAATACCAGAATTGGAGCCAATCGTAGTATCAGATAAGGCACAATTAGAAAAAAAACTTTCTTTAATAGATTACAATGTCTGAAGAAGAAATACCCGACACAGCCCAACATTATTTGGTTTGTGGTACTGGAAAGTGTAAGAACAACTGCCAGTTTTACTGCAATCATTGTCATCGACAATTCTGTGAGGAATGCACAGATGAACATAAGAAAAGTCCGGAAAACAATAACCATGAAGTGGTCCCTTACAGACAACGCAAACCACAACTTCCTGAAGAGAAATGCAAGCTTCACCAAAAACGAAATGTAGATATATTTTGTAAAGATTGTAATGTTCCACTGTGTTCTAAGTGCATCTTCATGAAAGAGCACTCCGGTCATCAGTTTGACGACTTGGAAGAAAAATATGCCGAAAAGTTTGCATTTTGCCAAAATGAAATCTCCAAAATCAAAAACCATTTCCTCTCCACAACACTTGATTTCAAACAAGAGATAAAGGAAAATGTTACAAAATTAAAGGACGCACTGGAAGACATCAGGAATTCTATAAAAGCTGAAGCAGAGTCTTTAAAAGAGTTAATAGAAAAGGTGACATCAGATAAATTGGCTCAAGTCAATACAATAGAAAATTCTCTTAAAAGGTCATTAGAATCCCAGGAAACAGTTTTTGATGATTACATTGCGTACCTTGATAAACTTGTTAAAGAGTTTCACAGCTATATGTCCTCAAGTGACATCAATGTTTTATTTTCTGATGATTTTGAAAATTTGAAAATCCAGTCCATACCAGAGACAACACAACCAGACCTACCGATGTTTGCTGCGGGTCAGTTCTGCAGAGATGAGGTCACTAAACTACTTGGTTGCGTTAACATTCCTAGCCATGAACCCGAGAAAAGGAAAATAAAACCCATGGAGACTTCCTCTTCACGGCTGAAACATACAGGGGAAAACATGAAACCAACACTGTCTCTGTCTTCCTCTGTCACTAAGGTCGGGGAGTACACAGTACCAGGTGTTTACAATGTATTTCATATATCACTTGGTAAATCAGGCAGACTCTGGGGCAGTGATAAACATGGTAAACTTGTGCAAACAGATCTACATGGAATTCAGCTACAGAAGATACAAACCAGTGGCCATGGTGGATATGTATATGGCATCCACAGAGTTACACAGGACGGGGATCTGATGTACACAGACAGAAAGAACAAAGTCATCAATAGGATAAAACAGGATAATACAATCACTGAATTCATTAAAACGGGAGGCTGGTCACCTATTAGTATATACTCCTCCCACATCAACGGGGACATACTGATGGGGATGATAAAGGGTGGAGAGGCTAAAGTCACCAGGTACAACAAGACAGGAGAGGAAATACAGAACATACAGAGAGGCAACATTGGACAGGAACTGTATAGTAAACCACACTACATCACTGAAAACATCAACGGTGATATCTGTACATCAGACTTGAACAAACATGCTGTAGTGGTGGTGAATAAATCAGGACAACACAGGTTCTCTTACACAGGTCAGGGGTCAGGGTTTATTCCAAAGGGATTATGCACCGATCTCCTCGGTCACATCCTGGTATGTGATACACATATGAATAATGATACAGTTCATCTTCTTGATCAAGACGGTCAGTTTATATCATTTTTACTCCCAAAACAAGTGAATTCTGCTAGTGTCTATGTGGATAATGAGAATAATCTCCATGTGGGACAGTATGATACCAACAAAGTGAAAGTGTACAAGTATCTAGAGTAACTTCATGTATATGCAGTCAAACGTGAAGATTATTAACATAAATATATACATTTACTTACTACTACTTTATACACTTACTTACTTATGTAATAATATCTTTACAATTGTATTTTTCACATTTATGAAAATGCATGTAGTGCCTTTTAATATTGTCTTAATAAAAAAAAGTCAGCCACAATGCATTTAACATTGGATTATACGGTTCATATGCTAGTAAACATGTACATAAAATTTGAAGGTTTTTAATAATAATTATTCTATACCGAGTAAAAGAGCCTTCAACCCAAACCTAAATATATGATATTAAAATGTTGGCGTTCAGATCCACAACACGAAAAAGAAAATAAATATTCAGTAATCGAAATATAGAATATTTGAAAAAATGGAGACTGACCCTGTACAGATTACCAAAACGAAACATGACAGAACTTTTGCTATGAACTAAACACCAGGTATGATTTTAGACAGTAAGAAAGCATTTATTTTTAGCGTTGTGAGAAAGCGTGTGGGGTGGGGGTTGCATGTAAAATAACTTGGAAAGTAAATTTAGGCTTTAGATTTTGAACTATATAAACGATGAATTGAAGCAATCTACTGTGATCAAGAAAGGACCACGTTGGGTATTTCACCTTTTTACAGAAAAAAGCATGGAAGACATTCTGGGTGTCCCACTATAGGACTGAAAAAGAAGAGCAAAAGATTAACGAGCCACACTGCTAACCTGAGCAATAATTTACAATTCCGATTCACAAAATATAGTAGCTATTCCTCCCTCCTTCTCTGCCAAGATAGCATTGATGTCACATTGATGATTTGGCCCACATAAAGAGGATACAGTTTTTACATTGAATTATATATTTCTTTTATAATTTGAAGAAAATGGAAGCTTTAAATAGTGAAAGTAGAGGAAAAATTGAAAGAAATTTAAAAACCAAGATTAAATCATACCGTTGCCCCGGTGTTCAAACAGATGACATAGATATTAGTACATTGAATTATATATGTTTTAAGGTAAATTACATGCATTTAACTTATTGAGAGAGAACTACTACGCCACTGTGTAGCAGCAAGTTAACTCAATACATAGACGTTTTAAATCTGTTTTTGAATCATCATGACCGGAAGAGAGCTATCTTGTAGAAAAAAATTAAAAGGTACATGCTAGAGAGGAAGTGGAGGTCCCCTCCACTGGAAAATTAACATTCACTTGGTAAATACGAAAATATGCCTCGAAGACCCTTTTTTCCGTGGCGAAGACAATTATTCCTCCTATTCGAATTTTCTGGATCCTATCATTGGGGCATTTAGGAACCACACCATTCAGACATTGGTCAGTCAGTCAATCATAAATTTTTTTTTTAATAAAAACATGTTTAATTTAAAAATAGCACACATGAAGTAATGGATGTTTGATCCGATGAATCATGACGTCATTTGCTCATCTTGTCTCAGAGCGCCGCTCCAATCTAAAAAAAAGTATTCAACTTTACTAATATTTGAATCAATTTGACAGTCATACATAAATGTAAATGTTTTGCTCATCAAGTAAGTTTTAGGACCTTTAATGAATCAGTTCTTTGTAAAGGTTGTGTCCCAGACAGACGAGTTCTGTGGTGGTTCCTTGAATAGTGATGGTCTCTCCAGCGTTTAGAATGAAGCCATCGTACAAACATCCGTCTGAAACGTCAAAAGAACGCCTTAAATTTAGACGTTTAATTAAAGCAGACGGCAGTACTGATGTAGTAGAAATCCCATCAAAATTGTTGTTGATTTTTTTATGTATTTTGAATTAAGCAATACCAACCTTGACCATTGCTGCTTCTTTTTGTTTCACAGTTTCCGCTACAAAAACACACATACAATTTTTAGCTAAGTTTCATAAATGAAACTAAATATTAATAAAGGTTGATTATCAAAGGCCTTTTGTTATCAAAGTTTACAATTTTTAGCTAAGGTATAGATAATCTGAGATTCCTGACTTGTCAATCTAAGGGTAATGGTACTCAGGTGACCGTTAAAACCTTTGGGCCTCTTGTCTTAAGAAATAAAGGATCGGTAGATTTAAATATACTAACTATATACTAGATTTGCTTACTATAGAGGCGTGATGTTGCTGAGGTTGTTTCTGCCCAGGCAGGTCATCTTAGCGAGGCAGGGTTTGATCAGGATCTCTTCACCGGTAGAGTAGACACGCCCATCAAACAAACATCCGCCTACATAGAGAAAATGTCTTAATTATATACATATATTGAAATTCCAAAAAATGAAAATGTATTGTGCGCCAATTTTTAAATATTTTTAAAACGGTTTGACCAATGAACCACGCATAAATAAGACACGTGGTTGAAAGACTCACTTTGTCCATCGTCAGCACGTTTCGTCATTGTGTTAGAGCAATCACCGCTGAAACAATTCGAGCAATCATAAACTGAATGCATACCCAGTATATTTATATTGGATGTATGTGAGAATAGTGACGAATAAAATTTATGTTTACGGTAGTAAATCTTGCAGGCGAAATATCAATATCAAAGGCCAAAAATTGAACGATGTACACACTTAATATTTCTATATAGTTAGTCAGTACAAGACTTACAACAGAGGAGTGAGGCTGGAGTATAAGTTGTTACCCAGACATGTCATCTCCCCCAGACAACCAGCAATGACAACTTTCTCGTTCTTCTGATAGACGCGGCCATCGAACAAGCAACCAGCTGTAATTAAAAAGGTTGACTTTTTTTTCTTTTGCAGAAATGAATTCCATAATTACAAATTGCGCAAAGAAGATATTTTACTTTCATATAACTGTTTTAGCCATTTATTCTGTGATAAAAGAACAGAAGAAAATTAAAGTGGTTTTGTTACAATGTGTATTTGACATTGACCCGATAAAACATATGACCAAGACTTATAAATCGACCAGAAGTCGTCGTTGAAAATGGGTCATATTGCGACCTCTACTGATCTCATCTTACATGTAATCGAAATCTCAAGTTATCCTGCTATTACATTGCATACTTACTTTGACCATTGGCCGCTCTCTTGTGTGGACAGACGCCCCTAAAAATTATAGATATTTTTAAAACTAGTGTAAAACATATTATACTTAAACTTTTTTTTCTGTTACCGAACTATAATAAGAAATGTTTACATGTTCTTCGACCTTTAATAAACGTGAATTTGGAAGAAGAAAAATTATTATGATAGTACATGGTTACCCCCATTGCTGCAGATCGCCGTAGGCGTTGTTGCCTAGACAAGTCATGGCGCCTAGGCAGTGAGCTATCACTATTTGTTCTCCGGACGAGTACATTTTGCCGTCAAACAAACATCCTGCAAATTTAGAAAATGCACGCGTGTACAAAGGCATAATGAACAAAGGAAGAAACTTTCTAAAATCATACTTAACGAAACGTCGTCAAATTTGAAAAGATAAACACGTATTATTATGCTTTGGATTCATCAGTTAGTGTGTTTTAATTAAATCACCGGTAGGTTTTTAACGCAGACTGGTGTTAAAATTATTACTTCTTTTTTTAAGCAAACACACGACAAAAAATATGTTTGAATTTTTCCGGGAAAACAAGAATTTTCATCCAAATCAGATGCGATGTTGATTTATAGTTTGAATTCATTAGAAGGAATGTTCGTTTAAAAAAAATTTAAATAGAATTTTGGTCATTTACCTTCATTTGATATTATTTTTAAAAATAACTCCGATTCTAAATTGAATAACGTTATAGTTTTGATTCAAAAGTTATACTAGTAAGTTTAAAAAAAACTATTTGAAAAATAGTTTACTTGTAAACCGTGCATTTTTTTTCTTCACAATTTTAATATCTAAACTAATCACCAGTATACATATAGGTAGATTCTCCATTGCATATTTTTTATTTTAAAAAATCATCAATTTTCGTGGAGAAAAAATATCTGTGAGAAAGGTACCTGCATTGGCTTTACTTGTATTAAGCTGCTGCAAAAATGTAACTGGAAGAGTCATATCCTATAAATTGTCAATGCGTTGTGGATCTTGGTAAGCAACCAAAAAAAAAATCGACGAAAATTCAACCTCAACGGTTTTTTTTAGACTTTCACGGTATTTTTGTCTATTTCTGAAACGAGTCTTTTGGGAAAGAAAATCATTGTCTTTCTCACCTTGTTCGGCATATGCAATGGACAAAACGGCAGCTGCAATAAGGAGAAACATGTTTGCCAATCAGCGACTGAATTCGTCAAAATCTGAGCGGGAAAGGTTGTTACCAAATCATATAAATTCTTTTATATTTATACTCACATGTTAGACCATGCTTCTGGGTTTATGTAAAGCAGATAAGGGAACACGTGAAAAACGGCGGGTCATGGTTATATCCCAAAGTATATTCCGAAATTATTCCAAAAGTGGTGCGATGTAATGATATTGTTACCAAGTAATGCGTAGATGATACCGAACTTAACTTTATATATACCTATGCAACGTCATGGTTAAAATTTATATTCCTTATTCTTTAGAATAGATATTGAACAGGAATTATGACCAAACAGGCGAAATATACAAACAGTGAATGCTTTAAGTAACCATGACGTGGAAATCTTTTTCTTTGATGAAAATATTTGTATAGTAAGAATATTTGACGTTGGGTCGTGACGCCAATACTGTATAGCCCTTATATTTAAAGTTACAATGTCTAGAATTCAAAATCTTTGTATTCTTTCTTTTGCAAAATGAATTTCATTTTCTTTCATTTCAGAAAAAGAAAAAAAAGTTTAATAATCATTCTTCATATTGCTATGACAGGTAATAGAAGAATTAAGTTTTACAACTGTTTTAAATTTTAATTTGAATTAAATTGAATTGCCAAGAAATGGATGATACTAATGCCATCACAAAAATAAAGCTAAGTGCATTGTGTCTGAGGAAAAAATATGACATCTATTATTTTTTTTAATTAATTAGAAATGGTAAAAGAAGTCGGCATCATTGCAATCAATTTTGTCTTTCTAAACAGTAATCAATTTCAAGTACGGAGAAAGTTTGAATTCGCTTTAATACCGTTCTTTTAAGATATTTCTACTAACATTCAATCTCATATCGCAAAGCAACCTATGGCTGATCGAATGGCAATCACACAGAACTCGTAACTGATTCAGCTTGTATGGAATATGTTTAATTATCCAAGTGTCCTCAAATAACCGACTTGAACCATGCGCGGATCCAGAATTTTTTCCTGGGGGGTGGGGTGGGGGAGGAGTCCGAGGGATAAGTAATAGTGTTTGCCGGGAGGAAGGTGCCCGAAGCGTATTTTCGATAATTTTACCATGTAAATTTATTTTTTTTATTTTCCGGGGGCCGGGGGGGGGGGGGGGGGGGGGTGGTCCTGAACCTCTCCACCTGGCACCCCCTCTAGATCCGCGCATGCTTGGACCACATTCAATGAGTTGTTTGTTCAATCTCAAGTAAGTCACACAATTTTTATAATCTCGATTATAGACAACAACTAAAAATGATTGAATATGTCATAAGTGCCATAAGTGCATCGTGGTGCATTTTGAGTTGTTTTTTGTTACACATTGAACTAACTGTAATGAGAGAAATCCTGAGAGAGAGAGAGAGAGAGAGAGAGAGAGAGAGAGAGAGAGAGAGAGAGAGAGAGAGAGAGGCGGGGCAAAATATAGAATAAGGTGGAACAATGGGGTTTTCTATCATAAATTTTAATCATATAACAATAAAACTAAGAGGATAACAACATTACATACTAACAAAATGGACAATTAAAATATGCTACGTAGATTTACATCGTAAACTTACAAAAAACCATGGTTTTCACACACAACCATGTATATATATATATATCACATGATTAATCATTTTTAGAAGCAGACAAACTATTTTGTAGAACTGAACAGAATACAATAGTTTTTATCCTCAAAAAAAAAAATGTTTACTTTATTTTAAAGAGTATATTATGCATGTAATTAAAAGTTATTCCCAAACGCTTTTTCTTGTTTAATATAGTAAAATACGCTTAGTATAGCACAATTTACAGTTTATAATGATTCAAAACAGTCTGTCCCAATCACATACAACTATAACTGTGTTTTACTTTATTTAAAGCAACCAATGTAATGTATATGTATATGTAATACCCAGGCAATTAAGGTTAATTTTCATGATAACAATTTTCTCTTTTTCTTGCTGAACATATTAAATTATTTTTATACATGTACACGTAGTTTTGAGCAATAGCAAATCATGTTCAACTCAAGCTATCTTTCTTTTATCCTCATAACAAATGCACCTCCAAAAAAAAATCTTCTTGTATGTTTTTTATCAAATTATGTAAAAACAACAGCGGCTGGCAGCTATGATATGCTTATTTTGCACTGTCCAAATAACCTAGATCCTTACACTATTAATAAATGTTCCTGTGGTCACTCAGTGTAAAGAAAAAGGACTTGGCCATGGAGCATCACGTATTCCCTACGGATTGTGTAGACTTCCAATTCACACAGTACATTTACTGTTGCTGCAATTCAGCTGTGGTAGAACAGCTTTATCAAAAAAGCTGGGGATATTTAGTTTTTATAGCATTGATCTACAAAAAAAGAAAAAAAATTTTTAAAAGACATGAATTTTCATTTTATTACATTTTTCTTTTTTTTATACATTAAACTTGCACATATCGAGGAATGCGCAAAACAGTTTATCTTTACACAGCATTGTCATTTTTCAAACCCACAAAAAATATTTTATCAAAATATTCAATTCCATGAGTTAGAGCCAGTAAGTATTTTATTACATACTTGTATACCACTTTCATGAATTAAAACTAAACTTTCCTGAGCTGAAAATCAAACTACTCAAGTTAAAAATACGATATTCGGGCTCATTTGATGTGTATTGAAAACTTTTTCATGAAATGACATTATAACAGGCTTAAAAAAAATACTGAGTCATCATTAATAAACTAACTGAGTTTATAAGTATATTAATACAGTCATACATTTGTACTGATATCATAAATATTATAAATCTAGCTGCATGGTTGTAGCTCCTGGTCTGAAAAATTTTGTAACAACAACCTGCAGCTATTTAAATTGTGGGAGGGTTAAAAACTATGATTAACTGTTTTACATGCTATTTAACAATTAGTATCCTCAGCTAGATAACGGGTCTCTAATTAGAGAATTACATAGGCTATTAGTGTAAACAATTTATTTCGCTGCTCAGCAACTTTACATAGCAAACTCGAAGTAATTAGAATGTTACAAAGCACAGGATTACTATGTATGGATAAATATATATTTCATGTATATCAAATATATATATCATGTAAACTCACACTGACCAACCGTAATGCTAAACATTCTAGATTCTCTTTTTAAGAGGGAACTACATTTTTTTAGGAGAAAATTATTTCAACTATTGTTCATGCAACTCTGGTAAACTGTGCAACATAGCTACAGCCTGGTCATTGCTTAGGCCCCCCAAAAAAATATTGTGTATTTAGGGTAACCTGACTAACCTACAAAAATGCCCCGATCCTACCATTTTTATATGTCTGTTTTTATCCAATTGTTATTTTTATATATAATTTCCAATAAAAACCCATTTTTAAATATGATATAAACAAACATTCTTAGGATGTTATATTTGTATCTGTGCCCTCATGCAGATAAATATATGATAAAATAAAAAAAATCCCTACCTACCTAACTTATTTTTTTTTTGTCAGTGATACCCTAAACACAAAATTTTTTTTCTTAGGCCTTACACAATGAGCCTGTCCGAAAATGCTTGAAAGTACATGTACCTCTCTTTCTGCATGTTTCTTCTTGGTCAGGATGATCTGAGCTTTATGCATGTCTCCAAGTTTTGCTAGATGACGAGCCTCTTCTTCATAGGCAGCCATGTCTGCCTTCACGGTCTCAACATATTCTTTAAAACGACAAAAAAGAAACCCATAAATCAAACCTGTCAAATTGAAAATCCTTAACTCTCTATCCTGAAGCAGACATGTAATGCCAAATGCAAAGAGCACACTGTTTTTTGTTTTTTTTAGTTATAAAGGTTATTTATTATAAATCCAATAAGTCTCAGATATGTCATAGATTAGGGAAAGAGAAACTGACTTCCCTGTAAATTTTCTACAAGTATGTTCATGCTGTGTTTTACTCTAAATAAATGTATGCCCTAGCTTGGATGACAAATCTTTTACATTTTCCAAAAAGCAAAAGGTTGAAATATGTTCCCATATTCCAGGTTGAACATGGTTGCTTACTGTAGATGACTGAGAGTTAAAAATCACCCTCCATTCCATCTCCACTTACTTATGAGTCCATCAGCCCCTCCTTTCTTCAGTTCCTCTTGTTGCTGCTCCATCTTCTCAGTGATGAGCTTACTTTTCTGCATTAATGCCCTTGTTTGTTCAACAGTCAGTCTGTCCCTTAAGCTTGCAATCTATTAATAAAACAAGCACCACTGACATCTCATAAAATAAACACTCTACACCTGGATTTTAATATCTACACATTCTTACAATCACTGACTAAAGTAATAAGTACATGTACTGTAAATACCGGAAATGCTAAATGTAATACTGTAATTGTATTCTATCTGTTTTTATAGAAGTAGCTTTCAATTAATGAATTACATGTAAGTACATCACTAATTGTCATCTTTAAATATAAATGAATACAAAATAAAGTTTAATTTTTTGGGGTCTTATATATACACCATAATTAAATCCTATTAAAGATGTTTTTTCCTATAGTGTTTTCAGTGACCTATGCCATACCTGTAAATCTAGCTGTTGTTTTTCATACTTCAACACTTCTAATGATGTGGTTCCCTGACTGCAAATATAGAGACAAAAATAAGCAGCATAAAAATGCCAACACCTTACTGCTGGGATAATGGATACTCAGGCACCAAATGTAAATGTTCCTTGTAGGAAAATTTCAAGATTACTTCAACAGAAAAAAAAAACCCTTCTTTCTTATGTTACATATATTTTGCAGCATACTGAGGAATAATATCAATTATGGTGGCTCAAACTGTGATCCATTAAAACACAATATTTATTACATGTATCTTTTATCAATAATGTAAATTGTCAAACCATTGTCTTAAATTACCTATAAAAACTTGGGCAGTCAACAAAAAATGACCTCAACTCCTCTCCCCGAAAATTAACTTAAATGCATAAGTATTTTCGAATAGAATGAGGGCTTTTTCAAAAGAATTTTTATTACTGTTGGAATATTTCAGCAAAAGTTTCATGGTATTTGTGATTTTTACTTATACTTGAATGCTACTATTTTTCACTCTTTGTTTATCGTTTAAAAATGTATACAGTATTTCAAAATTCCATACTGATTCTAGACTTTTAACATACACAGTAAAACACGATTATAGCGAACACGCTTATAATGAATTGACGCTTACAGCGAAGTGAATTTCATTCCCCAAGTCTCTATTTCATGTTGTAAACTTGACGGATATAACGAATTACGCTTATAACGAAGTTAAATTGGCCGTCCCTGGGACTTCGTTATAAGCATGTTTTACTGTAAACTGTTACTTACATTTCCATACTGGATTATTTTTTGAGCTTATAAAAATAAATCAGATTAATTTTTTGTAGATATAGAATTTAATGGCAAGTTCTTTATTTTCACAACCAAAATCAGTGTACATGAAACAAAAATACAATTTGTAAATTATTGCATTTCATCACAAATAATTTTTTTCACCTTTTCCTTTTTGATCATTAAAAAAGACTTGGTTTAATCACAGTTAGGTTTCAATAAATCAAAAATCTACACAAAAAGTTGGATTGGTTGCAATGGAAAGACATTTAATTATATTTGTACATTTTTATAAAATATATAATTACCTAAATATATATTGAGATATATGTTGTGAAATGAAACCATATTGTGTTTCAATCAATACTGCTATACATTTATATCAATAGCTCTTTAAAAAATGACTAAAAAAATAATATGTAAATGGAAAAAGCAAATCATTCAATTTAAATATACATGTATATTGAGGTCATTGGAAATACGAAGTATAATATGTCCAAAAAAAAATAAATTAATATATAAAAGTAATACTTGTGTACATGGTATAGATGCATGTAAAATAAAACGTGTGTAGAACTTCAAACTTAAATTAAAACAAGAGAGGTAAAAAAAAAAAGATTTATAGAATATAAGATCACATTAATTATAATTATTACAGATTTATTGCACAAATTAAGTTCATAGAAAAATGTCACCAATTGGACGGAGATTTTATGAGGAAACTTTTATCATAATTCTTCTCTCATTTTTCAAACTAAGGATCCATAACTTGAAATGACAGCAGGTCTATCCTCAACTGATGGTACAAATGCTTGATTTTACTTTGCTGCAAAAGCATAGCATTGATCCATCAGCTGATTGAAATAAACCTCTGTCACGTGCATTATTAGTAATCATCTATTATTTTCTGACTACCAGTACATGCAGTTAAAAGAAAGCTTTTCTTAATTTGATAAAACCAAAAACCCCATTACAGTTTTATATGAAATTCAAATTGATTTAAAAGTACTGGTACACAGAGAGGAAATATTAGGGAGCATTGCAAAATTTGTAAATGAGAGAGAGAGAGAGAGAGAGAGAGAGAGAGAGAGAGAGAGAGCAAGTTTTAGAGCATAGTTAATTTTTGTTGATAAAATATATGTTCATTTATAGCTTATTTACCTTTTGTTCACTGCTTGTTTTGGTGGAGCAGGTGCCTTCAAAGGAAAATAAGTATTCATTTATTTAATATTCAGTTGAAAAAAAAAATAATGAATATACATGTTAACATTCTAACATCCATGTAAAAACTCACTCTTCCCTTAGATGTCTGAAAGTAAAAAAAAAAAATTCGAAAATTGCAAGTTTTGATAGTGCAGAAAGTTATAATGTGTACGAAACACACTGAGTGTTTAAGCATTAGCATTCCATCATTTAATCTTATTTTCAGCAATATGATGAATTTACATTGATGATTTTAACTTATCATTATATAAAATTTATGACACAAAGGTAAATTCCATTTCAATTTCTTTTCTGATACAAGTAATCTACTATTAAACTGTACCTTGTCAATTGTCTTATAGAACTGGTCAATGACCAGCCATTTTTCCTTCGTCTCTTCCACCTGCTTACTTTTGAATGGGTCTCGTATTCGTATCTTTACCTCTAGCTTCCCCCCAACTGTCTTCCTGCCATCAGTTACCTGCAAATCACAAGATTTTTACACTTCTGTAAAGACAATGATTGCAGTGAAGATAAGCACATCTACATGAATCAATATGATTGTATCTTTTTGCATTCAATAATTTCTTCAATTGTTCTAGTACAGACTATTCTTTATGAACATATATTGCAGCAAAAATCAATGAAGAAACGGCCTTAGAGTATGGAATCCAGCTTATCTAAGTTCATAACAGAAGAAATGAAGTATGGTTCTTTAGAATAAACAGTAAACTTTATTCTCCTTCAACAGACTCACATCATAGCTGTCATGGACTGTACACTTGTTATCCAGAGGTTGTAGTTTGACATTTACTGTGCCAATCAGCTTATCACTTTTCAAAAATCCCCTGAAGAGAATAAAATTAGAAATTATTATTGTAGCAAAATTTAAAGTCTGCAATTTCAGAGCAAGACATATTAATAAATCAACAAACAGAAAGAATAAATATCTTGAAAAAAAGATGGTTCATGATCACGATTTTCATAATCCATTTAACAGTAAATATTATAATCTAGAATTTCTTTTATTATTCCAAAATCTGCAACAACTCAATATAAAAAGTAAATATTGGTTATACAATATCCATATTTAAATACATAATATACCAAACAATAAGAAGATGGGATACAGCAGTTGATGACTGTCTTTAGAAGTTTGCATTAATGTGTTGTAATTTTTTAAACATGCATTGCTGCCATTGAATCAGAATGTTTGTTTGTCTTTTTAAATTATCTTACCTTTTGTGAAATATTTCAAACTTTGCTGTTTTTCTTTCTATGACGCGAGCAAATGCTCTGGATTTCCGATTTATTTCTACTTTAAAAGATTCTTTGTATTCTGTAAAAAAAAAGAATCATATTTACTAGTACCTAATAGTTTGATAGATAATGTTCTATTTGATTGGATTTGACAAAAAATAAAACTTTGGATCCCCAATGTAGATCTGAACGTGTAAATTAAAATATTATCTTTAAAAAAATAGTATCAATTAATAAAATGTATTTTTACAAAGGCTTGTTTTTCAACAGTTCAAAATACATTACTGTAGATTCCTTATTTTATGCGAGTACTCAATTCCGCGACTCAACGATTTTCCATCAAATAGCGAGAACATAAAATCGCGAATGCCGAAATTTTATCATAGTTTCATGTACTTTACATTTGTCCGAAAATTAAAAGCGAGATTTTAGAATTCGCGAGACGGGCTTCTCGCGATTTTACGCGGATATTAATTCCTCGCGTTTAATTAGGAATTTACAGTACTTTCAAAGACTAATGGTAAACAACAGAAAGGGCCACACTTCTCTCTCTCTCTCTCTCTCTCTCTCCTCTCTCTCTCTCTCTCTCTGATTTTATTTTCGCCCAGTTACCGATTACTACAGGTAGTAGAATTAACATTCACCTGGATTACAGGATCCCTTTACGGTCTCTGACTGGGCCGTCTGGGGATCATCCTGTCACAAAAAACACAAGTCCTTACCAAAGAAACACCATTCAATTTCTTATCTACTGTCAAAGATTTTGTCTAAGACTTCAGTCAAAATATCATTACAATTGAAATAGAATCAATGTGTTTAAATGGGAACAATTGGAAAAAGATTTGCTGAATAAAGGCACAATCTATAACTTTTTAATGGGAGAAAATACAGGTGTCTGGATATCTTTGTAAAAGGTTTTTCTGAAGATTACCGGTTTACATGTATTCATGCAAGTATAGGGTGAATCTTAAATACCTGTATCAATTTCAAAAAGAACATGTATTTCATGAACTGGTAATTTTAAATCTTCATTGAACACAAAGTATTGCCAAATCATAATTTAGACGTAATGATAGACATGCATGGATAAGTATGTCATACTTACAGTAGGGAAAGGAAATTCAAATTTGATGTACGTATCTACATCTTTTTCTGAATATTCTGAAATTAATTTATCAAATGAATAAAAGAACTTGCACAATTGAAGCTGTATTTCTAGATAATTGAAACTGGAAATGAACATAAATCATATATCTTTTACTGCAGTGTTGGTCACATTCAGAATATAAAACAACAAACAAGTATTCTATTTTACTTGTTTCCAAACAATGACAGTAGACTTGGTAAACTAAATATATATAAATGTGTATTTATTTTATTAACAGTTAGGTGAAATGTATATTTGATGAGTACAAGCGTACTTACTATCAGGTAAATTATACTGTAATCCTCGGATAACTTCTACTTCTAAATCATTTTCTCCTAAATCTGTATTACATCTGAAAACAAATCATAAATCATGAAATATCAAACCGTATCACTATGATATCTTAGTGAAATCACATTATAAAATACATCAATTTTTAACATCATGCTACTTTATACATGTAGCTGGTATAATTGTTTCATCAATTTTTTAAAGCTTAAGTACTGTGGAATCACATCAATAAATTTTTAGGAAGACAATTTTCTTAGGTTGTCACATTTTCCCAAGTTCATGGAAACTTTCATGTAAATAGGTGGATGAGGGAGGCCCATGAATTCAATGATTCCACAGGAAATTATGTAACTATAGTCTCCACTTGTTACTTACTGCACTAAAGAAAACGTTTTATTTTCGTAATGAAACTTAGGCACTGGGTCATTGTGTTTGAAGGCATTTTTCAGGGCATCTAAATCCTTTCTACAACCATTCTCCATCTTCTCAAACCTGAGAATAACAATATCAACACTGTTAAAAATGTTAAACCAATTTCTACATGGCTATATTAAAATACCATTCGTTCAAAAAATGGAGATGTTTGACACAGGGGCAATAAAAAGATAATATCATATCAACAATTTTTTTTTTTACCTGGCAGCTGAAACCACATCCCCAAGTTTAGTAAAATGCTGAGCATTTGTTGCAGAAATCTGAAATGAATAATGATCTGAATATGAAAGTATGACAGTACTCAACGCTTAAGTCATTCAACTCATGATGGTTGCTTTACTACAGTACGCATAATTCTGCTGCTGCCAGTTCTTTTATTCCTGTTCTTATTAGTTTAAAAGTAATGTTGCACTCTGTATCTCATTTTGGCAATGGGATGCTGTTTGAAGTGCTCTTTGGTCACTAACCCTTATCTCATTAATGAGGTCCTACTCTAATTTCTATCCTTAATATTTTATAAAAGTTCCATTGCTCTATGTACCTGATTTTGCTCTGAGATGCTGTTTGTTCACTTTCCCTAAAAATATTTCATTAATGAGATCCTGTTCCAATTTCTAACCTATATGTATATATACTTAATGAAGTACCACTTCTATCTATATCTGATGCTGTTGGTCACTTACCCTGATCTAATTAATGAGGTTCTGTTCCAGTTTCTATCCTTTATACGTAATAAAGTACCACTTCTACATGTATCTATATCTGATGCTGTTGGTCACTTACCCTGATCTGATTAATGAGGTCCTACTTAAATTTCAATCCTATATACTTAATGAAGTACCACTTCTATCTATATCTGATGCTGTTGGTCACTTACCCTGATCTGATTAATGAGGTCCTACTCTGACTTCTATCCTATATCTGATGCTGTTGGTCACTTACCCTGATCTGATTAATGAGGTCCTACTCTAATTTCTATCCTATATCTGATGCTGTTGGTCACTTACCCTGATCTGATTAATGAGGTCCTACTCTAATTTCTATCCTATATCTGATGCTGTTGGTCACTTACCCTGATCTGATTAATGAGGTCCTGTTCCAGCTTCTGATACACCTCGGTCCTATCTCCACTCAGCTCCACATCTTCCTTCTGAACCATCACAAATGACGTCTCCTCTCCGTCATCTAGAGAAGGGGGAATCTGAAAAATATTTAAGAATCATAGCAGCAATATAAATGTAGATGTAGAAATACTGTATATTGTTACTTTACATGAGTACTTTTAAATTCTGCGATTCCACCGTTTTTTGTCAAATCAGGAGATATCAAATCGTAAGAAAAAAACTTAAGTTACAATTTCTTGAATGGTGCTTCTCACAAATTTACGTGGATATTCATTCAAGGTGTCTAAATGGGAATATACAGTAGTCAAGTTTTTTATGCCTCAGATGTTGATTTACAGTTTACAACCAGTATTTATCATTGAAATATATATCTACCTGGTACAACATCAAATGTTATACATGCACATTGTGAAAAATACAACTTCACCAGTAGAATCTGATATATGTGTATATTATTACATATCTACTAGTTTCAATGCTATTCGTGAGGATGTAGATAAAAACAAAAGTATTGTACACTACCTGAGACATGTCAACAGGAAGTCCTGACTCAGCAGCCTGTATCATTGGCTCAAATCCCTGTGAGAAAAAATATATTGGTAGGTTGATACAGATCTTGACTCTGTGTTCAATCATATAACATACATATGTACATTATATACATGTAAGTTCATAAGAAAAAACACAAAATTCTATGAATATCATTTGTATCCATTTTTAAACACTCATATATTAAATTAGATTAAAAATAGAATAAATGACCACCTTTGCTATTCTGAGATACTTCTTGGCCAGTTCTATGTCCCTGTTCTTCTTGGCCTTCAGAGCAGCTTGTTTGTACTCATTCATTCTCTCATTCAAGAAGTTCAGCTGTTGTTCAGCACGAGAAGTGGGACTCCTCTTTAGTGCTGTAAAAGATATTCCAAGAAATTTTTATCCCTCAAAACAATCACAAGACATTTTTATCCCTCAAAACAATCACAAGACATTTTTATCCCTTAAAAAACAATCAAAACCTGAGGCCTGTTTCAGTTAAATAGGTACAAAAAATGCACTGCATAAAATTCCTACACCAGCAAAATCAATTTTTCTGCTAAACAGAGTTCAGGTGCCATTTACATGGGTAATACATGAAAACAAATAATCTTTAGTCTTACAATGTCTAGACGTCTGTCTGTCTGGGGTAAGTTTCTGGTGATGCTGTTGCTGTGTTGCTGCATTTGGTTGTGAGGGACTCTTCTGTGGCTGTGTAGCTCCTGCTGCCATCCTTGCAGGTGAGGGCGTTCTCTGATTCTGTGCTGGTGACCTCTGATCCATGTTTGGTTGCAGCTGATTGGCTGATGAGGATGATGAGGATGGAGAGGCTTGGGGAGGCCCAGCAGGTATTGGTGCATATCCTGAAATAGTTTTTTTTATTGGTGTGTAAATTCTGATGCTTTGAATCTTAGGCAAAATCTAAAATAAAATTCTAGTCAACAGGTACAATGTACACCGCAATAATGTACTGTTTATCATTAAATAAGGGTTTTTCTTTTTCTCTTTCATTTTCTGTTATAAAAATGTGAAGGAAATTCATACTATAATTGTACAATTGCTATATTTGAGCAAAAATGGTTTTTGAACTCACCAGGAGGGGTAGGTAACTCATCAAAATCCACAGGCTTTCCTGCCTTGTAAGTTTTTATGGCATCTTGATATTGCTGTTAGAAAAATGCCAAAACAAATTTTTAAACATCATGTACCTGTACTCATGGTTAAAGATATACAATTTGAGTTTTGTTAATAAAATTAGCCATCTGTACAATATTTTTTCCCATTACCTTGACAATTCTTCCATATCGACGAGCTTTAGATGATTCCCCCTTTTCTTTGGCCTCAACCTCTGTGTGCTTGTATTTCTGGAGACGTTGTTCCAATGCCTCTAAAACAGTCTTTGGTGGATCAGGGGCTCCAAAGAGGGATTTTGCTTCTATTTAAACAAAAGTCGAGAAATCAAGAAACAAAGAATCAAAAGTGGGGTTTTTTTTCAAAGAGTATACATGTGTTTCATTAGGATCTCTGTTTTTTAACCATGCAAAACATCCTGATAAGTATTATGAACTGTATAATTTGAATATATTGCTATATCAAACATAATTATCTAAATGTTTTTCAGACATATATTGATACCTTCAGCAGTGGGCTCAGGGGGCAACTCCGGGGGAGGTTTGGACTTGGCTGATACCACAGTGCCCGAGGACACTAAAATATACCACATATACATTGTAATTTATAAAGGAATCAAATGAATCTTTTACACATTTACACATTTGAATACATGAACATTGAAAACATTTCTACAAATGGACATGCGTTTATGTGCACAAACATTTCAACATACGGTTTTAGTCAGTTGGAAAGAAAGTTGAAAAAATTCTATTAGATTTCCTTGAAATGACACTTGTTTGCATTGTTGTATCTTAATACGGCATAATTTGATAACTAAATTTGGAGCATACCAGAAATAGCCTCCGGAGGAGGTGGCATCTGGGAAAGATCTATTTCTTTTCCTTCTTCTAAGGCTTTAATTACGTTATCAAATTGCTGCAAATCAAAATCAATATATATGCAATGTAAACTTGCGAAGTTACTTTACTCTAACAAGAAAATTTTATAATTCAATACTGTATACAGGGAAATATTCGCCCCCGTTTTATTTTCATACTTTTCGCCCTTGTTGTCTGCGGGCGAATTTAAGAATGGGCGAATTCCAATGTTTCAAATTATCTCTCTTTAAACAAAACTATGTCTGGACGAATTCAAGACAGGGCGTAACTGTTTGCAAGTGAAGAAGGGTGAAAATAACATGGGGCAAAAATAATCCTGTATACACTAGTTATATATTTTCATTATCATATATGCACAATTGGCTTACTTTTCTAAATAAAGTATGTGGGATGCATGACTTACTGGTAACAATTAATGTCAAATACATGTACATGTATATAACTAATGCTAGGTTTCAACATTACAGTGTACATATTTCACTGATACCACGTGTTAACATAGAAAGTCACTGATACTTAAATTATAGAATTGTTATTTAGATACATAAAAAACCTCTACAAGACGAACAGTTATAAGAACATATCCTTTATGTTGAAGAACCGATAGTTACCTTGGCAACTTTGACATGCTGTGTGGCAGTGGTTATGTCCCCTGTGTGTTTGGCCTTCAGTGCAGCATGTTTATACTGATCTCTCCGAGCCGCTAACATTCTGTAAGTCTCTTTGTCTGCAGAGTCAAAGGTGCATTTTCTCTCTGTACTTTCATGTGAAATTTTGCATATGCCAAAATAATTCAAGAGAAAAGATATGAAAAACATTGATGCAAACATTTTCAGCAGACCTTGTAAAGAAATATTTGACAGAAAACTCATTGAATATATCATTTTTGCTGGCAAAGAACTTTTTAAAATATTGAATAGCAGCTGACCTCTTGGATAGCAAAGATTTCAATTTATTATTTCATAGTAAAATGTATCTCCCTTATCAAATGAACAATGTACATGAACTGTACTTTCAAAAATGAGCAAAATTCAAACATTAATAAAAAAAAATGGTTATCAGTTTAAAAAATATATATTCATCCCCATAAGTCCCTTGATTTGCCCAAAACTTCAACTACAGACCTTTGTCTGATAAATCCAGATGAGCAGAAACTGATGGGGATGCTGGTTCTGGTTTTGGAGGGGCTGGTGCCGGTTTTGGTGATGGTCTTGGTAAAACAGGGACAGGCTCTAGAGTTGGCTGTAAAACTGCTGGTTTCCTCTCTGGTTCTGATGCTACCAATACATGAAATCAAAAACAAAGAATTAGTCTGCACTGGTACAAAAATTATAGTACAAGACATCACATCACAATTTGTACATACCACAGAGAACACACAAGATTTATATGTTATAACTTAATGACTTCATTGGAATGCTGCACAATACCTAAAACGTTTACTGGTGAGGCCCCCCTTGAATTTGAGCCCAGGGAGACAGTGGGTGGGATGTCATCCTCTGCTACTGGCTTGTTAGCTTTGGCCTTCTTCAGTAGATCTTGAATTGTCTGTTATTAAAATATTTTATAAAATTGAAAAAATTTACATTGCAAACCATTTCACATTTAGAAAAGAAAAGAAACTGAGAAAAAAAAAATTTTCAATTAAATTTATCACTTACTTGTATGAATAGTTATTACTATAAAATAAGTGTTACACAATTATAGAGAATGGTTGAGAAAATTGAAATTCTCCAAAAAAATATCTAACTTAAGAAAAGAATTTAATTCTCCACAAAAAATTCATCTTTAATTGTAACTTCATAAGAAAATAAAAAAACTTCGTAATATTTATCTTTAACTTAAAGAAAAAATTAAAATTTTCCAAAAAAACAAAAAAAAAGCCATAAACTTTAACTTGGTGTACATATCTTTATCAACAAATCTATTGGAAGGAAACACACCTTAGCTCCTCTGTCTAGTCTCCTCTGCTTGCTGCTGTCCCCTGCTGCCCGGGCGTTTTCCGCCGCTGTGGTGTACATCTGTAATCGACCCTCCAGTAGCTCCACCATCCCCATCTCCGGATGCTTGATCTGGGGGACAGAGCTAACAGTGTGGGATTTGCTGGTCCCCTCATCCTCATCATCTCCTGCTATTTCCTGAGAAGAAAATGATTACAAGATTTTCAAACAATCAAAAACAGAAACAGAACACCATTTAAAAAAAGAGAGAGAAGAAGGTGACATGTAAGATCCCTTATCATTCCTGTTATAGCTTAAGTTTACAACAAATATTTACTGTTTTACATGACAGTTATGTGTAAATGTATCATGGGGTGGGATTTTTTTTGGAGGAGTTGCCAGTTCACATATAATTTACTTAGAATTGCTTGTGAATTTTATTTGTACATTTGCAAAGTACAATTTGCATGGCTTTCCACAATGACAGTTCACCTGTGTAAATACTGTAGTCATGTATTTTATTTTACCTGTAATTCTGCCAGCAAGTCGGGATCCTCTGTATCTGAAACTTCCTCATCACTCCCAATGTCTCTCAAAGCTTCTGCTGCAATTGTTTCAATATTCGCTGTTCCAATATCTGCAATATGATTTCTTTCTTTTTATCTTTTAATACAATGTATCAACCATTTTTTAAAGTTTGCCATTCATTAACCATCAAGTATGCCATTTATAAGGTATACCCAAAGTGAAAACAAAAAATATCATTTATACATTATATGAAGTATCAGCTACAAGTATGTCTCAGGGACATGCTTGGGATAATATTCAGTATTGAAGATGGGAATTCATTGGCAGATTTTTAGAAGTAAATTGTGGGGATAAGATCAAATTTCAAGTGGCCCACAGAAGAATGGTAAGGAGGACTGACACCCCCCCCCACCCCCCGGTCTGGGGATTTCTCAGGACATTCTTACTGGTTTTTTAAACCTGTATATACAGTGCATATTATTATAAAGATATTGTGCAATAAATAGATCTGAAAATGTGAAAATGTTAAGCACCATTAATTTCTATGCTGAATAGCTGATTTTAATTTTCACACTAATCAGAAATAGTTATTAGAAATGTATTAGAAATGTTTCTCTTAATCTACTGTAACAATAGGAAGTTAACACTGTCATTTCTAAAACAGTTGTACAGGTCTTTGACTATATTCATGTACTCACTGTGTTTTCTCCTGGGGGCAGGTCTGGACTGACTACCTCCTCCACCCTCCTCTCCCTGCAAGGCCAATAACTCTGCCTCTAACTCGGCATCATTTTCCAAATCTCCATACAACTCCTGTTCTATCTGCCCCATGCTAGTATAGCCCATCTTTAAAGTGATATCAAAGGAAAATGAATAAATGGTGTAAATATATGATTATCAACTGCAGGACAAAATATAATATGTTAAATAAACCAGGCCTAAGGATCATGAAGCAATTTCAGACTTAAGTCAAAATTTCAGGCAGTCATATAATGATTGTTTATCATGATCATTGAAATTTGTAACTGACAACTGTGTATCAAGACACTTTCAATTGCATTTCTATATTTTCAGTGATTTCAATCAAGAGACATATTAGACATTTTATAATTACAATTTCTGAATTAAGTCTTGCTTATTGATCCTCAGGATGCATTAGCCATATCAACAAAAATATGACAATTAAACTTACAAATAAATGTCAGCATAATATTTATGTCTAAATAAAATTTAAAACAAACGTTTCAATACATTCTTCACGATAACCACGGTACTGCTCTCTTGCAGGGCAAAATGATATACTTTGCCGAAAATTCAGTAAGTAGATAATTAAATGACGTAAATGAAACAATTGACGTTACGTCATATTTCACCAAACTATGTCATTTTGCCCTGTAAAAGAGCAGTACCGCAGTTACCGTGAAGGGGTTAATTGAGCGATGACATCATTCAAAGACAAACATGTATATATTTATATTGTATCTCACATTTTTAGATCTATCAGGAAAAAAAATTAAATTATGTGAATGAAGTGATTTTGTTCTCAGAAATCCTGTACATAGATGTTTATTGTTTACCGTACCAGTAAACTGTCCTGAATCCTTGCCATATATTTGTTTTTGTATTATTACATGTATTCTATATTGTTGAAACTTTTCGTAGAGAAAATTCGAAACATTGTAACATTATTTATACCTGATCCATTAGATTAGCCCCCTTTCTTTTCTCGGGGACATTCCCTTTGCGCCCAAACATTTTCCTATTGATCACTCTGCAGTCTTATGATTGTTATTTGAGTAGTAATATTATTTACAATCATCACTGACATCAGTGCCTGTGGTCATTCCATTTTATTAAACGTATTTATGACTTCCTTCTTGGTCAATGTTCGAGAAACGTTTTATATAAATTGAGGTGTAATAAATAAATTTTAAATATAATCATTTTTTTAAAATTAAAAATAATAGTAACAATTCCTTAACACTATGCCAAATGATTGATTATTGAAATGAAAAATCTGTTATGATTTATTTCTATAAATTCTGACATACATCCAAACTTTCGTACATTAGTAAAATCGTTTTCTCTACGCATTAATCAACTTCCGCTTTGTTCAACAGGTTGAACAGCCATCTTGAATAAATCTCTTTGTCGAGAAAACATGTCTTCGGAGGTCACCTTAGCGTAAAAGACCGTTTTGTCAAGGTTTGTTTATTTAAGTTTGTAGAGGGATTACTATTTTGATATTTGTTAATAGTATGTAATCTGAAGTAAACAGCATAATTTTTGCCGTGATGTACAGAACATATTTTATGATTTTTTAATAACATTTTTTACATTTATTATACCCCCGCTTCAAAGGAGAAGGGGGAATACTGTTTACCCTTATGTGACGATCCTTCTGTCTGTTTGTCCGTAACAAAAATTTCTGTCGCATTTTTCTCGGCAATCCATATCAGATGCTTGAAATTTTAACACACTATTTGTTTAGGCATGCCATATCGTGGGATATATTTTTGTACCAATTGGACGTCAACTTCCTGTTAAATGATGTTTTTGTTTATTTTGAGCTTAAATTTCCAAACAAATTTTCGTCATAGATTTCTCAGCAACTATGCTTGACGGGCTAGACAAATAGCATTGCCCGTCGCCCGGTGCAAGTATTTTTACTGGTCGGACAACTAATATGTTAGGAAGAAGTTGTCCTCGGACAAGTACTATTTTCTTAGCCATTAAATTATTTGTATTTCCAATACGAATAAAAAGTTGACGAAAGTTTTCGGATTATCGTTAAACGAAAGTAAACTCACAAACATTAAACTCATAAAATAAAGAAAGGTCCCAATAATATAGTCAATTATTTATACCCCCCTCTTAGGTCGTAATGAGAGTTATTCTTGTCGTTTTAACGCTTCAATGGGATGTTTATCTGAGTAGCGATGCAAGCTTTAAATTACCATGGAGCGATAGAAGAATTGAGAACTTTGTCACCAATCGGTACTTCAACTTCAAATACGTCCATAGTAGCGTTCCTAGTTTAAAAATGAAAGGCGGACACAGATCTATAACAACAACATTCCATCCAAACATGCTAAAACAATCAAACAAAATGTTAGAGGGGCTACATTAAAGCAGGGGATAATAAATGACTGATCAAGTGTAAATATTGCTGCAAAATAATGCGTATTTGGAATTGAAAATTGCCGATCTGCCCGGCTTTTATTTTGCAACGGCCCAGGTTTGCATACCCATTTTACCAAGACTCGTACTGATACTTCTAAAACGATGTTCTTTGTTTAAAGCAGCCATGACATTATACGAAAAAGGGTCGATCTGACTATGATGAATTTGCTTGTCATGCAACAGTTTGCGTATGAAGGGAAATTTTGAAACATGCAAACTATATTAGTGCCGATTTTGTGAAGTAAATTGAGGCTATATATTTCAATGCGTTGACAGTTTTCACACATGACGTTGGTGTTAGCTTGTTCTGATTTTCGTTTCGTTTTCATTATTTATGCTTTGAAACCTGGAAACTATCGTCTGTATTTCGTGATTTTTACGTATCAAATCAAACAGAGACTTCGGTAAACCAAACAGTTAACTGTTTACCTGCGCAAATTAAGCAAAATCTGATGTATCAAAAGAGTACTGAAATACAATTCATTCTATCGGTAATTCGGCATTATCTTTTGCGTAATGGTAGATTAATGCAATAGGTTTTGTTGAGATGCTCGGCATTTTCTCTAGTTTATTCAGTTTAACGAGGCCGAGTACAGAACGAGTACGCACGCTTTCGCGCAGCGTTTCATTTGTATTGTGACGTCATCTTTTTGCTTGGTTGACGCCATGGCGTGATAGTTTCAACTGCAGATATTCAGCGAAATTTGTTGAAAATGGCTCGTTTAATGCGTAAAATTAATGTTATATTGTGGAATAAACATAAATGTCTCGAAGTATAAGCTATATTTGGGCTCGGGTCGGAAACGTGAAGAGGGTTCAGCAGTCTTAACTCTCTGTCACGTTTTCTTAACCCGCCTAAATATAGCTTAATTCATATATTTCAAGACACTAACCATGTATTTTATATTAATGACCCTTAATATGTGATGTGATATATTTTTTTATTACTTAAATATGTCTGAATGCTGTAATAGTACTGTAAAGAGCACCTTTTCCGCCTTTGTCAAATAAAAAATAGCCATTATCTGACAAATCTGGGAAATTGGGCATACAAAAATCAACTTTGATAAGACCCCTGGAACAAACCAGGAGGTAAAAGGTTTTTTTTATTTGACCATTTGATGCCTTTTAGCAATAACCAGAAAAAGAAATCCCTAGGGCAGAAGTTTAAAAAAATGTGCAAAATTGATACATTTCAAGCGAAATCCCATAGGGTCCTATGTTAAAGATTAACAAACTTTGAGATGACCCCCTAAACAAACGGTGTGGTAAATGTCTTATTTTTTAATCTTAAAATAATAATTGTATCAGTAGAAATTCTTGTAAAAAATTTCATTAAAAAATCTAGGGCAGAACAAATTAGACCCGGCCTCGTTAAATAGAGTTTGATATCGCTGATGGAAATATGTAGGTATATACATGTATATATATGATTCATTTCGAAAAAATAAATTGTGTTCTTTATTTGTTATAGTGCATGTTTCTTGTGTTTAATTGTTTACGAATTCTATTTACTAACCATATTTAAGTGTTAAGCTTCGAATTATAAGCAAGATACAGAGATTTGCTCACAATTCTATGTTTGTACACAGATCTTAAAAACAAAAGATTAAAAAAGTAAAACATTTGTCAATATTTAGTAAGAAAATTTTCAAAGTCTGTTCTTCCAGAAACCAACTTTGACAACTTATTTTGTTATACTTTCATGTTAAATACTGAAATCTGATTGGTTAAGATGCAGTTCATAATCCTTTCTATTACCCTCAGCGTTAGCAACGCACTTAGAAATGGGTAACATTAAAAATTGTTACATGCGCGAAAATTATGTGCGTAAGGTTCACTGTAGAATTCACGTTAATCCTATATAAAAGCAGTTAATTTTTCTTAAAAATTAAGACATTCAGTATAACAAAATAAATAGTGCCTGTTTGGGAGGATAACAGTTAAAATTGACACCCTTCGAAAACCATTGTCAACCTCCGCTTTGCGTCGGTTGACAATGGTTTTCTCGGGGTGTCAATTTCAACTGTTACCCTCCCAAACAGGCACTATTTATATAGTATTGTAAACTTAACCTTCTTTCGTCATTATTACTCCTACTGTACATGTGATCCTTGACTGTGTTTGTGTACATTTGTATAAACTCATTTTGAGCCTCATGCAAATACCAGTGAACTGGTCTTGAGTGAATAAAAGAATTGAAAATCTTAGGCCATTCTTTTTTTCCATTTTAAATGCTGAATAGGAAATACCAAGTTGAAAATATTAAGCTGAATGTAATTAACTCATTTGAACAAAATATGACTCAAACCTAGCCGAACTGTGAGCTCTGTATCTTGCTTATAATTCTACGATTGGCGCTGAAATTTTGGTTGAACATTAGAAATTCTATATGAATTAGAGTATGTTAAATACTTGTACAAACAAAATAAAAGAATGACATTCTGTATATACCTACTCTCTGAGTCCCCCTCTTTATACAATAAATAATGTAAAATCTACATCAATTTTGATAGTTTTTCAGACACGAGTAAATAAAAACGACATATTTAAAACAGTTTCCAAAGTTCTGACACATTTCTGTTGCGGGGATAAAGTAATTATCGATATTCCTAAGAAAATATCACAGCGGAAAATTATCCTGGTTTGTACGTGAGGTAAATAACAGTCATTTAATTACAATGGAGAAGACAAATAAAATTTTTGAATGTTTTTAATTTGAGGAATTGAGCACATTGAGGTACAATTTTCTTCTTCACATCTATACATGTAGGATTTTTAAAATAAAATACAATAACTATTATATTTTTTTAAAAAATACAATAACTAGTAAGTAGTTGATGAAAAAAATGTACCTATATGCTCTCATATATTTAGATCGCTTTACAAAGTGTGTGTGTGGGGGGGGGGGGGTAGAACGAAACTATAGGGAATAGGAAGTTACCAACTTACCAGTGTACCCCTACCAAATGTTTAGTTTTATATCTTGCGAAGGATTTTCTTATTCTGGTAAAAATAGTATTTCATGAAGGTACAATGTCAAAGATTACGTGTATGCAAAAATAAGTGTAAAATTCAAAACTTGACAATATTTATTTTTGTTATTCTACCAAGGGACCATATGGCACAATATCTTTTGAACGCCCATTGTTGCTAAGGTGAGCAATGTGGCCCCATGGGCCTCTTGTTTTAATTTATAAGGAAGTTCAACAAAGAGTAATGCATAACTTCATATTCAGCAGATTATATCTATTTTTATTATTTATCTATTTTTTTGTAGAATTGGTGAATCGCCGAATCTTCTTGAACTTGGGTGAACAGTTGGATCGGCAGCCATGGCCTGTATCCACTTCAAGTTCAAGAACAGCCTGGACTATGATTCCATCACGTTTGATGGTCTGCATATTGCCCTGCGGGATCTGAAGAGGATGATAATGAACAGAAAGAAACTCAGGGACACTGATGACGATCTACAGATAATCAATGCCATCACCAAAAAAGGTCAGTCTGATAAAGTCCTGAGTTGTGGACTTAAAAAATCAGCCTTTGTTTTCTTATTGGACTATTTGATTTATTTTTTATAGAAGGCATGATGCAAAATATGCAGGGTGCCTGAATTGGTTAACTGTGGTTTCACCAATACTGTAAACCAACTTCAATTCGCGAGTGAGAAATTTTTGCGATGTGCACGGGAGCATCATTGTCCTGAAAACAAGGCCATGCCAGATGGATGTAAATATAACAACACGGATTTGGTTAGGGTTTAAGCGCAAAAATTAGTCATCACCAACCAGTTTATCTTCAGTAACTTGCGAAATAAAGTTGTCTCGAATAAAAGTTGGTTAACATGTTACAGTATTTGTTGAACTGCAATTTTCAGGAGTCTGACACATTGAATTGTTTTGAATCAACTAATGAGAGTAATCTGTGCACCGCATGTCTTTTATCATTTAATACCTTTACATTTGGAAATTCATGATGGTGTTTACAAATAACTAATGGGTTATAATTTTACAGCATACACAAATGAAGATGAAATGATTCCAAAAAATTCTTCAGTCATTGTTGCAAGGATACCTGTCACTAATGCGGCTCCACGGAATGGACCGAAAACACTGTAAGTGCCTAGTATCATAAAAATGTTGAAGCTCAAAATTTGTGTTTACTTTTTGATGAAGATTGTATGGGGTTTCCATTTACAATAACATGAAGCTACTATATGTGAATTATAGAAGTTAGAAGGAAAATTATTTTCTCCTTTTACTAACTTTTCAGCAACCATCCCAATGCCTACAAAGAAGACCCTAAACCAGTATGTATAAATCTTTGGTATTGTATAAGTCAAATTTAATCTCTGTTTGGAAAAAAAACCCCATAAATATCATTCAAAGTTCTACAATTTTCATGAATCTATGATACAACTTTGTATTGTAAATCTGTCTGAACATGTCCTTTTGACTTTGTTTGTAATTGTGTGTGCTTTGTTGATATTTACATGATCTCAGATATAAGTATCACTTAAAATGAGCTTTTTGCACATGCTGATTTGGGGTTTGAATTGTAATTATTGGATTAGATGTACTCTCCAGTAGCAATCTCTTTTTACTGAAATCTGTTGAAATCTGATGTCTCATGTCAAATACTGTACTGAAATGTTGTTAAAAGTTGGCCATATGTTGCACAGCATTTTGATTGTGTTTCCTGCATATGTTCTGGTCAGTACTAAAAAAAATCAGCAATAATAGAAGGAAATGCTGCTACATCTGTTAGATTTTCATAATATTATGTATTTCCTGATATTTCAATACCAAAAGATGTTTGGTTGTTTCAGTACTTAAAAAACATTTATTCTTTGTCAGAAATTGATATTGTCTAAATACTTTTGTTATTGATGTTTAAAATTTGAAAAGAACAGGTAAATATTAAGTTGTGTAATTCTGCAATGAATGTCTGTTTAATATGTCACCAAATCTTGCGCAAAACTTCAGAAGAAAGAAGATTAAAAGAAGAGCAAAGCAGTAATAGACACTGAGTGATTTTAAAACGCGTGTGAGCTGTTAATCGCGTGCGGGAACCTTGCCAAAAATGGACTTTTGTTGTTTACATCTCATTGTTCATTCATATCTATTCATTAGTGTTTGGGATATCAACTCAATTGTATAATGTTATAACTTATCAATTTTTGTTGTTGAAGTATTCACAAAAAAATAAAATGAGGGGGAAAATGTTGATTTAAATGTAGAAAATCTTTGCAAAATTCATACATTTAACTTGTACCTGCACTTTCATTTTGTGAAGGGGAAAATATTTTTTTGCCTCACCAAACAATTTGTAAAACTTATTTTCTTTCGAAATTTGTTGTAAAATATTTTACAAACGTTTGTTTTGTATTGTTTGGTTTGGCAAAATCTGTTTATTTCATTATCATTTCCTGAGTACATTGTATGTTGTATTGTTAAACTTACAAATGGTTTTTGTATTGATAAAGAATATCAAACTCAAGAAACCTCGCACAGGACCAATTCCGACTGTTAAAGGTTCCTTGAATGATTTATGATCACTTAACAATAATTTATTTTTAATCATATGCCTGAAATGTGTCAAATTATACATTGTACCATATTTAAATTTATGGTTTTCGAGTACAAAAAAGTGTTTTCAGTTTTAATCGGCATAAAATAGGCATGTAATATACAGAAGCATATGTATTTGCTATTTTTCTGTAAACACTGCCTTACATTGCTATATATTGATTACTGTGCCAAATTATTTACTGTTTATTTTACATATATACATGTCTTAATTTATAGGCTACGAGTTATTATCTTTTTAATGATTTACAATTGTTATTAAGCTGTGAATAAACACACAAAGACTTCCATTTATTGTCATAATTTGGATGCACTTGTGTGAGTGAGAGAGAGCCTAAGGATGAATGAATGCATGTAATGTCAAAAAGTTAATATGGGACACAGTAATTCTCTCTTTCTCAGTCTACCATAAATTAAACTCCATTTTCCACATTGGTAATATAAATTCAGATTGAAGGTTTGAGCTGTTAAAGTAAAAAATATATTAAGAGTCAAATTCTAGTATTTGAAAAATGTGTCTAAACCCTGCAGCAAGATAATGAATTTGTGTATTCGAGGTTGCATCCGTATGTTATCCCAATCATAATGAAGATGAGAAATATTACATCCTAACGCCTTGATGATTGATGAAATGGAATACAAACCATTAGAGAAAAATGTGATTAAAAGGCCCACGAACTGCTTTGCTCAACTACAGGCAAAGTTAACACAGTATATGCGATTTACTTCTGAACCTGTTATAATAGTACAGAAAAGACAAAGGGGAATGGGGTTCTGGTGTCCACAATATTTAGGTGGTGGGTAACTGGGATGTATGTTGAGAATGAGTGAGTACTTAATAAAGTCATCTTTTTTCAGTGTTCTGATTTTGTATATAGTGCCAGTAGTTTGACTCGAGCTATTGGAAGAAGAGATCCATATGTAACAACCAAGAACTGATTTAAATATTTGAAAATGTGCATAAAGGATTAAACAAGGCAACCCTGAAGACCTCTTGATGTTGACAGCTGGATACTTTATGAAAAACTGTTGTGACAGTAATGACTTGCAATTTTTAAAAGACAGACTGTGAGACCTGATGTGACTGAGAACCTTTGGGTTTTTAAGCATTGTCGCTGATATGTAGTAAATTAGAACTAAGGAATAACAATAAATAATCATTTATCGCAGATGTTTAAAAAAAATTTATTGATTCAGAAATCTTGATATGCATTTTTAATTAATTTTTTTTGGTTAATTTAATGAGGCTCTCAGTCACTGACATACTAACTGATATATTATATCCTTCTTCAAAAAGTGAGAAGGGTATGATACATGTGTGATGTTAACAAAGACATTTTTATTGAACAACAGGTCAGGAAGCCCATGGAAGTTCCTGTGACTAAGCCCCAAGATCCTTTAGAGGTAAATGAAATTATCAAGGGTCCACTTATTTTGGAAAATTTTGGGGAGGTACCTATGTCATTGCTTGTCAAACTTTGATATTTCATGGTGACACAACTCAGTTGAATGATCATGTTGATGTAATAAGAGAGTAAGATGGTTTTAATTTTCTGTTGTTCATAGACTGGTAACCTTATCGATTCTAATGCGTCAGAGGAAGACAAAATCAAAGCCATGATGAGGCAATCAACCATGGACTTTGATCCTTCGAAGTAAGAACCAGTTCTGTTGTACAGATTGAGATTTATCATAATATATTAAAAAACTATTCAGTTTCACCACTTTATTTATATACAAAAATTCTAGATTGGATATCTATGTGTGCATTTGAAACATTGTCTACCACAATAATATAAAACGATATCAAAATTATCATCTATTACAGCTATATCAATAACAAGAAAGCTCCCATTGGAACTCCCTCACCTACCTACATTTGTAAGAAATGTGGAAAATCTGGCCACTTCATCCAGAACTGTCCAGTGGAACCAGGGGTAACATTTCTTTTAACGTTTAATGATGAAACATTTTTATCATGATTAAAGTTGTAGTGCTTTATTGTATTCAGTGTAGTCCTTTCTTGAATTAAACATTTCTTATCAATAGGAGGCCTTTGACAAGGAGAAGATCGCCAAGAGACCCACAGGAATCCCCCATTCCTTTCTGACCAAGGTTAATGACCCTAATGCCAAAGGTGCATTGTTGATAGGCCCCGGGCAGTATGGAGTACCCACCATTGACATGTAAGTTTTTACCTGATTCTTCTCTTAAGTTCATTTAAGCATATGCATGCATGTTTTACTATAAATTTAGGCTTTATCAAATTCCTCTCTTAGACAACTTCATTCGTTAAAGCATATGTATATGTATGCATGCTTAAAGAAATAACAATGGTAGTTTATTTATAATATGAAAGCGAACTGATATTGCTGCAATATGCATTAGATGAATTCAGGTATCCACTAAGCGTAATTTGGCTAATATATAGGAATGCCTACCAGACGAAGAAGAAGGAGCGACCACCTTTCCTACCGGAGGAGAAGCTGCCCGAACCGAAGAAGGAGGAAATCCCTGCGGAACTCCTCTGTCCTTTGTGTAGGGATCTGCTCTCAGATGCTGTCTTGATCCCATGCTGTGGAACTAGTTTTTGTGATGATTGTAAGTAGCTCTCTACACATATTACTATTCCATGTATTCTGCAGTTTGTGTTATTCAATGTATTTGATGCAGAATGAAAAATATTTTGTCAAGTACATTCTATTAATGATACATATGAAGTCATTATATGAAAATTTATTAATTGTGTACGCTTGGTGATTAACTTTGTGAGTCGGAAAAATCCTAGCTTGTTTAGTAGTTAAGGATTGGAAATAAAGGTATAAAAATTATATACTCTTAAAAAACCCAATAACAATGGAATAAATTTCACTGTAGGCATCAGAAATGAATTGTTGGACTCGGAGGATCATGAATGCCCCCAATGTCATGAGACTGACAAATCACCTGACAGTCTGATTGCCAATAAATCTCTCCGGTCAGCCGTCTTTAACTATCGTAACGAGACTGGCTACACAAAGATCACCAAGGCAATGCTAAAGTCACAACAAGAGAAGGTGGCAGTTGAAAGGGCCGCAAGGAAATCAGAAGTTAAAGAAAAACGCACAGCACCTGCAATCTCCCGACCTTATGAGAAACCTGCTTCTGCACAAGCTATTCCAACATATGGGATGAAGGCGGGACAACATTACAAAGTGGGAGGATTTCAAGGGGGTCGATCTCCAGGCTCACCAGCCAACGCCTCACCCAAGATTAGCGACTCACAGAATGGTTCGGATCCATCAGCTGGGACCAAGCCCTCCCTGTTAGTGTCAACCACCCCAGGGTGAGCATGAACTGCATTTCTTTGGTGTTTGAAAATAAAAGGGTTGGGGGAGTGTATAGAATCATTGTAAAAGTCAAGCCACTAATTAATTGTTTAATTTTTCTCAAGTCAAGAAATTTTTCATAAATTAAATCTTATAATACTTGTAACACATGAACTGTAATGACATACTATTAACATATTGTTGACTTGATTTTGACAGCCCAGTCCCTGGGGGTCTCAGTCCTCCCACTCCCTGCAAGGATGAAGCAAATCTTTTGGTAAGACATTGCTATTGATCCCTCATACTGTATCGAAAACTATTGGTCATGTAGTATTTGTCTAGTTAAATTAAGTATTCAGTGTAATGATCAGCAGTTACCAGTATTGAAATATGTAGGACTGCAATAACACAATCTATAGTAACAATATACACTAATCAATCTTCTCAAGCCAAGTATAATAAAATTTGATGTGAAATTCTTTTTACAGGCCCCAGCATCATCTGCCCAAGTTTCGGTTCAATCCACTTCAACATCTGTTCAGCCTTCTCTGTCAGGTACTCATCAAACATTTACACACTGTACTTTATTAGACGGAATTTATTTCCAGTTAAGCTAATGGAAGAAATGCTGAAATTAACATTAGAGGAAAATCTTTGTACAATTAAGATATGATGTCATAATGCTTTTGATGTTGGAAAGATTATATTAATGGTTTTGAAGATGCACTTTTTATGATACATGTACATGACTATAAATACACTGCATGAGTTTTTGATTGAATTGTAAATTGTTAATCAGATTCTTTTCCCCCTCTTTCAGCTTCTGTGACTTCTGTGATACCCCAAAGGTATGAATTGACTTCTACATATTTCAGTACTTTGACTTGTAAGTGCATTTAGTTTTAGTATGTGTGACTTCAGATTCTTGACTTTTTGACTTGGTTTGATTCAGGGCTCCAGCGATCCCAGCCAGCTTTCCGACAGCCCCCATCCAGACTGTTGGTGTTCCATACCGACCTCCATGTAAGTGAAAAATAATGATCAATGTATTTGGTGAGTTTGATAACTTTCCTAACTAGACCTGCCATATTATTACAATATTAACATATTTTGTACACCTTTTTCATCATGAATTATGCTGGTTTCTTTTTAAGATTAAATTGTGATATTGTCATTGATATTGGACCACCAGCTTATTATTCTCACTGCAAAAGTTTGGTAAATCAGGATGTCTTTTGCAAAATAAGGTGTAAGTGTTCTTGTAATAACATTCTACATTCTCTGTTGTAGTGCCGCCAATGGTAAACCCATCCATTCCACCCCCTGGGTTTGTGGCTCCCCCTCCAACCGGACCATTCGGGGCAGGACCCAGATTCCCCCCAGCACCAGCAGTGATCCCCCCATTCCAGGCTGTCCCCCCTCCCTCTATGCCTTTGAGTAAGGAGGAATTTTACCGACGTCAGAAGAAAATGCAGGAACTTGAGAAAAAGTAAGTGCAGTACAGGAAGAATTCATATTAATGAGAGATATTTCAGTAGCTATAATGTTTGGCATGGCATCTTCCATTTTTGTGCTAAATAAGAAAAATTTAACTTACACCTTTCAAAATTTATTATCATGCTAAAGTATAAAAATAATATGACTTTCAAAAGTTGTGTTTGAGAATAACTTTACTGTTGAGTATTTGAGATTTCACTGAACTTGAACATTGAACTTGTATTTCATGACTGACTCATCCATTTTGTATGGCACAGGAAAAAGGCAGACCCCCTGGATGTGTTTGCCAGAGAACTTATGGATTACAAGAAAAAACCGAAGTCTGCATCAAGATCCAGGTAAAAGTCGTTATCATGATTCAAATTAGATTCAGGAATACATTTTACTTAATGTTGTGTAATTGGAGCAAAGAGTAGTTTTATATATGCAATGTTTCATTCCAGATCCAGATCTCGTTCAAGAACACCTAGACGTTCTATTACTCCCCGCAGGTCCAGAACAAGGTCAAAGTCAAGAAGTATAACGCCTAGGAAACGATCTCGAAGTTTGACTCCCAGGAAACGATCCCGAAGTTTGACCCCGAGGAAAAGGTCCTACACACCTAGATCAAGGACAAGATCTCGCTCTAGGTCACCCAAGCGATCGAGGTCTCCGTATGGGAAACCTCCATATCGATCCAGGTCACGCACAAGGTCAAGGACACCACCTAGATATAGGTCAAGGTCTAGGTCTTTCTCACCAAGATATCGCTCCAGGTCACCAAGACCCAGGTCCTACTCCAGAAGTCCTGTAAGATACAGGGGTAGGTCCCCGCCCCCACGATGGAGATCTCGTTCACGCAGTCCAGGACGTTACGATAGGTGGTCACCTCCACCCTATGGGCGCCGCAGGTCTAGGTCACCACCTCCGCCACTTTACAGGGGTAGATCAAGGTCACCTCCCCCATATGATTACTTTAGACCAGAGTGGGATGCCCCACCCCCCATGTATGGTGATTACAGAGGACCACCTGCCAGACCAGGGGGAAGAGGACCCATACCTCCCCACTATCAGTATCCACAAGATCAATTTAACAGGTAAGCTTTCTTTCAGTCTCTAGTAAAAGCAAACTTTTGTTTTGATGGAGCTGTTTTGCTTGACTACTATATGCATCAAATTTTCACTCAGTTTTATTGTGTGTTTTTAGGTTTGATCCACACGCTTATGACGAATTTTACCATGAGTATTATGCCAGATATGGCATGCCACCCCCTCCTCCACCTGCAAATCAAATGTATGATGCCCCTTCATTTCCCCCTCGAAGATCTCGATCTCCAAGAGACAGACGGCCCTTCAAAGAAAGACCTCTTCCTCGCCCCAAAACTGAAGACAGCAAGACAAACAGACCAGACAAGAAATCTGTTGACAAAAAGCCAGACAAGAAATCGAGTAAATCAAGTAGCAAAAGAGAAGAGGAAAAGGCAAGCAAGAAAAAGAAGAGTGAAAAACCTTCAAATAAGGAAAAGGATGAGGAGAGTAAAGTGGAAGAGAAAAAAGAGAATGGAGTGGAAAAGAAAGAGGAAGTTAAAGACAGTCAATCTAAAAAGAAAAAGAAAGGGTCCTCCAAGACCAGCAAGAAGGAGCCAGTAGAAAGTGATGTTAAGGAAGAAAAATCAAAGGATGAAGAAGATAAAAAGCCAGTTAAATCAGATGAAGAAAAAGATGGGAAAGAGGACATAAAGGAGAAAGATGCCCAAGAAAAGGTTGAGAAGAAAGAAATAAAAGATGTGGAGAATCTGGGTGTTAAAAAGGAGAAACTGGAAGATGTTAAAGAAAGTAAGGAAGAAAAGGTCAGATCCAAAAAGAAAAGCAGTGCTAAGAAAGACAGTGGTGAAAAATTAGAGTCACTCAAATCTCCTAAACAGGAGATCAAGTCCCCAAAGGAGGAAACTTCTAAAGAGGGAGAAAGGAAGGCTAAACGCAAGCATAAAAAGATGGTGAAGGAAGCCGCAACAAAAGAGAAGAAGCTTGTGGAGGATGATGAAGCAGAAGAAAGCCCTGCCAAGCGACAGAAGACAGAGCCAGTTACTGACAGTGGGGACCAGATTATGCTGTCCCCACCCATTCTTTCCAAGTGGGAGAAAGAGGACTACCACGATGACGTATCCCCTCGCAGGAGTCGTAAAGCATCCCCAGACAGCAGGCCATCCAAGTCCAAACAGGACCGCAGAATGTTGCCAAGGTTGCTATCCAATAAATTTCTGTCTCTTCTTTCGGTGATGCTGCAGTGCAATACCCGTTCAATAAAGTACAATGTGTCTTTAATAAAGAGAATTATTCTGTCTTTGTCTACTTTAGACATCAGACTGAAAAAGAAATCAATCTAACTTTACATACTAATAGATAACCGATGTAATCTAATGAAACAACGTAACATTCATCTTAAGAAAGTATAATGATTCAGGGATGCATTATGCAAAATTCTGAACAATTTACCATTGGTTACTTGAGGATTTGGATTGCTCTTCAACTTTTTCAAAGGTTTCTTATTTGTTACATAAAACTTTAGGGGGGGGGGGGGGGGGGGTCAATATCAGTTTGTCTTTGTAAGGTCAAAACAGTCAGTAGTTTAGAAAAGTGTTTGAAGTCTGAATAAAATCAGCCCTCTTGCCTCATTGAAAGAAGAAAGGGTTGTAAAATTGACAATTATCGCTGTTATGCACCAGAGAGAGCCCTATTTGCTGTATTATTAGAAAAATATGTCATCAATGATGATGTAATATTTAGAATACATCAGGAAAGATTGGTAGGAACTGAAGATGGTGATACAAACAAAACTTAATTGTGCTTGCTATGAAGAATATTCTTTTATTTGACCAGACGTCAATTTGCTGAATATTTCAGGAGTACATATAATAGTGTTTGTTTCCCATCTAACAGTCGGTCAATTAAATTTTGCATTTAGTTCAGTTTTAAACAAAAATATTCACACAAATTTTTCAAATTTTATTGAGATGGATATTTATGGGGTGGAAACAATTTAAAGCCTTAAATGACTCCTCGATGAAAAAAATACAGACACTTTGAATAACTGCACCAGTAATAACATGGAAAGCTGAAATTGATTAAACAACAATTCAAAAATAAAGTTATTTATAAAATCATAAAATTTAACAAAAGAAATTTATCATAAAAATACCAGATTTTCATGTAAACGTGTTCATTTGCTTTTTCACCTATGCTTATGCACATTAGTATTGAAAATGTCATGTCTTGTTCAAAGTAACAAGAAATACAAAGATTTCTGAACATAAATTTTCATCGCAGTAGGCATTAAATGGAGCCTATACTTTGTTTAAAATTAACTTTTGATATACCAGTACAAAACATTTTATCAACTTACCAATAAATTGCATAAGACGTACTAGATTTTAAGGTTTGTAAAAATCTCTTTTGCATTCAAAATTTAGAGTAGGAAGACTTTTTGCTGCATTATCCAGGGTTGATATCCAAGTTCACTTAAATGTAGAGAAAACAAAATTTATTACACACTACAACATGTCTGAATATACCGGTAACAAAAGATGGTCAAGGAAATGGATGTTTTGAAACGAGCTTGATCCAAACTTCCAAGTTGCAACCTGTATTAATTATTGGAACATGGTCTTGCTTCCACCTTTCTCAAGAATTTTGAGGCAGAATTTCTGGTTCCTTTACATGTGATAATTTTTTTAATAGTAATGAAATGGTTTGCTGAACTTTTAGAAAGTGTCAAATAGAAATTCAAATGGCTTGCAAGAGTTTGAAAGAGAAAGACTTAAAAATTTGCTAAGACTATTGAAACATGGCATTGTGATCCTATAAACGAAAAAATGGTTTTACAAAGAACAAGAAAGAAATTACTTGTAACACACCTTTACATTTCTAGATCCCTGGAGCTTGGTCGCAGATTTAAATTATAATTTTTGACAGGTTAAATGTAGGTGTATTTATTTATTCTAAAATTGCTTATCCCACTTTCTTACCTCTTGTTTTTTATGTATATCTAATACTGGTATATCACACAATGCCTGATTTATTAATTGGACTAAAGAGTCACAAATTGCTTGATGTTGGTGGACACTTTGCTATGAGGCCTAAACATGATGTTAAAAGCCTTATAAAGTTGCTTGGCATGTTGGAATGATTTTGTAATGTTTCCCCTTAGGGGTATTGAGTTTGCTTCAAGGTCAAAGGGCCTTGTGGCTGCTGAAGCCATAGTATATACGGTAGATTTCAACGTCAAAGGCTAAGGGTTCTCAGTGTTTTGCAAATATGAGTAGGAAGTGGTGGAATCTTTTGTGATGTGGTTGTTTCTTGCATGTATACGTAGTGGTAATTGAAAAAATGTAGAAAAGTTGAGGAAAATATTGGAGCGTCCTCCACACCACTGGAAAAATTTTTCTTTCTCACAGGCAAAAACTGGTTACATGTTAAAATGTATGATATTCTTACAGATATGTACAATTTGAAAAAGGCAATTTTAGGAGGGAGGGATGAGATTTTTCAAACCATTAGTTTTGTACAAGTAAACAAATTAAACTACACATTATATACGGTAGATTTCAACGTCAAAGGCTAAGGGTTCTCTGTGTTTTGCAAATATGAGTAGGAAGTGGTGGAATCTTATGTGATGTGGTTGTTTCTTGCATGTGTACGTAGTGGTAATTGAAAAAATGTAGAAAAGTTGAGGAAAATATTGGAGCGTCCTCCACACCACTGGAAAAATTTTTCTCTCTCACAGGCAAAAACTGGTTACATGTTAAAATGTATGATATTCTTACAGATATGTACAATTTGAAAAAGGCAATTTTAGGAGGGAGGGATGAGATTTTTCAAACCATTAGTTTTGTACAAGTAAACAAATTAAACTACATGCAATATTTGACCTAATAATTGGGATTTGCAGGTCAGTAGTCTGGTGATATATTCACTGCACAACAAAGTTCAACATAATTGTCAATGTAAACAATTTGCCATTGCAATAAGCAGCTGTATTCTGAAGTCATTAGAAGAATAAGTCACAGGGTGTGGAGGACCCTTAATTGATTATGAATTATATGATAATTCGTTAAATTAAATTTCGCTGAATCAATTGAACTTGGATTAGTGATTTTACGCTTATTCCATAAGATACAAAGTTTAAAATCAAATGTTTAGAACTAACAACATATCTAAAAGTCTATGAACAGATATATTAAAAGAATATATGTTCAGATAATCAAAAAGAATTTTGTAATAATTCAGGTGGGCACAGGCACTTTAATTCACAGTTGCAAAGATAAAGCATTACAAGAGACATGACAGACCATTCCTTATTGACTCTGCATATCAGTTGATATCTCTTTCATTGATTTATTTTTTCTTTATCAATTTATTTTTATTTTCTCAATCCAACCAACATTTAGTTCATTATTAAGGTCTTCCGTTTCCAACGGAAGACCTTCTTGTTATTGCTTTGTTTCTGTTTCTCTTATTATTATTCTTTTTTTTTCTTACGCATTTTTGTGCACGCGAGTTCTCGGGAACGGCGTGGCTGATTTTAATGAAACTTTCAGAAGTAACACATATTGATCTGAACCTTATTGGAAATTTTTTACATTGATGACGTCACATCCGTTTTAGAGATATTGACGTTATTACGATTTTTAGAGGGTCGGCTTGTCCGGTGTTTTTCTCCTAAACGAAAACAGATATTTGATTCAAATTTTCAGGGTTTGTAGACCTATGTTTGTGGATATGACAGAAGCATTTTCATTGTTCTGTGACGAAAAACACCGAAGCTCGTCTGCGCTTAAAAATTGAGATAAAAAGCGTCATGATTTTTTTGTGGTTTTCTTTGAATATCTTTTTTCTCAAAAGAATTTTGTTAAGACTTATAGAACAAAAAAACTTTAAAAAGTCAAGAACTTTCATTTGACATTAGGGGGGGGCTGGCCCTTTAAATTAAGGGCCGACAGGGCTCTAAAGTATTCTAATAATATCTTTTTAATGTGAAATATTTTGTAATACTTTATAGAAGCAATTATGTTCATCGTAACGTTATGTACCTACCTATACATGACAGTTGTTTACTCCTTTGTTACGTATTCAGGGATTTTAAGGGGCCAGCAGTCCGAAATTTTGATCTTATATATCTGAAAGTGGAGAGAAATTTTGAAAAGCAATGTTGAACAAAAGATGCTCCAAATAATATCGTTAACAGTTTGCAACCAAAATTTTTTTGTTATCCGGTCCCTAAAAGGAGTTATAGGGTCGGCCCTTAAAACGATCTCTTCCAGACATCTCGAGAACGGTACATAATTTCTACATACTTGTTGAACAAAATGTGTTTAAAATGACAAGAGCTTTCTTCTTATATCACGAAAAAGGGGCTGGCTATTCAAATTAGGAGCCGATAGAGTTCTAAAGTCTTTTAATCATAACCTTTAATTGTGAACTATTTTTAATACATTACGGAAGCAATTATGTTAATCGAAATGTTATGTACCTAAACATGAAAATTGTTTACTCCTATGTTATGTAATAAGGAATTTTAAGGGGTCAAAAGTCCGAACCTATCATCAACGTCCCAAAATTAAAAAAAAAAGGAAATTTAAGGAGCAATGTTGAACAAAATACGCTAAAAAATGTGATTAACAATCTGCAACCAAAACTTGTTTGTTATCAGTTCCAACGATCTCTTCCAGATAAATCAAGAACGGTTACAAATAACTTTTTACATAAAATGTATCGAAATCAAAAGACCTCTTATTTGAAATGAAATAAAATGTGGCTGGTCCCTAAATTGGGGATGCAACGGGGTGTATAATCCTTCATCCATCGCTGTTTTAGATCACATCTGCATTTCCTTATATGTTTCGTTGATGAAGATAAAAGGCAAAGTCATTTCCTCTTCTAAAAATCGGACGGAAGACCTCCTCGTTGCTCGCAACGAGATCGTGTCTAGTTTTTTTTAATTATTGTAAAGTGCTATACACGCTCTTTCTCTTATATTATTAGGGGGTGCTTTTTGCTTCTTTTTTATGTTTTAATTTTTAAATTTTCCTATTAAAACATTTATTTTTATTATTTTTTTTATATGATGCTGAAACAGCACAAAATTTCAGGATAGAATGTAACAAAATTTTGAACTCTAATTTGAATTGCATCAGCTGAAATATTTCTGTGTGAAAAATTAACCGAGTTGATGTATGGAGAGATAATTTTTCCTCATTATATTTTGCAGGTCAGTCATAGAAAAAGCTGAAAAAGCCTTAGCATTGAAACAGCCTCAGCCCATCTCTGTAGCTTCATCAATCAAGCCTTCCTCTAGCCTCGCCAATCGACTTGAGAAATCCCCTCCCCCCAAATTAAGGTCCCCTGATGGGAAACCTCGCAGGGTGTATGTGGAAAAAGAGTCCAACAAGAAAGTGGAGGAAGACAGTAGGAAAGTGTTGAGTCGAGATCGATCTATGCAAATAACTGTGTCTGGGGATGTGAAATCAAAGACGAAGTCTAAAGACTCCAAGAAAGAAGTGAAAGATCTACGGGAATCTCTGTTGGAGAAGCGGAGAGCTTCAACTAGAAGTTCATCCACAGAAGAATTTGAACAGAACAAAGGGAAAGGATTCAGTCATGATGATAGGTTATCTGTGAATTATGCTCGTGAGAAAGACTGGGATTACATAGATGACGACAAAAATACTGACGGATGGTTATCTAACAAGGTTAAAGGCTCCTCAAAGTCGATGAAGGCTCGTAAAGACATTACTGAAGAAAGGAGGTCTGCTTCCAAAGAAAAGTTGGTGGAGAAACGCAGAAAATCTAGAGAGGACAAGGAATCACCGAGAAGATCTAGGAAAGATGAGAACGGGGAGGACAAAATTTCAAAGAAGAATTCCAGATCTCAGGAGAAGAAAGACGACAAGAAGAGAAAGGAAGACCATGTCTCCAAGAGAGACAGTGCAGAGAAAGTAACAGAGAAGAAAGAGCATAAAGAGAAAGATGATGCTGAAAAATCAGGAGGAACAAAGCAGCAGATAAGGGTGGACAGGAAGGAATCCTTGTTTGATGAATCAGCTTTCGTCCCGGATTATAACGAGACCATGGGTAGTGAATCGGAGGAAGATGTGCCAAAACAGGAACTGAAAAGACAGTACTCCACCGCAGAGAGTGAGAAAGTGGAGAGTGAAAGCGAGGAAGAGAGTTCTGGGGAGGAGAGGGAGAAGAAGCAGAAGAAGAAGAAGAGCAAGCATAAAAAGAACAAAAAGAAGCATAAAAAGCATAAGAAAAAGCATAAAAAGCAAGATGGGGATGAATCTTCGTAACATTTTTAAGGGGTGTGATAGCATTGTGATTAAAGATCATTCAAGTTTCATATTTATGGGCATTATCAAATTAATCAGATTAGTTTAATTATTCATATCATCACTGTGCTAAATGCTGCTGGATGTTCCATTTTAGAAAGATGGAAGATGGGTTTAAATTTTGTCCGTGTTCATTCGAGTCATACCTTGTTTCTTAACTGCAAATGCTGCAGAGAACAATCACAAAGGCAGTTATTAACAAAAATTCAATAAAAATTTATTATTTTTTGTGTTATTTGCATACAAATTCTACTTTTTTAAAAATCTCTTTTTTTAATATTTTTTGTGGATATTTTCTGAGAAATCATGGGATGATTCTTTCAATTATGTAAATAAAAGTAACAGGAAAATCCTTATTTTGTAAATACTGAAATGTGTTCAAAAGTGCTTGGCATTTTCTACTGACATTTCCTGTGCAAGTAAATTTATTATTTTTAATGTTGTGATTTGTTTGAATTTTAAATGGAATTCTGTTCCTATGGAAAGTCCTTGTGTCTGACTAAAACTGCATCAGTTTCATTTTCTTTATATGTAAAACATATACAAGTATCATAGTATGGTTCATGTTTTTCATCCAATACTGTACACAAAAAAGTGAATAAAAAGTTAAACGTTTTTTTTTTTTTTATTATTTGTAAAACAGATGAAGGAAAAGCTGAAGGTGCTCTATCACAAGTTGATATTGAAACATCGTGTGTTAAGCAAATAGTCAGGAATCGAATACATTTGTGTGCGGTGGAAGAGGTTTTGTTTTAAAAGAGAATATACTTATATATATTTAAAAAAGAATTCGGAAATCTTTATGGGAAGAACAGTGATATTTGAGCTGAAGCTAGTAGAAATATTAGTAATAGTTTTAAAAGCCGGAGAACCATTTTTTGTTGCCAAAAAGATTGGAGGACACAAATTAAATGTACATACCGTAGAAGCAGATATTTTCGTTCGGTCAAAATTTCATTGTTTTTTAACCAAATAAAATTCCGTTGGCATTTAATTTCGTCTTATCGTAGTCTTTTTATATTCATTGATACTTTGGTTAAAAATTCGTCATGGATTTAATGTCTTTGATTCATACTGCCAACGAAAATAACGAAATTAAATCCTCAACGAATATTGTTGCTTCTACAATAGTCACAATGATGTTCTGCAGTATGTTGCTTCTACAGTAGTCACAATGATGTTCTGCAGTATGAAATATAATAAACCATTATTTTGGAATTATATACAAGAGAATTTTGAGCAACAATTTTTGGGTCAGTCGGATGACCTATTGCAATTTATGTTCGTCGGTCTTCCTGCAGTTATACATTTCTTATTGAAAACTACAAGGCAAATTGTTACCATTTTAGGTTTGAGGTAAGATAAATATAAATTGTGAAACTTATGACCTTAGAGCATTAGGAACGGGGCCAAATATGCAAAAAGGCCAAATTTTTCAAAGTCTTCTTTATTCCAACACTTGTGGGAAAAAAAACTTTAATGCATGAGAATGATGTACGTAAAGTTTTCTACCTTTGTAAAATTTACGCTCCTGGAGTTCAGGCCAGAGGTCGGGGCCAATATGGCCATGTAGTGAATTTGTATTAAATTTCAGAAAATCTTCTGTACTCCCATATACATATTTGCTGAAAATCATAACGTTAGTGCAAATATTTAAAGCATCGCCTATACATCAAAATGTACTGGGTTTTGGACCGACAGAAGAATACTTCAATTATATTATTAAAGAAGTATTATTTTTCTATGTTTTATATACTGTATTTATATTCTAAAGCGTTGCTACCTTCATACCAGCTTGGACAACAACAAAAAATAGGCATTTTATTTATGATTGAATATTATTGGGACCACAGAGATATATTAAGACCAACACACATAGATTGGTAGTATTTGAATGTAAATATAACGATGTCACACAATACAATCGGAAGAATGATACCGTAAATAGGACTCTTGATAAAAAAGATAATCATTAGGATGCGATAACGTAATATTAGTTGAAAACATAATTGATTAATTAAAAACGAAAAGAAAGAGAAATTGACTGATTCGGTCGGCCTGTCAATATTTCAGCATTTGTGAAATGTGTATGACAACAGTGTGTGACTTTGATATGAAGCACTTTGTATAGATCGTACAAATTATCAAAATGTTCACATACAATTTAAAATATTTCAAAAACATTTAAATTTTTTTATATGATACTAAAACATCGTATACATGTATCTTGAAATAAGAAAATATATAATTTATAGCAGCAATCGTTTTTTGTTTGTTTTTTTTTGGGGGGGGGGGGTGTTTTGTTTTTTAGCTCACCTGAACTGAAAGCAACATGAGGTCGAACTTTTTAAATAGGAATATATAATGTAAATCTTTAAAAATCTTCTTCTCAGTAACTACTCAATCAGGAAAGCAGAAACTTGTGTAGAAGCATCCTTGGGTAGCGTAGATTCAAGTTTGTTCAAATCAAGATCCACGGGAGGGGGAGGTAAGGTTGGGGCCACAATGGGGGTTGGAATTTTTACAAAGGAATATAATGGGGGCATCTTTAATTAAAGAGAAACCAATTGGCCAGAAAAGCTGAAACTTGTGTGGAAGCATTCTCAGGTACTGTAGATTCAAGATTTGTTCAAATCATTATCCCCGGGGATAGGATGGGGTCACAACGTTCGGGGGGGGGGGGGGGGGGGGCAAAAATTTACAAAGAAATATAAAGAAAAAAATCTTTTTAAAAATCTTTGTCTTAAAGCCATTTTCCTAGAAAAGCTATAACTTCACTGAAAGCAACCTCAGATAACGTAGATTCAAATTCTTTCAAATCAAAATCTTGAGGAGTAGGGTGGGGCCACATGTGGGATCCAATTTTTCAAAGGAAAATATTTTAATTATTCACAGAAACTGAAATGTTATAATATATGGTTTTACTTGTTTAGACTTTGGCATCTGGACGATTCTTAGGCCTCACAAGGGGTTCAGAGTTTGATGTAGGTTTATACATGTAAATGTATCCCATATTTAAACAATTGTTTAGGATCTTTTTGAGAGGTGATATTACTATAAAATCATTCAGTTAAAAAAGGGACTTGATTATAAACATAAGAATATCCATGAAAAAAAATGGATTTTTATTTATACATGATCTACGTGTATTATACTACATTGTCCAGATAGTTTATATTATGACTCCATTAAGCAGATTCTATCATGCGTATTGTTTATCAGGTGAGCAATGTGACCCATGGGCCTCTTGTTTACAAAATTACATATTTTCTATTGGTGACTAAGTATATTCATTTACTTTTAATTATATCAGTTGTAAAATAACAGAAAAATAACGATTAAAAAGGGGGGATAAAGACTCAATAAAAATTATGAAAAAAGTGTCTTTACACTAGTATTTATTACACTGTAAACAATATGACGATAGTTTACATGTGTACCCCCCCCCCCCCTTCAAAGAGAGAGAGAGAGAGAGAGAGAGAGAGAGAGAGAGAGAGAGAGAGAGAGAGAGAGAGAGAGAGAGAGAGAACTTTTTGATTCATCATTTTGAATTTCTGATGACGGTTGAAATGTAACATTGTTTAATTTAGAAATACCCAAGAGGCGTTCAAAGTTGAAAAACTTCGGATCAGAAAGTCGCAGCATTCATTGCACATGTACATGTATAGTGTGGGTACATTCTTGCGCACCGATTGATTGATTGATGAATGTTCACTGTAATACTTCCTGACCAGATTCTTTTGCTCATTATCGAGATGTCACCAGATGCAGGTTGAATATATTTAAAAAAGCCTTTACATATAACGATATATAGACATGGCACTCAGGTTCAGTAATCAGTCTCAGTGTTCCTTATCTCGCCAGCGCATGATGTTCCGATGGATTTCCTGGCATATCCTGACTGTATACCGTTTTGCTACATGAAAGTTCTAATAGCTGCACCATCGCTTCTTAATCCAGACGCTTGTTTTGTTTTTATTTTTTAAAAAGTTCATACCAAAGTTTTTTTTTAAATTCTAAATACAGTTTTAAGCTTTGATATGGACAGGCGGCGAAAAATATCGTAAACCATTGACTTTGATTGGTTGGAATGTGGTGGGGGGGGGGGGGGGGGGTCCTTATTCTTTTCGACACGTGTTTCTTATCACGCTTTAAAAGGCAAAACTACTTACCTAGTAAGCACGAGACACTTCTGCGAGTTTTGATATATATACAGATCAAGACCTGAAAACTGTGTGTCACCAAAAATTTACTCAGTCAGAAAAACACGAACATTAACCTCTTGGTGTAAGCGACTAACTGATTGCATTGTTTTCTCCTTTCGATCGAAATTTTCACTTGATCTTTTCAACATCGACTAAAAGACAAATTTAAAAGAAACAAATGAAAGTAAATTACACCTCCGCTCTTTAGTATGTGAATCTCCCCCTTAAAAAAAGTTACCCTTTAAATGGAAAACAAACTTATTTGTATAAGTTATCTTAGTTTCGTCTCTAGATCCGGGCGGTGCGTTTTCTTCATTTATATTTAAAGAACTTGAAATTGACTAGGCGTAGCCTATAACTCTATGTATCAATATTTTTGTCTTATTTGTCCTGGGTCATCGGATCTATTCAGTAGCCCCATGTAAGCATTATGCTTAATCAGATTGTTAAATTCTTTTCACATCCAAATGAAGCATAGCTGCAATTGTTTACTTGCAAATGGATATACCAAAGACAGTTTTTAATTTAATTTCGGACAGAGCGGTCGTTAGTGGGTGACATTCTAGTCAAAAGTGAAAGAACAGACAGTATTTCGTTGATATACGGAAAAAAATATTAAATACACGTGTTTTCGGACAGCGAGGAAATATATATATACTAATGCTCTCTTGATAACTTTGTGTATTGATCAAGTCTAGAAGAAAAAAAAACTAGCTGTAAATGGCGAACAGACGAGATTGATTTCATGGATGTAGAATTTTATTTCATCTTTAAAAAGCCTCATCGCCACGATTCGCCGCTTATATGGACCAATGATGTATAAAGAGCGACGAAGTTTTTTTTTTAACCTAGTTCTTATTAAGAGATGACGAGGATATGACTTATATACAATTCACACGGGGGTGATTACAGCTCGCCATGGATCGTCATTCGCAATTCGATGTGTTGCCTAGTTACTCGAGATATTCTAAGCACGATATTGTCAGAAACCACAGTAAAGAAGCCGATACTGAGGATTCTACGTATGCCAACATACGCAAACGGCTCAACTCCACCGTACTGTCGGTGCCTTATGAGCGTAAATTGGAACATTTCAATGTTTTCGGTAAAAAGTCCCATCAAGGTGATGGCATCCATTCTCACCAAATTTTGAGGAATGGTGAACATGAGCCGTGGAGAAAACCGCGCTCACGTGTAAATTCTGAGACGGAGTCTCATTTGCATGAAAGTCATACTCATCATAAGGTTAGTCGACCACGTGACTTAGATGGTTCTCAAATGTCCGACAGGCACCTCGGAACACCATCATCAACTTCTAGCAAATTCCCGCGAGTGAGAAAGGATCGCGCACCCTCAGAAACGAGCACAACATCCACTGTAAGTCGACCGTTTTCGTTTTCGAGATACGAGTTGGATGAATCGTTTTGGATGCCGAATTTTCGTGAGATAGAGGAAATCAAAGAAAGATATGCTGAGAATAGCGAGTTTGTGGCGTCTCTTCATGGCTTTCTGGAGGAGACCACGAGGAAAGCCAAGAAAAAAGTGGCTGCAATGAATTCCCCTTCCCATTCCCAGCAGCAGCATCCACCTAAACATTCAAAACATTCGAAATCCTCGTCTAGGGACAGTTCCTTAAGCTCCAAAGATATTACAGAGAGATACAATGGTCATATTGACCATTTCAGCCATAAGACTTCGGAAGTTCATCAGCATCAGCATGAACATTTGCATCCTCAAAGGGGTCAGGGACGAGTGATTTTACCCGCCATACACAGACCGGAAGAGGACACGATCAGTGTAGCAAGTACTCATGGTTCTATGAGTAGCAATGCGTCGACTATCAAAAACTCGAAAAAGCACAATCATCACAAAAAATCAAAATATCGTAAAGTGGAGTTTAATCTCTATCCCAAAAAGCAACGACCTGTTCTTCTTCCGGCACTGAAACCTTCTTCAGTGCCAAAGGAAGACCACCATTCCAAAACTCCAAGGTCTATTCTGAAAAAGCACGGGAGTTTGGAAAGCCTAGATTCGTCTGTGTTTCAAAACGAGGAAGAAAACAGGGATTCATCGACAGAGGAGAAACAGACGACTGAAGAGCGCGGGAACTGGGATAGACATATACCGCGGCTTTTGTCGCCCATTCCTGCCTCTGCCACCAGACGAAACCCTGTGGTGTTCAAAAATGCATCGAACTTTCATTTCAACTGTAGCAAGGAATTTAAAGCGGTTATGGGTAATATTGAAGACGAGTAGATTTTTTTGTATCATGCAATGAAAATATATTTTGTTCACTAATGACCTTTCAGAAAAATATTTATGTTTTATGAGATGACGAATTTGGAAACTATATTAAATATATAAATTAACACTTATCTGCGTCGTGTAAAGTCATTTGTCTCGTTAACAAGAGCTATTTTGTCAATCTTGTTAGCAAGTCGATTTGTTCGCACGTAACTGCAAAATCAATTCATCTTATGGTAAAAGTCTATCTACGAAAAACGCTGGCGATATATTTTTTGGGGGAGCCAATTAACGAAACTCCATTATTACCCCCATTGTTAGAAATTTATATAATTTCTGCTCTGTCATTCTCAATCGATGTAGCGATTGGATCTAATATATGATACAGGGTAGAGTAGTATATATACATGTTGATAATAGATATTAACATCGTTATCGAGTCTGCTGTCTACCAGTAACGATGGCTTGTTAAGTTTCTTATTGATTTTGCTATCATTTGTTGTGAAGACACGGCGAAGTATCTGTTGACAAGTCAGGAAGTTATCAATTTCAATGACCGAAATGTCTATTTCACCTCCTTCCCATTCCTAAGACATGATAGCAATATATCTTGCAATTTCGTCTTCGAATTTTTTTTTCAAAATATGCAACATGGCTGCGCTTAGTTTAATAAAATGTAAGAGAATATGTCAATATCTAGCCTTCCCTGACAAGGATAAAATCGCAAATTTTTTTTTTTTTCAGTTTTATTAAGATGTTCATACTCCGCGATTTGCACGCAATTTCATGAATTGCATTCCAGCTTAGTATCCAATGATATTAAGCCCATAGACAATTCTAATATATCTCTTTCTCAGAGTTCAATGGTCAATAGTTCAAAGCCATTCACATTATCTAATACACTCAGAGCATAGCATTGTGTCAAAACGCCTTTAAATGAAGAATTTGTTTACTAAATTAGCGTGCCATTGCTTTGTCCCTAATTGTAATGAGAAACAGTCTCTGGGTAATGTTCGACTAGACCTGTGTGCACAATATGGCGAAATAAAGAAAAAAGGGCCGATTGTACGTTCATTGTCTTTTTGCGATACATAGATGTGCAGAAGTTCAATGCGTTCTGATCTAGCAAGGATAAAATTTCCTTTTCTATTCACGATAAAGCGATCTATCTATTTTTTTGTACATGTACGTTTCGGTCCGTGGCGATCGGCTTTCAAGGGCTAACATTCTGTTTGTGAGGGGCGGAGAACAATGGGATTTGGACCTTTAATCTAATAAGCCTTTTTTAAGGTAGTTCTTTATCAAAATCAGTACTATGGCATAAATAAAGTTCTTATCTTGTGCATTCAGTAAACTTAATTAAAGACGCATTTGTTGTAAAACATTATTATTTCAGGCCAAAGCAACGGAATTGTGCGGACAACCAAACTACAATGTATATAACAAACGTTAATTGCTCGAGGCCCAGCCAGGATATATATATATAAGGTATCTAACGATATGTCAAGTGCTGCAAGAATTTAAATTTAAATTGCAAATAAAATACTTTTAACCAACTCTGAGTGAAGATAAAGAAACAGTTAGAATTAAATGACGGCATTTTCACTGCGAGATTTGAAGCACATTTTTCCCCTTTATTTATCGAATGTTAAAAGAATCGAATTTAATATCTAGCTCAAGGATGCAATCGTATATATGAATTACATGTACTTAATGTCAGAGATACTTCTTAAAATGCTTTTAAGTTTGGAAATGACTCCAATGAAATAAAGCCTCGCTAACAGCTTTGGAATGGTAATTTAATCCATTTCAATTCTTCTGCAGTATTGATAGTTTACGAAAGACTACACTCGTGGCTTCTTCAACCATAACAAAACGTTTTAACTGACTTGTATCAAGTTTGATAGCAATCCTTGTAAATTCGTTATTACCAATTTACCTCGATGATGTAACCAAAAACAAAGGTTGTTGCCATTCAATGTTAATGGTTTCCCCATAGTACTCAATCTTCCAAAACACAAACATGAAAATTCACGATTCATATCTCTCTCTCTCTCTCTCTCTCGGTGAAGGGAGGGGGGGGGGGGCTCTGAATGAGAATTTTGCATAAAAATAAGAAAATAGAAGATATCAGAAAAGAAAAATGAATGTAAAAATTATCGGTAGTTTAAATAATTTTCAAGTTCAAATCGTACTGTTCCCCTATTGAAAAATTGGGAAAAAGAAAAAAGAAGTTACTTTATTGCGGGGTGGAATATAATATTGGATTCCAGTAAAGGTAGTCATTTACTTATTCTGAATACGTTGGACATCGTGGCTTAATTATGAGAGAGGGTTCAATTATACAAGAAAAATCTTCTAATGAGTTTAGAGGACGTTTATTTGTGAAATCAATATACGTGTAGAAGTAAACTATTGTATGGAGGCACAAACAGACTACAATTTGGTACAAATGAATTGGACTTTCTTCAATTTACTTATAAGTACACAGAAATTCTTCCTAAAAGAAAGGCTTTCTGTAATAGTTAAATAGATACATCATACATACAATGGTTTGTAAATTTTATGATTGTATAAAAAAATACGTGAAAGGGGTCAGAGAAAAACTAGTTAGGGATCAGCTACGCGAGTAATTTTAACATTGTTGCTCGGGTAGTCATTGTGGCCCACGGGCCTCCTGTTTCACGCTTGTTTGAAACTTTTAGCTTGAAATAACGGAATACACGGTCTGTTGTCAGATTTTCTTTCAAACACAGCAGAAGGGATTTCCATATACATGCAAGAATTGGCTATTCCTTAAAACTGCGAAATACTGATGACGATAAACGATGATTCAGGCAATTTTAAAAGTATGAAGTGAACTTATAGTATAAAATAGAAATGCTTTCATAGGTGGTTCTAACAAACCCTGAAGGTAGCGATCATTGCTAGAAGAAAATATAAGGTACTGGAATGAACAACCAGTAAAAGCATTTTATTGTTTAAATCAACCAAATTCATTTAAATAAATGACACCAAGAGCCCCCTCTGTAGTTTTATAAAGTTTATTTCATCATATCAATATTGCCAATCATGCAATAACAAATCTTATGGAGAAAACATTACAAGAATGCAATTGAAAAGTCATTATAAATGCAAAACAATGATATTGAATACAATTCTAAAATCTATGATTAGATAAATCGTCCCTTCTAATTTACGTTTTTTGTGCATGTCCTACGAAAATCATAAGTGCAACTTCGAAAATAAGAAATCCTCTCATTCATCTAAGAAAAGTTTGTATTAAAATTTCAAGGTCACTTAAATGTATCAGCAGTTTGTTCTTCATAATGAAACAATAGGTCTAAATTATTTTGTGCATAATTTACAATATGCCTTCAATTAAACTCATAATATTGGGTAAAAAATTCTTCAATAACATTATAAAAAACGTCGACATCTTTTTTTTCTTTGCTTAATATCAATCTTATAATGCTAGGTAAAAACATTGCATGATATCAGAAAACCGAGGAAAAAATAACCAAAAACAAAGAACAGAATTCATTAACAATAATAAAAAAGACAATAACAAGAAATAACAATAAACTGATGATTAAAATTACTTTCCAATTGCAGTGAGACAGAAATTGCATTGTTGAGATATATATATGTACTTGGGCAGCATTATTAATTCTTAATTACACCAAGGAGGGATACTTTCTGAAAGAAATGCAATGAACATTATTGCAAAGAGGACATTTTAGTCAACTGGATTGTTTTGTCTATAATTTGTAATTCATTAGTTAATTAAAGATCTTTTTAAATTAAGGAAGAAAACTCAAAATCAAAATTTATCAATCTAATTCACTCAAAAATATGAGTTACATATACTTTCCTCAAAATGAAACTTTTAAAATCATATTTTTTTCAACAATAACATATATTCTTGGGAATACAAAAGTTGAATTCCCACACATGCAGGAAGAATATACATGAATCTACATCATTCAGGAAAAGTTTCATCAGCAGTCACAATATCACAGTCTCTCTTATGGCAAGATTGAAAAATTACCTGAAGTAGAAAATAAAACACAACAACAATGTCACAGTTTCAACACAAAGAAAACTAAAAGTACTATGTGGGCTAGTGCATGACTTTGCTTCCTATTAAAATTTCACAAAAATATGAAGTGGCGGGTGAAAAAAAACCAAACCCTGACATACAGGTACATGTATTGTATCATGACACGATCTGTATCCAAATAGAAGAAAAAGCATCTTCATAAAAACAAGCACATTTTGTTCATATTGGCACATTTGATACAAAGTACTCTCACACAAAAGAGTTATGAAATGATATCGTTTCACATGCAAACAAATTCATCTCAGAAACAGCCACAGTATTACAAAGGAGTCAGTTAGAATTGCCAATCTCTATATTGCAGATAAACACTTTTCGGAGTGAAGTGGACACATTAAGATCATTTTTGATATTATATTCTTACTGTAATCTATCAAAAAATATATCATATTTTGGAAATCATCTCATTATGCATACTTTGAACTTCATATCATTAATCAAAGAAACAAATGAAAGAGAATTACACTGAAAGTTTCCCCCTTGACTGATTTTAAAACATTTGAAGAGTAGATTTATAGGTTCAAAACTAAATCTTTTAGCACATATGTGAAAAGAACTGCTATCATAATTTTTCTTTTTCAATCAGTTACAGTCACAATTCATTTAGACGCATTCATAAAATTAAATTTACAAATTATTAAATATCCTTACTGTATTTGTATTAAAAAAACCAAACTTAAAACATGCAGAAATTAAGCACAAAAGAATATAGTTTTTCACTGGATGATACATGATGTACGTGTAGTTCAATAAATGGACTTTTCCAAATGACTTATGATAAAATATGCAACTTGTCTCAAACAAATTGGCAAGATTACATGTATGTCCACCGTTTTTACGTGTAGGAGCACTAAATTATCTCGGTAGGCTAAATCCCATAACAGTAATGTCCCCTTTTCTGTATGATGGAATTGTGGGAACTTTTTTCCTGTTATTTGAGTTGCCATTATATTCATTTGAGCCTGAAAAATATTTAAGTAAAAGCTTATAAATGATGTGATCAGCGTGATTCTTTAAGCAAAGCTAATTCAATCAGAACAGAGATACCAGTGGGCAGTGAAAGCTAAATTCAAAATTCAAAATTAAATTCAAAATTACAGTCATTATAATGTTATATATATATACTGTGGTTTTACTAATTTCTGCACATCAATTTTTGTGGATCAGTAAAAACCTACTGTTTTACCATACACTGTGGAATCATTAAAATTTATAGGTACTTTATTATAATATCCATGAAAGTTTAAATAAAAGTTACAGTTTCAGTAATATTAAGCAAGCAAGCATATTATAATCATTTATGTCAAACACTTCAATCATTACCTCTGTTGCCGTATCTCTTGGTTTTCCCGCCTCTTTTGTTCACACTGGGTGGAGTCCAGTCCCTGCTGTCACCTACAAAACACAATCAGAATCACTCAAGAGTTTGAAATTTGAGGGGGAAAAATGCAGTAAATACCGTATATTAAAATACAATTATAATTTTATCTTCACTCCTAATCATATTTCCTTATTAAATATCAAATATACTCAATTTGTTCTTTAGAAATATCATTACATGTATATGTTAAAGAAATGGAAAAACAGATAATTACAGATTATGATTGATAGTTTGTAGTGTGAAAAAAACACATCTGCGCTTCAATATTTGATTTGCTGTGTTGATTTGCATGTGCAGTAATTATATAACTGTTGTATATCCAATCTGTTTTTTGGATTTTTTTCATTCCATCACAACCATTTTAAAGTGTGAAAATCACTTCAGTAAACTTTGTATTTTTTATGAAGTGCTTTGCTTAAAAGTGACGTGCATCTTCATTAAAACTTGTAAAAACCACCACATTTGTGCTTTACACTTGAACACGATATTGCTTAGCACACTTTTGTTGCTCTGTGCACAGCACACTTTTGTGCAACAATTTTGCTCTGTGAGCACAGCACTTCTCCATTTTCAACCAGCACACAATACCAGCCTGCTGTACCTATGGTATCTACATCAGTGCTCTTGGACAACAAGTCCTCCTCTGCAGACTGCTTGCTCCTATGTGTATAGTCTAGACCATATCGAGCACTTCTGGGTCTAGCACCTTTGGGTGGTTTTCCCTCTATTTTCAGAAAGCTGTCCGCTTTCTGGACTTTGTGTGGCACCCGTTTAGAGTTGCTGACCTTGGCATAAGGTCTGACTTTCTTCTGCGAGGGTTTTCTCTTGACGCTGTTGCTAGCTCTTGAGCTGATTTTACCACCTTGTTTGATTTTACCCTTGGCATTCTCAGTATTGCTTTCCTCCTCCTTGGCAGACTCATTTTCTGTCACCAAGCTCTCCGCCAAATTGGTGGATGCTAAGCTATCATTGTTAGTTACAGATGCTAGATTACTGCTAGTTTCTACTTCTGCAGCAACTTGAGGAGATTTAATTGGAGGAACAATTGGAGAAGGCAACTGAATTTTACTATCAAGTGATGAGGACTGTGCCGTTTGTTTTACTGGAGTGTTTCTTTGTTTAAGAGAGGAATAAGCTGCTGGTGGCTGTTTTGAAGTATTGCTGTCCTTCTTGACAATGTCTCTAGCTTCTTCTCCAATTTCAACATCATCATCCACATCAGGAACAATTGTATTTTCCCTTGAAGGCAAACTTTCATAGTGTTCATCATCTGTAGTCATTGGTTCCTCTGTAACAACAGTTTCATTTGGCCTCTCTGGCAGAGAGGACCCCTCTTTCTTGGATGTACTGATCTCCTTAGATTGTGAACTTTTGACTTGAGAGGGTTTTACATTCTCTCTTGGTCTGAATTTGGTAGGCTGCTTAATTTGTTTACCAGCAATTTTGTCTTTCCTCAATCCTACGACTTTTGAGCCAGCTTGTTGCCTATCCCTATATCTAATGGTTGAACCTCTACTTGATATGCTTCTATTGGCTTTACCTAAGTTGTCCTCATTGTTTTCCTCTACCTTTTCTACAGTGGAGCTTAAATTAGATCCATGAGAAACAAATGTATGATCTCTTCGCATTCCTTGAGTTTTCGGCCTATTTACACCAGTTTTCATAATATCAGTACCAGAGACTTCTGAATGAATTGAAGACAAAGTATTTTCTGCTCCAACACCCTGTGCCACTCCCATTAGAAATTTATTCTGGGGAGTCATATGACTATGACTAGTTGATCTTCTTGAGGATAAGGTATCTAGCTCTTTAGGAGTACTTGTAACTAAATCTCTGGGACTAATATATCCTGCCACATTCAAACCAGGATCATCCAGAAGGGCAGAAGTTTGTCCCTCTGGTGCACTCGATATCTGCCTGGATAGTTCTACCTCCTTCTTGTAAGTCCGGGATGTCAGCGGTGATTCACTAGACACTTTGGGCTCCTCTGGGGCACTTGATATTTGCCGCAGATACTTCTGCTCCAATACTGGAAGCCTGCTCCTAGCATTTGGCACAATTTCAGGGTAAGTTCTCAGCCTTGAAGTGTTGGACTGGTCATTTTGCAGGGCGTTCAAATGATCCATTGATTTGCTTAACTTATTTGGGACTTTTGCTTTACCAGTAGTTGATCTTTTAGGGTTACCAGGTTGATATTTTCTCTGGGATTTATAACTGACAAAAGAGTCGTCTTTTGAAAGACTTTTCTTATTACCTGGTTTCCCATTGTCTCCATGAGCCTGAGATCTTCTATTCTGGGACACCTGTTGAAAAAAATAGAAAATTCATTTAAAGAATAATTTTATAGGTATTCATTACTGAAACAGAAAAAAAAGTTATTTCCCTTTGCAAAATAATTCTAATTTAGAGCCTTTTACACTGCTTCTTGTTCTGTACAAACAAATACCCGGTACCTATAGCAGCTTGACTCTAAATGTGCATATTCATGTTTATGCTAATCCACTGATGAGGGAGATAAGGCTAAATTTTACCCTTTAATCATCTAAAGCTTCACAGTATACTAAATAACCTACATCATAGCCCCTTGTCCTTCTATTCCTCCTGATATCCCCTCCTCTCCTGAAGTTATTCTCGTTCCTGAGAGGAGGTAACGTGCTGTCCGTATTGGTACTCTGCTTCGTCCCTGTCGAAATATTGTCCAGGTTATCCTCACTGGGCGGTTTACTCAGTGGTGGCAGCACTAGTTCACCGTAGTTTCGGTCATGTTTCGCCAGAGTGGAGGGAGATAAATAATCGTTTTCTGAATTCCTGTTCAATGTACGAGGCTCACCTCCGAATTGTCTCTCTAGGTTTAAAAGGTCATTGTGTGCTTTGGAGCGTTTCTTGGCAGCCAGGGCCGCTATGCTGCGCGTGTTTGATGTGATTTCCTTGCGGTCCTCAGGAGGGGTATATCCACTTGCACCATTACTTAGATTAGAGTCATTCCTCCAAGCACCAGTTAAGTTATGACTTCCTTTTAGTCCTCTTGCACTCTTTGAAAAGAGTTTGTCGTCTCCATCACTGTGAAAATCAATTTAAAGTACATGTAATTGAAAACAAGAATAACACCATTCTTGGTAAACTGTCCAAATAAATTGATAGCATAAAAAAATATTATTCTGGACATGCTAAATGAAGATGTGAAAATACATTACTTTATATAAAAATACAAACATTTAATAATAACTCAAGTTGTTGCAGTATTTTGTCATTAATCAAATACCATTTTGATTTTTAAACCAACACAATCCACACAAAATATGCTTAATAACAGAAAACATATCCTAGATTAAAGCTCTTGACTGACCCTGATCGGTAGGACAGGAGGTTGCCTCGCTCGTCCTCCTCAGTGAGTGTACTGAGTTGGTCCACCTCTTCTGCCATATTTCTGTAGTTACTGGAGATTGACGGAGCCTACAATGAACGGTATATGGTTACCATATTGCAATAGTATATCAAAACTCAAATTAATTGTCATGAATGTATTTTCATTACTTAGAGAAAAGCTTGAAAATTGCAAATTTTTCGGTTAATAGAGAGGCATTCAAAGTTAAATGCCAAGGTGTGATTTTGCGAAATATGCAATTCAATAAAATAAGGAATTTTCAGGCTCCTAAGTCATAAAACTCAGAAATGCTCAATTTGATCTCAGTCTCATGAAAATTATACTCTTTTCTTCACTTATACAAAAAGTGTGGAAAAGTAAGACTGAGATCAAAATTGAGTCTGAGGAGTCTGTGTTATGAGTCTTGGAGAGATGTACCTTCAGCCTTAGCTCAGGACTGAGTTGTCCTGACTCCTCTCTCAGCATTATCCTATCGTCTCTCTCGTGTTTATACAGACTGTATAGCTCCTCCAAATCCTGAGTGGGCGCTATCTTGTTCTCTGTCAAAATTCAAACACTGAGAGTCAAATCCAGCTACAAACTCACTATTACAACTATGATTTTCAATTTTTTTTAAATGGAAAAATAAATGATTTTGGGTATTACTTCACTAACCTACTCTTTGCAACATTCATTTGCGCTTAATATATGAACACTACCGTAGCTGATTTGAAGATAAATGTATAATACACATTTTCAATACTTTATAATAATGCAAGTTTATATACATGCAGATTTTCAATGATGACATGAAATAGAAGAAAAATATTTATAAGATACTGTATGTAAAGAAACAAGTCATATTATGATCAGAAAATCATATACACAATTTTATCTACAGAAGCAATTAGTACCCAGCATCAAATCACAAATAAAATCCCTCTTTTGGGGAAAGTTTACCAAGTTGGAACAAAAATGCAAACACTTTTCAAACTCACAGCATTCACATGTACATTTTACATACATATCATCTACCTGATTTCATTATATCTGAGAATAAAATTCATGCAAATAATCATACATGAAGTAGTTGGAAACATCAGCCAGTAAAAATAGTAAATAAGCCCTGTTAATATACACAAATGATACAAATATAGACTAAATATTGGTACAGTATAAGCATTTGCCCTATTGTCATGCTTAAAAAAATATTTGAATAAAGTTAACTTTCACGTAGAGACATCAACCTTACCTTCCATGATCTGTTTTTGACGTTGAATGATTTGGTCGCAGAGATTCTGGTGTTGTCGAAACTTCAAAATCACCATATCTTTGCGTTTAATCTGGAACTCTCTCAACAGGCAGGCAGATTGGGTCTCGGTATTCTCAATCTCCAGCTCATGCACCTTACACAGCAGACTGAGAATTTCTCGCTGATCCTCTGTGTTAATTCTCTTGGGGATAGTCTGTAACAAACAATGTTTCTATGGTCATTCTGTATTGGTAAGATTTAATACAATTATTTTTTTCTCTTATACAATATTAATAATTTTTTTTTTTGGGGGGGGGGGGGGGGGCAAGATATCAACAAAGTTGTTGTCAACCATCAAAACACAACCTCCATCATCAGTCATAATGAAAAAAATATATTTAAAACTACAAGTAAGTTGCTGTGAATCATTAGAATTCCTGTTGCCTCAATTTTTGTGGATTTCATGAATTCCAATTGTCCACAAACTTGCATACTCAAAAAAATTATGAAACATAGTTTTAATTCATACATCGTATAAGTACATCAATGACATTTTGTCCCCATGAACCTGTGAAAAATTAAATAACAAAAATTGGCCCTAACAAAATTCAAATTTTCCAAAGTTACAGTAGTGTTTATATGCCAATTAACAGCTCCTTCAAACCAGCTGCAAATAAGATTTTTGAACTGCAGAGTCATAAAACAAACAGGATATGAAAGCATGATAAACACACCTCCTCAATCTGCCTGGTTTTAACCCTGGCTTGCTCCAGTTCTTTCATGACGGTGGCACGTAACTTCTCCGTTCGGTGCTTCTCGTCGTGGAGGACCTTCAGCTCCTCGCGGGCCAGCTTAACATCCTCCGTCTCCTGGAGCTCGTCAGACCCGGCACCAGCCAGCTCCAGGGCCTTGGAGTCTTCTGTAAATAAATTGAAAAAAAAGAAAGAAAAGTTGAAACAGAACTCAGAGAGAGTCAGGATTTTGGTATGCAGGGTATTGGTTTTTTTTTAAAGAAATTACGAATTACAACCAAATTAATGAATGCTTGTTTGTCATACACTATTCAATTTTTCAATGAAATGTAAAACGTAAAAGATAATTTTAGATACTGAAATAGTCTTGAATTATATAATGATTTAATGACTTGAATTAATGATTTAATGACCCACAATACATTTCCATAATGTTGACCACCTCTTTTCGTATGTTTCATTATATTTTTTTTTCATTGTTGATTCTTTTTAATCCTACTTGAAATATCATTACTTCAAGATGATCAGTTAAGTTCAGCTATCCCACAATGATAACACATGCAGTGATAAACAAAAATCCAATACAATGAAGTTTACCTGTATCTGCCTTATCTCCCCCTTCTTTCCTTCTAGAAGACCTGACTTTATCCAATTCCCACCTACAAGTACATGTAATGATAAATCAATCACATGCTAGCATGAATCATGCAAAACAGAAATTACGAAGGCTAGATATAGTAAACAAATTACCAATATGATCTCACTGAAAATGTATGATTACTTTAGTCTACATCAACTGATACAAGTTAAAGAAAATGTTAAAAATATTTTAACTTAATTAAGGACTCAAATATTTTCCAGTATCTTTATTCAGAGTTCTTCTCTTCAAGAGATCGATATAATCTTAAAGTGGCCACTAGCTACCATCCAGCTCTCGTAAATCGTAAATGAATAATTTATCTTTTCAATAAACTTACTCGCTAATGACGAGTTGATTTCTATTGGTCTCCAAACTGACTTCCATGGAGGCATTATTCAACTCCATCAAGCTTTTCCTAAAAGCCATAGAAATTGATATTTAATTATGAGTACATGTTTATTGTAATTATTGGTCTTCATTTTTTTCAAACTTGCCAAATATTAAAAAAAACCCAAAATAACCTGATACACATACAGTATATCTCATAGATTTAATTAAAAGTCACTAATAATTTATTGGTATGTTAGAATATCATTATATAAGGATTTCATTTTCCATTAAATAACTACCTGAGTTCCATCTGGTCTTTGAAAGATATCAGCAGTTGCTCTTTTAATTTATTTAGTTCCTCCCTCTTGGCTTCAACAACTTCAGCTATTTAAGATAGAACATTTGTAAGTACTGGTACCTATAAACATATGATATACACATGTACTCATTTGTTCACTTGCATTGGCTGTATAGTCATTCCTTTTCTCATTACGGTACTCTTCAAAGTTTACAAGATGAAATTGATAAAAATTTAATAGAAAGCTCCAGATAATGAAAAATTGTATACACTCAAATTTTGCTTTTCAATAGTTTCCACAAAATGACAACTCTCATTTTCTTTATTTGAATAAGTGTAATCTTGAAATGACAAGAAGTCAAAATAAATGAAAAAAAAAAAGACTTGAAAATTATATTTGCTAAAAAAATTTATGACACATCAAACTCTGGGATTGTATTCTGTGTTATAAGAAAAGTCAATAAAAAAGGCAATTTCCTACTCTTAATGATACCAATATTAAGGTTCATAGATAACGATTTCTACATTTCTCTACAGGTAATATATTTCTACAGGTAATATAAAATCTATTAATAAAACAGCACTGGTTTATTTTTTTTTTAATATTGAGAGCTCAGACTGATGAAACAATATGGTTTTCTGATATACCGGTACATGAAATGTTGACTATAAGAAAGGTTTCTTTTGTGCAACCTCTGATCTCATAGGCATGAGAATATGCCCAAAATATTCTCTACAGTCTACACAAGCATAACCACAAGAGTTATGCACCTTACTGTACAAGTCTTGTCAGTAAACTGTGGGCAAAGACCACTGAACATTCTAACACTAAGAAAATGGTACATGTTCTCTGAAAGTCTAAATGTTTAAATTTACATTTTAAATTCATACATTATCTGCATGATCAAAATATAAAATGAAAAGTATTCATATTCAAGTTTTGTGTTATATCTTTGTTGACCCCTTATTAGCCATGAGACACTCTAGCTCTACAATATAAAATATGCAGAGTTGAGTACCTTGGACAGCCTGTATGTTGACGCCGGGGCGGGGACTGCCCGTGGATTTGTCGTGGAGCCTGTGCCTCAGTCGCTGTATCTCCTCCCTCAGCTCTTGTATTATGTTGGTGTACTGGGCAATGTGATAGGACACATCGGTCACATTTCTTCTGACCTGTGTAAAAACAACAAGCAATGATATCCATTCCATTTTCTACTTGTTATACTTTTTGATATCATATATTGGTATTTTTTTTATTTTAACAAAATTCTTTTAGATTGAATATGAAGTGAGAAATACTACATGGGATGTACATATTAACATATTGTACAAATATTCAATGAAAGCACAGGAAAATAGGCACAGAAATTAACTGTCCTGACAAAAAAAAAATATTTTGGATATGAACATGTCAATTCATGAATACTTTTAGGCCTAAAAAAAAAGTTGTGTGTTTAGGGTAACCCGACCTAACCAACAAAAATGCCCCGGTTCTACCATTTTTAGATGTCTATTTTTATCCAATTGTGATTTTTATATTATTTCTATTAAAAACCCATTATTAAATATGACACCAACAAACATTCTTAGGATTTATGGAAAAAAATATGATAAAATAAAAAAGATTTCCTACCTACCTAACCTAATTTTTTCATCAGTGTTACCCTAAACACACAATTTTTTTTAATAGGCCTTATCATTCTACATGCTTCATGTGCAGAATGAGGCATGAACATAGAAAAGATTGCTAATAAAAAATAAATTTCACATCTTTTGTAAAAAATAAAGTTTATAATCTTTAGGGAAACAGTAAATCTTATGAACTTAAAAAAGAATGAAAAACGAAAGAAAAAATCCATAGTGTTGAGGGAATTAGAATAAATTCCATTGCCAATTTTTATAGAAATTCTAAAGTAATTTAATATCCTGGTTATGAAAAAGGTGTAAATTTCATGCTTTGGGACAAGAATAAAATTGTAAACAAGTCTTTTTTGGATATTCAAGAGTCATGGCCTTGACATCAAAGAGCAGTGGATTTGTGTCGAGGTTAAGGACAAACATGTACCTTAGTTTTGATATGTTTTGCCCTGTCAGCATAAACCAGTGTGTTTCTGGACTCCTCAAAATGGATGGAGGCAGGACTAATGTGGGCAATCATGACCGTCTTACAGTTTCCTCCGAGCGCTTCCTTCAGCAGGCGTGTTAACTTACTGTCTCGATAATTGACGTACTTGGATCCCTTTGTATCCGCTACACGAAACAAAAAAAAATATTTTTTTAAAACCTTGTTCGTGACACGATATTTTTCCTTTATGGGTGTTTTCAATGTGTTGCAATGATTCCTATTCTGTTTTGTGGTGGTTAATTATTTAGGATTGGGAGACTTTTAACACCCTTGTGCCCTTTACTGATGCTATGTGACATAACTCTGCTCATTCAATACGATCGTCAAAGGAATATCAACAGTAGCATCTCCTACTCATTAGCTTAAAAGCAGTTTTATTACACTCCTATGACTTTGCAGATCTGAGTAGTCCATAGGTAAAATCCTTCATTGATTCCCATAAACAACCCATAACAGCTATTAACAAAGATAAAATCTGTTTGAAATTTAAACTAGTTATCTATTATGCATATTTTAAATGTTTTTCGGTACCATAAATCTCTAAATTATTGTAGAAGCGATGAAATACTGGAGAATATTTCACAGAGTATTCTTACCTTTGAAAATAATACAATTTATCCAATTACGTATGTGTATGTTAAATGTTTTTAGTACCATAAATTATTATTATTAAATTGGAGATGATACATAAGAATATAAAATGAGTTTTTTCATTTTAAACAAATAACACAAATTATCCACTTACTCAATGCATTAATGCAGTTTCCAAGAGCAAGCAATGACCTATTTATATGAGCTCCTTCGACCATACGTTTTCCGCGGTTATGCGTGTTTGCTGCCCTCTCTGATCCAGCCAGATCGATCATAAAAAGTCTTCCAATCCTGACTTCCTGTGTGGTGCTGCGGACCCGATTCTGTTGTTTGACGGACACTTGTAGTACCGCATGGGATCTTGAGGACGTTTTGTTTGCCGCTGTAGGTTCCTGTGTCCTTTCTTTGTTTCCTTTCAGCAACATGTCAATTACCTAATGATTAAAATTTAAGATTTAGTTTATTATTTTTTACATCTAAAATTAATTATTCATACACCAGAAGATCCATCCAAACATTTTAGTACTTATTTTCAATTGCACAAATACATGTATATCAACTAATTATTATTTTTTTTTATATTTGTATTAGTTTTCAAGGTCAACAAGTTATTCAGGGTCATCCTCAAGACTGACCTCATCTGTTGACCTTGCTGTGACCTCTGACAGACCCGCTACTTGAACCCCTCCCTTTGCATCTTCTCGCAAGTCTAAAATTCCTGCACTTGGATTTAAAAGGTCTCGAATCATTTCATTGTAAATCTGCAAAAAATAAAAAAAAAAATAATGATTTAGCAAGAACTACTCAATACACTTGCATTCATCTAGTACAAAGTGATCATAAAGGTTGAGAAAATTAAACCAACTCAAATAGGAACTGTTATAGGTCATCTATTGAGCTTGCTAAAAAAAGGCTGCTCAGAACACTAATAGATACTGATGATATGGCTGTATACTATTGTTCTGCTTTAATTGACCAGGACAACCATAATTCATTTGGAAAATTAATATTTTCTTTTAGCACCAAAGATAGATTAGAAATCCAATCTGTCATTCTCAATTTCTATTATCATTTCTGCAACCTGTGAAATGAGAATCAAGTACAAAGAAATGAGGTCTGCTTAAAACAAATCCTAAGTGCAATAGAACTGATGCATCACGGCAGCTAGATCACTTCGAAGTTTTATTTATTTTGAGCAGCTTAAACAAAAAAGAGAGAAAAAAAGTAAAGAAAAGGAACAGATGGTGGGCAAATATTTCTTTTATCAAGCCGAGGACTGTAATTTCAACAAGCTTTATCTTTCAGACCCATGCAGGTACATTTAAAGCCTCGATCACCTAATATCATAATTGAACAATCATGTCCTCAAATATACCATGATGTTGGGATGATGAATAAATAATGGCAATCTAAAACCAGCATTACGGAGTGTTTGATAAGGTCTCAATAAGAGTGCGGATTGCCATTTGTTTTCCTACTGTCAAGTAATATAATGCCTACATAATTTCAACATTTCGGAGCTACCTGTCATTGAAACACTGCTCTCTCAACAACGACGGAACACACATATCACATAATGAATTTTTTATGTTCATCATTACTCAACTTCAATAGGCCTTCTTTTAGATAAAAAAAAAAATCTACCAAATAACGAATTCTTCCCTCAGAATAACTTTGATGGAGTCTCTAGGTGTATTGAACTATGATGCAATACATAATTAAAATGCTGTGTTCTTGTACGTACAGAAGTATAATAATGGCATGTAATTACAAATTATGACACATAACACTTTAAGTGTTAATCTATTTTTGGTGTGATATTTAATCTTCTTGAATGGAATTACTGCTTTACATGAAAAGGGTTCAACAAAAATACAAAATTATGCAATCCATTAATTCAATAAAAGAAAATTAACAAAAAAAATGTCTATGTTTTTAATTTCATCAAATTTGGACAGAATGATATAAAATTAAAATTAAATCAAACATTTAAATGGTATCTGGCTCGACTATCTTAAATAAATATTCTTTCTTGACTGCTTGAAAGCAATTAAACTCTATACAGATCCATCCTGAAACCTTAGCTGTTCAATGATGAAAAAAGGATGAATTAAATGACTTACTGAAATACAGAATTAATTGCTCTTAATCCATGCTATTTGCTGACTATGCTTGCACGTTAACATTACAAAAGCCAGACCAAGACGTTTGGCCTTCTTTGCCTTTTAAAAGGTTATCTCAGTGCAAAATTAAGCTTCAATTCTTATGAAAATCCTGATCAGTCTAAAGGGGAAAAATTTTATCCTTGAGCCTTACCAGGAACATTCTCTAAATTTAACTTTTCTTTCGCATGATAACATGAAGACACATTATGAGTTCTACGTCCTGAATTTTTTTTTTCTTTTTAATTTGATACAGTAATTTTAAAACATGGAGAAATGATTAGACGTTTCATGTTTAATCCTAGTTACACTACCAAACGACTCTCTGGTTTTGAAAGCATGCATCACAAAGGAATTTTTTTTTTGACTGTTACATGGTAACTAAACATTTATAGCATGCTTCAAAGCAGCGTATTGTCGGATACAGTGATAAAATTGAGCAAGATCATATTTCATTTTCATTACTGCACATTAACCATGAATAATTTATCATAGAGATCAATACAAAACTCTTCAGACAAAATTATAGCCAGGGACGTGAATTCACTTGTCATCAGGAATGATCTTCCCAATTTCTCATTAAAAAAAAAATGTTCCTCCATAATTGTCCGCTTCCTATAACTTCAAGCACTTTCCATTCTCTTTAAAAACCAAAGCCACATCTCCATTTAATTCATGTTTTTTTTCTTTTTTATTAACATAAAATTTGAAAATTGATTTTGGCCAAGGGTGGTCTTTGGAGATCACAAAAACTGAATATCTGTGACCAAGATGAATTGCTTTCAAACACAGACCTGACAACAAGGTCAAAAACAAGCAGAGAAAAATCAATTTTTTCTCAGCACTGACTGAACAGACAAGTTTGAATGCATCAGTCACTCAGAACATCTAATCGGATGGAGCCCAAATTCAATACCCAGTTAATTATCTTAACCAGGAGACAGCCCTAACTGGTAGGATGTGCGATTGAAGGGTACCCTTTCAGGTTTCTGCTTGTCTCCATGTAATCCGGTAATTCCGTCAGATTTGGTAATAAAAGTGTTGCATTGAAATTTTAAATATTCAGCCCTATTCTCAATCAATGGCTCTGCCTTTTCTTATAGAGCAAGATATCAGATATATAATTATGCATGTATGTTCTAAAGTATGAATCGAGACATTATCGGTAAACTTCACATGATTTCCTCTTCAAACTAAGTGTATCCTGTATGAGTCCTGAAACTTCTTTTGAAATGTCTTTCCTGTATTCACGATCCTAAGCCGATTGTATACATCATGTCGGATATCCTTTGAAGACTTAAGGGATCATACCAGAACAAGCCAATACTTTAATGGATATCAACGCAAAGAACAATTTGACTGATGAGACCGTGCCTTATATTCAATCGTAGGCATCTCTTCTTTACAATCACAGAGAACCCAACTTAAGGCATCTTGCAAATACTTGATTTTAACAGAGCTGTTAAGAGCCAAAATCAACTACAGGACTCACGCAAATCTGCCAATGTGCATGATCAATTCAATGGCAAAAACTGGTTCAATCCCTGCAATTCAAGCCTTGTTTGTTTAGCTGGATGTCCCTAATACTGACAACTCACACATTTATATGCGCTCAGAAGACATTAACTGATTTAAAAACATTTCAAATGAAAGTGCTTGTCATAGTTTAAAAGAAAATCAATGTAAATTTCATGAAATGGCAACAGATAAATTCAGCCCTTTTTCTTTTATACCAGTAAACAACTACTCATTTGAAAAAAATGCTGAACTTTAATGTATTGATCGTGAAACAATACTACCATTAAGTTTTATTGCAAAACGCAAGAACATATTTTAGTTATGAAAATAAAGAAAGAAATGGCATTCGAGTATGTGAAATTTGCTTATCGTAGAGGTACATGTACTTCTCTTATTGCTGTCACACTTTAAACCTTAACATACAGGCAGTACTACACCGCTTGATATTCAAAGAAGACAGTTTAGAGAGATTCTGCATAAAATTATGACAACTTCTGTAACATTGCATTACTACTGTACAGTACAACTTTAATACTTGATCAATTTTTATGGGATGTAATTTATAGTCATGCATATTGGATGTATTGAGACATTTAGTTAATTAACTACCCAATGTTTTCCAAAATGACACAACACATGCAACAAATGTCACTGAATGAGCTAGGTGCTATGTAGTAAAACTTCTTGAAGACAGACCATGAAAAAACTTTTTTGTAAGGAAGTGGAATGGGTGTAATGTTCGAAAACTTTGCGAGGTTTGTGCAAACCAGTCTTTTTGTAAAATTTTACAAATATTTCAAATTTTCAAGCATAGATATCTTGATATGGTAAAAATCTGCCGGTAGCTGTGAATCATTTCATCACCTGCCAATCGTGAAATAAATTTTCATGGGTTTAACATATTTTCGTTGTGCATACCTCTAGATAGGACATGGTCACTTTATAGGACATATCCTGGCTTGTCCTGTCCATCTCTAAGAACAGGTCATTGAGTGCCTGGGCCATGATGCCTGGTTCATCATGAGCTCCCAACATTGTGTAGGTCTTACCAGCACCTGTAAAAAGATGTAAAATGATTAGATGAGCTATTCAAGTTTTGTTATGTTATTTGAGAAGTTACAGTATATACATGTACAATAGTGCAAATATAGTTTGAATCATATGATTCTTGTAATTATGGTCTGAAATTATGATTTTATAAACCTCCATCATGATTTCAAATACAAGGGTTCGAAAAGTACTTCAATAAAAAACACCTTAATTCTTAAAGTAATTAACAAGTTGTACCATAAGCATGTGCATGCACTTTGTTTTTCTGCTAGATACCAACACTTAAGCAAAAAAGATTTTTTTTAATTTTTCATATTAATCTTTTGTAATTAAATGATATTTATGGCCCCTTAAGGCTTGGGGTTAATCACGAATTTGAAAATGTATATTCCCCTTCCCCTACATATTCTACAAACCAAATTTCATTAATATTGGCCTTATAGACAAGCACATGTAGTTAAAGAGAAAAAGCTCAAATTTTTTTTTATGGTTTACGACCAACCAACGAAGAAATTCAAAAACTTATATAGCCCTGATCAGGTGGTCTTAATACATATATTTACCTTAGAATCATTGATCAGCCGAACAATTTGATAACAAATCAAATTCCATTTTCCATTCATTCAAAGGGGTAATTGTTTATCATGTTCAAACACAAATATTTAGGTATAATGAGAGGGTATCATTTTCAACACCTACATATCTATTATAAGTGCCCTTTCTGAAAACACAATCAATTAACAAAACTGCTTATTACTTAAAGTAAATATATATTCTTCATTAAAAATTAAACGATTCCACTCGAGATTTTTGTTATCACACGAGGTTTGCTACCATTATTCGGTGCGTAGGATTGGGAAACAACAGAGATGAAAGAAAATGCATTTATATATTGCCCGATCTCTAGCAGTCCTCCATACCGATTATAGGACCACTTCATATGGTCCATTTATCTCAAGCTGTTTTTCCAAATGTATTTACCCAACACTTGGAAGAGAAAATCTCCTGATAAAATCAATGTACAGGTCTCAATCTCCAAGTATCCATAAGTCAGTTTATGGTTTCCATCTTTCCTGGTGTAAGGTTTGAGAGTGTTACCACAATACGTTTAAAAAAACACTTGCGATTTCAGATGCGCATTACGTCAACTGCAGCAGTGAGTTTTATCCACATATTGGAAATACGAATGAAGGCACCTCAAATTTCTGCCATAATGTCATGATTGCAATACAAAATAAACTCTTTCAAGAGTTCACAAAAGTACTGAATATAGTATATTTATACAAAACTGGTCATATGTTAATCATTTTTATGCCTTTAGATGAAGAAATTAAAAGTAGATAGTTTGTGGGGTTAAGGGAGTTCATGAAACTGAACGTTATTTATTTCACAACAATTAATAAAAAAGTTCTTCAACTTATATTATTACAAATGTATTTCTCATTGGCATGGAACTTTAGTGTGAGAGGTTCATTGGCGTGGGAGGAAGTCGAAGTACCCGGGGGAAACCCATGTGTCCAAGCGGCCAACTGCGATACCCTATCACTTACAACCACTGTCGATCACAGGGATCAAACTATGGTCACAGCAGTGAGAAGAGAGCATACTGTCCACTGCACAGCTTTGACAACCAGGGGGTACACTAAAGGCACCTCACTGGCATTTTTTATTTTAAATTCTACTGGTACGGGGAGTTGGAAACGACTAGGAAACTTACCAGTGGCATCTTAAGCAAATATGACCAAAGTAATGTTTCAAATTAATGCATATTGAATTAAATTAGAAAATGAACAGAGAAAAGAGACTTGCCAGTGGTACCATAGGAAAATCATCATGACTGTAGTTGTGTATATATTACACTGAAAATGTATGTCTAAGGTCTAAAAGTGTGAGGAATTAACTTACCAGTGGCCCCATAGGCAAAAACAGTGGCATTGTATCCAGAGATTACACTCGGTATCAAAAACCGGGAAGTAGTTCTATAAACTTCCTCCTGAAAAAGAAAAATATAAAATACAGCATGGGTGTATGGACCAGTTTTAAACTTACATAAACATTGTCTATCTGTTCTTTTTGCTTTAAACCTTTAGCCTTAGAAAGACTATTTCGAAATACATGTATCTGACGTTTTCTTTAAAAAAAAACCAAAGAAAACATAAGATATTTTGGACTGAAGAGAGATGAGTTTTTGACTAATTTACTGAAAGTGGGCAAATTCATAGATCCATTTTTGGAAATTTTTTCAATTAATTATTATTTTATTAACAAATGCATTTAACTAGAGCAAAGCCAGTTCAAGAAAACATAATGAAATAAAAGGCAGATAATGGATTTTATCATTTTCAGATACCCCTTAAAATTCATGTAGGTGAAATATGAAAATTTCTATTACTGGTTATCACTTTGTTTGGTAGTTATTGGTATTTCATTTAAATCCAAAAATATTCTGACAATTTTCTTTTTACCAAAGCCTATATTTACTTAAAAAATTTAAAAATCAATGTTAGTTTTCATATCCAAATATTTACTTCAAATCACTATTGTATCCCATTAAAATCATTTTGCCATCAAATATATTCGATACAATGGCCATTTTGATAATGCACATGTATTAAACTTATTTTATTTCGACCCATATTGACCGAAGCTGTGCCTGTCAAACTTCAATTCATTATCTGTAATGGAATTTTAAGGTAGCTAATTTTTCTAATATCATAATGCAAATAGTGACTTTAGGCCCTGGTTTCAAAACTAGCCCAGGTTCAATTAGCTTATAGGATTTTTCCTCTAGAGGCACAGGAATGTATAGACGAACAGAGCAATCAAATATCTACGCTCCCTAAGGTTCGTTCACAATGTGTCATATTTCTATGCAATTTTTGAATTATTAATATCTGGAGTGGTATATTCTGTTGAACAGTACTATGATGACTGATGGTTTTTTTATATTGTAAACAGTTACCTTGATACCTATATGAGGAAAATATCAACGATATAAGATTTCAGCTATAATCAACTTTTGTTATTGTTGGAGTGTTGTTTGGTGTAATCTGTAACTGAATATCTAGAGACAATGTAGTCATGTACTCTAGAATGGAGATGATGATTAGTTGCCTAAAATTGCAATAACAACTCAATAATTCAAGAAGATTCCTTTTACCTGTATTATATTGGACTCTTTTAATAAATTTATAAATTAAAGTACATAGGAATGCAGACCGAAAAAAGCAATAAAAAGCTATAGGATATCAGAAAACCTTTGAAATTACTTCCTCAAATTACAACTATCAATATTTTATTGAACAAAGATTATCTTATTGAATCGTGTTTTCTGTATTTAATTAATATACCACACATTTTTCTGTACATCCTGTTTCTTGGAAAATCATGTAGGAGTCGTGTCAAAACAACGCACCTCTTAAACTATGAAAGTTCAATATATACTTATTGAATTTTCTGGTATATTATCTTACAGGATATTTATTTCACTTGTTTGACTTTGAGTACCGGTATACCAATGGGAAGCTTGTATATATAAACACAACAGCACACAAACTCATCACCATGGGCAATCATTTTTGTACTTCAAGAATAAAAGAAAAAAAAATTCTTACATGTTTCAAACAAAATATTTGAATTAAAAACTTGGTCATTTAGTGTTCAATGCTAGCAGATAGAAAAGCTTTGTATACTCTTCAACCGCAAAATCAAAAGCGTTGAATTGCCCAGTCAAACAAACATCATTGCTCATGCTACCACAAGGAAGAGAGAATAAAGAGGGCATTTTAATCTTGTTTGGATAGATTTAAAGTCCCTTGTTCCCTTTATAGTTAAAGTGCAAAACATTATGTTACTTAACAAAATAATCACTTCCATACTTGTTAGAGATTCCTTCAATTTCTCTTATATTGATTCGAAAGATACCTTTTAAAAAATAAAAATCCCAATTAACTTAACATTATTATTTTTCAAAAACTGATTACATAATTCAATTTCATGACCAGAGTATATTTGTTATTTAACAAGAGATTTAACTTCTTTGTGCATGAACAACACACCAATCCAGATCAAGCTCCGATTAGATCCAGCCCCATTGTTGTTTTTTAAATAGAAATAATTGGGAGCCCTATTTGGGGCTATCAGAACATTACAAATTGTTCCCTACTGCTTCCATTTCCAGGTCAGGCGAATGCCAAACATACACTAGGAGCAATTGCTGTTCAACAACCAATTTATGACCAACTTCTCGGAAGTCGTTATTTCCCTATTGCCACCGTCATTGCGTCAAAAAAAACAAAACACACACACTGAAAAAACTAATTACCTTATTCGAGAGTTTGCAAAATTTATTAACTAAATACACAACCTGATTAATGTATGAAATCTGATGGCAAAATAACATCTTATTAGCATTGCAGAGGGATATTAATTTCATTTAATATTACTGCCCTAGATCAAATTGCTGGTTCTCTAAGGTGCACGCACCAAGCTGCACACGATGCATATTCAGCAAATGTTGCAAACTTGGCAAACCTTCATACCCTTAATCCTTTTCAATTCAAACTGATTCTATCTTATTTGTATGTTAATTCAGTTGATGTGTTGGATATAAATCAGTAAGATTTTTCACAATGGCTTCCAGTTATCAAATTGCTCAAAGATTAGCATAGGAACACAGCTATCATTCTGGTTTTCAAGTGACTGGAATATTCTAGCTATCTCAACAAATAATCTTTAGCATTTTATCAAATCAAGATTTAAATTTATACATGCAAATTAGATTAAGAGAGAAATAATACTTGATCTTCACTCTTTCACTCATCTTCACCCATTTTGAATAAAATACTTTTGCTATCATTGTGAAAGCAAAATGGTTTAGAAGAAGGAAAAGGTACGGTTAAATCTTTAACGTTTGAAGGGAAATTAAGGGAAAGAAAATGAAAATCAGAAATGCATGGTTGTATAATATTATCTTTATTATCATGAATTAGTCTTTCCTCCTCTTCTACCAAAAGTCAATTAAGAGAACACCTTAGAACCCTAACTGCTTTTTTAACCCTTCTTTTATCCCTATCATAGTCGTATTGGACCAAGGGAACCTATTCTATTGACGATTCCTTGGCACTATTTTGCGGTACTTTGTACTCAGTCAGTCTTATTCTATTCCACACTGGTCATGCATGCATGCCACTATGTGAATAATAGATTGTGTCAGGATTAAATCACAATTAAATGCAAACACTATACAGTTATTTAAGCCTTAACCCACAGCTTGGAGAAAAACTGGGTTTAACTTGATTATCAACAATAACACACACACCGAAACCCCATAAAATTACAAACTGACTGAGGGTACTACCAATAAGTACTGAGGCTTAGTAAACACTGACTGATGAGTAAATAAAGGGCCATAAAGAAACCCATTGTAAACTACTGGACTGGTCAACCAGGCTGTAACAGTTTACTATGTATGTTACTGGGTAATCAAATTGACACATAAAACACCCGCATTTGCGTAGCTCTCTAGAGTTGATTACTGCCTTATCAATATGAGATGCGAGTCGATACACGCATGATTTGTGAAAAAGAAAAACATTATCATCCCAAACAATGCATATGGCTCTATACATGAGGCTTAATTGAAAAACTCCTGAAAGTTTTATGATTTTCAAAAACTTTTGTTTTTGAGGTTAGCATTTAGGTTAATGTTAAGGACCCCTGTATATGAGATGCGAGTTGATACGTGAACAATTCAAGAAAAAAAAGTCATAATTTCAACTACTGGCCATTTCAAATCTGATTCCCTTGAAAAAAAAATTTCAAGGTCAGTACAGTTGAATTTCGATATCTCGAACACTGATATCTCAAATACAAGGGATATGGCAAAGTGATTTCTAAGTCCAAACTACTTATTTTTTAAAGTATTTTACCCTTGATATCTTGAATGTGTCAAAGTTTTCAAACTGTCCCATCTAGTTCGAGATGAAAAAGTTTGACTGTATTTAGGATGTACCTGAGAAGCTCCACCATCAAAAGTGCAGTCAAAGACGAACTGTTTCTCTCGCGAGCGATTGGCTCTCAGCACATCCTCGGGGTCCTCCATTGGGTCCATCAAGACACACATCTATAAAGGATGACAAAACTGAATTATGGATATCGACAAACAATACCAAAATTCTTTACAATGAGTATTGGTATTTTCCTATCACAAAAAATTTCATTAGGTGGATATCTTAATGTCTCAAAAATACTTAATCATAACTTTCAGATATCTACAAACATCAAAATTCACCATATCTGCTAGCTGTTATCTACACATAAAAACTTGAAACAGATAACTCTTTGCCCCTGCTCTTATAGTCTCTGATATAATTTTTACATTGTTCTCAACTTTTCTTGTGTAATGGTGTCTTGTGTTGGTGTTACCTTAGGTTGTTTTTTTTTTTTAAGAATTGCAGAGATCATATAAAACCTGCAGTATCAGAAAATGTTGCCTTTGCATGAACTTCATCTTCACTAGCCAAGTGTTTTCCGTAGGAAAGGTGGGGATCAGAAACCCTTGACTTGGGAAGATGCATGAACTTTGGCAAAAAGGCATTTGACTGTCGACTAGACTATCAGCAAATCATAAAACCCAAAAAGGAACAAGTCATGTTTCTTCATGAGCTAAATGTACAAAGAAATCCCAATTAAAACAAAAATATCTCTCTTATTACCCATCTGGTAGATGCATTTTATACCAACTAGAGAACCAACATCAGGCCTCAGTGTGTAGTCAATATTAAACAGACATTTAATATTGTTTAATGTGATGCACAGAACTTTAATTGCCACTCAAAATTTGAAATCAATACTTTGCTTTATCATTGCTTCTATTTGACTGTTATATCACTTCTGCAATTTCAATTTAATTTGTCTATCAAAAAAAAAAATAATAATAATAATTCAGAGCATAATACACATTTCAATTTGCATCGCTAGGATTACTTGATGAAAATAAGAGTGTCTCTTTATCTCTCATATAATGAAACTGAAATAAATTGCAAAGGATTCATTTGCCCATTAAGTTATGCAAATAAAGTGGGGGAAATATCTTATTTTGGAGCCCATGCATGCATTTGGAGCCACCATTCCGTGTGTGGTACATCTGCACATTAAAAAATATGTATCATTGGGGTTCAAATTTATTGACCCTTCTTTTAATACATCTTTTATCAAGCCTCTTTTTATACTTACAGCTGAAGTTTACTTTCAAGATATTGAACACATGCAGGGCTTTTGAGCAATTTTCCACTTTGATCTTCACAATTTCCATTATTTTCACTTTGACAAAAAACCCCGATGAGTAGACAAACTTGATATTCAATTTCAAAATGGGGAAATCCTAAAGAGTACTTTTATGAATTCTTCATAACCATTTTGAGCAATTACATAAAAAGGGATGAAATAACTTTATTCTCATTTCTGATAAAGTCATGAATGATGAATTCTGAGCCAAAGTTATTTGAGTCACCCAATATAAACATTGATTTTATCCGTGTATGTAAACTATAATAAAAAGAAAAATAAGTGCGATTTGACGATCAATAACAAAAAATGTTCCTAAATCTCAACTGAGGTTTCTTTCAGTTGTTCTGACAAAGACGCAAAATAGGCCTTTTCATATATATATATCGTTTACAAGATTTCCATTTAACATAAATGTTGAGAGAACTCAGGATTTCAATAACATGCAATCTAACTCTAACTCCTTTGACCATCGCTAGAAACCAATGGCCAGTCTCGATCAACACAGACTTAAGCACAAGTACTTTAAAGTAATAGCTAGGGCAAAATTTTATTATTTCAATCATTACCCAGAATAATCTTTAAATAATCTCGATTGCCAAATCATCAAACTGAAACTAATTTCTACGTTCTTTCAATTTTGCGAAACTGATCAAACATTAAATTCGTGACCAGCATTTCAAAAGTGTTAAGCTTGTTGCTTTTGCATTGTTTGCTCGTAAAAATAAATGCTTAAATCAAAGCTAGTAAATGTTTGCTTTGAATTTTGTTCCTTTCATGAATAACAAATTACTTATAAACTAATATAGATTTTTTCTTAGCAAAAAGAGAACAGCCATGAAAAGCTTTATAATATGTTCCATTGATACTCATTGATTTGAAGAAAAAATGCACATGCTCTCTCTCTCTCTCTCTCTCTTGAATTTAGAAATGCAATTGATTTTAAAATTTACACTGTAAGTTTGCACATATGTATAAAATTCAATATTTCTTAATTTGTCCTACCAATATTTCATAACCTTTATTAATCCTACAATACCATTCAGAATGATCGAATCAAATAAAACTTACAGTGTAAATACAACCTGTCTTAAAATTCAGAAACAGAGGTAAACCAAAATAAAAATCAATAAAAATCAATTATTTCCATCTTGATTGCAACATTAAGGCACTGGTCTGAGAATTAAAGCATTGATTTTATTTTCCCAAGAATATACAGCATTCCCAGCATCATTACGCAGGGATCGATACATGTATCTTGATGACTATATATACAAGATACATGAACAAGTTATCCAAAAAAATGACCTTACTGCACCAAATACTAAATCAATTTTGTCACATACCCCTCAACCCTCAAACACAATGAATATATCACATGCTGATCAAATATTTATATCAAAACACCTCGCAAGTCTATAGACCTACCCTGCATGAAATACCCATTCTTAATTGCAATACCTACACCATTGTTTATAGATAATTTAGCCAGGTGTTTTATTGCAATTACCTCGGACCATGATGTTGTTTGGTATTTTTTCGCATGATATAAAACCTTGGGAAAAGGTATGGTGCGAAAATTTTTACTACAACATCAATGTTTAATTATCATCATAATTGTACAAAAGAATCTCTTTTCCTCCCTTTTTTATAGCTATCAAGGCCATGCTGTTTGGCAAACAAGACCGATATCCCCGAAGTAATAGGAGTAGGCATGAAATAATGTGAATATGATTACAAGCCATTTTTAACATGCGCTATTAAAATCCGTACAATTTCAACTGATCTTTGTGCGTTCGGTGATGTTATCAATATATATACCTTCTTTGCAATTTTCATCGTTTATGTTTATCGATCAGAGTAACGAACTGCAATGAAAGTTGCACTTCAATGCAGCACCATACAAAAATACCCACTAGCAGTGACATGAAAATTATACAAGCTACATAGGAAGTGCATTTGCTCTTGCATTTAATTGCTTTTCTCTCTCTTTCCCATAAAGATATCAAAATTGTTGAAGAATTAGGAAACCATGAATTTTTCAATTCACTTTTAGATTAAAATTCATGTTCAGATACTGTGCAAAATAAACTTTGTTATACCAGTATTCATTTTATATCCACAAAACATTTTCCTATCTATGCATTTCTATGATGGAACATTAAAATTGAAATTTTTATTATAGCCATTAACAAAATTAACAACTTGGAAAACTGCAAGAATACAATAAATATGGAATTTTAAATCATACCTTATGGGCCTAGCTAGATTTAATCTCTTGGGCATAAATCTATGCATAATGATCATCCGTGTCAGGGAAATTAAAAGTTTCGAATATCAAAAAGTGGAATCAAAAGACAGCCAATAATAATACATGTAATATACATGTATACTCATTTTAAATAACAATTCAGGTTCATATATATATAGGAAATAAAATGTGTCACAGTGTAATAAAATTTTGTTCTCTGACAGTTTCTATTAATGAATAATTGTTCAATTCAATAACTTTTTACATGTATGTGTACCCAATGCTTTTATTTTTTTAACGACATAAATGTATCTTCAAACCTTGGATTTTTCTTTTGATTTCAATTTTTCACATTTTTTTTTCTTAACTAGTACCTTCTTCTGGACCTTGTGTGCTATTTGCGTGGCTCCCATCAAGATCTCATCTTCATTCATGGGTCTTATTCGAAGTGCCACCTGCAAATTTGAAAAGAAATGCCTTGTGATAAAGATATACCATAAATTAAAAATTCTTACATACCTGCATGTACCTACAATGTCAATTCAATTCCATCTATATAGTTTGATAGTCTGTGTAAAATTTAACAAGTCTGAATTCCCTTTCTCAATTTTACAAAATTTTTTTAACTGTTGCATATGTCAATCCTCTTGAAATAAATTTTTTTTTCATTTCTTGTACTTATTTTTCTCCTTAATCATGACATGTAATGAAAGTAATTATATTTTATAGTTATCGCAAACATCTATTTAAACATCTGTTTTAAAATTGAATACTGGTGGCATGTCATTGTTCTGGAGTTGAAAGTACTAATGATAAGTAATTTTAGCAACATAAAATGTCAGTGCAATAGATAGTGTAGGTGTCAAATAATATAATGAAGATTCAATCTTTTTTTTTTTTCATTTCAAAAATGAAAGGTTTCAATGTATTCTATTAGGCTTACCGTAAGGTTCTGTTCCCCTCCACCTTTGTTTTTGTTCTCTGTCATTGTCTTATTTTTTCTATAAACATCAAAGGCTTTCAAAAATCCAACTCAAAAACACATAAAAATTCATCACACTATATGCCCGAGTTCATCCCATTGTGATTTTTATTTCCCAAATGAAAATGCCATCAGTTAATCCTTTCTAATTTTTTAAACAAAACCTGCTCTCATCAGGCCCGAAAGAGCGTGGAACACAGCGATCCCCCATTCAAACCATTCGTAGTTTGTAAACTAAAACGTCTAGATATTGGAAATCCACACGCATGTGACAGACGGCGCTATGAAACGGGTCTGCATGATTGGTCTTGATCCAAGCCTCAGATTGATTGTAGTTCCCTGCTGTATTACTCCGCCAGGTAAAAAAAATCTCAATCAGCCAATACAATTGCCTGACTTTTAAAAGAATCAGAGACATAAACATATATATACATGTGGACTAAGCGCGATTGTAACTTTAATCTGGGCTTAGCGACAGTTTTTACATTGTTGAAATATTTAATAAACCGAACATCAATTCTTGATATAATCAGATTATTTTGTTAGATTTTATAATTAATTTGAATTTGAATTAACCATATTAGTCATGATTATCTTATTAAAAATTAAATATTATTTATTTAGTGTTAGTAGTATAGTTTACTTGGATACACCGGAAATATCACGCAGGTGATAAAATTTGTAAAAATGACGAATGACGTACTTGCATATTTCCGGATGCGATATCTCTCTCTCTCTCTCTCTCTCTCTCTCTCTCTCTCTCTCTCTCTCTCAAAATTTTTATAGACAATAGTTTTGATATTTTACGGAGTCAGGAAATATGAACACTGATCAAAGAGGCAGATTCGATTCGCTAGACATTTGATTTGTCTACTGCCAAGATTAAGAGGGAGACATTACCTCTGATGAAAGTTGAACTCAGTTCATTTTCTATATTGCAGTAGACACACGTCTTATGGCAGAGAAATTACTTGATTATGAAGTGAAAAATGCAAAGAAGGAATTATAATGGCGGATTTAGGATTTGTTGATAGGGGGGTCGATCGAAATGCCGGGGGTCTGGGGAATGCCTTGAGACCCCCAATAGGCCAAGGGCAAAGCACTGGACGGGGCCCAGTGGGCGAAACCCCCAGAAGCTCCCAGGTATATCAACACGCCTGCCCCCTCTCTCTCTCTCTTTCTCTCTCTCATGTTGACGCATAATACACCCCTTTGATCGAGAGTAAATGATACACATACTTTGTACTTGCCATACTGTCAATGTTTCAGTCTCAAGTTGTTTCCATTTCATTAAAACATCTTTATCGACCAAACAAAACAATATTGTTTTTAAATCAGCATTTATTTATCTTTATACATGATGAACCGGACACACCTATATATGTATGCATAAAACGAAGAATAGAGTCATTTTCCTTTAAAATCCAAACTCTTCTCCCATAAGAACGGATAGCTACAGGTATTTCAGAATATTCTAGTAATGCTGAATCAAGGGGCAATTTTGCAAATTTTGACCTATAATGATCATTATCAACCAACCAGATTTACATCATATATTTATATATATATTGAGAGAGAGAGAGAGAGAGAGAGAGAGAGAGAGAGAGAGAGAGAGAGAGAGAGAGAGGCGAAAACCCATGGCTAGCAATAACAATTACAGTACTGTGTATAAATACATGCATGTACTTTATATTGGAGATTCTTCAATGGAGTTGTTAAACTATATCTAAATGATTTCTACATATGATATAGATCTGATTCATATTTTTTAAACTTTGATTTTTAACTTTCCTCGCTGCCATATAGATACGACAAGCCGATAAAAGGCATTGAGTTAAGTTAAAATCATTTATATCCAACCCCATATTTTTACCTCGATTTATTATCTCTGCAAATAAAAATCTTAAATATAAAAAATTTTCTCCATTAACGCATCGACATATATCCCCATTACCAAACATCATTTTAACAAAAACGTTGCATTTATCAATTTACCTGACCGGGTACTATATAGGGAACATTGTTTATATATGACGTGTTGTCACATCAATCAAGCATTACCTCAAATTCTGAAAGGACACTCATGTGTGTTTTTAGTTTCATATGCGGATCGTGCAAATTTACATGGCTTTAATTGGTCCCAAACACACGTATCTATTAAGCTGATCCATTGGCCCAATTTAGTTAAATGCAAAAGTTTCATTTTCGATCTTTTATTCAAATAAGTTTTATTTGACGTAGTAGCAAGCTTTAGATTTGACACATGATAAAGTTAATTCTTATATCAACACAATATTTTTTTATAGATCATGAGTATTTGTAATAAAAATTAATATTGAATTGTTAAAGCAAATCGGAAAGCTGAAGAACAAAATGTAGTGGGATAGAAGAGATGCATGGTTGGGTGTTTACTCAAAAAGGAAAATGAGGTAAAAAAAAAAAGTCTAAGAGTGCGTTTGGGTCAAAATCGAAATAATGATATCACAAAAAGTAAGATACCTTTACAATAATTTTTTTTTCTTCTAAAATATATTCCAAGTAAGTGGAATTAAATTTTCATTGCATCCATGCAGTCTTATTAACGCTCTACAACGATTGTTTGGAGAGATTAAGGACGTGTATACATGGTTTTAAGTATTGGTCAATAAAGACCCACTCTTTTCTGAACATAAATCGATCAAGTAAAGCATCTTGAGCTTCTGAGGTCAAATCGACCTGGCAGTAACCAACTCATAAAACCAAAAGCCGCTCCTTCCTCTCTCTCTCTCTCTCTCTCTCTCTCAACCGATCGCTTCCCAACGATTTTTACATCTTTTTAATCAATGATGTATGTAAAAATATGCATTTCTATAAATTATAAAGTAATAATGTTGATGAAAAATTTGAATATCTATAGACACTTTTTGCTTGAAAGGTATCTTTCGTTTTCAAAAATGGAATTAAATGTTTCACGAGAATATATTGCCTTTTATTCTCTAATCAGTTAATTTAATCGATCGATTCTTAAGCCGTGGTGACCGAATCCCCGGCATCTACATAAACATGTTGTAAGAATTAATGGTTTGAACATTTTTCATTGCATAAACATAAACAAATGGTTCGAACACATGTTCTTGCAACTTACAAGGCTCTGGTCATAGATAACAACTTACAACTGTGTAATAACTTGGAATTGATAGAACAATTAAATGTAAATAAATATTTATGTAATATAAACAGTTTTCTTCGAATTTGGTCTCGGCAATAATAGGCCTACACTGAAATTAAGAGAATCTACAACAATCTTTGATAAATCGTTGAACAGCTAAAATAGACGTCGGTTTAAATTGACACCCAGTGATTCATCTGCCCCCAAAAGTAAATGAAAATTAATACTGTATACAGGGTTATTTTCGTCCCATGAATTTTCGCCCATTTGCACTTACAAACAGCTTTGCCCCATCTTGAATACGCCCAAAAACAGTTGCCTTTAATGAGATAATTTCACCCATTCGCCTGCTGACAACGAGGGCAAAAGGGGCGAAAATAAAACGGGGGAGAATATTTCCCTGTATATGCAGTAATGTTAATTTCATTTAAATGTAAAAAATTTGAAAACAATTCATTTCGTGCATTGGTATATTTTTTCACCCCCCCCCCCCCCAAAAAAAAGATGAGAATCTTCTCGTATTCCACATTGAAAATTATGGCTTTCAATTATATTTCTTCTGAAGATATCGAAGTTTTAAATTCAGGCATGCAAGTTTTTGTGTATGATATCTTGCCAAAGCAAAAATAAGACGGATGTCTTATTTGGTTTAAATGAATACTGAATTTGAAACTTGTAATAAAAGAGGAACTATTTCTGTTGATTAAGCTTAAACTATTCCATCTATTGATCCTGTCAGGAACAAACGATTTCTTGAATATGTCTAGTCTACATTTTTGGAATAGTTAGTTTTCCCGAATGCAATTCGATTCTAAAGTCCTGGGAGAGGGATCATATTTTTTTAAGTAGTTCAGTACCAAATTGTTATGAATTTATTACAATGTACTCAATTTCGCCAATTTTCGCCTCTCTGAGAGAGAGAGAGAGAGAGAGAGAGAGAGAGAGAGAGAGAGAGAGAGAGAGAGAGAGAGAGAGAGAGAGAGAGAGAGAGAAGCAACAACCTGTTTCCAAATAAAGGGGTTCTCTTGAAGATATTATGGGTAAGCCAGTGATGATTCTTGTTGCATAAAGTTGTATATTTTCAAATTTTTTTGACGTCTTGAAACGAACAACCTCTCCAGACAACACAGCAGTATTCAATTAAAGGCCGAATAAAAGTCATGTACATTTTTTATAAAGTATTTTCTACCTATGCTAAATTTGAGCTTCTTCAACAGGCCTAATCTTTGGTATGCATTTTTGACAATATTATTGATATACTCAGAATATTCAAATTGTTTGCCATGCATACTTTTCCTGGTACTGTTTTCGGAAATATGTAAATGTATAACTGTAAATTACACCAATGATGTGACGAGAAGACTACATATTTAGAATATTAGCTACACAAGAATATCAGCTACACTATAGAATATTAGCTACACTAGAATATTAGCTATATATACATTCTAGCTACGCACCGATAAAAAAATTAAATTTTATTTCGCAGTATATATGAAATTGCTCGAAAGAAAAATATTAAATGGTATGAAATAATACTTTCCAAAAAGTACTGCAAAATAAATCAATCATTTGCTATTAGGAATTCGATGTCTACATGGGGATAAGGTCTGAAAGTAATCCCAATAAGGATTCATATACATAACAAAATTTGTTTTTATTGTTTAATATCATCCTATGTATTACATACTATGTAATTTAAAAAAAAAAATCATCGGTTTGTTCTACTTTTTCAGTAAAATCGCTACGTGCCCAATATGATAGTACCGCGACCGTCAAACCTCGGCTGATTAAGTGGCCTTTGTGGAATCAGCAGATAATAAACTATACTGGGTAAATTTCAGCACATACTTGAACAGGATATGCCAGTTTACATTTACATTTTTACTGAACACTATCAACAAGTTTAGTCAAAGATTGTATTCAAATGAGAGAGAGAGAGAGAGAGAGAGAGAGAGAGAGAGAGAGAGAGAGAGAGAGCAGTCAGTTTAACATCAAAAACAGATTTGCAAGTATTCCTATTAGATGAAAAGAAATCGTCTGCAGCTTTCGTTTTCTGGTCCGGTTGTTATTGATTCTCACAAGGTGAACATGATATATTCACAGCGCCGATAACCAGGTGAGATAATCGGATTCTGACGAAAATAAGTATCAATATATTCGAACACCATCAGATATAGGCAGCTAAACTGGAAGAGGAATAACTCCGATTGACAAGAAACAAGACGTTAGTGCTGTAGTTTGTTTATTTGAGACACTGTCTGACTGCAGTTAAAAATATAAGATTTTTAAAGAGATTCACTCTTCTTCTCATAAGCAATTTACTCTCAAACACACTCTCCCTTTCTCTCATACGGTCTTACTTTGCTCATCTCAAAACAACTCACTTTTTTGACAAAACACACATCTCATGATCAAACACACAGATAACAACCATTGTATTTTTATACAGTTAAAAGCTAAAAACAAATTATCTACATTCATATCCACTTTTTTAATTAAAAAAAATGTAATACCTTCTTAAGATGGATTCTTGTTTGATAATTTTTTTTTTTCAACTTTTATTGTAACATATCAACAAATATTTTAATTTCAAGCCTCATATCAAATTTGATATATTCTATAGCAATATGAATTTTTTTCGACTACCCCCAACCCCTTCCCATCCAATACACATAGATCTGCAAACAGTTTTAAAACATGTTTCAAGTGATTTTAATTCCTTTTGCACCAAATTTTTGATATGAGGCTTGAACGCAACATTCATGAAAGACTCATCGTGCAACCATGTTTTATCAAGTAAACTTTTCTCAAAAGCATCGCTATTGCACTTATATATATGCAGTATAAGTATGTACACAATATTAGGTAATGCATGGATTTAGTTTAGCGCGCGACAACTGTGGTAGCTGCATAAAAATGGGGGGAGGGTTATATTCGGACGCAAAACAGAGAACAGGCAACAAAATAAGCAAAAATATGATTGGAATATGAGTGAACACAAAATGTAAGCTTTAATAGGGAAACATAAATCCATATGATAGCTTAGTCGCAATTTTGCGTCCAAAATTGATTATAAACATAAAATGGAAAAAAATACACATATATATATATCTAAAAAAAATGCGGAAATTATCTAAAAAAAACCCCGAAGATACTTATTTATTCATAATAACTATCATTGGAGATTAAAAATTAAAATATTCAGTAATATTATTTGAAGCACCTTTCTGCCATAGTATGTACAATGTTGTAGCTAAAAATAGTAACAGTTGTATAAATCATATAACAATTGCATTAACATCATGGATGCGTAATAGCACTTTAGCACTTACAGAGTTCTTATGGTTTCAAAGTAACTTGGAATAATAAATGCAGAGTATATTATATATATATATACGAATGGAAAAATTGAAAAATGCAAACTCTAAAATATGTATCAAAAGCCAGTAAAATAACTTTCATATCTTGTATATATATTACGGATGGAATAACTAGACATATTGTAGGTACTTTAGCGGGATAGTACCTAGATGAAATCGTTTCAGTTTTCATACTTCAAAATACAAATATAACCTTTGGTCTTTGGATGATCTTGTTCTTTTCAGTAAAATTTCAGCTACTTTCAATTCTATTGAAGAATATTTATGTTCATGAACAAACATTATTTTTTTTATATCACAGTTAAAAAAACAACTACATATACATGTATACGTCAACAATTTTTTTTTTACATTGTCTTCAGTTTCTTTGTATCATATAATACACCAACACGTTGTAGAGATTACATCACATCACGTCTTTTTCAAATTTTAGCAGTCCAATCGTGGGCTCATAAGTTCCCGCCAAATAATAAACGTCTGTTTCTTTAGTCACGTGAGAATCAGGTCTCTGCGTTTTACCGTATTCCGTGTAAGAGAGCACTTCACATTTGTGTGATATTGTCTGAACGTCGTTTTCGTCAATATGTGGTGATTGAAACAACGCTCCCTGATTAATTAAAAAAAAAAAAAATGAAACCAATTTAATCTTTTACTCTGATAACTTTTCTGGAGGTACAGTTGTTTTTTTTTTTTGAAGTTACCCTAGACACCCCAAATTGCCTTCAAAATTAAGCGAGATAAAAAAAAAAACTATCAATGTTTGTATAAAATAGTCTAACTGAATGAAAATCCCTTATAGAATTAATACCTTCATGTCATGTAGTTTCTTTCCGCCCCTAGTTTCCTCAGGGTGATAAAACCATTTGACCTTGACTACCATTTGACCTCCCCACGCCTCCCACATACTGTCAATTCTGCCCACATACGGAAGATGAGGGCGGCCGGTCGATAGAAACACAGCACAATCGCCAACCTACAATCAACCGTATTTCTCGTTTAAAACATTTAATTAGATAAACAGATTCCCCAAACATATTAAATACATAGCAATGAATAGAATGCTACAATCTTTGTTTAGGATGTGATGCGCAACTAAAGTTGTATTTTTTTTTCACAATTACTACATGAAATCTAAATACTTTAAGATTTAAACAATTATTGTTATTCCAGGCGCTGCTGTCACCTACTGTTATCGTCCAAATTTCCAAGCTATATCTCTATATATATAATTTTTTGAGGAGAATTTGAGTAGGTAAAGTATAATGTGTCACTTGACGAAAACGTTGAAGACGGTGTGTTCAGCACCCAGTGTAGAAGGTTTGCAGTGACTTACCGAGATATGTTCCTTCCCCCTGATGATTGACCGATAAAATTCCTTCTTGGCCTTTCCCTTCATCCCAGGTCTCTTCGTACTCTTTCCAGACCACTCCCACAATTGTCTGGCAGGCACAAATGCTGCAAAAATAACAATTTCAATGAAGAATATTCCTACACCCATTATCAAGCGGCTTAAACTAAATGCGATATATTTTACCACCAGTCATCAATGCAGTAAAAGCTTAATATCAGCAACCAAAAAATTTATAATGCCGTTGGTCTTATTATTTTTTTTAATTTGAATACCAGAACATGGGGTAAAAACGACACCCAAAATCACTAAAATTATTATTTTGCAAAAGTCAAAGACAAAGGCAAATCCAAAATAAAACAAGAGAGGTTATACGATCAAGATTAGAGGATAGGAAGTATAAGCCAAATAACACTACCCAAAAAATTAAAAAAGTTACTTTTTTGCACCTTGTATATTTTTTTTAGTTTTTTATGTAATGCCGTGATACACGTAGGTGTTCCGTTAAAGAGAGTGTGCACGTATGAGACAGCAAAGCTAAAGTGGTACACATGTTGATTAGGTTATATATTAGGAAACGACAGACTGGCAAATACAAGAAAGCACAAGCCAGCTAGGTCACATTGAACTCGTACCTGCCGCCCTGGGCTCAATTATACTAGATCTATTCGAGATGCGGATTGATGTTAAGAGATTTTTATCTCGTTCAGTACCATCAAAAGTATTTGCATCTCGAGTATGCGCACTAGGTTCCTTTATTACGTCACTTTCGTCGCCTCGAGACACAGAGGAGTGAGCGGTCGTGTGAAACTGTCTTTTATCGATAGAGGGCACTTTTTCCAGCTTCCCAATATTGTGAGAAAAATAATTTTTACCTTGGTCTTGATTGCTTTTCGCTGAATCCTTTACTTTTTCTTTCTTGGCTTTTTCTGTTTTGCTTTTGTCTGATTTTCGTTCGTCATTGAAATTGTTTGATTGAGAATCGTTTCTTTGATTGCTGTTAGCAGACGACGATGAAAAAACGTCATTGATGTCATCATCAAGACCGCACACATCAATATCACATTCTTCGTCCTCCTTTTTGTCGGGTTTCGCTTTTGGGGGCCGCCCAGGGCCTCGTTTCTGTGCTGGCTTTGACTCTGTACTTTCGGATCTCTCGGATACTTTGGTTGTAGAAGATTCGACACTTTCAGATGTAGTGTGTCTTCTTCGTTTTCCAATCAGCAATAATGGGTTAGGGTCGTAGGCTAGAGTGTACAAGGAAATAATATACATGTACAGTATTTTTATTATTAATAAAAATTTCGATGTAGATTCTTTTGATATCCAAGTCTTTTTAAAATTTATTTACACATATCAGTTTATAAAGAACAATATTTTCTTCTGACAAATATGCTAATTAAAAATGTAATTATTTCTAAATTATAATTAAAATTTGTTTCATTTAGAGAAAATTAAACCGTTAACACGAGTTTTTAAAGTCCAGAAGATAACAACGAACGTAAATATTTTGATCGGCTGTTAATAAAAAGATAAAATGAAATTGTCTCCCTTACACTAGCAGACGAGAACACTCAGTGCTAGGCTATACAAAGACAATATACCAGATAATAAATAGTGTATTTGTCAAAATAGATAAATACATAAAAATCACACTGGCAAGTGAATGTACTTACAAACTACTGGGTAATCACGTGGTAACATTCTTATGTGATCCAGTGGAATTCTTCCCGAGTCTCCGTCATCAAACTCGACGTTTATACAGGATTTATCAGAGTGGGGGTTGGGACTAGCTGCAAAGCGGAAAAAAACATAATTAGCCATCAATTCACTCTTCCAAAATAAAATTTTGAAATGATAAAGAAAACATAGATTTTATAATTATATTAAAATAAGAGAGAGAGAGAGAGAGAGAGAGAGTTGAGAGAGTTTCAGACAGAGAGCTTTTAAAAATACTCTAATAATTGATGCATGCATTTGTTGTTATAAAAGTAAATAAAATAACATTATTAATTCGTTTCGTGCACTTTAAAGGATATCTATTCTGCACATCATTTCTATTCCTAGGACGTTACAACATAAATATTTCTATTGCTTCAAATACGTGAGGACTTTAACTAAAAATTAGCTATCAATTATGATAATTCAAAACAAAGTCAAGTATTTGTGGTTCATAGCAAAACATTAACAGATTATGTCATCATGATAGAATTATGGGAATTTATAAACTTTAAAGTAAACAAAGATAACCGAGTAACGCATGTAATTTTATACAAATAAGGATTATTTCATGGGAAAGGGCACCAAGGGCATTTGTTTTAAAACCGAAGGTTATTCCTCAACAGATTGTTTGATCAACACCACAACTTTCTTTTAAACTACCCCTTATCTATTTTCAAAACGATGCTTTTTTCGATTTTCTGCGTTATTTGATCGTTACCTTTTGAGATTGTTCCTGGATAAAGACAGCTAAACTGTTGACTCCAATAAGCACATATTCTGGTGCCTTCCTTAAGTACCTTAGACGATTGTGGCCGTACGTCCAAAATCTAGGAAAAACCAAAGATTATAATCTAAATCTACACCGATCCGAAACTTTTTTTGTGTATGTCACCGCCGTCTTCTGATACTGATGGCGTGAAACCATTTTTGATGATTTTATTGGTACTTCATCCGCGAATTTTTGTTGGAAGCAACGGAACATTAAAGGAACTATTGCATACATAATTCGTATACAAAAAATTAATTGTTGTTTCACGATATTACGTTACAATGAATCAGAAAGATGACAACCAACAAAAATACGCCCCTCCCCCTCGAATATAAATGATTACACCGTGTGTAGTAGATTTACTTATGTGTATAATCTGCAATGTTAACGACTTCGAAATGTTTTTAGAGAATAAACAAGATTTGCTAAAAAGCCCCAGAAGAAATATTGGCAACTTAAACTGCACGAAATGAAAGCACAGATATAAGGAGGGATCTTACCGCTTCCTTCAGAATTTCCTCTTGGGAGTATATGTACGGCCTGTTTCCCCGTGCATTATCTATGATGACCCCGTAAACGTCCGGGGGACGGATCCCCTTGACGGCCCCTTCGTAGAAGAGCCCGTCTTTAAAAACAAGGACCCGTAACCCGTCAACCAGCTCATCCTTGTCAATGGTGCACGTCTTCGGCTCTGCAATTCATACATATGCAAAATAGTATACTTCATGCACTGTTTCATAACTTATGATAAAAAAATATGTACAGTACATGAATTAAGCCACTGAGTATATATAATTAAGCTTTTAACAGTCGTTGTATCGTGAAATTAAAAGAAATGCGCGAGACCGATGCCAAACAAAAATGAATAGAGAAAGCTTTTTTTGCAAAATGCAACAGAGAGTAAATAGATATATATTTTTTACACTGATATAAATTAAAGAATCATACAAGGGTTTATTCAGTCTTACAGTTCTACTTATTGACTTGATGTCAGGCTATAATATCTATACCTGGCGTGTGTGGGCGATCACGGAGCACGCTGAGTGGTATATTGTCAGCATCACTCTCGCTCTCGCTGCTGTCAGTGTCAATAAAAGCCTTCGATTTTGGCTGCTTTTTGTGTAGTGGCCTTTTCTGCAAAGCGACATGATTGGTTAATTTACGACATATATTGCACTGCTGAAAAAAAAAACGGCAGGGAGAACGAGTTCTTTCTAAATTACACCCTATAGACTCATGTATCCTTGTATATTTCCCGGAAATTACGTCAACGACATTAATACTAAAACAGAAATCAATCTTGCAGACTAGCAATCGACTTACTTCTGATCTGTCACAAGACTTCTGTAAGGTCTTCGAGTATTTCTTTTTGACTTTGTCGGTAAGTTCTTTAATACTTTTAGCCTTTTGTAATTTAGCCTGATTGGTGTGAGGTTTAGCAACTTTTGTAATTTTTGGTGTTGCGGTCGTCTGCTGTTGACCGGTTGGCTTGATCTGCTGTTGTGTTAACGGCGTGTAAATTGGTGATGGCTGAGGACTAGGATCACTTAAAAAGATACGCTCACTCCGCCTTCTGAGCCACTCCTCGTCCAAATATATTGGTTTCAATGTCTCCTGGTTTTCCAGCTAAAATGACAGCCGATCGATTTTAACCCTGATATATACTGAGTATCATATACGTGTATGTAAGAGAGAGAGAGAGAGAGAGAGAGAGAGAGAGAGAGAGAGAGAGAGAGAGAGAGATCTGCATTTCTCTACAAGTATTCAGTGTTTATGACACGTCTCCTTTTTCTTGTGACTGTTATCTCGACATATTCACAAAGGACCTTTCCCAATATACAGCATTAATTAGTCATCTAATCAAACGTAGGTGTTTCCCTAATATTTTTATTTCGGAAGCAGGTGTTTGAAACCCAAGAGAGTCACACAAATTAGATTCGTAGTCATATTGCATATTAGAAAGATGACGACATACCTTTATCTTCTTTTCTTTGTCTTTTTCTTGTTCGTGGAAATTTTGAAGTTGAAAAAGTCTGAAATTTTTGGCTGTCTTGGCAACTATTGTTTCTGTGGATTTAAAAACAACAGTTTGGAAATAAAAGTTATATCAATAATGAAACTACAGAACAAAACTCCAAAAATAATTAAAGTAAAAATGATTGCACAAATTTAAAAAGGTATGCAATTCCTTTAAAGCAATGTATCCACAAACGAAAGAAAAGATTAATGACATCTTTAATGTCATTGATTTTGATCAACTGAATCTAATCATCATTCATTTTGAAATCCATGCTATGCATGCCACGCTAGTATGAGTTATATACTAGTAATTCCTATACGTGTATCTATTCAATAGATACAAGAAAAAATATTATTTCGCCACACAAATTAGGGTTAATGTTTGAATTTTGTATACTATGGTTTCTTTTGTTATCTTTATATTTTAAGTGTAACAATGAATTTCGTAACTTTTTATTACTCTATTTTCTAGTTTCTAGTTTTCTCAAGTTTTATTCACTCCATTGCAAATACATTATTGGCTGTTTTATTTATTTTTCGGTGTCCTTTAAATGGGTATAGATTCCAAATGTTCAGCACTTGTCTATCTAACCGATATACATGTTATATTGATAAAACAGAATTTTAAATTTCGTAATCATTTATTATATTTTTATTCCTTCGAATAAGATACCTGTATTTTAACCACTCCTGTGCAATATCATTGCTTACTTTAATTCCTCATACCTGTAGAACGCTTCTGAATCTTACATATACTGTTTAATCTCTCTGACTATATCTAATACTATGGAATTTTAAAAAATGTTGCTTATAAATGTTAATGAAACTTTCTAATTTCCAACAGGTATTCATTATAAAATTATAATGACATCGATAATATAGCAATTAATTAAATTAATTGTTATTCCACGAAATTAAGTCCCCATATGTGTATATATAGAGGTAAACCTGAATTTTTTTTTTATATAAATCATGGTCATATTTATTGATTGCTAATTGTGTACACTTTAAGCTATGGGTGGCTTTAAGCGACGATTGGAGGGATTGTTTTCATCATATTTATTTTAAGTCTGTTGCATTGTTTACATACCAGTTCCATTTTCGGATTGATCTGGGGTGCATTTTCGAGGTCTTCCCGGTTTTCTCTTCTTGTTGCCGCTATTAGCAGGGCTTTGATTTTCATTCTTGCTCGTTTTCTCGGAATCTGAAATAATGATGATGAGCAATATCTTATACCAAACCCGGTTGCTATACAACATGAAAACAACACAAATACTTTTTTTCTCTCTCTAACGCAACATCAGAATTTATATTTAATGGCTGTCAACTGCAATCAATTTTTCCTGCTACTGTGGCCTGTTCCCAGCAATAATGGTATTAAGTAATTTAATATGCAACATCGGTTGCCATTTTTGTTTTTGTAATAAACATTTGCTGAGAAATTATGATACGTCGCAGATGCTACAGAATAAATAGTTAATACTTTATCGAATCAATATGTTATTTCTAATTTACTATTTTCCCATCTAATCATTACATATTTTGAGAAGATTTCTCTTTGGTATCATTTGCATTTTTTTTTAAAATTCTCTATCAAGATCACATTAGTTTGACTTGTGTCATACAACATATAAACGACGTATCTTCACTGTTATTCTTATGGTGACTCAAGAACAACTAAATTAGTAAAATAAACATGCATATTACGAGAACATTCAATGAAATCAAGAGTTTTCATTTGCTATCTTCGTTAGTTTGTGGATTTGGAATAGAATCAAAATATAACTTCTGATGTTTCGCTATTTAAAGGCGAAGTTCATATCAAGTGTAAAATTGCAGTAACTCTAACAGTTAAAAAAGTACTATTCTGATTAATAATAAAATAAATGAAAATATTACTTTAAAAAGACGCTACCTTTTGATTCATTGTTAGTAGATTCATGCAGTTTAGTAAGTATGTCCTTGCTCTCCAAAGCGCTTTGAACACCATGCTCGGTCTTACAAAAGTTTGATCGATCCTCCGTTCTTGAATTTTCTTCTTCTTCTTCCTCTTCTTCATCATCACCATCTTCATCTTCGTGCTTTCCGACGGCGAACAAGTCCTTTTCATCACGTCTGCTCTCCTTCTGATCTTGATCGCGTTTTTCTTCCCGCCTTTTCTTGTCCTTCTGCTTTTTGTGTGACGTATTGGAGTTCTCATGGAGATCACGGAAGGATGATCTCTCGTGATCTTTTTGATGACTGACGGCATAATTTGCAAGCATAGATAAGCCATCTTGGTATTTGTGCTTATGTTTCTCCTCTAAAATAAACAACCGAAACATTTTTATCAATACTTGAAAAACCTACTTCTTTGGTTATATCTTGGCGAAGAGGAATAGTACTTACTCTCATGGGAATGTGAACTAGACTTTTTTATCTTTTTGAACATTTTCATTGCGGAGCCAAATAGATTATCTGAAAAATGAAACATAAACATAATTAACACAAAATTATGATCAATATGTACATTGTAATTCGCAGCCAATTCAATGGACATAAAAGTAATCCGATGTAGATCTTATTTTTAGAATTCTTACGTTTCTGAAATGATTTCTTCGTTGATTTAAGTTTTGACTCTTCCGTTTTTAAATGCTTCTTTTTCACTACAATATGAAAAAAGATTATTGTGCATATAAATACAATTAAGTGTGTACAAACCTACACATACACACACACAAATAAATAAAATTTGAAATAAACTTTTTAAAAAAACCACAAACGACTATTACCTTTGAATTCCAATGTCTTATTTGAGGATGTAGCAAATCCGGAGTCCCCAAAGTGGAAGTGTTTGTCTGAAAATAAATATTTTTGTAATGAACTTCTGTTCTCAAAACAAGAGAATGTTGTTTTCTTCACACAACAAACCAACTTTTTCGCTAGGAAGCTGCCAAAAGTCGCCTTCCAAGACTGTCATGTCAAATTTGCTAATCTGTGAATCAGACCGTTTAATAGAGAAGTTTAAAGATTTAATCTGTTTTTTATTGGAAAATAAGTGATCGATTGCGATTTAGGCTTTTGCACACTTCATGTACTTTGCAGTACAAGGAAGGATGCTCCAAAATGCACAATTAGTAAAACAAGGTCTGCTGAAGGAAGCCCGTACCCTGGTTCTCGGCAGCGTGACTACCAGATGTACTGCCTTTCCGTTTCATCGTAAACCCAGATTGAGTCTTAAAAAGCGCTGCCATGGCGTTAGCCTTCAGCTTTTTACTAAGTGGCATCTAAAATAGAATATTAATTATCCATAGGTTAGCTCCATCACATGTAACGCAACTCTATACCAACACTTGTATCACGCATTATCATCATATCTCGCGTTAGCGATTAAATATAATGATATCATTTCATGTTCGATATCTTAACAGTTTCTCGTTATTCAACACAGGTTTTAATTATAAAAGACAGGTTTTTATCGCCTTGCTTAAATTTCACACGCACCCCAAATCCACCACCTGTTTTCCTAAACACTCTATCCACCAATTCTTCTGCTTGCTTTTTCTTCTTTACCGGGGGTTCCTTTATTTTGGTCTTTTCGCCAGAGCTGTAACACCAATTCAAATGACATGCACTATTCTTATTTCTCATTATCTTTTTTACATGGGAAACATGATTTGTTTAAATTCACATAATTTTCTTTCTTATATTGGTTCAATGAAAACAATTCAAAACTATTAACAAATTTTAGTATAAGGACATAACAGAGGCTTTTGAAGAACGATGGTTTCGGAGATTGAGCTTACTGGATGGCTAAATGGTGTTTCATTCTGAAGTCAAACATATCAAAGTTGCAGAGAACTAGAAACAGCATGTATATTTGATACACCGTGAGACATGATTGATTAATTATACACCTTTATGGATGCAAGGTCACGAAAAAGACGAATCGATTGTGTAGGAAAACTATTGTTTCACACACACAATGATAAAACGATTTAGAATTAACACAATCTCTCACTTTACATATCCCCCTGTTTGCCATTTACATCGATTTTTAAAAGTCATGTTTTAAAAAAAAAAATCAGTTTAAGCCAGTAGGCATTATACCTTGAAAAGAATGAAAGAAAGGATTGGTTGTTATTGAATTGCTCTGATGAAATACTTAACCAAACTAACAAAATGGTCCATTAGCCGACATTACTACGTCCAATTTTGCACAACTAATTCCAGTAAAATACTGGGAATCTTCTTAATCTGCAGGAGAGCGTCGTTAACAAGAAACGCTGAACAATTTGTTTTTGTGGATTCCACTTTCTGTTAAACTAATGATCGAACTTTTCCCATTTATCTGAGAAAGATCAGCTGACGTTCCTCGAAGAATTTATATAATATTTTGGACTTAATTTTCCAAATAGGAAAGACTAAGCTTCAATTCTTTTTTTTTTCAAAGTTAAATACTAACTTGACGTTGTCGTTGGAAGAGCCAGAATGGTGTTGTCTCTTTCTCGGCCGACCTGGCCCCCGCTGTTTATCACTGTAATCAATAATAAAGTGTCATTTTAACCTGGAACATTCCAGTAATCAGGCAATACCACTCCTTATGATGATAGTTTTTAATCATGGTATCTTTAATCTATATCAGAATTTCCGCCAATATTATACAGCATATCAAATTAAAGTCAAAGAATACACAAAATCCGCTTGAAAGTGCTTCAATGCTAAAAATTATTTTTTCGAGGTAAGTCTTTTTATCTTAGGGGATTAATTTTTTAACCTGTTTTAGTACTGAAATTCAACAAAGATATGATACGTAAAAAATGCTAAAAATACGGATGGCACATTAGAACTTAAGTATTTTTTGTCGTAAATCAGCCTTTGCTTTTTTATTTTAAACTAAAATGCCATATCAAATGGAAAAGTCTTTACAATACACAATGATTCTTTTAAGACAATAAAAATATTTCACAAAGATTATTAAGTTCCGTTCATGTCTATGAAATGAAAAGATTACATAATCAACATGAAAGTGTGACATACTCAACACGATCTTTTTCCTTTTCGCTTTTCTTTGGTTGGAGTTTTGCGTAAAGCTTTTGTTTTTCTTTGTAAAGCCTTTGAAGTTCCGCCAGACGGATTCTCATATCTAGTTCTATAGCATTAATTTCGTCATCTCCTATTTCAAGAAAAGAACCCAGATCTGTTTCTTTGAGTTGTAATGTGTGTGACACAGTAGAACCGAAGCTAATGTCATAATACAGCAAATAAAATTAAGGTTTTAGGGTATAATAACGAAATAATATTAAGCAAAAGAGGAAACAATTTAAAAAGAATTGAGAAGTATGAACATAATAAAAATACAAATAAAACTAAAGATGAAAGACTTACTAAAAAATAGACTAAGATTCTTGTTATCTTTGTTTTCATACAAGTAATCAATGGAAGAAGAAACATAAATCGCATTTTCTGTTTTAATTTACGGTTTCATCTTAATGGTTGCCTCTAGGTGGTATTCGTCTACCAAAAATCATTACTAGGTGCAGTCAAATTGTGTAGATTTATTTAAAAAGCAATATTCGTGCACTTCAACGATAAAAAAGTGACGTCATGGAAAAGATGTGTACCTTGAGGGATCCGAAGACCAGAAGATGTGTAATAACTGCCTCCCTCAGTTTTACAGTCTGTCTTGGCAGGTGGAAGGGATCTTGTCCTGCTGATTGACTTTTTTCGCACTTGTTTTGCCGCTGGTTTTGGTTCCTTTTTTTCCACACTTTTTGTTTTAGTTGTATCTTTCGTGTTTGTTTTTGTAGGAGTTTTTGATTCTGTTTGATCTTTTGCATCCGTCTGCTTAGATTGAGTTTCTTCATTTTCAGGGGAGGCAAATTTTGCCCGTTGTTCGGCCAAGGCACTTAAAAGTTCTAATCCATCAGCTGCTTGAAGAATTTGAGGATCTAAAAAGGGATTGTAATTGCCATTATCCTGTTCAGCTTTACGTGGCATTATATCAGAGTTAGTCTCTTTTTTATCTTGGTCATTATTTGTTGAGATTTTATGTAATTGAGATTTTGTGTCAGGTGTCATTTCTACAATTGTCACGTCTCCTATGACAGTCGTGGTGGGGAGGGAAACACTAGCCTGATGGCTACCAACGTTGTCGGCAGAGCAAGTCATTACGGAGGCCACTTTTTTAGTCTTAGATTTGGAATCAGTTTCGGGTAATTTTTGAATGCTTTCTGTTTGTACAGCTGTGACTCCTTTCGAGCACACAGTAGGGGGCTGCATTAAAGATAGTTCATTATTCTGATGCACATCTTCAATATTATCCTGAGGGGTGTCCTCGCATTCATTTCCAGGAATCATAGGTGACGTGCCGCGTGACTGGACCAATGACGTCACTGCTTTGACAGCCTGCACCACACTTAAGGTGCATGGAGCATCGGCCACTGCCGCTGTATTGAACGCTGGAGGAAAAGCTACTTGATTTGAAGTAGGCCGTACTTTAGCAGCAGGTACTTCTGAAAGAAATTCAAGACATTGCTAATTAAGCAGAGATTCTATGAAAGGTGCTTTATGTGATCCATTAACCTAGCGGAAGAATATTTCCCTTTATCATATATGAACTTTACACTAAAAGAGAAATACGTCCAAAAACATATTCCCATGTCGTATATGACGTTATTTTCTTCTTAAAAACGAGTGTCAAGTTTCCTTCCCCGTTTCGACTGAATTTTTTTTTATAATGTCCTTCTAGGAAAAGTACACCTGTTAAGATACAGATTACATTAATTTACGTATGTGTTATCAATTATCTAATCTAAAGCCGAAATTGAAGTTGAGCAATAACGACTGTAAAGTCACTTTACTATACGAGCTTTGCGAACATTTTAAATTTTTTTAAATATCTGCTTCAAAATGTTTGTTGACTTATGTATTTTATGTGCTGTAGGGCCGTCTTGTTATCAAAAGATATCAATTTTTCCGTTTTTGCTTTCTCTATTTCTCTATACCGATAGATAATTGAATTACAATCACAATCTTAATACCAAACTTGAAAGTCTTTCAATCTCGACTGTTTGAAATTACGTATTCTCTACGATATAATGTTTATACCTTCTTTTACAGCTTCTGTTTTGTCTTTTTCTAGGTCAACATTTGTAGGTATTTCTTTTTTTACTTTTGGAGAATCTTTCTCTAACACCTCATCATCAACTTTTGAAGGCAGAATGGGAACATTTTTCTTGTCATTGATTTGATCGCCTCGTGGTTGGTACTGAAGAAAATAAACATAAGTAAACTCTATACTTGTTGGTATTTTTTTAGGTTTATATTAATATATCTCTTTCACGTGGTTAACGGGAATTAAAACGGCTATTTTCTGTAGCTTCTAGACCATAAATGATAATTCATTCATTTTTCGTTCAAAATCATTTACAAAGAAAATCAATGAGTTATAGTTTTTTGAATATCATAAAGGGCACCATTACATTAATAATTTTTACCATTGTCTGAAACGCTTGGGAGTAGGAGACTCCTAGTGAGTCTGCTGTGCTTCCTATAACCTGTGGTTGCAAAGGAGCTTGTTGAGCGGTAAATATTTGCTGTATCTGAGGTGTATGACTGCCGGGAAAGGCCCACAAGCGATGAGGGTCATACATATCTGAAAAACAAGACCATCACAAATTTAAAAAAACCCTAATTGTTTTTGCTATGAAAATTTAAAAAATATAAGTTATTCTTTCCCTCTCTATGTTAACAATATATCAAAATAAAAAAATAACCAGCTGATTATTCCTTGTATATAATGTTATACAACTTAGCCAGTTTTGGGTTTTATACATATATTCCGTCTTTATTACCACTAAGATTTGTTGACGGTATTAGGAGGAGCTGTCCAACTGAATCCTGTATTAGTTTATAGCCTGGAGGAATCGACAAAGGAAGCTGGTTGCCTTCTATCGAGTTGGTAGTTGTTGGTATGCTTGTATTAAGATTGTAGGCTGGAAGTTGTGAAAGCCATGGTGACTGACCAAGTGTAGAATGCCCAGACTGAAGCCATGGTGACGTAAAATGCCTTGCCGAAGGATCATCTGCCCAAGCTACCCCTGTCCCGTTTGCAGAACCTGAAACAATTATTACCGCAAAACGGTAAAATAAATAATTTTTTTTTCTAGTTTTTCAATTTTATTTTTCATATCTTCTTAACATATATTGTAAATAACGCACTGTTAAAACATGTTTCGTTTGATATTTTTCTGATAAAACTTGAAATTTGAAAATATACCTGTTACAATCAGGTTTGCAGGAAGCTGATTGCGCATATCATTAATTGATGAACTTGGGGTGCTAGATTTAGACAGTGTCCGTTGACTGGATACTATTTGTACACTGAAATGGAAACAACACCGTGATAAAGGAAAATAACTAAAAAATATAAATTACATATACAATAAAATTTGTATAAGCAGCCTTTGTTGCTGATGGAGAAAATCAGAATACAGTGTATGATTATGTTCCAATATATATTGTAAAATTGCACGCTTTAGAATCGAAGCTGAATCAAGTAGTTAAAACATTTCCCGTGTATATGCATCTATTAATTACCAAGTGTAAATTACTTCAATATTGACAAAATATTGTATGAGAGAGATAAAACTCTAGGCACTTCATGTGTTTTTTTTTCTCTTGAAAAACATATACATCAGGACAATTATATTTAGACAAGTGCTTTAAAAGTTTATACCATTCTCCATTACGCGCAATTGTCTCATTCCCTGCACCATTGTTAAATGAAGTTTCCACTAATGTTTCTGAAACATGAAATATATTTGCATGACCATTTTCTGACTTTGTTTAAAAACGACAGCAGACAGTAATATTGTTGCAACAATTCATCTTTTAGTGTATAAGAATAACAGTCTCTCTGTCTGTAAAACATATTAGTTAAATCTAAGATCGTAGCAATAAGTGTATCATTCTTTTTGATTAACAAAAAAAAAACCAAAATAGCTTTCATTTCATTTTTCTAAGAGAAAATATCAATATTTTCCGTTTTGTTTTTGTTCTGTATAATTATATAGTTATTCATTGAATTGTTTTGGTAAAACTACCGACCTTTTCATTTTACAAAAGAACGTTAATATTTCCTTTTAACAAATTTATGACTGTGTATACGTACATCAACCGATATACAACGGATAATATACTTGCTTTACAACCCAACATCAAGTACTAAATGCGTGAAATCAAACGAAGTTCACCAGAATTTGTGATGTTATTGTTATCTTTATTTATAAGAATTTCAAAATTTCTATGTAATCATCTGAACCGAAAACTGAATGAAACAGTATGTGATAAGTACAAGGTTTCTGAGTGTAATTCAACACTTATAAGTGACCAAAATGGCATACATATTAAGCACTTAACAGAGGCTAAAATCTCAAATCATACATAAATGATTAGTTACCTGGTTTGTTCGTCTTTTTGTCCTCCCGTTTCTGAGCCACTGCTATCCCAATAGGTATATTACTCATTCCTAGAAAC